>NC_059487.1:15284334-15903950 GCF_018139145.2 Gymnogyps californianus | reverse complement strand
GGGCTTGATTTTTTTACGTTACAAATGCATTGCAGCTGAAGTCATCTGGAAACCAACAACGACAACACCAAGCGTTGGGGAAATAAAAAGTTTGCAACCAGTTCTGGCCCTAAAACCCCCAGCTCTGCTCCAAGGTGGACGGCAGCACTGTGGCCGGATCCTCTTCCGTGCCAGCCGCCTCACCGGGATGCCAAGGCAGGTAAAGAAGATGCTGGTTCATTTGTGTGCTGGTTTTTCACCTGCCCACTGCGTGCAGACCGGGAGCTGAGTCAGGCTGAGCTGCTCCAGGTCTCTGCAGGACAACGGTGGCACTTCGGCCGAGAACACACATGTGCCAGGCCTGCACGGGACAGGCTGTGGCAGTGCGACGGCATTTTGGCTGAAGCTCTGCTGTTGTGCCACCCATTTTCCTGGGGCGAGCTGCATCGTTTCTCCAGGCTGGCTCTGGGACTTGGGCTGTTTTCCTGGCTTGAGGCAGGTCCTTTGGGCTGGGGCTGTCCTGCACTCTGCACACTCATGGCAGAGGCACCACCACACTCTCCTGCTGCGGCAAAGCTTTAACCTGCTGCCCTCTGCTCCTCACTCCCATCTTTGCAACGTGCCCAATATCCTGCCCAGGGTGAATTTCGGAGCACTGGACAAGAGATGCCCAACTGTTCAGAGCAAGGAAAAGACCTGGCACCTAACTGCAGAGTTACTTGCTCAGGAAACAGGCTGCTGCTTGTGCAGAGACTTGCAGGATGGCTCTGCGTTGAGTCCCGGCGCTGGCCAAAAAGTATCAACCATAGGATTAAAAAACTCCGACTCCCTCTCTTTTTTCCCTTTTACATTGAAAAGATTTATGATTTGCTGCTGCTTCATTTCTTTTGCGGTCCAGAAGCAGCGTTCCTGGAGGGAATTTCAGCTTTGGGACATTCCCAGGAATCACCTCCTCCCACAGCCAGGAGGGAGGTTTGACGTAACATGTCACTCCACTGCCTCCACGAAGCTCAAGACTGCCAGGGCACCGACTTTCGCCGCGCGGATCCCACAGCACCAGGCCACGCGTGCATCGCTGCTGGAGAATGCAGGGCTCAGCCTTGCCTCCACGCTCCGGCTTCCTCCGCTCGCGGGAGCACTGCTCCAGCGATGCTGCAGGCCCTTTACCTCTTGGGAAGCATCTCCCAGAAACTAAGGAAAAGACATGGAAGGGAGGAAATTCCACCTGGGGCATCTTTGCTCTCTGACAGTGCAAGGGAGATCGTTTCAGATCCGACCTCTGCTCTCTTCACATGCTCCTCTTGGCTGCCGGCCCCTACTTCACTGCTGAGCACGGACCAGAACTGACCTCCCTCCACAACATCCTCTGGGCTGGACTCTGACCTCTCCACTGCCCACAAAGCACCACCTTTTCCTCCATTTAGATTTGGCTCCTGGCAGTGGAAAGGGCAAAGCTGCCTGCCGCCAGGCTTGTACGGAGCCTCCAGAACACTGGGGCTCAGCCTGTGCTGGGTGAGCTCTTTAGCAATAAATTTGCCATCACAGCTAATTGATTTAAGGCACAGAAAATGAGACACGTGAGCCCTCAGCCAGCTGGGGCCACGCTAGCGTCCCAGGATCTCCGTGTACAGCTAGTGCAAAAAAAAAAAAAAAAAAAAAAAAAGGAGAAATACAAGCTTCTCACCCGCTTCGTTTCAGGCACCAGGTCGTCCTTCATCCTTCGCTTGGTCCAATCCTTGGCGAGCTCATCCTCCGCTATCTCCTGAAGGTGGAAGACGGCTACTTGGGCCGACGTCCGACGGATGCGGCCGCTCGGGGTCCTTTCAAAATCTTCTATGGGGCTGGGCTCTGGCTTCACCTCTGGCTCCTCCGGAGGCTGCAACAGAGACAGAGTCAGGAAGGGCATGACGAGAGGTGAAACAGCAAGCTGTCCAGCTCCGGGATGGGGATGCCGGGGTTTGGTCTGTGCGTTTGCAGACTGCTTTGTGCAGGCGGGGGCTGCAGGGACACTGGCGTGCCTCTGCACCCGAGCACGGGAACAAGGAGAGCACTCCCGCCTCCCTCAGCCCAGCAGACAGCCATGCGTTAGACTGATTACGTCCTTTTGCACTCCCACGTGTATAAACGTCTCCATTTATTAGAGTTAGGGAGTTATTAGCGTCAGATGCACTGTCAGTAGGGATCAACAGAACAGAAAAGGATGCTCCCCAGGGACGGATCCTGCCACCCCAGCGCTGGCAAGCAGCCGGCGCTTGCTTGCTGCCAAGGGAGCGGCCTGAGCTCTTTTTTTTTTCCCTGCAGAGCATGGATGCAGGGTGGGCTGGAGCACAGCCCCGCGGGCACCAGGCAAGGGGAACGCTGCCGACCGCTCCGCTCCTGTAAATGCAGCATCCTGCTTTTTCGGAGGGGCAGAGGGGGCTGTACCCCGACACTGCATGGTACAACACACGCGCGTGGTGATGTGAGGGAGAAAACAAGATCGGTCCGACGTCTGCACCTGCCTTGCCCGGCCCGGCCCTGCCCGGCTCTGTCCTGCCCACAGGCTCTGCAGCTCTGCAGTCACCCCCAGGGGGGGATGGCCCCGCTCCTCGGGCTGCGGAGGCGTCCGGGGGGCTCACCGAGGCCGTGTGTTCTGACCGCACATGGTAGTCGTGGCCGGCCTTGGATTTGTACTTCTTGCCACAGTGTGGACAGCTGAAGACAGGCTTGTCGGCCTCGGTGAGCTGCTTCCCACACCGCTTCTGGTGGTACTGGTAGCCCATCAGGCTGGAGAAGTTGGCCACGCAGCCCTACGGAGATGGGGAGAAGGGGAGGGTTAAGGAGGGCTGGGGCTTCACATGCCCATGTCGAAACGGTGGCGGTGCCGTTGCTCCAGGGAGGAACGTGGCCCAAGGAGCCTGCTCCACAGAGCAGCTCCGCCAACCCGTCCCCTCTGAGCGATGGGGGTCACCAGCCGGCCCCTCTCCCCTGAAAAGCCATGCACAGGCATGATGGTGCCACGGAGGGACGGGGGGAGCAGCCCCCATTCCGGACACTACCTGCCCCAACACACCGACAGAGACAGAGCTCCCCGGACAGACGCACGGCGGGCAGCGGGAGGGGAAGGCGTTAGGGAGGCACTGCCTGCGCGGAGAGTAAAGCATCCGCGGGGACAAACCTCTGCCACACGCCCCCGTTACCTGTTCGTGACTTGTCTGCCACCGGCTCGTGACCGTTTTTCGGTGCGGTTTGGTTTGGTTTTACGCTGTGCCCAGGACAGCGCCAGCTGTGCCCCTTCCTGAGTTCGAGGAGGCAGAACCTGCCCTTCAGCGCTCCTCAGCCTGCCCTGCGCCCACCCTCCTGCCGGGACGGCCCGTCGCCAGAGCGCACGGAGCCAGCAGGACGGGGACCGGGATGGCTGAGCTAAGGCAGAAAAGTTGAGCGCGTGCCAAGGGATGCCTGGAGAGCGCACGTCCCCCTCTGCATCGGGACTCACTCCTTCCACCTTTTCACAGAACGAGAAACAGGAATCGTTCTCGTACCTCATTGGGGCATTTCAGTTTTCCCATCTGCTTTAGCACTTTCCTCAGCCTTTCCCGCTCTTCCTGTTCACCAAGTCCAGCGGTTTCCACAGGAACAGGCTGGAAACAAGGAAGTAACAGAAGCGACAGACTCAACCATTTACTCATGTCCTCTGTGCCAGGAGTGGGTGGTAAACCTCTGCCTCGCAGGAGCTGCCCTTGGCCGGGGGGAACCTCTCATTAGAAGAGCCGGGTCTCCCACTGCTTTACTGCATGCCAATGCCTCCATCGTTAGATGCCAGATCTGCTCATGCCTTTCCTGTGTTTGCACCCCAAGGGCCAGCTGAGAAACCCAGGAGCAGTTCCTGCACAGAGGATTCACCAGCCAGACTGAAGAGCAGGAGATTAATGCACAGGTAAAAGACAAGTCACAACTGGTAAGCACGGGACACGTAGAAATGCGGTTATGCCTTGCCGTGGTATCTTGGAGACGTACACAACCAGATTTTTAAGAACAACATCTAAATTGGTGCCTGCCAGATTTTATTCATGATAAATTTTGTGGATACTTCTCACATGCATGGTGGAGAGCTAAAGAGTGGATTTTGAGATTCATGCAAGGCAGAACCCATCAGTCCCGGATTTGCGAGCACAGTTTTGGAGGCAGAGCTTTGCCACTCAAAACCTGCCTCACCGTACTCACTGAATCTTCCCCTGTTCTGGGATTTGAAATCCTGTTTTATTTTTCCAGTCCTCTGCTCTACTCCCCAGGATCAATGTGAGCCTAACTAGCTGCCTGGGAAGGAATGGCTTTGCTCTGCAGGGAAGGGGGAAGGCCACCGTCTGGACTGAGCAGCATGTGAAATGTTGCAAAGATGGCGTTGTGAATCCCTCCTTTACAAAGACAAAGGAAAGCGGACTGCCGATTGCTTCGTCTTCTGCATCTGCATCAAGAAACGAGGCGCGAGACAAGAGCAGCCCAGCTCTCTTACCTTGCTGACATGTTCAGCCATGGTGTGGTAATTCAGCCCAGCTTTGGACTTGAACTGCTTTTTGCAGTGCTGACACTTCAAGGCATCCTGCAGCTGAAGGAATTAAAGGCAAGTCACCATGGAGGCCACAGTCCACCGTTCATTCTTCCCAGGGCTGCTGCCGCTTGTCAATAAACCCCATGGGTAGCTGTTGCTGCAGCAGTACCCAGCGGTGGGGCCCAGCAGGCAACGCAGCGTCCCTGTCCCCCATCCCAATCCCAGCCTGCAGCTCAGAGTTTTCTCTCTGTTGTCCTGGATACTGTTATCAAACCCACATGACTCAATTTTTGGAAAACATTCCACTTTGGATGTAGATTTAAAGCCCCACTGGCTGGAAACATCTGGACCTGGTGTCTTAGTCTTCCTGTTAAGGGGTTAGGAAAGAGAAGATGCTTTGATCTACCAATATGTTAGCAGACTGTGCTCTGCAGCCCTATTAACTATGACAGATGCTGGCATACGATACGCTTTCTGGGTGCCTGGGCTGTTTGAAATTAAGTCACTGCTGGACATGATCATAGCAGAATACTTCCCGCCTCATACTGCTCTGCTGTTTGACCCGACTTGGCCTCCTGAGTGACTGGGGAGATGTGTTAAATGCACACACCAACGAGAGGGGAACTTGCAAAGTGAGTAAGCGGATCATGACTTTTGCTGGGGCAGGTACCAGAATTTACTGACTCAGGAAGTGACCGCTCTGGGCACCAAGAGACAGGATGTCTCGACAGGGAGTCGGTGCCTGGACAGCCATGGCCATTCCTGCTCCTCCTGCCTGGCTGATGTTCGACCTTCACCACTTCCCCTTCAATCAAGCCTGGACTAGAAGCTGGAGAGGGAATGAAGATGGAGCTGCAAATCCCTCCTCATCCTGGAGCTCTGGGGAAATGAAGAATAAACTCACTGCAGCCAGTCGGGAATGACTCACTTGTACCTGTGCTCCCATCGGTTAATCTTGTTCCAGACCCAAGTACTTGATCCTAACAAGGTGGGTGCTAAAAGCTCCTTGACTCATCAGATGCCAATACCAGCCAATCTGGGGTTTACTCCTCCGGTCAACGCTGAAGAACATGCCATGTCCGTATTCTAAAAAGCCCTCCCACCTGGGACGTCGGGAGGATATACCCGCCCTGCTCTCCTTCAGGCCCAAGCATGTTGCAACCATCTCCGTCCCTTATTTCCTTTCCAAAACTGAAGGAAACAGGGCAGACTGCTTAGGGACAAGCAAGAAATGGAGAAACCAATTTCCATTGTTTTATAAGAGTTTCGGGAGCCTGCATATCCTTTTCCCATTTTCCAGCTAAGAAATACTTCAATCATTAAAGCAGAGACCAAGCTGAGAGGGTGCCTGCACGCCAGGGTCACTTCTGATGGGGATACCACACGCCCGTAGCAGCGGGGCCTTGCTAAGGACATGCCATAGGTTCATCTCAGAGATGAAATGCCGAGAGCTGGACCTGTGGTCACACACACAGAGCTTGGGGACTGTCCTCCCTGGGCCACAGGCTGCTCTGGCATGGACGCTGCAAAGCATCCCAGCTCCTGGAGCAGCACAGCCAGCTCTAGCAAGGACCGTGCCTCCCGGGGAAGGGTGAGAAAACACCCGCTCCTTGGGCTGGAGCCCTGATTCCTCGGCTGAACACCCACTAGCCTATTTATAGCGGGGAAGACAGGCCTGACTGCTCTGGCACAGTCACGCTCAGCAGGCCGGCTGGCCGTGCAGCCCACGTGGAGCCTGCCTGGCTTGGGAGAAGCTCCAAAGCGCAGGAGATAAGAGCAGTGATGGCCAAGATCCCCACTACGCTTAAGCCAGGAGGACGTCAGAGGAGGCAGAATTCTGCCCGGCATTTGATGTAGTATGGGGTCTGAAAGGGAGAGTAGCCTCCCACTGCTGTATAAATAGCGAGGCAAAGGCTGAGGAGGCATTTACAGAAAATGAATGTGGAATCAAAGCTGAGCCACATATTTTCAAAGCGGGAGGCATCGATCCCACGTTGGCTTTCTGTGGCGATGGCTCTGCACCACACCAGGTGACGGATGAAGATGTAATCCTGTGCGCTGATGGATGGTGGTGTGGCAGAGAGACAATTTTTCACTGCATTATTACTGAAATCCTGCGTCTTGACAGCCTGCCTGAGCACATCCAAGCTCGGTGTCTCCCCGAGACGTGCTCTCATTCAACCACAATTTATCTGGCCTGATGCAAGGCATGGCACACAGTGAAATCCCACAGCCAGGACTCGGGAGGAGGTCAGATTAGAGACAACCCCAACAAGCTCTCCAGCCTTAAAACTAGAAACGAAGGGAATAAGGTATTTTCTAGCTACTAGAAATACCCGACTCTGCTGGAAACACTGGGGCAAGGGGCCCAGACCACAAAGGGATTCAGAATCGCTGAGAATTAGGTGTCCAAATCCCTCTGAATTGATGCAAGGCAGCCAGCTCTCTGAAGATGACTAGCAAGTGCTCTATCAAACACAGCCCAGAACTGGTTTTACGAGCACCAGTACACATTTATGAGTGGCACATGTACACATCCATTCCCCTCCAAAATCCATATGCGCGTGATTGAATAAAGCAAGTCCTTACTTTCTGGCAGACGTCCATGTGCTTTTTGAGCCCCACAATAGTTTTCCTGGTTATAACACTGCAGGTCGGACAGGCGACTTCTCCCTTCTCGCTGATCTCCCGCTGCCACTGGTCCTCGGGGTTTGCTGGCGAGGGAGAGGAGAGAGGCGTTACACCCAGCCGCAGAGACCACAACCTGCCTGGGCTGCTCGGCAGAGGACAGACCTGGCGTTAAGCCTTGATTTGCTACGTTGAAAAGCACTGAATTGGGAAAAGTTCCTGATGTTAAAAAAAGAGAAACACTCTCCCAGGCACGGGCGAAGCCAGGCACAAACCATGCAGACACTTGCAGCTCTGCCTGCCCCACAGCTCCTGCAGCTGCCTGAGCAAACTGGGTCACTGGGCCACTTTACGTGGAGTTACCTGACCTGCCGGCATTTCACGGGGAAAAGGAGGTTCACCTTTCCAACCCCGCTGCTATCCTGCACACTGGGAGTTAAAACACGATGATGCCCTCAGCCACCTCATCTTGCCCTGCGTGGAATAATTCCCCCGTGCCAAACGAAACAATTAGCGGGAGTGAAACAAAGGTGAGCGTCTCAGCTCCATCCAGATATGTGCCTGGAAAGCTTCCCTGGCAATCCTCTTCCCGACAGACACCCAGGCAGCTGGAGTGCTAGCTTCCAGGCATCTGTTTATTTGAATGGCTGTGACCGGCTTAAAAAACACCCGAAATAAGAGATACGTGGGGCCAAAACCAGCTCCCAGGTCCAGAGTTCACGCTGTGTTCTCAGCAGAACAGCGCTGGGCTTCCAGCAAGGGAAGCCTGGTCTGAATAAAATCCGCCAAGTCTGTTTATTTGGATGCTTTTGCATGGCTGTGAGATCAGAGAGTCGTTTATTTGAATCTGAAAGCAGTGCAAGGCATTGCAGCTGTGTTTATCTCGCACATCCTGCGTTCCTCCTCCTGTCAGAGCTCCCAGGGAAAGTCAGCAACCTGCGCTAGGGTGTAGGCTGCACCTCGGAGGCTTGGGGAAGCCATAATCATGCCCAGAGTTGTGCACCGGCATCGTTCATGGAGATGATGTTAGAAAAATGCCATCATCCCAGATGCTGACCCAAATTGTGGTCACAGTGAAGCCAGGTGGAACCAGGATTTGGCTATCAACTCCCAACACTTGCAGCGAAGGTACCCCCTTCTCAGGACGCCAACTGTGGCTGCACCGATATTTTAGGAGCAGCGGCTGTTCCCACATCTGTGCTACGCCTCAAAAGGGCAGGAGCTGCGTGCTCCTACTTCTGATTTTGTGCTGCTTCTGCTCGCAAACCTGCTAGAAAACTCACCCAGCAAACAGCCCGCTGGGCCAGCAGAGGTGTGGGGATCACTAGCTGCGGGTGAAGGTGGGGACCATGCAGGCTTGGAGCAGAGCACAGGATAAGCAGCTAAGCTGCACACAGAGCCGCTGCCTGTGCTTTGCCTCCACCAGCCTCACCTGCTGGTAGATGCACAGCCATTTCCTTCTTCACACCAGCTCCTGGAGGCTTCTTTTTCAGCTCCTCCGTGTTGGTGTTCCCCTCCAACTTCTTGGCTCGATGGGCTTTCGCCTTGTCCTCTGCTTTGACGAGACCTGTAGAGAGAGAGGATTTTTATTCAGTACTTGCTTTAATACCCCCAGACCAACTTGCATTTAGCAGGTAAAAAATCTCTACCTCTAACCCAGGGACACTGAGCTGGCTGTAGGTCTGCCAAGGCTGTATGTGTAGGATCAGGTCCATAATTATGACAAGCAATATCATAACAGCTTGTGGTATTTTATAACCAGAATGATTTCCTCCAACCCAGACAGTTTATGAACTATGGAAACAGCATGGCAAAGCGGGGTAGGATGCTTCTAGGAAGGCAGGCTGTGGGGAAGACAGGCTGGGGAGGAGGCAAAAGGGCATTTTACAAGAAACTGAAAGAGGGAATTGGAACAGCAATTTCAGGATATAAAAGTGATGTTCCTGCTTATGCTCCTGCACTGGAAAGGCCGTCTAACTGCTATGCCAAGGAACTGGGGTCCCTCTTAGATAACTGGGCAAACTTTGGGATCCCAAACACCAGATCCCACAGGACCGTTCATCCCTGGATCTGTATGCACTTGTCACGATGAACACAGGTCTCCCCCGGTCCCGCTGGGTGCTGGGAAGGGTCAGGAAGGAAGAGAAGGAGAGCAGGGGTGACCGGGCGACAGGCGCACAGGGAAGAGGAAACCTGGCGCAGCCACCCTGGGTCGCCAGCAGACTGTCAGCAAGCCTGCCTGCAAAGCGGAGAGGAACCTGAAGGCAGGGCTCTCTGTGCAGGCAGAGCGCCAGGCTCTCAGCCAGCTTCTCCCGAACACATCCACCCTCCCACCTTGTCTGTGCCTCATCCCCACACGACTGCACAGGCGAAGTGCGTGCTTCCCGTTCAGCCTGCTAAAGGCAGCGCTGCCAACCACCGAAGCATCCTCCCTGCACCGAGCAGGGCCAAGCAAGCAGGAGGAGGCTCAGCACATGCTGAGGGCATGCCGGCAGCGGCAGCGCTGCCCGATCCCCCTCTGCTGTGCAGAATCCCTTGGCAATTCCTGGGCTGACATAAGAAATGGAAAACACAACTTGCAAACGACACTTTGGAAAGGCTGGTGAAGAGAGGAAGGAGGCTCCCCCCTGGGTCCACCGCCCCCAAATCCATGCGCAGTTCAGCTCTGTGCCTGCGCTTCCACAGAAGGTGCTGGAGGCAACACGGTGAGTGCCAGGGTCAGATCCACATCTGCCCCGCGAGGGTCCACACGTCCCTGAATTTGTGGGTCGTGGCTCTTGCAAACCCAGGATCTGAATGGAGACGGCACCCCACGACGGGCTGGTGGCACCCTTGTCATTGGGGAGCAAACTGTCGCCTTGAACCCGGGGGACGTAGGCAAACGCCTGCCTGATCTTCACTCTCCATTTGAGGCAGCAGGTCATTGGGGGGAACCAGCTTATTCTTGAAGAACCCACAGCAGACATTTCCCTCTGTGGGGAAGTTAAGGGAAACAACCCCAGACTTCCCAGGAGCCAGGGGACAGGAAATCGCAGAGACCACATCCAGCCTGCTCTTCAGTAAGTGTGTAATTCCTTTAAAGCCATTAGTGCCTCTCCCCTGAGCGCCTCTTGTACTGAGAGGTGCTGCCTCCTGCAGTGCCTGGAAATCCGCTTTTTATTTCCCTGGTTGAATGAATTTCACAGCCAGTCCGAATCCAGCTGCTCTCGTGCCAGGGATGCTCCAGGTTTCCTCCCTCCTTTCCAGCCCAGCCAGGTGTATTCACGGAGCACGACCACAGCCCCACTTGCTCTTGCTTTGTCAGGCTGAAGCAGCCTCCTCTCGGAAAACATCCTGGTAACACGTCTCTTCCCCCTTGAATTCATTTTCTTTAATGTGGGCGACCAGCATTGGAGACAATGTCTGAGGGACGGATGCGTCACCCAGCCTTTCTACGCAGCAGAAATCCTTCTCGACGCCATTGGAAATACTGTGACATCCCAGGGCGGTGGGATGATGATGAGATGATGCTTCTCGTGTCTTGCTTGTGTCAGCGGCTCGTTACTCTTGTGTTACAGCTGGACATACCCGGATCCTTTCCTCTCTTCCTTCATTTCCCAGTGACAGGCTCCCGAGCAGAGCAGACAGGGTTGTCATCAGTGCCAGCTCTGCTGCTGCCTTTCATTCCCTTTATGACACTCTTATGGTAAAAGGCACCAGCTCCTCCAGCGTGATATCCCCAGGCTCCGGGTGGCTGTCACGTATCTACACCACAGGAAAGGCTCTTGGGGAAGGGGCTTCCCTGAAATGCCCCAGGGAGAAGCTACAACCCTACAGCTGACCAGAGTCGTCCCCGTATTACCTTTCAGTCCAAATGTCCCCGAGATGGACGGCTGCTCCCCCGTAAATTTCTTAGGAGTTTTCTGTTTCCTTCCTGACTCAAAAGAGAGAAACAGAGAGAGAGATTTGGTCAAATAACTGTACTGCCAGGGGGGCTTCAGCAGTCCCAGGGCATGGGGTGGGCACACACTCCATGTGAGGAGCGGATCACCTTGAGGAGGCCTTTACCACTGTGAAACACAGGGGCTGTTGAATGAAGCACCCACCCACCAAAGAGTAACAGGATGCTGCTTCCCACCCCACAAAACCAGGAGAAATAACGGTATCCAGAGCTAATTCAACGAGTGGAAGTGGTGGCTCTGTCTAGTGCCAAAAGCCACGTGGTTTCCACAGCCTCAGCAGCTAAGGTGGCTGGGGATGGTTCGCTTTGGTGCTGCAAGCAGTGTAAACCCATGCCATGATGGGGACAACCATGGCCCTGCCTGCCAGCCCCGCAGTGGCAATGGACAGTGAGCCTCCTTTACCCTGTCCCAATACTTCAGGAAAATGGGTTTGCCAGAACCACCCTGGTTTAAACTGCCACACTCAGTGAGGACAGACGGGCTGACACAGCAGCTTGCTGTGCTGCAGGGAATTAAATCCATTTCCAATCCTATAGGTCCTATAGAAACACCTCTACCACAGCTGCAACCAGTTTTTAACTCCCAGCAGAGCTGCAAGAAACTGGGGTGGGGGGGCAAATTATCAGGATGTTGAAACATGGCTTGGATACATTCAGAGAAACACTCGCAGCAGTGTTGGCTGGAGCAGAGCCCCTTCCCGCGGGACACCCCTCTCGGGGCTCCTGAACCAGCGTAGCCCCGGGCTCTAATCTTACTGTGCTTCATCCTCTCGGGGTCTTCCTCCTGCACCGAGGCCTGACTGCCCCCGTGCTGCACGGCATCCTTGCCGCTCGAGGACTTCGCCGTGGGGGTGGCGGCTGCCATTGCCTCAGCTGCTGCGATCTGAAACTCCTTGCTCTCCCGGCTCTCCACCAGGCACTCGCCATTCTCGGTGTGGTCCTGGGCCACGGCTTTTTCCGTCTTTGCCTGTTTGGGATGGATGGTGGGGCAAGCTGAACTCTCAGCAGCTCTAGGGCAAAGCACAGAGGGCTTGTTTAAAGAGGGGTTGTTAGACAAATGTCCTGACACCTCTTCCCCCCTCGCCAGCCCAGATCATGGGAATGGAGGCGGGCATGTTCCCCTTCTCCCAGCCATCCCTACGCCACCACCATGCAGCCCAGCCACAGCCTGGTACCTTTTCTTGCCACTGCTCTTCCCAATGGCCTTCGGCACTTTGTTTTCTGCTTTGCTGGTTGGCACTGGCCGGTCCAAGTGATTCCAGAGCCGATGCTTTTCTAGCTGGGTTTTGGAGGTGAAGGCAGCTTCACAGTACGAGCACGAATAAGTCAGCTTCTCCGAGATCGCACCCTGTGTGGAACAGGGAGACAGGTGAGCACGGACGTTAAGACCATAAAAGGGACAGCCTTTTTCTGATGCAGGCATGAACACAAATCGTGTGTAATACCCTTCTGCCCCTCCAGACGGTTACCAGTGGGCCACGATCCCCCCAGGCCAGACCGCACACTGAGCTGGAGGGACCCCAGTCCCTCTCGTACACACCTTGCGAACAGCCCCTGGCCCATCTGTGCCCTCCCCGTTTTAATCGCACATTTCTCCTGGGGTTTAAGGCCTGAGAGGGGCTTTACCCTGTAGATGATAATGTAAAAGCTGGCCACTGGAAAGGCCAGACAGCCCTCCGGTCTCCTTACCCCTTGACAGCGCTGATAGTGGTACTTCAAACCATAAATGCTGGGGAACTCCAGCCAGCAGCCTGAATTGGGACATTTCACCCTGGAGTGGGCTTTGAATTCGTCCTTCCACTGGTTCATCAGGGGGAGCTGGGAACAGGAGAGACAAGAGACATAGCTGAGCGAAGAGCATCGCGTGCCCGGGTGTGTGCCAGTGCATCCCGAGGGGGCTGGGGGGGGTACATGAGACCTCTGATCATTCCTGTCCACCCCTTCCCACCACGCAGCTGCAAAGTGGACCCCAGGGCTGTGTTTCAGTGCAGCGGTCCTCCCTCCAGCAAGAGGTGCTGGGACAGATGCTGCAGGCTCTACAGGCTAATGATTCCTCCCAAGAATTTACCTTGCTGTGCCTCCCAGAGCACACGTATGCTCCCAACCAGGCTGGGGAATAAATCAGGCCAGAAGTCGCCCGGGTGATTTAACCACCCCACATTTCATCTAGTCAGTAAATCACCCCATGCCCATGCTCCCATGACAAACTGCTCTGTGTGTTGTCCATGCCACCGTGCAGGAATTAAACTGCACAACTCTGCGGGGAATAAATCACCCCTTTGCCAGTGCTGTTGGATCATTAGCCAAAACTGACGTGGCTGCGAAAGAATCCAGCTCATCTGGGCATGGCTCTGGGAAAGGGAGGCTGGAGGGGAGTACTGTTCGCTAACCAAGGTTTTGGAGGATGCTGGATGCCTGCATGGAGGGGATTGAGGGGCCAAGATCTTGCCAAGCCCAAGACAAGGCTGCTCTGAAGATTAAACCACCAGGAAAACAGGTTTAACCCCAGAGTGGGCTGGCTGGAGTGCGTGGTGCAGTAAGACGCAGAGGGCAAGTCAGAGGGAGCAAGGCAGGGAGGGCATCGGGGATCAGAGCGCGTGGGGTCTTACGGGGATGTCTTTCAGTGCCTGGTTCTCGGCCTTGGGTCGTCCTTTCTTCCTGCCTTCGGTTTTGTCACTGGTTGCATTTCCTGCAAACAGACACAGTGCACGTCACCCGCCGTCCGGCCAGCTGTGCCGGAGGAGCCGCAGTCCCGGCAATCCTGCTGCCTGGCTCCAGCCTCCCGCCGCCCGGCCAGCTCCCTCACTCCGCACAGGGTCTGCCTCGGCTCTGGGCTGCCGTGTCCCTGCCCTGGCAAGGACGGAGATTCCCCTTTGGAAGGCAATGCCAGCTCCCCTGCAATTCAGTGCGCAGCCCCTACACCTGCATGGGAGATGGCTGCTTCTCCTGGCGTTTGCCGACCCCTCTCCTTTCATTTACACAGAGCAGTTTCAGCACAGCTGGGGCTTGCTTTGGAAAACCGTCCTTCCACTTGGGTTGGAAGAAATCCTTCAACAACTACGCTACTTAAGAGAAGAAATCTGCGCCTAGGTCAGCACGCTGGGCCCTGGGCAGGCTGTCGAGCACAGAAATCCCCCATCCCCTTTGCACGGCCATTGTGGCTGAGCAGCCCCAGGGCTGCAGGAGGACGCTGGCCCAGGGGATGTGACGAGCACAGGGGGAGCAGCGGGGATGGGGATGGCTGGGGGGCGAAGACTGGGCAAGGCAGCGCTCGGGGGACTCGGGTGGGGAGGAGGAGCCATGGGGACATCTTTGTGAGGGGTCACGGCTCTGCGTGTGCTCAGAGCAGACTCTGACGGCATCCTGAGCACGAACTGAATGCCAGTGGGGCAGAAACGTGCCCAGTTCAACCAGACACCGCAACCAGGGCAGACTACGAAGTGTCCGATGTCACGTGATGGGGCACACCAAATACAAGCACATTAAACTGCCAAGCCCCAGACCAGACACTTTGGCTCACAACGGCAGCAAACTCCCCAATTTCACCTACTTCACACCCAAAATGGATTGAGCAAAGCACTACAAATACCACGACAACTTTCGCCGGGGTTTGTATGCAGGGGCTGAAGGCAGTTCACCAAATCAATCCATTTTCACATCCAGCCTCCCATCACTCCAAGCAGGAACACAGCACCCTGGTCACCCTGCGGGTCTGGGGACCCTTGGCAGGACCCCGCTCCCTTTGCCCAGCGCCATCCCCCCACGGCTCTGCGCTGCCGGCAGGCCTTAAGCTGCATTTTGAGGGCTAATCTGTAATTTTAAGTGATGCTGTGAGTCAGTGTAGCCCAAAGATGAACTGGACAGATGTGAGCGGCCAACGGGAAATGCCATGTACAGAAAACTGAGACTGAGATCTGGGAGGGCTTAATGAACAGGACTGGGAATAAAAGCCATTCACTATGAGAACAGCAACAAGCCAAAAAGCATCCCTGAGGAGGAAACCCCAGAACAGCTAGGAGAGGATAATTGAGATTAAAAAAAACTAAACTCAACCTGTAAAACACCCTTCTCTGGTGAAAATCAGGTAAGAAGAAGAGGCTGGAAGCCGAGCCGGCAATCCATCAAGCTCCTGAGAAACTGGAGCTCAGCTCCAAGCCAGGCACTGGCTGTACTCAGAAGCCAATCCAGGATTTTTTTGGAACAAGGGAGAGAGATCAAACAGCCAACCAGTTACCTACAAAGGCAGTGCCAAAACCACACACTCTCTCCCTTTTCATGCCTTCTGCCCCAGCAGTGAGGGGTAAAATAGCAAACAAGACAGCTGGCTCATTTATTTCCAGTCCCCTGAAGTCACGCCAGCTGGTTTGCTCCACTCTGATACCCGTAAAAACATCTCTTGGTGACGCAGCATCCTTTGGGAATCCCTCTAGCCCAGAAGGCCTTGTCTGCAGGAGGTGGTGACCTTTATGGACTATAAGAAAAAGTCCCGAAAAAGCCACTGACCTGCCCCCCTGCAAGGCAGCCTCCAAGCTGTCCCGAAAACACCTCGTTTGGTTTGGACTCCTACGTGCCTGGCTCCGGCCCCAAAAGGGCTCGTGGCCCTAAGGAGAGGGGAGGCTTTTGCAAGCTTGGCCCCAAACGGTGCTAGTTCTGGAGCAACAGTGCAGGTTTCATTTCAAAATTCTCAGTGAGTGCCTGAGAAGGATGTCTGCGCATCGCAGCTGCCCTCTGCATTTTGTATTTTCTCCAATGCTCCCAAGTGCATACTTAGACCAGACTTTTTCTCCACACTCGTGTAAGCGAGGGCCTCACCCTACACATGAAATGGAGCTATGTTTCTTGCACATCAAGGGACTCCACGAGCTCGGAGTTTATGAAAAACCACCAAATTATACAGGATTTGCAGCAAAGCTCACAACGCTGCAGTTACCTGCTTATTGCTGTCCCTGTTTTTCGCTTTCTCTCCTAAACACTTCAAAATATTCCAAATTTGCAATGTCCCACAGCAGCACGACCCTGCGCCTCTAAGCAGCTCTCCCCGGGAGCCCAGCATATCCGGGGTCATGGCTTGCACAGAAGCTCGGGTGAAAGCTCTCCTCTCCTTTTCACAACTTGCACAAGTTTCAAAACTTTTGGGGACTTTTCGTGCCAAACACGAGAGCTCCCAGTCTAGCCACCCCTCAATGCCCTTGTTGATCAGCTGCCGGCTGGGGACAGCGAGGACAGGGACGGGAGGAGCAGAAAACATCTCCTTTCCCAACATCCCACTCCTGGCTACCAACCACTGGCTGTGCTAAACCCCGACCCTTACAGGCGTTTGCAGGAGACACGAACCCGACGGTGCTCAGTGTTATGGCTGGCACCGTGGCTGTGCGCCCCTGCAGCAGGTTACCGCAGTTTTGGGCTGAGTCAGCCAGGTGGAAACGTCGTGCTCTTTAGAAACAGGGACCGGGGATGGCCTGCCGATGGACTCGAGGCTTCTCTGGATCAGGACCTGGCTTGGAAAGGATGCTCCCTGCGCAAACCAGGCTGCTGCATCCGAGGGGGGCCAGCAAAGCAGCTGCAGGAGAGGTCCCTGTCTGCATCAAGCTTAATTCACCCCGATGAAGTGAACCCTGGCAGACATTTCCACCTCCAGCACCTTCCCAGGGAGAGCAACGAAATATCTTCATCACGGAGTGTCCTTCACTCCACTTCATCACTTTCAGTCCATCTAAACCAGAAGCAAGGGCTAAAAAAAAAAAAGGGCTTTTCTACTTTTGAAGGTGCTGATAAGGTGTGGCGCAGGGCAAAACGCTCTCCTGAACACAGGTATGTTCACACTGCGGACAGCTGGAGTTCATTCCCCTTCACAATAAGTTACACCCCTCTGCTAGCAATGACGGCTTCAACTCCCCCAAGGGAAGAGTGGCATTTGGGAAACATCTAGGGCACACGCGTTTCCCTGAGAGGCCACTGATTTTTGGTGCCTGGTCCGAGATACAGCTCTGGGGTCCAACCCTCGCCCGGCGTGCAGGCACCCCTCGGCATCCAGGGCTGCCATGAGCAAGGTAAAGGCAGCGAGAGCCTCTCCACGCCCGTAGAGGGGATCTGCCCAGCATAGGCAGACAGGAGAAAAAACCTCCTTGGGCCTGGAGATTCCTGGATAGAGAAATCAGCTATCCATCAGAGTGACAGCCCTTAGCAAGCGGGTCCCCCGGGGCTCGTACGCTCGCAAGCCTCCATCCCGGGGGCCGTGACACGGGAGACAGCAGATGGTCTGAACTCATTTAAGCCTTTCCATCCTTTGATGTAACACTTAGCTACCAACACGATAAATAGGCGGTGAGACACCCATCTCGTTAAGCCAGACGCACGCCTCTCGAAAGGGAGAGACCGTCTTCATCCTTCCCCTCCCGTTCCCAGGGACCGGCTCTCCGCAGCTCCAAGGGCCTGGGGCTTTTGTGGCCCAGCACAGCCCTCGCCGGTGGATCAAAGCGAGGAGCAGAGGCACACTGAGACCCGACGCACTCGCACCCCCTCGTTTTGGCAGCCGCCCCCCAACCCCTGCCACCAGGCTCGTCCCCTCTGCCCCATCCACCTCCGCAGAAAGAAAACCCAGTTCCTTACCGAGCTTGGGCAGCTCTGCCGGCGGGTTTATCCTTGTCTCCGTCCTGCTTTCTTTGCTGGCAGCGGGTTTGTTAGAGCCTGCAGTTTTCCTTCCACCTTTACAGGTATAGGAATCCGCCATCTCTGAAAGAAGCAGGGGAGGCGTTAAAATTCACTCCTCGGAGCCGGGAGCAACACATGCTGAAAGCAAGGAGAGGTGCTGGGGAGGGAGGGAAATTAGAAAACCATCATGCAAATGGGACATGTTTCCGAGTATTTGTTCCGCAGTCCAGCAACGCCACAGACATGGCTGAAAAGCTGCGTTCATTATAGGCTGGTTTCCCCTCCACATATAATGGCAAAGACTTTATTAAAAATTATGGGCTGACTTTGCCCAGAGAAGTAGCGAATAAATGGCTTTTCCCCTTCGTTTATTTCTCTGCTTTCATTTAAGACACCAAAAGAAAAAAAAAATAGTGAGTTTTAATGAACAGATGTAGTGATAAATTTCCAATTTTCCTTATTAATGGGAAACTGTTATAAACTGAGAATTGTTAATGTTATCTGAATTTTCCGTATTAATAATTCAATTTGGCTTCTCTATAAATAATGAACATCAGGAATTATCGCAGAAGGCCCAATCTCGCTCCCAACGGAAGCGGGCAGCAGGACACCCCTCCACTTCGGCGGTGCCAGGACGAAGCCCACGGCGCGGCTGGCTCTGTCCCCAGTTGGTTTCAAGTACCTTCCTCCCCTCCCGACAGCACAAGCAAAGATACGTCGGAGGACGGGGGCTGCGTCGGGAGATGCCACGTATGGCCCCGGGGGAAAGGAGTCCTCCGAGCCTCCACAACGAGAGCATCAAGCTCACAAGAGCATTTTCCAGACCACCACGGCCTTGAGACCTTGGTCGGGACACGATGCTGACGCTCAGCCAGGCACCGACAGCGTGACTAAGGGAAGTGCCAACCGATGCCTTCTTTGCCTTTGCTCAACACCTCTCTCCCACACACACAGGTTTTTTTAAAACACAGATTTGACTCGTCACCCCCAGTTCCTCCCACGAGATCACGTTTAGCATCATTTAACTCAGAGTTGATGCCCCGAGCATCCAGACTCATCCCGCCTGTCCGGGCAGCCCAGAGGGACAGCGCAGGTCGGGGAAGCATCTCCCGTGTGCCTGGATCACCGGCCGTGCCATCAACACATGGGACACGAGGGCCCAACAGTCCTTTCTGAGGTGTCCCCGGTGACCTTCCATGTGGGATCAGGCACTGCATATCGCATGCAGCCCAGATGCTCTGGGAAGAACTGGCAAAAGCTTCTGGCATGTGTTCGGCTGGTGATACACATGTGGTTGTTTGCACGGACACGACGGTTAATCAGATCAAGTGAGAAATTCCAGCCTTGGCAACAAGTTCTCTGGCATTTGGTCCTGAACATAGGGATCGTTTATTCAGCTAATTTGGGCTCTTTCGGTGGGAGACCTGGGTAGGAGCTGCAGCCTGACTGCCAGTGGCTCCTTCCCGGGGACAGATGGTCTCCGGAGCAGGCACAGAGAGGGGTCCCTGCAGCCCCTTGCCTAATCACTGCTCCACTCTCACCCACGTGGGCACTGCTACTGTCTCCGACCCTCCGGGGATGAACATGCCAGTCCCCTTCCTTCCTGTGCTGCCTCCCGGCACCTCTGTTCCTCTGAGCGATCCTCAGTCAAATTGCTCGAAGAAAAAAGGAAAAAAAAAAAAAAAAAAAAAAGACGAAAGACCAGCAAACTGAAAGCTGAAGACAACACGATCTCTGCGCTTTACAACAGGGGTTTCCCCTTGGTTTTCACCACGCAGCTGATGCCTTTATCCAGGCTAGCGCCAAAACACAACCGTGCCGTGGCTTCGCCCCTTGGGCCGGGCACACGTCCCAGCAGGAGAGGGGAGCGAGGGCCAGCACTGGGGTCCCCCACGCCAAACGGCGCCCTCCGGCACGCTCGCACCCCGAGCGGCGAGACACCCCGGCACAGGTGAGGAGGGCTACCGTCGGACGGGTGACAGACCACAAAAACCTCTGTGTCCGCCTTGCTGGGCGCTTGAGGATGACTGGTGAAGGGCAACGCACAGGGCAGACCTCACCAACAGCCGGGCTGCCCACCTCCTGCTTGCTGAACACCCCGCGGCAGCGAACACCAAACCACGGGAACCGGGGCTGGTGCCGAGCATCCCTTCCAAAACCACCGCCGCGTTCAAGGTGCCCGGCTCAGCCCCGCTCCCGAACACTTCTCGTTCCCCTTAACACATCTGTCTCCTCAAAGGGATCCTTTCTGGCCAGCTTAGGAGGTTTCAAACGTCTTTTGTTTTTCCACACCAAATACTTCTTTGAATTTTTTTCCCTTCTTATTTTTTGGCTAAATGAAAAATAAAAATCCCATAAACCACTTAGCGAGAGCCAAACTCCGCTCCCTGGCCACCGATACAACCCCAGGGATCCCAGAGGAATTGCCCCGGAGCCAGAGAGCAGAAATCAGCCCATTGTTTTGGTTTTTTTTGTAATGTCCAAACTTCTCACTTGTTTTTGAGTAACACACGCTGAAACCGGACAACAGCCTGCGCCCTTCCACACTTTCGTTATGTTTTTGGTGAAAACCCTTTTACAACCAGCAGCGGGAGGAGAAGATATAGGCAGGTCCTGCCCGTGAGCGGGGCTAGGATGTGGCAGGTGAAGGTTGAGGCTGGCAGCGTCTTCACTGACGAAGCCTCCAGCTCAGCTTTAGGTACCTTTTTAGAAGTTCGTGGGAGCATTTTTGAAGTGTCCTACTCCAGCTCCGGAAAAAAAGGCCCGTGTCAACACAGCAGCCAGCATGGGATGAGCGGAGGCCGAGTCGGCGGTGCCGGGAGTGGGGGTGAGGCGGAAGCCCATGGCCACGGGAAGGGGAAAGCGAAGCCTGGGAACACACCATGCCAAAGGCACCGCTCCCGAGCCACCGGCAGCCCTGCCCGGCCGGCACAGCCACATGCTCCTCTACCGGGTTTGACAAGGGATGGCAATGTCCCAGCCACTCGCAGCAACAGGCTTTTTCCCTCCGTGACAGACCCCTCCTGCGGAGCTGTCGGGCTGTGCAGGCTGGGCACAGCCTGGAAATTGGGCACAAACTGCAAAAGGGGAAATAATTCCACATATAAATGCCCATCCGTGACCTTGGATTGGGTCCACAGGAGCACGTACACAGCCAGGGATGGCTATGACCCTCTCAGCCCCACGACATCCTTAAGAGGGAAAGTCACCATGGGTCCTGACCACAAATTCTCCTGCCGGGACTCCCGCCCCGTTCCCATTGCTATGGATGCACCGTGCCGTGCACCGACTGGCCCAATCACCCGTCGATCCGCTCCACTTATCATTAATAATTTACCAACGGCTCCAGATGAAGGCAACGCCAAAAAGGCAAGCGAACTGCCTGCCCCTGCCCACAGTGCCCTGGCACAAGCGGTGTGCCAGGCACGATGCAGGCAGAGAGGAGACAAGGCCAACGCGGATGATGGACGCCAAAGGGCACTGCCATCTCTGTCGCTGCCAGAGGAGCCGCGCTCCTTCCCACGAACTCGAGGCCGAACTGCAGCTGCGGCCATGCGCTGGGAGAAACTTCCCGGGAATAAAGAGGAGGAAGCGGCAGGAGAGGCTTCCTCAGGAGGGAGCAGAATCGCCCTT
The DNA here is from genome assembly GCF_018139145.2 of Gymnogyps californianus. NCBI lineage: Eukaryota > Metazoa > Chordata > Aves > Accipitriformes > Cathartidae > Gymnogyps > Gymnogyps californianus. The sequence continues at coordinate 15,882,591 of NC_059487.1, read as the reverse complement.
ACCGGAGGTTTCCCAAGAGGGAACCGCGTGATGGGTGAAGCCCCGCAAGCCCCTGCCTCCCCGGGCACAGTCGGTGACCGGGCGGCTCTGGAGGTGCGTGGTGCAGCTCCTCGCCATCGCCCACGCCGAGCGAAGCCCGGCGGCTGGTGGCTGCCCCAGCGAGGCTCTCCTGGAGGGAACAACTCACCCCACAGCATGAGGCCGCCATGCTCCCGCCGAGCGGCTCTCTCTGGGTGCAGGCGAGGCCTTTTGACGGTGTAAACTTTCTGTTTGAAGCACGTTAGCCCGTTCCCTCCCTCCTTGCCCGTCCCCAGGCACAAAAGCCAAGGGAAAAAGCACACACACATGCCTGGCAGACAATGAGACCTCGCCGTGCCGAGGTGGGGAGCGAGGTGTCCCCCTGTCCCGGGCATCCCCGGGGCCAGCGGACATGGGGACCTCTGCCCTGCCTGGTCCTGCTGTCACCTCCCCGGGTCTGGCTGTGCCGTCCCCCTGTCCCTGTCCCCTCATCTGCCCCACCTCGCCGTCACCCCTGCTCCCACCCGTCACCGTGCAGGCAGGGCCGCCCCGGGCCTGTCACCTCCCCGGGCCTCAGCGGGGGCTGCCTCGCCGCCTGTCAGCCGGCCGGGCCGCCCCGCGGCCTGTCGCCTCCCCGGGCCCGGCGGCCCCATCCCCGGGAGGTGGTCGGGGCTCACCCCGCGGGCCGGGGCCCAGCGAGGGCCGGCGGGGAGGGCTCGGCCCGGCCGCGCCGCCGGGAGGGGAAGAGCGAGCGGCAAAATGGCGACGCGGCGGCGGGCGGAGCGGAGCGGGGCGCGGGGGGGGGGGGGGGTCCCCGCCGCGGCGGGCCGGGGGTGCCGGCGGGGCCGGGCCGGGCCGCAGCTCGGTGCTTACCTCGGCGGCGGCGGGCCGCGGTGCGGGGCGCGCAGGGCCGAGCGCCCCCCGGCCGGCGAGGCGGTGCCGCCCGCCGCCCCCGGCTGCGGGCCGCCGTGCGGGGCTCCCCGGCGCGCCCACACCCGCGGCGGCGCCGCGCTCCGCTGCCGCGCTCCCGCCCGCCCGTCGCCGCCGCCGCCGCCGCCGCCGCGGCTCATGCGCGCTCCCCGGCCCGCCCCGCCCGGCCCGGCCCGCCCCGCGCCCCGCCACCGCCGCCGGCCCGCGCCGGCCCCGCGCGGCGCGGATCTCGCGTGGCTCCGCCGACGGGGCCGGGACCGGGGCCGGGACCGGGGCCGGGCGGGAGGGCGGGCGGGGGCGTCGCCCCGGGAGGGCGGGACCGGGCAGCGCCCCCCGGCCCGGCCCGGCTTGACCCGGCCCGGGCAGGTGCGGGCAGGGCTGCCCGGCCCCCGGTGCGGGCAGGGCAGGGCAGGGCAGGGCTGCTCTGCCTGTCCGGGGTGCGGGCAGGGTGCCCTGCCTGTCGTCCTGCCCTGCAGGGTGCAGGCAGGGTGTCCTGCCCATCTTCCTGCCCTCCAGGGTGCAGGCAGGGTGTCCTGCCTGTCATCTTCCCATCCAGGGTGTCCTGCCCATAGTCCTGCCCTCCGGAGTGTAGGTAGGATGCCGTGCCTGTTATCCTGCCCTCCAGGGTGCAGGCAGGGTACCCTGCCTGTCACCTTCCCCTCCATGTTGCCCTGCCCGTTTTCCTGCCCTCCAGGGTGCAGGCAGGGTGCCCTGCCCATCCACCCCCCCCTAACCCTGGGGTGCAGGCAGATGGAAGGAGGCTCCGGGTCCCCTTGTGAAGCCACCCTGGCTCCCGGGCGCGAGGCCGGCACGGTGCCTGCGGGACGATCCGGTTTTCCCAGCTCCTGGGCTCAGGGTGTCACCCCCGCAGAGCCGGTGGCACCCAGGAAGGTGCCGCAGGGCAGAGCTGACTTTGGTTGCCAGCACCGGGAATGCACAGCCGCGCTGGGATCCAGCACCGCCATCCGAGTGGCCACAGCAGCCCAGAAATGAGGGAAAAACAGACAAATTTTGCCATGTGAGAGCAAAACCCAGAGCGACCGGCATTGTCGGGGCTGGCCTGCAGCACCATCGCCGGCATGTGGCTCACGCGGTGCCACCGGGAACTGGGAGGCCCCGTGGCACAGCCACGCGAAATCGAAGCGAAAAAAAACCCCCAGCCCAAGTTGGGAGTTACCCCGCGGTTCCCCTCTTTGTCTCCATTGCGGGGAAAGAGCTTAATTAATGTCTGCGGAGAGCAGGGAAAGCTTTGTGTAATTGCTGGGTATTATTATCGGCGGAGCGGAGGGTGATCAGCGGGGTGGGAGGGACAGGCACAGCCCACCTTCTTTGTATAAAATGAGGCATATCCGAGGCGGCTTTGCTTCCCAGCCAACGAGCTGCCTGCCGGGAGAGCTGTTAACCTGCAGCAGGCAGGAAGGCAGCTGCCTGTTAGGGCTGTCAGGCAGCTTCACGTGCCCGCTGGGACCAGGCAGCATCTTCAGCACCTTCAAAGTCTCCTCCTCGCTATAAGGCTGCAAACGGTGCCCAGTCGCCTTCGCTCATCCCTGCAGTGTCCCGACGGCCACCCCGGGCACGTGTGCGTGCGTGCACAGGCGTGTGCAGAAGTGCCACCGCGTTTGTTTTCTGCATCTGCAAAGCACAGTTTTCCATCTCGAGGAGCGGGGTGAGAGGGAGATGCCGGGGAGCCCGGCCACCCGGGGGTTTATAAAGAGGCTTGGAGAGCGGCCAGACATGGGCTGGTTGAGGTACAGGAACTCTGAAATAATGCGATATAAAGGTAACCACAGTTGCTATTTTCAGGCCCCGCTGAGTGGAGGAGAGGGAGCCAAGGAACGGACTTGAAAAGAACAACAAATGTAGAGCAGATGCTGAGGAGTGCTTTGTTTCACGTGCAGAGTCGTACTGGTGTGGAATAGCTGTGCTGAGAAGGGCAGGAGGAGGAGGAGGAGGAGGAGGAAGAGCGGCGGGGGCAGCGGTGCTGCCTTTCTGCATGTGCTTGCGGGAAACCATTGCATCTCCTCTTGCATCGTGGCTTTGTCGCAGAGGTGGGTCGTGGATGAGAGCTCGTCCTCACAGACCAGCACGATGCCATGGCAGGGACGAGGCCACGCGTGCCGAGCAGTGATTCCCTGGTGCCCTGGCCCCTGGGTCACCGTTCCCACTGTTACCACCGTGCAAGGCAGGAGGAGGCAGAGGAGAGGCAGCCCGGCACATGCTGCGGCCATAAATGCTGGAGAAGGTGCTTGGCAGTGGGGATGAAGCAGTCCAAGCCATCGAGCATGTAAATTAAATTGTTAGGGACCCTGGGAAGAGGAGAGAGGGGGGGAAACAATTATACAGCCAGGATCAGATAAATCTTGGTGTGCAGATCATCTTACCAGGCTTCCCATGGAGGCCATTTCATTTGGTGCGGCTGCTCCTTTGCATCGCCTCTGCCCCGTTCCCGCATCAGGCCGAGCAGAGGGCAGGGGCTGCAGGCAGCGGTGCGGGCAGAGTCGGAGCCTCTGCCTTCTCAAGAGGGCCAGGAAAATTTGAGTGTATTCAAGGCAGCCTTTACCAAGGCCGGCAACCCTGGCCTCGTTCCCCGACGATGGGCAGGGGTGAAACGAGGTGACCCAGCGGGGTGTCACCCGGGGCAAGCACACGTGTGCCTTCCCTCCTCTTGCCGCTTTCCTCGGCTCAGCGAGGACAGCCGAGTGTCACCGAGGGGCCGGATCCCTGTGGCTCCGCTGCTCCCAGGGAGGCACAGACTGAGCTCCACATCCCCCCAGGGACCCTGGCCCTCTTGAAGCACCCACCACTGCCATGAGAGCGGTCCCCGGCCGGGCCGCGTGTGCAGCGAGGTGCTGCCATCCTACGTGCGCTCCCGACATCGCTTCTCCAGCCTCTCGTGCTGGTGTCGAGCAGAAGATCTCCCCAGAGCTGCCCCTGTGTCTGCCGGGATGCAGCCAGCGCAGTGACCCCCACCCATGACCCAGCATCGATCTGGGGTATCCCTGACAAGGATCGGTTCTGGCTTGTGAAGACACCTGGCCAAGAGTTAAAAACACCACAAATGAGCAAAAAAACCCTCTCACAGGAAAGGCAGGAAATAATCTGGTTTTCTGGCTGCAGATCCTCCCAGGCTGCAGATCCTGAAGCCAGGACCGTGCCACTCGCCCAGATTGGGGCTGGCTGATCGGGCACTTACACGGCAAGTAACTTTAAAACATATATTAACCCGACCGGCTGCAGCAGCACCTTTCAAACCGTTAACACTATTAGAATGGATGCTGGGTTTGCAGAGCCTCTTCCACATGCCGCTGGCTCTGGAGACATCTCAAAAACTCCTGCTAAATGCTGTGTGCATGGGGCTGTGTAGGGCTGGCACCAGCATCTCTGCCGGGGGTTGGTGGGATGCCCAGTGCATGGGACTGGGAGGAACTGGGAGGGCCTGGGAGCCCAGACTGCAGCCCATGTCTGCTGCGTCTCATGCAGCAGGCGCAGACAGGCGAGGGAAAGGGCATGACCGCGATGCCCAGATCCAGGGTGGGGGACTCGGCAATTCCACCTCTCCCAGGGCTTTACCCCTGGATCGCAGCCGGGTCTGGAGCCTGCAAACCCACTCAGTGGCTGCTCCATCCCCTATTATCCTCGGAGTGAGGGGGAACAAAGCCCCTCGGACCGGCTCAGTGCTCCCGCATCCGCAGGACGGGCTGTGCGGTGGCTGGTTTGGCTGAAGCAGAGCTATCCCAGAACAAAGAGAGAATCACTGCTGGTTTGTGAAGCAGCATCCGGGCCAGCCCCAGCCCTCCTCCCCGGCGTGCTGGCTCCGCAGCCCGGGCCTCTGATTGGAAACCGGAGCCCGCGATGACTGTGCGAGCCATGAATTATGCTGATGGCTTTTTTTATTATTTTTTTTTTTTCCCCTCCCTGTGCTTGAATGCACTCAGCAAATATAAGCAAAAGGGAAAAAAAAAAAAAAAAGAGCAAGAGAAAATCCTAACAGATTTAATTTTAGATATGGCGAGAAAGCAAAATGGCTGCAGTGCAAAGAGGGAAGGTTAACGGAAGAAACGCTCCTGCCTGCAGAGAGAAACGAAGCTCCCAGCAGCCCTGAGGCTGCTATTTATTATTTAGAGGGTCGTATCGGCATGGGGGCCACCTCCTGCAGGGAGCTAGCCCCAAGCTGGGGGGGTCAGGTCCCTGGGGCACCCGCAGCCCCATGGAGGGCAGTGGGGAGATGCAGGGGTGTGGGACAGGACTGGGGGACCGCAGGCTTGGTGACGAAGCCGTGTGGCTGCAAAACAACCACACAAACCCCTAAATCCTCCCTAGTTTTAAAAAATGCATCCTCTGTCAGGAAGTGAAGTGGTTCATTTTGTTTGGGGGGTTTGAAGGTTTTTACTGGAGCCCCCGCTAACGGCCCATGCAAGAACGCAGCCTGGAAATGTTGTGTCAAAACCAAGCCTGAAACTTTCCCTTCCAAAAAAGGCCCAAGTGAAATGCTGCAAATGTTTCAACACGTTTCTGCAGGGCTTGTTTTTGCAGCAAAGCGACTCATGCATCCAGGCTGAGGAACAGTGCTGGTCGACCCAAATGATATTAATTTCAGGACAAATTATTTATCTCAGCCCCGCTGCCTGCCCTGGGCTGAGCTCCTGCCGCTCGCTGCCCACGCTGCCTGCCCTCCTTTGGGTAGACACTTGGGAATTCCCAGCCTGCAAATGCCATCTCCCCCTTCCTCCAGCCCTGCCAGACCCCTGGCCCCGTGCCGGGCTGTCCCATGTGCCGCCGAGCCTGGCATGAACAGCCAGGGACCTGCTTCAACCCTGCCTGGGTGCTGGCGGCACCCGGCGTTGCTGCAAGCGTGGCACTGCCCCGGTGAAAGCGGCAGCCCTGCAGCCGTACCTGCACCCACCCCTCTCCATCCTTCCCGGCTCCGCATCATGCCTGCTGGACCTGGGAGCTTTTCTGGCTCTGGGGAGACAGGGCTCCCGGCGGGCACCTAGGAGCTGAGAATAAGGACCCAAAAATGAAGGAAGTAATACAGGGGAAAAAAATGAAATGAAGCAATTATCCCCGCTCCGATACTTTCTAATTAAGGGAACTGTCACCCTTATTAAGAGGCCATTAATTCATTGTCATAAGTCACCACCAGAGTGTAAGTACCAAAAATGTGCCTGGGCCATCGGGAGCGGAGCAGCGTCTTCTCCTCCCCACACCGCAGGCTCCAGTGCTGCGCGAGAGCCGCTCCTCGAGGCCACGGGGCTGCTCACAGCTTTCTGCAACTGATGCCATGCTCCCCGCACCACGGCTGGTGCTTTAGGAAGCTGTAAGCTCTGCCACGGTCCTCAGCCCGTCCCGGGCAGGGATGAACCCATCCGTCTCCACCTGCATCCCTGTGCCTGCACGCTCTGCCCTGCACGGTCCATATGCATTTGTGGTGCAAAGGATGCGGCAATTTCTCAGCAGAGATCAGCTCTCAGCCGTTCTGGGGGAACCAAACCCCCAAAGAGTTGCCAAAATATCCTCAGCCCTGTGGTTAAGGTCAGTGTTTCTCCCAGCATCACTGCTAATAGCCAGCTCTGTCTCTGGCAGCCTCTCATTATGCATTCTGCATGGAGAGCCCCGCATCAGCTTAATTAACAAGGTAAGAAAGACGGGACCTTTGAGGAAATCTTAATTATATTATCCATCTCACCCTGAGTGGCACCTGATCCATCCCAACACTGTTCTCAAGTTCATTAGCAATGAATCAAGATTGATTAGTCCTGGACGTACAGTGAGGACACGCTGGAGCAGAAGGCTTCTGCCAAGATCACCGTGAGACCCTGTGTGTCCCCAAGCCCCGTCTTGTCCTCCGGCACCAGGCAGCTGGGATGGGGACCAGGGCTCCGGGATAAGGCAGCCAGAGGTTTGCCAGCGCCGGGATGCGGCTGCCAGAGCATCCCAGGAGCAGCCGTTTCGCTGTGCCCCGACAACACACCGGTATCTCCCCCAGCTCACGCCTCCCCAAAATGCTCTGATTTATACCAGCACCCATGTAGCCCTACCAGGCTGCTGTGCCCCCCCCGCTCGCCCTGCTCTCCTTCTCCGGGGCTTGTGTGGCCCCGAAACATGGCATGTGCCACCAGCAACTGGGATTCCTCCTTTTTTCTTGCCTGCCATCCTGCTGCGATGTATTCAGGTGCCTGCAGGTCTCCAGTGCAAGAAACTTCGTGAGGGGCTGCCTGAGAGCACCAAAAAGGCGATGATTCGAGGTGGTTTGTAATCCCCCCGGACACCTGATGGGAGGACAGGGTCCTAATTAGATTGAGCGTGTAATCTGCTGGGCACCGGTGTTCAGATTCAAACCGGCCTCGGTTCAGCAGAGCCCGTGGCAGGCGCTGCCATCCCTCTCTGCTCAGCAGATCGTGTCCTCGAACCCCGCGCAGCCAGGGAAATTGCAGGCTGTGTTCATAGCCCAGCATGAATTTCAATGTTGGGGGAACGGGTATCGTTTCCTGAATCAGAGATGCAATCAGCAGCGTTTCAGAGCTGGAGGTATCTGTATCATCAAGCCGGGCTCAGTAATTACTTCAACAAATTAGGCATGCATTTTCTATGTGCAACAGTTTTGGCTTTTATTTTTTCTGCTTGAAAACCTTGCTAGAATCTGCAAACTGCATTAACCACTGGGAAGGGATTGCTGGATTTTTCCTTTATGAGATGAGAAGATGCTGAACATTATTTCTGATGCCAGTAGTGCATTGCCCTGCTTATTGCAAAAAATCGTCATGAGCAGAAAAAGTTAATCAGAGGCAGCAAAGTCGCGTGGTCTCCGATAGCTGCCATTGCCTGCCCCTTCGCCCCGGTGCCACTGCCCGCATCCTCCTGCCTGCTGCATGGGATTGATTTATGCTTGCTGGTGTTTTCTGTTTACTTTAATTGTTGTCTGGTTTTAATATTGCATGAATCTGCACCCGATTCATCTGTGTTTCATTGTCTGGCACTGTTTGTTTTGGGGCAGTGCCTGGAATACCACTGGCAGATAAGTGCTAGACAAATATAAGGTATTTTTCTTGCTCGGCGAAAGCTGAGGAGTGACCGAGCTGCCTCTCGGTCCGGAGAGGAGCCCGAGCACCCATCTCCCTCCAGTGTCCGGGAGTCCTGGTGCAGCACCCATCGGCCCAGGTGCTCGCTCAGGAGCCCGTGGGGAGAATGGTGCTTCCTCGATGCCACCATGCAGATGGATTTTGTACCCGGAGCCACTGAAGGCAAACCCGTGCTCAGGGCTGCTCCGGATGCATCCCTGCTGCCCTGGGCAGAGTCTGGCCCTGGGTGCCCCTCAGATGACAGCACCAGACACTGGTCCAGAGCTGGAGCAGTGGTCCAGAGCCAGCCTGGAAGGATGCTCTGCTCTCACCATCACCATCCTCAACGGGACGAAGGCGCAGCAGGCACAGACCCCGCTAGGGCAGGGGGCTGGGGGGCAGGACAGCACCCTCTCACCTGCCCCATGAACATCGTTTCACCCGGCTCCTCCAGCCCTGTCCTGCCGGGTCTCAGCAAGCCCAGGTGGGTCTCAGAGGGACACCCCAACAGGGCCGTGCTTCGGGCTCCGGCTGAGCACGCTGGTGGGGTTTCTGCTTTCTTCTGTGCCGATGAGGAGCCGGAGGGAGCTGGAGCACAGCCCGGCACGGGTGGACATGGCACACAGCGGGAGGGGGGGCCATGTACACCCTCGGGAGCACAGCAAGGGGCAGCCAGGCTTTGGGGCAGGACCTGGGGGGACCCTGCCTTTGCAGGGGGGTGACGGGCAGCCCCACCACTGCTCCGTGCACCCCAGCTGCATTTCAAGCAAAACCACCACCAACTTGCTGCGTGAGCCCAGCCCCGGAGCCTGGAGAAGCCATTTCTCCCCCGCATAGCTCCGAAGCTCTGGAGAGAAGCTCAGCATCTCCCTCTAACGATGCGCCTCACCCGCAGCCAGACACCCAGCAGCCACCGTCTGCTCTCGGGGATGCTGCCCGCTCCCCGGCCACCCCGCAGCCCCGTGTGCCCCCTCCTGCCTCTCCTGATGGCCCCCCCGGCCCCCTCCACCACCCCTTCACCAGCACCCACTGCCGGGGCAGAAATTATACCCACGGAGGGGAGGAATCAACCTGACTCTTGGCCGTGGGTTGTCTCGCTTGGGCTTTATTTAGCTCTGATCCAGCCAGGATCGAAGGTTTAATAGTGTCCTACGTGGCTGCGTCAGGAGGGGACGGGGCCACATCCTGCGCAGGGCTCTGCTCTCCACATAAGGGGGTAACAAGGAGCAAACCCGGATCCTGCACCGGCCGGGATGGGTGCGTGGCTCCATCGTGGCTGTCAGTGCAGAGCCCACGGCTGAGAGTGCCGCTGCTGCAGAGCAGACAGGGTTTTTTTCCTGGTTGTTTACTTTCCTTTTCTTAAAATTCAATAAATTCCCCCAGCTTTGTTGCTCGTGAGGTTCTAGCGAGATGAGAAGAGCCAATTTCGCTGCATTTTTGAAAAGGTCAGTGTGGGCAGAGGAGGAAATTCCGATTTCTGTGTCCTTGGGGGGCCGGGGGCTGTGCACAGCGAAGCCCTGAAGCCGGTTCCCTGTGGACGGAGCCTGGGGGTCGCAGCCCCCCCCTCTGCCCCCACCACAGCAAAGCCTAAACGGGAACTAGCTGGTGGCGGGGTCCGGCTGAGCGGACCTACATGCAGAGAGGGGAGAGGGCGGCCGCCGTGGTCTGGCTCGCTCCGTTGCAGGCACTGACCGGGCGATGCCTTTCTCTGAGTCGGAGGAAATTTGGATTTTGGAAATTTGGAGGCTTTGCCTTCAGCCCCAGCACCAAGCTTCGGCTCTGAGGGTGACAGATGTGAGTTATAAACTCCTTCGGCAATGCCGGTGTTGTGGAAATCACCCTTGTGCTGGAGAGAGAATTCACCTGCTTGGATCCGAGTACCGTTTGGTGAATCTGTTATCCAAACCAAAATGGTTTGAGAACCAGATTTTGTTTCTTTCCATCACCTGGGCCTTGTACAAACCCCACCCCTGGGGACCCAGCATGGCCACCGCAGCTGGAGCCCGAGGATGCTCCGTGCATCCCACATCCCGCCCAGGCCCCGCCATGTCCTTCCCTGAGCCCCGAGCCAGGCGCTGGCTTGAAACCCCTGTCCAGGCTCAGTCAGCGCTTGGGGGTCTGAGCCCTGGGGGGTTCCTGCCCTCCAAATCCTGGAGGCAAATCCTGGAGGCAAATCCCTGGGGCGTTGCATCTGCTCCTGCCCCACCAACACCTTCAGACTGCCTGGAGGGTTCTGGGAACAGCTTTTCTTGGGGATTGCAGGGTGGAGACAAAAAAACCTTTGGGTGCAAGCACAATTTTTGCTAGCTGTGGGCAAACAACTTGTTTTCAGCTCCTCTTTCATCCCACCCCCGTGGAAATCTCCCAGCTCCTTCACTGAGGAGCAGCATCACCGTGATGGGACAGGGATGGGACAGGGATGACACCGGGCTGCCGCTGCCCCGCACCAGCCCCAGGCTCCGCTGCCTGCTGCCTTAACCCTGCCTGCAGCCCCGCGGTCTCCCATGCCACTTAGCACGGCTCGTTAGCCGGGGTAGTGCCGCTCACAGACGAGCTTTGGGGACCTTCGCTTTGCCACGAGCCGTTACCTGCACTGGAGTGGTAACTACAACCCCAAATCCCCTGCCCCTGCCCCATCCAGCCTCCCGCCGGCAAAGATTAGCAGCTTCTTAATTCTAATTTTCGCAGTCGTTCTGTGGAGCTGGGAGGGGATTTAAATACTGGCAAAAACCCCAGGCTGAGGCTTGGTCCCGCAGGGCCGTCCATCGGGACCCCTGTCCGCCGTGGAGGTGCTTGTCCCGGGAGATTTCGGGCTGTAGACATCTCCTGAGTATCCCCGGGAAAGGCTGGAGGGACTAAACCCACGGCGCAGGTTCAGGCGTGGGAAGAGTCAGAAGAACAGCAAGTTAAAATAACAGTCTCTTATTTTATTACCAGCAGGGGAGCAGGTGGGTGGCGGGTGGGCGCCCGGCCGGGGGGGGGCCACGGCGACCTGCCTCCGCATCCCTGCCAGCTCCGATGCCCCAGGGGCTTTGGGGTGCTCCCGTTTTGGGACCGTCCCCCCCCCCCCCAGCCCCATAGCCCTGCCCTCGTCACTGGAGAGGGAACGTGGGGAGGTGACAGCATCCACCCTGCCCCTAAATCCTCGGTTTTACACATCGTTGTTCCTTACCTGCCTGCGTGAGCGGTCTGTGGCTCCGGACAGGGGGGGATCTGGTGGTGGTGGGGGTGTAACAGTAAACATTGCTTCACCTTAATGATGAGCTGGGTCATCAGGACGGTGCCCGGGTTCGGTGGCACTGTCACCAGCCCCTGGGCAGGAGGTTGGGATGGGCATTTGCAACTGCCGGAGGAGCAGAGCTCTGCAAAGAGCTGGTGGGAGCGCAGATGGTGTGGGAAGGAGCACGACTAGGCACCGGGGCCGGGGGGAACCCGGCACCCAGGAATCCCCAGCCTCACCTTGGGCAGCACCCGGCACTGCCCAGCAGCATCCCCGGCTGCTCCCACCCGGCCCCTGCATCGGTTCCCCTGTCTGCCTGCAAACGAGGACGGATGAAGGACGAGCTCCTGGCACAGCTTCCTCCAGGCCACGGCACCCCCCCAGCGTGTCCACCCTGCCTTCGCTCCCGGATTTTCCAGCTCCGATGACTCAGCTCCCTTTTTAACTCACCAAGTGGAGCCGGGCACTGGTGGCTTGGCCCTGCTTCTAATTTTTTTTGGCTGGTCGGGTCATCTTATTTGCTACTGATAACATTACCTCCTGGGACGCTGGAAGACAGCCCAGTCTGAAGAGAAAACTAAAGCTCCCTAAATAAGCTCCGAGGTATGGACACGAGCTGGCGAGTGCTGGGATGTCACCCATGTGCATAAGGCTTCACCGTCCTGTGCATGGCTCTGAGCTGTCCTGGGAATAACCGTGCTCGATTTGTCCGCAATGCTGAGCCTTGCCTGTCGTTGTCTCCTTTTTTCCATCTCTTTCCCTGTGAACCATCAGGCTCAGGTGGGCAAAAGTTTGTCTGTCCCAGCAGCTGTTTTGCTAATTTTCCTCCAGCCAAAAGCCACGTCTCCTGGAGGAAACCTCCCATCTCTGCACAGAAATGTATTCATAAAAAAGAAAGAGAGAGAAGAAGAAGGATAGAAGCCCCGGCTTGGCTGGGAAGCTGTCTCTTCGTATTCCAAGCGTGCGGTTCAAGTCTCGTATCGGCGGTGCACAGCCCATCCCAGAGGTGCTCGGTTCACAGTGTTGGTGCAATCTGCCAAACAGACGGATCAGCTAGGAGACATTTCCAAAAGAAGCTGGAACAAGGCGGGAGAGGAAGGAATAAACAGCCTGCAGGGTGGCACGTTCCAGCTCACCCACTGCCAGCCCCAGAGAATCCCATCCCTTCCATGCAAAATGCCACTAATGGATTTTGGGCTGTGCACCGCAGCCCGGCCCCGTGCACCACAGCCCGTCCCTGTGCATTGCAACCTGTGCACCGCAACCTGTGCACCGCAACCTGTGCACCACAGCCCATCCCAGTGCACCACAGCCCATCCCAGTGCACCACAACCTGTGCACCACAGCCCATCCCAGTGCACCACAGCCCATCCCTGTGCACCACAACCTGTGCACCACAGCCCATCCCTGTGCACCACAGCCCATCGCAGTGCACCACAGCTCATCCCTGTGCACCACAACCTGTGCACCACAGCCCATCCCAGTGCACCACAGTCCATCCCTGTGCACCACAACCTGTGTACCACAGCCTGTCCCCATGCACCACAGCCCAGCCCTGTGCACCGCAACCTGTGCACCACAGCCCATCCCAGTGCACCACAGCCCATCCCTGTGCACCACAACCTGTGCACCACAGCCCATCCCTGTGCACCACAGCCTGTCCCCCACAGCCTGTCCCCATGCACCACAGCCCAGCCCTGCGCACCACAACCTGCGCACCACAACTCATCCGAGTGCACCGCAACCTGTGCACCACAACCCCTCCCCGGGGCACCCCAACCTGTACTCCACACCCCATCCCAGCCACGGCGTGGGCTGCGTTTGCATCAGCGCCATGCAGGTGGGTGCCTCTGGCTTTGGCAGCCACCCAGCCGTCGCTCTCCTCGTCTGGACGGCTGCAGGAGGGGCACAACCTCCCCCGGGGTCGGGCTTCGTGGCCTCTCTCCCCGCTCGGCCTCCCGCCGGCCCTACCTTGGCTGAGCAGCTGCAGGTTTCGGACCTCCTCGCGCACCTGAAGCTGCAGGACCTGCTGCAGGACCTCCTGCCGCTGCGCCTCGTGAGCGATGCCCATGCGCTGCAGCTTCTCCCCGTTCAGCCGCAGCAGCGCCCGACCTGCAAACACGGCATCGCTCAGCGCCCGGCCGGCAGCACCGCGTGGCGGGGACACCGTAAAAGTGCGACTCAAATGGGAGCCCATCTTCACGTGGGAACAAGGAGGGGGAAAGGGAAGAAATCCTAGAATGCTCTTTCACCACCTGGACCCACAGGGACGGAGAAGCCTCATAGGTGGCCCCGCTTTTGGAGAGCACCGGGTGACAGCTGGAGGTCCCCAGCCTTGGGACAGGTACTGGCTCCAGCAATCACGTAACCCATCCCCGCAGGCAGGAGCTTTCCATTTCTCCGCTCCACCTCCCACATCAGGAGATGTTTTTCCGAGCGCACGGTCCCCGCGCAGGCTGGCCGTCCCGGGGGAATGGGGGTACCCATCAAAATGCATTAGCGTTGCCGCCACCGTCCCCGGCGAGCCACTCTCCTCCAGTCCGGGGGCTATTAGGCGAGGGATTTACAACCAGCTTTTGTCCTTGTTTCCCAGCGTACATTTGCTAATGCTGCCTTTGTTTCCCATGCAAGGGCTGGCTGAGCTCTTGCATTAGGGCTTTGCATCCCTCCCAGGCAGCTCCAGCACTCCCTTCCCCGCTGCTTTCTCCTGGCCCCGGCAGAGCTCTGCCCGGCCATGCACGCGTCGCAGTCGGACCGGGCTGATGCTCCCAGGTAGAGGTCAAAGCCACCGTCCCCAGGGGGCAAAGGGGAGGGAGCAGGTCCTAGAGGTTATTCTCCTCCAAGGACTTGGCTCGGAGTTGGATTCAGACCTGGAGGAAGACATTTGCAACTTGGACTCCAGCTGGGCAGAGATCTTTCCTCTTCTGCAAAAATTTTCAGTATTTAAAAAACTATAAAAATATTCTTATTATATTAATGTAGGCGAGGAGAAGACTCTTCCCCATCTTATAAACCACAATCTCCTCTGGGCAATTTATGCTCATTTTAAACAACCTCCAGCCTGTCCTGGAGCTCACCCCGGTGGCAGATGCCTCCGGACCAGCTTGGGTGGGTGTCCCCGTGCCCAGTGCCATGGGGCGGCTCTCACCCCGGCTGCATCTCCGTGGGGAGAGGGGACAGAAATGGAGGGGGTACGTCTGCCTTCCGAACCACGAACCTCCAAACAGCCATTTCCCAGGAGCATGTGCCGATGGCAATTAGCACCGGTGATTCGTGGGGGTCTCTACCGTACCTGTGATGGCGTGGTGGGAGAACGCCTCGACGTAGATGAGATAGTTATGCGGGCAGTGCTTCTTCAGCCATTTGCACACATCCTGCTGGGTCCAGAGCACCACCGGCTTGGCCAGGCTGCCCAGCGTGGGGCTGGTGTGGTAGATGCCATAGTGGTCGCAGGCACGGCCCTGTGGGGAGCGGGAAGGGAGGGGGTTAGCTGGATTTGGCCCCGTGAGGAGGAAAACGCCTCGGCCGGGAGGTCAGCCCACGGGGACGGGGGAGATGCTGGCCGGTGGCACAGGACTGCGGCGACGGCGGCAGAGTTTGGCTTTGCACTCTCCAGAGTCTCTGGGCTCACCCTGAAATAGCAGCATCAGAGGAACCAGCGAGGGAGGCGAGGGGAGCGGGGACGGGAGGCTGAGGTGGGGGTCCTGCTCTATATAGACCCCACGCCCAGGAGCTCCCCAGCCCTCCTGCTGCAGGCAGGAGCCCCAGACCCCCTCCCCTACACATCTCCCAGCCCAGCAGAGCATCGCATGGGCTCGGAAGACGTCCCAGGGGTCCCCAGGGTCTCCCCCTCGCTGGGCAGAGAAGGGTGCTTGCTGGCAGCTCTCAGCGGGATGGAGCCAGCGAGGTCCGGGGGGGCAGCGGGTACCGGTGCAAAGCCATCCTCACCAGAAGTCCCCAGGGAGGCAGCCAGCAGCCCGCTGGTGCCCTGGAGCAGGAGGGACTCTCCCTTTCTCTCCTGCTCAGCCTCCTTCAACCCTGAGCTGACAGGCCACGATGAGGTCCTGCAGCCTCGTGGGCATCTAAAGCCACCTCTGATCCCCGCAGCCCTTTCTTGGGGTGCTGCCATGCCCGGAGACACCCGGGATAAAACCGGGTTGCAATCCTCAGCGCCCCGGCGTGCCGTGGCCACCCTCCACCTCCTGGAGACCTCTGCCACACACCCTCGCCCCTTGCCTGGACTGCCTTTGTCCCCAACGCAGGCTGCTCCCTCTGGCACCGGCCGCCCGGCCGGCTTCGCTGCCTGGCAGGCACCTGCCTGCTGGCAGGACGGAGCCAGGACCTGCAGAGCAGAGGGGATGGAGGGGGAGAAGCGGTGCCCTCGGGGAGACGCAGCTTGTCTGCCGGCATCCCTCCCTCCCTCCAGCTGCCTGCTGGAGCGGCCGGTCTCGCCCTGAGCCGCCCGGCAGCTCCGTTTCCTCGCCCACGTCACAGCGACTCCGGCCTCGCGAGGTCGTTGCAGCCTGGATTTATCCCGGTATGGAGCAAACCGAACGCCTTGAGCTGTAACAGCGCAGGGGGACGAGCCTGCTTCTCCTTGGGGGGATCCTCAAGGCTGGCTGGGAAATGGGGCTGGGGGATGCAGAAATCCACCTTTTCCTGGTTTTAGCACCCAGGGGGGATTGGCGAGCTCTCTGCTGCCAGCAACGCCGAGACGTCATCCTTGAGCAGCACCAGCAAACATTGCTCCTCCAAAGCAGCTCCCTGCGCCCGAGCTGCCGGGACTGTCCTGGGCTGGACCACGGGCAGGTGGGGATGGGAAAGGGGTCCCCACTGCCTGCAACAGCAAGGGACTGGTTCGCCAGGGTCCCTTGCCAGCACGGTCCTCACCCATGTCCAGGACATGGCAGGGGCATGGCAGAAGCAGCAGCCGATGCGGGGACATACCGGCACGGGCAAGGTCGACAGCGCTTGGACCGCAGTATGCCAATGTTGACCTCCACGTGCAAACATTGGCCAATTAAGCATGCCTAATAGAGGAGCGGAGATAATTAGTGTAACAGTGACTCCAGACATCCCGCGGTTACTGAAACTAATGACACGTCCCTGAGAGATGCCAAAGAGGAGGCAGCGGAGGGCAGCGGGGTCCGGGATGTCTTCCCTGGCCCCATGCCGGGCAGTGCTCACCCCGCGGAGCCCGGCCAGCCTGGCAGGGGCTGCTGCTGCGCCCAAAGAAGCATTTGGGTTTGGAAAGGGACCTTGCCTCAAGGAGGGCTCGCCGGTGGCAGCTGGGGGACATTCAAGCGAGAAGGAAGAAGGCAATGTTGGGAGGCTGTAGATTAATAACCAAGGAATCCATCTCCAAAGCAGACGGAAAATGTGATAGACAATGTGCACAATTTGGTTTCCCAACCAAACCAAACCCCACTTTTGGGGGGATCCCCGGCAGCTGCCCACCCCCCCCAGACACATCCCGGTAGCTGCCTGCCTGCGGGAGCAGCCCCAGCCTGCGCCGGCCGCTCGGCTCCTTCACACTCGGCTGAGCGTGCCGGAGAGCGTGCCGTGGGGAGGAGGAGGCGATTTGCTCTGGATTCACTAACGAGCGATGATGAGAAGCGGAGGGCTGGGGGAAATAACGGCGAGCTTCCCATGAGCTTCCCGTGAGCTTCCCACAGCTATTATCCAACTAACCCTCCGAGGCACAGGGGAAGAGGTGACAAACAACCTGCAATTTCCCTGGGCACGCTCACGTCTGCAAGCGCTTCGCCCATCAGACACAGCCCCGCGCCAGGGACCCATCTCAGCATCCCTAAACCCCGTGCTACCGGCTCAGGGCGCATCGTCCCCTGCGGCTGGCGAAGCCCTCCCGGCGGGGCCCTGAGCGAGCCCCTGCGCTCCCTGGGTGGGAAGGGGAGGTGTAATGAATCACGGGCTCGTTTTCCAGCCGGTTGAGCTGCGCTGTCTCTCTGATAAAACTCTCAGCTGTGAATATTGAGCGCCGGTGTTGAGAGCGGGCGGGAGGGCTCGGAGGCTGCTCCCGCGGGGAGGCAGGAGGTGGCTGGGGGGAGCCGGGTGGTGGGAGCCATCCCCTGGGAGCTACAAGGAGCAACTCGCGTCACCTCCCTTCTCTCAGGCATTTTTCCTTGCTTACGGCAAAATTAAAGCCTTTCTCCCCGCCAAATCCCTCTGGGAGGCACATAGAGGCAGAGGAGGGAGAGCCATGATGAACGCAGCTGGCAGCCGGAGAGCGGCTGGCGTGTCCCTGTGCAGGCAGTGCTGTGCAGGCAGCGCTGTCCCCATGCTTTTCGCAGAGGTGTGAGAGGGAAGGAGCCACCGGGGTGATGGGGACAGTGCCACCAGGGTGGGGGACACCGCACCCCTGGGGCTGCCGCTCCTGTGAGCATCACAGCATGACGGTGGGACTGTACCTGTCCCTGCTCCCCTCTGATGCCAAACCAGCCAGGCCCTCAAGAGGCAAAAGCATCTCCACGTTGGAGGCTGGAAGCGGGGCAGTTCGATTTCCCCCATTTTCTTTCCAGCATTCACCAGCTGGATGTGCTGCCTCCCAACGCCGATCCCAGGGTGTTACGAAGCAGTTAGGAAGCACCAGGAGCCGCACGCTGGGAAGATGCTCCTTCCCACCGCTGTGCAGAGGCAGGGCAGCAGGCAAATAGCTGGAAACCTTCAGCTCACAGCCTCATTAACGCAATAAAGTTCAAAATTTTAGGAGGACAATGGCCCAAACCTGGCTAAGAGACGTACCCAAGCGCTCAGGGATTTTAAGGCATTATAAGGAATTTGGTTCTGGCACATTTACCGCAAAATTGTATTAAGTCCTAGCGCCCGGTGTGGAGGGGAGTTGACGCACAGAGCTCACCCCAGCACAGCCCCCAGCCTGATGATAATAATTAAATTATTGTATTTATACATCTTGCTATGATCAAATGCCCAATAATCACGTGGGCTTTCAGCAAAACGGGATCGAAAGGCTTGATACTGCAGAGAAAGGAGAGATGCTCCTGCGGGGAATCAACGGGGCGGGGGGGACACGAGGCGCCGTGTTCCCCCGGGCAGCCCCGGGGCAGGGACCGGGGGTTGCGGAGGAGCCCGGCGGGTACCTGTGAGCCCTCAGTGCCCGGCTGCCGCAGGAGCTTGACGGTCCGGCCGCCGTCGGCCCGCTGGCTCCGGCCGTCGTGCCAGGTGAGGCTGCTGCCCGGGTTCCTTTGCAGGCGGTAGCTGAGGTTTTCGGCCGAGACCGTGTGCTCCAGGAGGCTGCGGCAGAAGCTGAAGTGAGCGGCGGCGGCTGCGGAGGGAAGGGGGGGTGAGAGACGGCCACGGTGCCCCCCCGCCCCGCACTTGGGCACCTAAAAGCTCCTCTTCTACCCCACGAGACCTGCCAAGCTCGGCTGTACCCCCCACTGCTGAAATCTCCCCCCTCCCGCCTTCCCTTCCCATTCCCAGGGAGAAAACCCATCAGCCCACGAACCCACCGGCTGGCGCCGACAAGATGTTTGCCCACACAAACCCCTCGCGAGCGATGCTTGCTTTGACACCCGCCTGCCGAGCAGACGTGGGGACCCGCGGCTGATCTTCGCCGCGTGGTTATAACCTCCCGCTCGTCACCGCCGCTCTCCTGGGCCAGACGCCGGGAGGGGGCAAAGGGGAAGAGCCACTTTCCATGGACCAGGCTGACATTAAAGTGCCACCGCCGAGGGATGGGGAGCAGATAAAGCCCATCCCGGGCAACCCGATGGAGAAGGGGACGCAAGTTGGTCCCCCCGCCAGCACACACCGTGGTTGCTTTGGGACGGCTGCTGCCCCGCAGGCGCACAAACCTGCGCACCCAAGTGATGGCCAAACACACGCCAGCCCAGCTACGATGACCCACGAAGAGCCATTTACCCACAACGAGTAGCTTTTGTCCCTCACCCTTTGTGTTTTAATAAGATGGGGGTATTCGGGTTGCAATTAGGATGCAAAGCTCTCCTTTGGCAGGGGCTGAAGGGACCCGGCTGCTGTGGGAGGGGGACGCATGGGTATTAGGGGCTCACGCGCTCGTCTGCTCCGGATAAAAGCCAGCCAGCTTGACATAAGCAGCGCTGATCCGCAGAAGCAAAGACCAGAGCATCCCCCAGCTCACCTGCTCCCACCACAGCAAGCCGGGCAAGTCACAAACCACCACCGAAAGCAGAGCAGCACCCGAAGGAGATCCACCTGTGGGGATAACCCACCCTGGGAGAGCGGAAGGGCTGGAGAAAACCTGCTGCAGCTCGTTTTCATAATTAGTGGGTTTTAAGAGGGAAGAGGTTTCAAAGAGACCTCTCGAGCACACCTTCAGGCAAGAGGAGACCAACTGGCCAAAAGAAGTCAAAATGGAGCAGAAAACGGTTGTCGATGTGTCCGTGGGTCCCAGGTTATCCAGACCACATCACACCGCCTTGCTTCTTAAACACACCCAGCGACAAGCATTGCCATGGGGAAACTGAGGCAGGGGACCTGACCGACGGCTGGGGAAATTATTTTACGGAAAACAAGCTGAAGGGAGATCCACAGAGAGACTTGGTGTCGAACAGCGGCAGGGCTGGCAGGGGTGGTCTCTGCGCCTGTCTCGGGTGATGGGGATGTCTCCGATGGCTTCGTACAGCCTCAGATAACCCGGACCCGGCGGGCGAGGACCGCAGCGGGTTGTGCTCCCTCCAGCCAAGGATGCCCGAGATGCCCCCGGCTGTCCTGCCCCTGGCACCCTGAGCACCCAGCCCTGCCACGGCCGTGCTGGGCTACCCCCGAGCTGAAAACCGCCTGTCCCGCCGGGCGTTGGGGGCGGATATGGACCCGGCAGGTCCGGAGGGGCTGGTGCCAGAGCTGTGTCCTTCGGCTGCGCCGCGGCTTCCCCAGGACTCGCTGCAGAAAGGTTCAGTCAGGGAGCGGTGGGGCACGGGGCTCTGGCCATCATCAGGACCTATATCCGTAGGGGGCTATAAAGCATCTGCCGCCAGCAGCAGGACGTGGGCATCTATGCTCCTCCAGCAAATACGGCTGGAGGCGAGAGAGCCGGAGTGAGAGCAGATGGGAGATGGGGGGAAAGACGAAGGGAAAAACAAGCCGAGAAGAAAGGCAGGGCCGGGAGTGCCGGCAGCACCGCTCCCGTCAGGGGCAGGCAGCTGCTGCCCTGGAGCCCAGAGCCCCCAGCAGCTCCTCCAACAGCTCCTCCGCAGCCTCCTGCTACCCCAGTCCAGCCCTCGGGTCCCAACTTTCCCATCGCCCGGCGGCACTCGACATAAATGAGGGTAGGGGGGAGCTGAGCCAGGGCACGCGGGAGCGTTTCGGAGCAAGGGAAGGATGGGGGCAGAGGAGCCCCGCGGCAGGGCATCCCCTGGGCTGGCTCCACGCAGGGACACAGGCTCTCCTCTCCTTCCCATGCCCTGCACAGGAGCAGCCACAGCAACGCCACGAGCACCCAGCCGCCCTCCATCCCCTCCGCTCCTCTTTCTGCCGAGCCAGAGGCTGTGCCCGCCGGCTGGGGATGCACATGCAGCATCTCCCCCCAACCCTGCTGGCCCCGCAGCTCCCCGGCCGTGCCCTGCAGCCCCCTGGCCATGCCCTGCAGCCCCCCTCACCTGGCTCGGGTGCTCCCTGCGAGCTGCGGATGGTGGAGACGCAGCAGAGGGACGGCCGGCCCTGCTGCATCTCGGCGGGAGGAGGGATGCGCGCGAGCGCTCGGCAGCACCGGCAGCTCACGAGCGCTGCTCCATCCCTGCCTCCCCTCATACCTCGTCCACACCTGACTGACTCCCCTGATCGCCTCCCTCCTGCTGCCAATAAATGGTGGCTGCACGCTCGCCCCGGCTCCAGTGCCGGGCAGCCCCCAGCCGGCCTCGCACGGGGAGGTTGGGGTGAATTACACCCCCTCCCCGCTGCCCCGTGGGTGTTTGATCTGGAGAGATGCTCGGCGTTTTCCCCTGCGTGCTCCCGCCTAATCCCGCGGCAGGGCCAACTGGCGCTGGGATGGACGGGAAGCCTGGGGGGCTGCTGCGGGGGACACCGGACCCACCGGGCATCAAAGTGCCCCGGGGCTCAGCAGAGCCGCGGCAAGCTCGTGGGTGGCAGCACCGGGGTCACCGGTGGCTTGAGGCATTTGGGATGCAGGAGGAAAAGAAAAGAGGGAGCGCGGTGGTGAGCATCCTTCCCGGGCAAGGGCTGCGGGGCTCAGCATTGTCTGCTCCTGCGCCCGGCCAAAGCCATCATGGTTCTGGCCATGTTTGGGGTGCGGGCAGAGGGGGTGCCCGCAGCCAGCAGCGCCGGTCGGTGAGCAAAAGCTGTGCTGAACCTTGAAACGGGGCTACAGGAGCCTTCAGGCCGGCTGAGCCCGAGCTGGAGCAGAGAGGGGAGAGCTCAGCTCTGGTCCCTGAACAGCCACTGTGCCCCCATCTTTCCAGGTCCCCGTGAGCTGGTCCATGGTCCCTGAGCCTCGTCTGGCAGCCCCGTGCGATGGACACCGCACTGCCTGCTCGTGGGCTGGGGAATCGCTGCTGGCTCGTTTTCTCTCGGTGGCTCTTTGATCCATTTTGGGCACCTCTCCAGCCACACAGGGCGGGTGGAGGGGGAGGCCAGGGGCCAGGTCACCGCAGGGAGACCAGCAGCCGCCTGCCCCGGGCGGTGGGACAGGGTCTGCAGCAGCGGCAGGGACAGACACCGCTCCCTCCCCTCGCCCGGCACGCCGCCGCTCCCTTTCCTTCTCCAGACACTTTTATGGCTGGTGAAACGTGAGCGCTGGAGAGGCTCAGAGCCGCAGCAGCAGTCACTGCTGGGGAGAGGGATGGGAAACCTCCCGGGGATGGAGACCTTGGGGCAGGACACGGCAGCACGCACCGGTGCAAGCATCCCCAGGTCGGTCCCAAGGTGGGCACGGGCTGATTGCTACCAGCAAACCGGCTTCGAGCTGACTTTCCATGGGTGCTGCCTGCCTGCTCGCAGGTGTCCGGGACCTGCCCCGGGGGAAGCGGCAGCAGGCAGCCAAGCTGCAGTAGGATCAGGCAGAGGCACGGAGAGGGGAGCCTGGCGCCTGGACAGACAATGCACTGCCTGCATCCAGCTCCCTCCTCTGCCACCGCTTCCCAGCACGGCCTCGGGGACGTCCCTGTGTCTTTGACGCCGTCACACGCGTGGGTGTCCCACAGACCTGCTCCCCGCTGGGGATGTGTCTGTAGGCAGCTGCCGCGGGGGGCAGCCAGGCTTCCCGGGGTCAGTCAGGCTTCCCGGGATTAACAGCGGGCCCTGGGAGAAGCTTGGAACAAGCTTCACAAGGAATGAAATCCCTTTGTCGGTTTGCCTGGCTCCTGGTGTCTGGGAGGGAAAGAGACATTTAGCACCAAATGGGGCGAGAGATTTGCCTACAGTCGGAGGAGAATTCGCGGGGAAATGGTCGTCCCTCTTGTGTTCCTCCAGGCAGGTGAAGGGTGGATGAGACCAGAACTCCAGGGACTCCTAGGACAGGGAATCCAGTCTGCTCACGGTGCAGCTTTGCAAGGGACTCATCTCGCTTTTAGCGGCATCTGCACGAGCCACGAGCCCGGCTGGCATTGCCATTGCGCTGGTCCCCTCCGTCCCTTCCACGTGGCTTCACCCTGCTGCTTGCGCTGGCGGAGACCCCAGGGAGACAGTGATGCTCCCTGGGACCCCCCAATGCATGTAATCTTTGAAGCCGTACCCATAGGATGTCCTTATGGACCAGAGCCTGCCCTGAGCCATTCCCTAAGACCTGCTGGCCCCGAGGAGGATGAGACCACATTCAGAGAGGACTGACACCCCTCAAGCCTCTCTAGGTTCCCCTGGGGCATACTTGGCCCAGGCCCTGGCTGTGATGAGCATCGCCCCAGCGCTTCCCTCTGAATTCTCTGCTCGCGGAGGTGAGATGGGAGCCCTGCGCAGGGACGGAGCTCAGGCCGGCGGCTGCTCACCGCTGGTGCCTCCCGAGGAAGGAGGATGAAGGGAACAAAAGGCAGATGCCCTTTCCGTCCTCCCCGCGCAGCACGGTGCCCTGGGTGCACATCGGGGGAGCGTGCATGGGTGCTGCCTGCCTGCCTGCACGGAGGGGCAGGCAGCCCTGCGACAGAGGGACCTGGGACACAGCCTTTGGGGGGACTGTGTGTGTCTTTGGGGGTATCTGGGCTCCTGAGCCCCTCGTGGGTACTGCCAGGAGGTCCCCAAGCACCCCAGGACAGGGGATCTCTGTAGGGTGATCTCAGAGACTGTGGGGTGAGGGCAGCAGGCAGGACCTCGGGGCGGCTCTGGGCAGGGCAGGGTCTTCTGGCAGAGGCAGGCGCGGGAGCCCACAGGCATGGACACCCCTGCCTGCCGCGAGCCCCCTTCCACCTCTACATGCTCTTCCCGGGGGTCCTGCCCTGCTTCAGCACCCCCAGGCCTGCCCTGCCCTGCCCTCACACCTGCACCCCCTCGCTCCAGCGCGATTTCCCAGTCCATGTCACTGGTACCCCGTAATACTGGGCGTAGGGCATGGGGACAGACCCTCCCCGGCATGTTGAGGGCAGCAAAGGGGGATGTGGAGGGGCAGACCCCCGGGATGGAGGGGGCAGCACCGGGGGGGGATGGAGGGAAGAACCCCGGGATGGAGGGGGCAGCACCGGCGGGGGATGGAGGGAAGACCCCCGAGATGGAGGGGGCAGCACCGGCGGGGGATGGAGGGAAGACCCCCGAGATGGAGGGGGCAGCACCGGCAGGGGATGGAGGGAAGACCCCCGGGATGGAGGGGGCAGCACCGGCGGGGGATGGAGGGAAGACCCCCGGGATGGAGGGGGCAGCCCCCAGGGACGCGCCCGCCGCGTTTGGGGCTGGGGGAGGCGCGTCCCGCCGCGCACCTGAGCCCACCCCCGCCCGTGCCCGGTACCTTCCATGTCCTTGGGCTGGCCGCAGCTCATCCTCCGCGCAGCGGGGCCGCGCTCAGGCGGGGACGGAGCCCCGCTCCCCCCAGCGCCGCCGCCGGCACCGGGCGCTCCCGGCCCGCCCCGCCCCGGTGCCCGCGCCGGGGGCGGCGCCGCGCTCCGCCACCCCCGGGCGCTCCGCCCGCCGCGCCGCCAGCCCGCCCCGTGCTGCCGCCCTCTGCTTTCCCCGAGGATGCCCCGAGCATCTCCCCCGATCCCTGCCCGCAGGCTGCCGGGCATCATCCCCCCCCCGCGGATCCCTGCCCGCAGGCTGCCGGGCATCATCCCTCCCCGCGGATCCCTGCCCGCAGGCTGCCGGGCATCATCTCCCCCCCGGATCCCTGCCCGCAGGCTGCCGGGCATCATCTCCCCCCCGGATCCCTGCCCGCAGGCTGCCGGGCATCATCTCCCCCCCGCCCCCGATCCCTGCCCGGAGGCTGCCGGGCATCATCCCCCCCGGATCCCTGCCCGCAGGCTGCCGGGCATCATCCCCCCCCGCCCCGATCCCTGCCCGGAGGCTGCCGGGCATCATCACCCCCCCGGATCCCTGCCCGGAGGCTGCCGGGCATCATCCCCCCCGCCCCAATCCCTCCCCAGCCAGAGGGACAGGTCCTGGGGACACCAGGGTGCAGTGGGCACCGTGCACAGGTTTTTTGCTCATGTTTGCAGTGGGCACATAGCGGAAAAACAACGCCTGGTTGTTGCCTTCTCCCCAAATTTCCCTTCTCCCTCCGACCTGCAGCTCCCCGGATGGGTGCCAGCGGGGCGGGCGAAGGAGGGTGCTCATCCCCATGTGTGCAACATGGGCTCTGGTGGGCGGCCTCAGCGCGAGTGGGCACCCACCAAACCTCACCGGAGCGCAGCGCGCCGGCACGGAGCAGAACGGCGTCGCCAGCACGCATCACTCCCCCGGGGTGGCAACCCTGCGAGTATTTTTGGAGGCGCCTGCCTTCAGCTATCGCACCTGACTCCCAGCCAGGGACCGTCACTGTCAGCCGCAGAGGGGCCGGGGGTCCGGCTGTGCACCCTGCGGTTATCCCACACTGGGGTGAAACAGGGACGGGGACACCGCTGCGTGCCCAGGACGAGGACAAGCAGATGCCCGTGCCGCGATGCTTCACCTTTGCAGGGTGTTGCCTGTCACAGACCTACCGCAGCACCGGGCAGCACCCTCGCCCTTGTTTTAAGATGAGGAAAACTCAGGCGTGCGAGATGCTGCTTCCAAAACCACGCTCCCTTCTTAGCGGACGGCTCCGGCAGGGTTAAGGACGTCGCATGGTGATCAACCGCCATGGGCTGGGGCTGTAAAGGTGCAGTGGGTGGTAGTGACCTTGCACGTGGCTTCGTGCCGGGGGTTGTGTGGCTGTTCACCGCGCTAGTATAGCTACGGCATAAAATCCACTCGGATCCAGGCTACGCAACTGTGTGTGCGCGCGCAGCACTCGCAAAAATTAAATTCAGCTCCCCAAATCAATATGAGCTTTCCACAATTTTGGACGCTCGCTCAGGAGCTGCTCCGGATGGGGCTCAAGCCCCTGGCCAGGCTCGATGCCGTGGACGCCAGCTCAGCTCCACACCACAAGCCGGCCAGGGCTTCTGCACTTGGCGAGCCAACCATGCTGCCATGCAAAGAACGGGGACGTCGGGCCACGAACTGTGCGCGTAGCCTGCGAACAGTCTGCTACTAAAATCCCCCCTCAGCCCTGGTGTTTGCATTCCTCCTCCTCCCGCTGCAAGAGGTCAGGGCAATACTGCTCATTGCAGGCATCCGACTCCGTCAAATACAGAAAGAAGCTATTTTCCATCACTCTGAAATTCCCAGTTCTCCCTCAGTCTCTGTCTACACACGGAGCTTTCAAGCCATGGCAGAAATCTTCCTAGAGAAATATGGTTAAAGATGGGCCTTGGCAGGAAAAGGCTAATGTCGCTTGAAAAATGTGTGCAGATTACGCCAAGCTGTTATTAAAAATAAGTGCTGCACTGTTTCCAGCCTTTGCTTTCCCTGATTTTTCTGGTAATAATTGCACTTCTCCAGGAAAGCTTTCATGCGTCCGGGGGAAGGAATTTGTTTCCTCATCATAATTTGCAAACAGGTCCAGTGCCAACCTAGCATCCTGATGATGCCCGGTGATGCTGCAGTGGGGTCTGGGTGTGTGGGGAAGCCCAGACCACTCACCCGTCTGTAATTCCGAAGGATTTTCAGGACAATCCTGTGCCTCAGGGCTGCCCGGGGAGGGCTGGGGAGATGGCGTGGTGCCATGCATCCCCGCGCCTGCTCCACGCTCCAGCCATCCTTGGCTGTTACAGCATCCAGCATCATTCTTGGCTTATCAACTCAATCCCTCGCAAGCCAGAACATCTCTTAACCAGCCCCGATGACTCTGTCTTGAGTTTTGGTCTGTCTTTGGGTCTTTTAATGTCTGATTGAGGGTTTTCTGTGGTTAAACAGGAGTTAAATAACAGGAGGGAAAAGCCTGTGCATTGAACTCAAACGCAGAATATAGCTCAGGAAGCTCAAAGCACCGGTCAGGGGCCCCTTTCCCCCATGTGTTGGTGGGGTGGGAAGGGGACGAGCCGGGGACACCGGCTCCAGCAAGCCCTGGACCTACAGGTTTCCCCTCCACGCGTGTATGGATTTGGGCAGGGAGAGCACTAATGTCACCACGGGCCCCGTCCCTCCCCTCCGCCAGCCTCCGGAGAGGGTGCAAGGCTGGGATGATTCAGCACGTTCGTTTTTCAGAGAATAAAGGAAGTAATTAAACATCAGCTTTCCTCCCGCCGCAGCCCTGCGAGGATGAGAGGGAGAAGATGAAAAGCCTTCAGACGGGAAGTTATTTGTCTAAGGAGAAAAGTGGCTAATTTCTCTGTTGCTTTGCTTGTCTGCTCGTTAATGCAAACCGCTCGTCAGCAGGAAAAGGGAGCACCCAGCGAGGGGGGGGAGGAACCGCACCATCCATCGGTGGCCGGGCAGGTGGCCGTCGGTGGCGTCGGGATGTCCCATCCCCGTCGGGATGTCACCTTTGCAAAGCCGCCCGCGGCATCCGGACACCGAGCTGAGGGCTGCGGATGGAGCCCGGTGTCGGGGAGCCCCCCCCCCCGCCCCTTGCCGCAGCCCCACGGGCCGGGGACCGGCGCTCGCAAGCCAAACGCCACGGAGGGGTTTTCCCAATTCCCCCCTTGAATTTTTGTGCCAAGAGTTTAAAATGAGTTTGTTAAGGCATTTGCAGGGAGACAGCATAGAAAACAGCTTCGTGCCTGAAGCCTCCCGCCTGGCGCGGGGTGATGGATGGCGCTTAGCTCGACTGGGCATGGAAATATTTAGCGTTATGAAAATCTCTCCCTGAAAAGAATTTATTGTCACGCTGATAATAAAGCACCAAGCCTCATTGCTGCAGGGTGGGGGTTGCTTCAGGTGGCACCGAAGCTCCGGCTTATAAAGCCGAGGTGGTGCCTGCGGTCTCCTTTCATCCCTGGCCGTGCAGGACACCCTCTCGCCGCTCGCAGCGCGAGATCTGCACCTTCGCGAGGACGATGATTTACTGGCAGAGGACATCCGAGGCATCGCTCCCTGTTTTCTGTTCCTTGGGACACAGAGGGGGGCTTGAGACTATGGAAGCATTTTCATTAGGAGGTTTATACAGATATATTTCTAATTGGATTTTGGCATGTCACGGTTATTTTCAAGGCAGCCGGTAATTATTTGAGAGCGTAGCCCAGATCGCCTCCTTTCTCTCAGCACAGAGGTTTTTTTTAATATTGTTTCCCGAAATGAAATTGTGAATTTGCAACTTAATCCAATGAGAGGACACACGCGATGCCATCATCCGCAAGGGCACAGCGAGGCAGCGTGATTCACATTTCCCAGCTTTGTAATCAATTCACAGCAAGAATAAAAAAGTAAAAGCAATATTTTAATTCTTTCCAGTAAGGGGGAAAAAAAAAAAAATTAAGAAGCTGCTCTATGCTCATGGATATTTTATGAGCTGGGGAGGTTTTGCTGGTCCTGCTGTATCTCAGCCCACCCCGTGCAGAGATGCTGAGCACCGCGGAGATGCAGCCGGACGCAGGGCAGCCCACGCATCCTCTTAGCACGGCCGAAGCTGCCGGCAAACCCGGAGCCGTGGCAGAGGAGGGCGGTCGGACGCTGTTCTCAGGCTTTTTCTCTCCCAACTGAAACTTGACGAAATTGCCATTAGTTTTGGTTTGTTTTTTTTTTTACGTGTTGCAATTTTTCAGGGCCAAAATAATTTCATCCAGCTCCATCTGCTCTCCATTAGGTAGCTGAAGCTCGAGCAGGTTGGATCCTGCCATCCACACCAGGGATAAGCCCCCAGGCCAGGCATCGCCATCACCCCAGCACTGCAGTTCTTATTTCAGTGCCCAGAACGGGCACAAATGAAAACCATCATCTGAGCAAAGTTTTCCAGCATCTAGCAGCAAACCAGCATGAGCAAGTTAATGACCGTACCATGGCCCCGTTACATCTCAGCAGCCTGAAGTTCTTAGTTTTCTTCAAGCCCGATTTCAGGGCTCGCTAGCTGTATTCAACCGCTTACAGAATCCGATTTATTATTTACGTTGCAAGGTACAGCTTGGCTTGAATTGATTTGCCGTGGTCGGATTGCCACTGCACGCTGGTGTGGGATCTGGAAACCAGTTGCACATGCAGTCAGGCTGCAAAATCAGGGATTCAACAGTTAGGGAATGCCAGGCTTAAAACTGCCCGTGCATCCCGGTGCTCCACGTTCTGCCGCCGCCTTCCGTTGCATCTCTCGGGATGCAGGGAGAGCTGATCCTGCCAGGGGCAGCGGATGGATTAGCTGGTCCCCCCCAAGGGTCGTCACCCCGGTGCTGCAGGGGAGATCAGGCGGCTGCAATGTGTTCCCCCTCGTTCAAGCAGCCCGGGTCCGGGGAACGGAGTGCGCAAAGTGGCACTGGTTTTTAGGAAGGAGCCGTGGATGGGAGCGCAGAGCAGATGGGGAGAGCAGAAGCGATGGGAAATACCAGAATTGGGAAACCACTGGGAGCTCTGGTGTTTTGGGGGATGCTTAGCAGGCCTTCACCATCACCTTCACCTTCACCATCACCTTCACCTTCACCTTCACTGTCACCTTCACCGTCACCATCACCTTCACCTTCACTGTCACCATCACCTTCACCTTCACCATCCCCTTCACTATCACCTTCACCGTCACCATCACCTTCACCATTCCCTTCACCATCCCCTTCACCATCACCTTCACCTTCACCATCACCTTCACCATCACCTTCACTCCTTACCCTGCCCATGGTCAGAGCTTGCAATGCCTTGAGTGGCCGGAATGAGCAAAAACCCCACAAACCCGAGCCCGTTGCTCCGGGGCAATGGAGACCAGAGGCAGCAGGGGCTCGGGCAGCTTCACTGTTGGCCGATCCGTTGCAGAGGGACAAGGACCAGCGGGCTGGTGGGCAGGACCACGGGCACGCTGCCCTCGGCACGGGGACCCGCTGCGCCCACCTCATCCACCTGCCCAAATCACCGGGCACTTTGGGAAACATTGGTCCATCTCCAAGAGCTCTTGACTTTAGACATCCCTGGATTAAAAGGCAATTTTAACGAATGCCGTTTGGGTAAGCATCATTAGCATGCTGCTGGCAAGCAACCCGCGCCCTTGAGCTTTCTCCCACGTGGGGATTATTCCCAGCAAACCTCCGGCTGACATCAGCTCCGCTCTCTCAATTGCCGAGGGTGCGAGCTCCGTGTTGAAGACCCTTTAGCAGCCTCCGCTAATTGTCTCTGAGATCTAAGACGGCTTCGGGGGAGATGTTCAAAGGCACCTTGCTCCCTCCCAGCTGCGGTGGGAGCTCGGCACCTTCCTGCTGCCGGCTCCAGCGAAGCTCCCCGCTGCGTGCTGGTGCTCGGGCTCTGGGCGCGGAGGGGAGTAGATGCTGCGGACGCGTCCTCGGGGCCCCTCCGCATCGTTGTATGGGACTAATTAAAATTTCAGGAAGTATATTTACCTAATGCAGAGTTGATTTTGCTAAGTAGGACATCCTGTCTTCAGAGGATTTCACGGCACGGGGTGATAATCAAGTGAGAACAGGCTCCAAAAGTGTTAATTTAGTAGCTGAGCCAACAGGGATTAAAACCAAGCCCCTGTTTTTGTCTTTTCTCGCATCTCCACGTCTGAAATCCAAGTAATCATCCCATTCAGGAACACAAAGCAGCAGCACCTCTGCCCAGCAAGCACCATGCTGGCTGCAGGTGCCAACGTGCCCCAGGCTGCGGTGGCCAAATTCGGTCTCTTTTACCTCCCAAGGCTCAGCCGAGGAGCTTGCACCGCTCTGGGTACCCCCCGGCACCCCCGGGATGCCCCTGGGATGCCCCATCCCCGTGCATCACACCGGCACCGGCACACGGGCAGGTGATGCTGGCGTGGGGCCGGGTTTCTGCTCCGGGCTTGCAGGCAGGAGTTTTGCAGGCAGGAGTTTTGCAGGCAGGCACCGGGACATGGTGCTTGGGAATGAGCCCCACCATTGATCCGGCCCTGCGGCTGCATTCTTGCTGCGCTATGTGATATTTAAAAACATGAATTTCCAGCTTCGGGAGAACCCTGGGGTTTGTTTTGCCGTTGTCCCGGGAGAAGCCTCCGTGTCCCCGCCTTCGCTCTCCCCGGGGACACAGAGGCGGCTTTGTGCGAGCAAGGGGGCCGCAGCGACCCCTCCGCAGCAGCCCCGGCCACGGGCTGGGCAGCTCCTCGCTCGGCTTCGGGCCGGATCCTGAGCCGCCCGGCCCCCAGCGGGGTCCGCAGTAAATGGGCTCAGCCTCGCGCTCCCATCCAAGTGATTATTTTTCACTTTCAAGCCTTTTGTGAGCGATTACGCCCGTGTCTGTGACAACGTGCCCGGCATCCCCTGCCCACCCTCGCTTTCCTTAGCATGGCGTGCAGAAACTGAGCTCGGAAAGTCCCGAACCAGAAGCGGGGTGACTCTGTGCATCCAGGAGAGAGGAGCGACCGACAGCGGCTGCCGTTGATGGCTCCATTTCTCCGGGGTTTTATTCCCCATCCACAAAAACGCCGTCGAGGGAGATAAGATGC
Source organism: Gymnogyps californianus (assembly GCF_018139145.2). Lineage (NCBI taxonomy): Eukaryota > Metazoa > Chordata > Aves > Accipitriformes > Cathartidae > Gymnogyps > Gymnogyps californianus. Next base: position 15,851,348 of record NC_059487.1, on the reverse strand, counting down.
CCTGTGCCGACACGCAGACCCGGCAGCAGGTCCATGCGGGTGCTGCATCGTATTTGCACGTGTAGGAGGTGCCGTTACCCCTTCGCCCCTTCAGATTTTGTTGCACCAGGGAGAAAGCATCTCCTCCCCGCTTCTCACGCTGTTTCAAGGTGGTTTTGCTGGGCAGAGCGATGCCGGCAGCACGCACATCGTAGAAACCCTGCTCCTTCCTACCACGACACCGCGGGGGCCGGCCACCTCTCGCTTGACACCCACGGCCACTTTGCTGTGACACGAGGAGGAGCTCAGGGCTTTCTCCCCCACCTCGCTTCCCACCCCACCCCCCCCGGCTGCATTAATCAGAATAACCGCTGATTAATAACCCCGCGGGGCTTTCGGCCACGTCCCTGCGGCAGCCCGGTGCCAGGGCTCGCGTAGCAAAGGAAAAACCCAAGAGAAACCCACAGGGGTGTCCAAAGAGCAAGAGCTAGGCTGGCGAGGATGCTCAAGGGCCAGATCCTGAACTGCTCATCCCCGCTGTGCTCCAACGCCGCTGGAAGATCAAACCAGAGCTCCCAGTGCGCAGGGTCAGTGGGATGCGTGGCAGCTCGTGGCCATGCCGGTGCCTGGCTGCTGGCTCTCCCCAGCACCCGCCAGTACATAACAAACCCCGGGTCCATGCAGAGAGATGATTAAAAATCATTTACGATTGATTTTACTCAATCTATAAATTATTCTGAGTTTTCTCCTTGGTTGGAGCGTGCGTGTGCTGTGAACGCCGGCCAGCCGTGGGAGAGGGGAAACCTTCCTGCATATGGAAAGGCTGGATTTGTGCCGGCGTTGTGTAAAGAGAGAAGATTTACAGCCCTAAGACCAGCCCCGTGCCGGGGTCACCCTGCCGCCATCCCTCACCTCAGCTCTGTTTTTCAGGAAACAGCCCCAAAAGTGAAATTCCTGCAGCTTCCACGACCTCAGCAGAGACCGGGCACTTCCCTGCTCTCCCCATCCCTGCCGCAGCTTCTCCCCTCGGATTGAGAAGGTTCCTGGTGGCTGCTGCCAGGCGGGATGGGCTCCCCTTCGTCTCCCATCCCTTCATCCCCATCCCTTGGGAAGGACAGGGATTTATCCGCCCCCCAGCCAAGACCCGCTGGGTTCCACCCGGCGCTGGGTGGTGCGGGATGTGCTGGAGCACAGATGCAGCATGGAAACGCTCAGAGAATAGAAAGGAGGCCAGACTTGCTGGGACAGCAATAGCTTTTATTAGCCTCACCATAAAAGCCCCAAGAGTTGGTGAGGGCTGGCGGGCCCCGCTCCCGGGGCCGAATCCTGCTCCGGTGGGGAAACGGTCCCCGGCTGCACGGTTGCATGGAGGGGGCTTTGCAAAGCTGGCGACGCCGGGAGTTCCTGCAACGGGGAGCGTTTGCAGAGCAGCCGCTCAGGGCAGCCCCTGAGGGGCCGGGGGGGTCCGGGGGGGGGTCCCGCATCCCTCCTTGGCGCTGGGGATGCTCCTATGGGCTTTGCCCTCACTCCAGGGTGCCCGGCCAGGAAAGCTGGGATGCTGCAGCCTCCCTCCCCCCTCTGCCACCCCAACTGTTTGGCAAAAGTGATTTGATTTTATTTTTATTTTTTTTTTTTTTTCCTCCAGCAAAACCCAAAAATAGATTGATGGGAAGCGGCTGGGGGCTGGGTTGCCATTAGCATGCAAAATGGGGCTATTTGTCTTCTCCGCAGCTGGTTTCTGCTCTAACATTTGGAGCGTGGAAACCTGGCAGGGGCTGGCAGCGGGAGGCAGGGCCGGGCGCTGGGATGGGGGCTGCGGGATGGGGACAGTCCCCAAACCGGCCCCGGGCCCTTCAGAACCCTTCTCGCTCCCCCTTGCCCTTGCAATCCGTGACCCCGAGTCTCTCCCGAGGGACAAGGACCCTTTGGTTCCTGGTTACAGCTGGGCACGGATCTCAGGGGCGCCTGGAGACTTCGCCGAGCGGCAGCTAATTAATCCTGATGCCCGTGGTGTGGGTGGGGGAGAGAAACCTGCCCGGTGCTGTCGGCTGGGGAAACTGAGGCAGGAACCCCTGGGATATCCTCGGGTCCCCTGGGAGGCTGGATGGTGGAGGCAGAGGGGCTGCTGCTCTGCCCAGCCCCGAGGGGCCCGATCCCTGCACCCCGAGGGGCTGGACCTGTGCCCCCCCCCCTTCCCGATCCCCGTCGGCCCCTCGGCATGGCCATCCTTGCTGCTGCAAAGCCGGCGGTGAGAGACACCAACCCCCCCGCCCCGAGCTGGGGAAGCGATGAGCACGCAAACCCGCTCGTGCTCGCAGAAGATAATTTGTCTTGGAAATCGTTAGCGGGTGGGAAGCGGAGGGGAGCCGGGGAAGGGGGAGGGGGGGAAGCAAGGCTCACGCGTTGCAGCCTTGCCCGGAGCTTCATCCCGCTCCGGGCCCTGCTGGGACGGTCCCGGCCCCTGTTGCCCCTCTTTGCCCCCCCCGGTCTGGCTGGGGGTTGCTAAATACGGGGTGTCAGCTTTGCTCCCCAGCAGAGACGACGCTCAGCTCCCGGGGATGTTCCGAGCCATCCTCAGTAGCTACTTCTTTCCTCATAATAATTGCCATAAATTTTAAAGGCTGCAATAGCACAGCTTCGGCATCCCCATCCTCGTCCCCATCCTCATCCTCATCCTCAGCTAGACCCCGCCGCAGGCAGAGCCCCCTCAGACCCAGGCACCGCCGGCTTTAAACGAACGGTGCACCATCTGCTTCCCTGAGTTGCAAACGTGAAAGGAGCGGGATGGCGCCTTGTGATTCACTGGCAAAAAGAACCCATTATTATTATTTTCTCAGTTATTAGGGGGAAATGAGGAGGGGCAGGGGTGCTGCAGGGCCTGGTGCACCCACGGGTGCCTGCACCCGCGTCCGCCCGCGCGGCAGGGACGTGGGAGCCGGCACGGGAGTGCGTTTGTGCGCGTGATGGCGCGCGTGCGGCCACGCACGGACGTTTGTATGGGTGAGGGTTGTGTCACCACAAGAAGGGAGGCGTGGGGTCGCAGGGGTGCAAACAGGGAGCTGGTTCCTTGCACACGTGGGGGAGCTGCGACCGGGTGTGAGCAGCAGGCGTGCGGGGGGGGGGAAGGCGTGTTTCACACATGGAAGGAGACATGCACACGCATGTGCATTCGTCTGCGGAGGCTGTGCGCGCGCGCGCGCGCGCTGGTGTGCAACGTGCATGTACATGCATGCAGGTGTGTATGTGTGTGTATGTGGGTGCATGCAAACACGTGCACGCGTGTGTGCGGGGGGGGGCGCGTGTGCAAACGCCCAGGCAGGCGTGCGGGAGCGTGCCCACGTGCGTGGCGTGCGTGCACACGTGCGCGCACTCAGGTGCGCATGCCTGCGCGAGCGCCGGCGTGCAGGTAGGTGCGCGCGCAGGTCCGTGCACACACGTGCGTCTGCTGCGCGCGCGCGCGCGCGGGGGCCTGCGTGCGCCCCCGCGCGCACGTGTGCGCTCACGCGCGCGCCGCCAGGTCGGCGCATGCGCGCATCTGGGTCACCCCCCCGCGCGTCCTCACCCTCCCCGCTTGGGACCGCCGCGGCGCCAGGGGGCGCTCTGCTCTCCCGCGAGAGCGGAAGTGCCGCGCTGCCCTCCTGGTAGCCCCGCCCTGTGGCACCGCCTGCTCTCGCCGCCGTTTCCGCCTCCGCCGCCGCTGCCTCGGTCGCGTCCAGCGGCCCCGGCTCCGGTCCCGCCTCGCCGCCGCCGTCACCGGCACCATGAACAAGAAGAAGAAGCCGTTCCTGGGCATGCCCGCGCCCCTGGGCTACGTGCCGGGGCTGGGCCGAGGGTGAGGCGCCGCCCGGGCTTCGCCGGCAGCCCCACGGGCCCGGCCTAGGCCTTCCCCGCCCCGGCTCCCCCTCACCGCCCCCCCCCCCCCTCCTCGCCGGACCCCAGGACGCCCCCGGGCCCCGTTTCGTGCCTGGTTGGGTGCCCGTCTCCCCACCCCGCCCGTCCCCTCGGGGCAGGCCGGAGGCCCCGCGCGGCCTGCTCGGCTTTTCGAGTGTTATTCCTACGAGATGGTTCGCGTCTACTCTTTAGATGGGCGGGTTTGTATTGAAATGCGAACCTGGCACGGGGGATAAGTTCCTGGGTGCTTTAGAGGCCGCTGGCTGGGAAGGGATTGTGTCCCTCCTGATTTTGTAACAGTGTGTGTACGTGGGGCCCCCTTAAAAATCATTAAATCTGGGTGTGTTTGTGCTGGGAACAGTGGGAGGCAGGTTTCGGTGGCGGGTGGACACCAGGAGTTGCCCTTTGCTGGGGGTGAGTTATGTTTGTCCTCCTGCTGATTTGTTGGTGCCCTTACGCTGGGGCGATTCTATCGACTGTGCCCTGGGAAATGCTGGCCGGCTGAACGTGGGGTTTCTGGCGAGCCCCAGTTGCCCCATCCCTGCGCCCAGGCCCCCCCCCCCATAGTGCCCTACAGCCTGCAGGATCAGCTTTTTTACCGTGTCTCACCGAGAGACGCAGTTTCGAAGAGAAAGCATGTCTTGGTATAAGGTAGATGCTAGAGCGGTGAGCCGGGTGTCTTTGCAGATAAAGTCTCCCTATAAGAGGACAGTTTTTTCCCCCCAGGCTTTATGAATGGTAGGGATGGGGACTGGCTGATGCTATTCTTGTGGAAGAAAAGATATTTTTATTGTCTGTTATAAGTAATAATTTCGGCAGACTGCCTGTGTAACAAACAGTGGGGTTGCAGCGTGCTAAATAGCTGCTACTGGTTTATCAACACAGAGCCACAGGTTTCACCACCCGCTCTGATATTGGCCCTGCGCGTGATGCCAATGACCCTGTGGACGATCGTCATGCTCCGCCGGGGAAGAGAACCGTTGGGGATCAAATGAAAAAGAATCAGACAGCTGATGATGACGACGAAGACTTGAACGACACCAATTATGATGAGGTGATGAGATTTTCATCATCCCGGAGCTGTTTTTCCCCAAGTGGAAGAGCAGTCCCTTAGCTCCCTGTTCTCTTGCTGTGAAACCCCGTATTAGCTGAGGTTTCAAGGCCAGAATTTCCTGTAGTTTGCTAGCAGCACTTCCTTTTTTCTTTTTTTTTTTTTAATTGACACCTCATTATACATAATGGCATGGTGCTTGCAGATTTTTATTGCGGCATTGGTCCACGTATTGTGGTTTAATTATCTATACAGAGCCCTGAGAGTCTTGGGAAGAGACCCATAAATAAAATATTAGTTTAAGCACTTTGGGGGATGTATTTTGTATTCTTCTGCACAAATGAAATCTAAGCTCTTGTGCTTTGACGTATATTTGTCTTTATGTGGCCTGTGTTTAAATTCCACTTTGGTTAGTTAAATGTTGTGTTATTCTTTTTGTTTGCTTTCAGTAGTTTAAAAAAAAAAAGTGCTTAATGGAAGAAAATGGCCTTTCTATACTGGGATCTCATTTATTGCTTCATAGAAGCAATTTTGAAAGAGAAGGAGTTTTGAAGCAGTTTTGCTTTTGAAATGGTGTGGGAGAATAAACACTGGGGGTGGTAGAAGAAAGCTGCTTTTATTTAGGGATGTGTTAGTCTGAGGCAATGTTGTTAGAAATAGCCTGCTCGTGCATTTTCGTTGCTCCGGGTGACTGTTGGCTGTAGCAGGAACATAACAGGAGCTCTAAAATGAAAATACTGCTTTTTTTTTTCTTCCCCTTTTTCCCTCTTCCCCCCCCCCCTCCAAATTCTTAGTTCAATGGCTATGCTGGGAGCCTGTTCTCAAGTGGTCCCTATGAAAAAGATGATGAGGAAGCAGATGCGATTTACGCAGCTTTGGATAAGAGGATGGATGAACGCAGAAAAGAAAGAAGGTAGGATGAATTACAACACTGGCATGGGGTGTTTTCTAGTTTGTGTTTTAGAGTTTTTCTCTACCTCTTCCATTTTCCAGTTCAGATTTTGTCCTTGTCTACTGGGTACATTTTCGGAAGCCTACGCAGTTTTTATTTGTTTTAATGCTGTACCTTTGACCCTGTGGCTCCAATTTTTAAGGATGATGGGTATTTTGCACAACTTGCTCTGAGAGTTGACGTGGTTGAATCGCTCCACTGTAGTTAATGAAGATTCACTGCGGTTCATTAAGATGATGTGGGGAGATGCTGAGTGACTGGTTTTGACAGATTACATACTGCACAGCACACTGGAATTGTTAGAAAAGTCGTGTAATGCAGGTGTCTTGTAAACCGGTGAGTGTTACTTAACTTGTTAAACTCACAGCCTGGTCTACAGGTAAGAGGACGTTAAAGACTGAAGTTCACTGGGTTGGAGACGTCTGTCTTTACACTGTAATATTGTCTTATTTGATAAGACATCTCTGTCATAATGTTGATAATCTAAGCTTGGAAAAAATGCTTTTTTTTTTACGCCTTAGCTCTGATCAAACACATTTTTCTGTAATAGCAACACTTTGTTTAAAGACTTGCTGAGTATTACTTTGCACGTAACCTCAGTCCTCCTTTTCCTAAGGGAACAACGAGAAAAAGAGGAAATAGAAAAATACCGTATGGAGCGACCCAAAATTCAGCAGCAGTTCTCAGACTTGAAAGTAAGGAAAAAACGTCTGAAATGTGACTTTTGTCTTTATGACATACGAGAGGTGGATGTATGTTCTGCTTTTCTTTGCTCAGATTTTGTGTGTGAGCAACCAAGTGCTTCGTTATCCTCCAGATTAGAATTACTTTCTGTTGGAAAAATAAGTAAATGAATACGAAGCTGGCATCTGGTGGTGCGGAAGATCTTCTTGCTTTGAAGCACTCAGTTGACAGAAGCGGGTGTTTATAAACTGCTTTGTAGGGATATGGGAGAATAGTGATTCTGCCTGTTGAGCGCTTTTCTTGTGGATACATAAGGCAGTGAAATTTGTGCAAGTTTTGATACTAGGCTTTTGTGCTTTATTGCGACTTCACATCGGTTCTTGAGAAGGTGCTAGGCTTCTGTCTTTGAGGGACTGGTACCTTGTTGGTACTGAACTAGTAGTTGAGCAGGATCTGACTCTAAATCTTCTTTTAAATAAAATGTATCGTTTAAGCTATTGTTTAATGATTAGTAATAAAACACTCAATGCTGCAGGCACTGAGATTAACCTGAATATTTGTGGCACTGAGTTTAATAACAAAATTGATTTGAAATCTCAGTCTGGACTAGAACCAAATTCTAATTAAAGGCATCTAATTCTGTTGTACATTGGATTAGAAAAAAATCTGACCTTTGACCTTGAAGTCTTTAATTGATCTGAATTCTTTCAAGAAAAAGAAATCTGGTAAGGACTAAGAGCAGTTAAAAAGAAAAAAATTCTACAACAAGTAATGATGACAACTCCTGTTTGAATAGCGGAAGCTAGCAGAGGTCACAGAAGAAGAGTGGCTGAGTATTCCAGAAGTTGGTGATGCCAGGAACAAGCGTCAGAGGAATCCTCGTTATGAGAAGCTGACTCCTGTACCTGACAGCTTCTTTGCAAAGCATTTACAGTCCGGGGAGAATCACACTTCTGTGGACCCACGCCAAACGGTGAGTACAAAGCAAACGTGATGAAGGTGTGATCTGTAGTTTATAATTAGAGACAAGGGTTAAACCATGTGTTCATTAGTGGCATTTGGGAAAAAAAAAAAAAAGATACTTGACCAAAAAACTTGGTGTAGTTTGTGAGTCTGTCAAAGGAATTGCTGGATGTTAAATTCCTGTGCTTGCTGGAGTCTTTCAGTACATACCCACTGCCGGAGAAGACTTGAGGATAGACAGGGCAAGATTGGTTCTTGTGTTAAAAATGGAAGAAAGTGTTTTCTTTCCTTTTCTCTGGCTGTAGAATGGTGATAATGAGTTTTGGTGAGCATAACCAACATCCGTTTCTGTTATAACAATGTTTTGCAAAAATGGAACAGAAAATAAAGTTCAGTTTCACCTAATGGTTTGCTCAACCCTGGAGCAATTGCGTTAAAAATTATTTGCCTTATTGTCAACTGAAAATTTAGCTTGTTGCTACATGGCCGCAGGCTACTGTGATCATACAGTTACAGGAGAAGCTGACTGGCCCTGAACTGGCACCAGATGTCCATGGGACTTCTTTGTAGGTATTCTTGTTTAAATGTGCTAGGTTTAGATGCTTGTGCTCGAATTTTGCACTTTCTTGTTACTTACTTCACTGACTTGACTAAACTTGTGTAATTACCTACAGATTTGCAAAACCTGTATGAGAAATGTCTTGTGATTCAGGGAAGCCACTGTTTCAGAAGTACCTATGGGGTTTTTGGCATCTCTGTCCTGTAGCCACTGGAGAAGAGCAGATCAGCCTGAATTATTTTTGAAATCTCAGAAGAGATTTTAGGAATGTATTTCTCTTGCTCTTGTTTTTAGCAATTTGGTGGATTGAATACTCCGTATCCAGGGGGCTTGAATACTCCATACCCAGGAGGGATGACACCAGGCTTAATGACACCTGGGACAGGCGAATTGGATATGAGGAAGATTGGCCAAGCCAGGAACACCTTGATGGATATGAGGCTAAGCCAGGTAAGGACGTTGGAAGGCAGGATCTGTCACAGGTATACCCGGGGTTGGTGTTGTGCTGCTATTTAAGATCTGGTTTTAGAAAAGTCTTTAATTGTCTTAGGTGTTAGAAGAAACAGCTCAGCTGTGAAATAATTCTGTGCTCCTGCTCCCCAGATCTCATGCCTTCTACACTAATACAATTTCCTGAGAAATAACAGTTTGTCCCTGGAAGTTTGGTCATTATGGGGAACAAACTGCCCTGTTATACCAGAGGTGGGCTTTAGGCAAACAGCACTGGTAGTTTTACCAAGGGAAGCATCTCTTCTCTCATGTGTAGGGATGCAGGACAAAATGCTGTAAAATACTGCTCTTAAATTGTTGTTGACTTCTGTTCTTTTTCATTGATTTTTCCCATCTAAATCTGGTTTAACTAAAACGATGGACTTCTGCTGGCAGGGCTGCAAGACCTTTTGGTGACTGAAAGCCAGGCTGCTTGTTTTCTGGATTTTCAGTGGTACTAAATTTTTATCACTAAAGTCATGTATTTTAGAAGTGGAAGAAAGCTAATAAGCAAGGCTTTGTGTTCTCTTCCTTCTTGGTTTTGTAGTAACAGATAAATTTCTAGGATTTTTTTGTGTAGCAGCAGTGTCTTTTCCAGTCTTTAGTGCGTGCGGGCAGACTGTGGGGCTATGAATGGTCATTTCAGTAGTGCTGACTTGAATTTCCCAGGTGTCAGACTCTGTGAGTGGCCAGACTGTAGTGGACCCGAAAGGATATTTGACAGACTTGAATTCGATGATTCCCACACATGGAGGAGATATCAAGTAAGTTTAAAAAGGATTAACTGATTTATCCTCTTAGTAATGGCTGTGATCCTGCATATAAATGGAAATCTGTCTGAGCAGGTGCTTTCAGCTAGCATTTAATTTGTAAAAGATGCTAGGTGAGTTTTTGAGCATGAATTCTTTTAACATAAGATCTGGTATAGTCTTTCAGCCCGTGTATTTAGCATCTGACCTGCATGCATCAATTGTGGCGGTTGTTTCTATTCTATCCCTGGACTAATGTGCCAGAGTGATGGCAGAGTGTGGCTGCCTGCCAGCCCGGAAATAACCTGGTTAATTGTACCTGTGTGCTGCTGATTTAGGCTTGATTGATGACCTCTGAAAACCTCTTTAACCTGAAGTTTGACACCTGTTTCATAAAGAATTGCCATTTAAGTCAGTGATATGTGCAAATGTTGGTGCTAATACTTGACTTAAATTAATGCTTGTGCTTATCAGCTTCCAACTGCAAGTGCCCAGCTGTAATTCCTAAAAACCTTACTTAAATACTTAACTAGTTTTCACTGTGATCTTGCTGTGTTAGTGTATATTTGTAAGCTTGTTTTGGTAGTATGTAATTTGTGTCACCGGCATGGAAACGTTTGAGGTCACAGTTACTATGGGTCTAAGTGTGGCTGTGAAGAACTGACTGTAAACACTTACTGATTCAGGAGAATTGTTTGCTAGTGTGCTGAAATTTTTCCTGCCTGTCTTTCCTCCTCGTTTAGTGATATCAAGAAAGCCCGTTTGCTCCTGAAATCTGTACGAGAGACCAATCCTCATCATCCGCCAGCCTGGATAGCATCGGCCCGACTGGAGGAGGTCACTGGCAAACTCCAAGTGGCTCGAAACCTCATCATGAAAGGAACGGAGATGTGCCCCAAGGTCAGAATTGCTTTGCTTCCCTGCTGATCCTTGCAGGACAGTAGGAAAAGGTTGTGGTTGCAAGCAGCAGCATCTCTCTGTTAAGCTTGTATCAGGCTATGCCTGATACAGCTTCACCATGTGCAGTATTAAAAGAACACATTTAGCTAGAAGCTCTAATTTTAAATTCTTGTTTTGGTATAAAGGAAGGTTGTTTTTTTTTCCTGACAGAGTGAAGATGTTTGGTTAGAAGCTGCTCGGCTTCAGCCTGGGGATACAGCAAGGCTGTTGTGGCCCAAGCTGTCCGCCACCTTCCACAGTCTGTCCGAATCTATATAAGAGCAGCAGAGCTGGAGACAGATATCCGTGCAAAGAAACGCGTCCTTAGGAAAGGTGAGAGCTTCTGCAGGGTTAGGGAACAAAGTCTGCGTCTCCCTCTGTTTGTATTGCTTTGTAAGGTGTTCAAGATGTGTCCATAAGTTTAAGGGGTTTTTTTTTTTTTTTGTGCATCCTTGGTGAAAATATGGTTGTTAATAATGTGTGCCTTAATGGTGGAACTTGATGCTGTTGAGTTGAAGAGTAGAGTTGTTGAAGTATTTGTAAAACATCCTTCAGCGGAAAGCTGCTGTTCCTGAGCAACTGCAAAATGACATTTCACTTCCCAAAACCAATTCCAACTTGATCAAAGTTGGATAGGTAGATGAAAGCAATTAAAAAATGATGCTCGTAAAGAGAAAAGGGTGTTCTAACTGTCACCTTGTGATACATTTTGGAAAAGATACTGGACTTTGTGTTTGAGTTCCAGCTTGTCTGTAGCCTGTTAGACCACAGTGATTCCTGGTGGAGGAGCTTTAGAGGCCTTGGGGTTCTCCTGTCATTGAGCCTGGTGGCCCTTGGGGTTTGCTTTACTGTAGCAAGTTCTGTGTTCTTGACAAACAGCTTTTCTCTTTGGTGCTTACTTAGAACCTTGCATCTTCTGTTGTATTGCACTTGGAGGCTTTCCTCTTTTGTGGAATGACTGTCTTTTCCAAACAGTTGTCTCTTTTAACAGCAGTTTGTTGTGTTGTCCTGAACCCAGGTCTTCCTCTCAGGTTCATAGTATTAATTCTTTGATTACTTTAAGTTACTGTGCCTGTATCAGTAGAGATTAGATCCTTCATGACTATTGAATTGTATCAATTATATCTCCTGACTTTAATCTAGACAGGGAAAAGGGTCTGGATTTCGTACATTTACTAAATCATTGTGAGGCAGTCTGCAGTATTGAATGGCTTGGCTTCAAAGGAAGTAAATTGCCTTCTACCTCTAACTATTGCATGTAAAATTGCACATCTCTGGTGAAATGACTTCTTACTGCATATGGATGAAAGGCATTTAAAGGTTCCTGGGTTTGAAGTTGTAAGAGTTCAGATAGTAACTATTCAGTAGCTTCTTTTATTTTCATTGGCTAAGCAGGGCAGCGTGCTGTGAAGTGTCGCTCCTGTGACACTGTGTGTCCTTCTCAAGAACTATAATAGGTGCTGAACAGAAAAACACTTTTACATGAGCAGAAATAGATTTCTGAGTCCAGCTCGGGTAGGAGAGCATCTTGTGTGAAAGCAGTGACTTACGCATTAAGTACTGAGTTTTGTTTAAACGTTGTATTTGCGAAGAGAAAAACATCTTGCTTCAGTTTTTAGAACCACCTACTTAATCTCTGATACAAAGCTGTTAGTGGAATGGAACATGATTTGTCATTCTCTTTCCAATTTCTGCCTGTTAACAGCTTCACAGTGCTCCTCTGCTACCTAGGGGACATCAGAAATATGATGCTTGGAGCTGTTTGTATATACAGCCTTAAGATAAGTGGCAGTTTAACCCATTATTTCATCTAAAATAAAAAAGACTGACTGCCAGGTAATGTCACCGAAGTGTGATCTTTCATAATGTGTTTCTCTCCTCTGTTGGCTGTGTGCATTCCTACCATCCAGCAGAACCTCTGGAGTTTTTAAAGCCTCTCTCTGGAGAGCCAGCAAGCTGAGTGTTTAAAACACACCTTGAGGTGTAAAAATCAAATGCTCTATCTATGAAAACATGTTCTGTCCTGCTGAGTGATGCTTTCAGCTGTTGCAGGCTGATATTATTCACTTGAATTTTTCAGAAAAAGCTCCTGCTGCTGCAGACTCGAGGAGAAACAGTTAATGCCCGAATCCTCAGGGCACCCTACTTGTAAATGCTCGATGTATTTCTGTAGAGCTGGGATGTGCTCTGAAGTTGAGGCTCAGCAGTGTGCCTCTGCCTTTGCAGGAATGCTTAAAGGAACAGCCTTGCCTAGGAACCTAACTAGTTTCAAAGTAGGTGTAGGTGCCTCTTCCCACCCGTTTCTGTGGTCCTGCAATTATGCTTGCTTTATTGAGGAAGGATGTGCTCAGTCCTCTCTTACTATAGCACGTTTGTGTACAATCACCATGGAAACAATGAAACTACTACTGCAATGCAGCTAATACTAGTAATCTGTGGTGTAAGTTGTAGTGACAAAAGGCTAAACAAGAAAACCCCTTAGTTTCTCAATGTCGCTTTAAGATACAAGGTTATGAAGAGACAGGCTGAGAAAAGCTGTAGTTTAGACTTTAATGTTTCAGACAGCACATCTAGGACAGTCTGCAGAGAATGCAGTTTCTACCAGCGGTAGCTAACTCTTGGACAAGATTAAGGAAGCCTCAAAGACTCTTAATTAGATGGAGCCCACATTGGATTGCTGAGAGAACTCTTTGGATTCAGTGGCTTAGGGTGTTAGTGTCAGCGATACCTTTAAGCTTTTATGCATCCTCCTGTTTTATTTTTGCGTAGCGGGCCAATAACTTTTTGCGAAGCTAAACTGGGATCCGTTAAGCTGTCAGGAGATGCCTACAGGAAAACTAAATTGTGAAGGGATAGTTTCAACATCTAAGGAACGAGGTTGTGTTACTGGTTAGTATTGAAGATGCTCCTTTTTTATAAAGAGAGACCCAGCATGATTAGGCTACCCAGTTTTGAAGATCCTACATATGGTCATTTGCTGAAACTGGAGGCTTTGTTCAGCTAGGTGTTTTACTGAAGAGGATGCAATTACAGCTTGTACAGGGAAAAAGCCCTTGGCTCTCCAAAACCTGTTTCCAATTAAAATTATTAAGTAAGTTTTTTATTTGCTGATTTTACGTTCTCATTGTTGAAGCAAGAGCTAGTATAAGTACAGTTCCCTCCCTGCTCTCTTTCAGGAAGTTTCATCTGTAATAGGACAAAGCCTTTAATATATCGTCTTTAAAAAATACAGTTCTCTTTGGTAAACTACTTTGTCATGATTGCCATAATTGTTTTGCCTCTCTAGCCCTTGAGCATGTTCCAAATTCGGTGCGTTTGTGGAAGGCAGCCGTGGAGTTAGAAGAACCTGAGGATGCCAGGATCATGCTGAGTCGGGCTGTGGAGTGCTGTCCGACTAGCGTTGAAGTAAGTTTTAAAACAGTAAAATAAAGCAACCCCCTACACACCACTTTAGGTTGGCAGTAGAGCTTTGAAAACAAAAGGCAGGGTGAGTGCAGTATGAGGTTTCTACCACGCACTGTATGCCACAATGAGAAGGATGTGATGAGTAGCGGACTGTGCGTTTTTTCTCCGGAGTTAATTGTCTGGTGGTCATTATATGCCTCATTTTCCTGTGTAATTGTTACGTTAGTTACGCCAGTGTACTGCTGTGCCTGCTGTAGCCAATTAGCCGTGTTCACGTTTGTGTTTAGTGCCTTGACAATTGTGAAAACAAGCATGCATATAGCCTGGGGAATCTAAAACAAAGTTGCTCATTTCTGAAACGCTGAACCAGAGTGTAATATTCAGCTGTTTAAAAGGTGATGCGGACAGAAAATGTGAGTGCAGCAGCCCAGCAAACGGAGGTGATATCTTGAGGTGATTAGGACTGAGCTTTAAGGACAGTAGTAGGCTCTGTTTCTATTTCTCCATTGGTATTCTGCAGCCTGCTTCTGCTACTTGAGGACAATTGCCAACCAGTAGCAAACAGCATAAAGCTACTTATCTCTTCGGGCCGACACTGCCATACAGCGGCGTTGTCATCTCCTTGTTCTAATACAAAATATATCTTTTGTTGCTCCGCAGCTGTGGCTTGCGCTGGCAAGGCTGGAGACATATGAGAATGCTCGTAAAGTCCTTAACAAAGCCCGCGAGAATATTCCGACGGATCGTCACATCTGGATTACTGCTGCCAAACTGGAGGAAGCCAATGGAAACACCCAGATGGTAGAGAAAATCATTGACAGAGCCATCACATCTCTTAGGGCTAACGGTGTGGAAATCAACAGAGAGCAATGGATACAGGTATTTGCTTGCTCTTCGTTAGAGACCCAGATGAACTCTTCAGGTTCTCTTTTGAAGGCTATTGATGCTAAATATTGTAGGGTAGAGTAATTTTGCTCTAGGCTTATCAGTGGAGATCCCCGTGAGGATACAAGAGGTGAGACTAAAAAGCTGAGTAGGGTGAAGGCTGTAAGTGATACACTGGGATAACATTGTGTGTGTTGAGCTGAGGAATGTCTGATTTACTTCTGTCTTGGAAGATAACCAGCTTCAAGTTGAAGCAGCTGCTGCCTTAAGTAGGACAGAGGCTTTAAGCCTCCAGTGAAGGATTTATGTATTTTTTGCATATGTCTCTTTTGGCTTAAAAGGTATCTGTTGGCCCAAGAAGTCTTTGTCAGATAGTGTTGTAAGAAGTCAATACAAATATTGCATATGCAGCAGGCAGGAAATATTCTGTTAGTCCTTTATTGGCTTGTAGCCCTGAGGCTGTGTGAAGTAGTCACAGCTGATATGTGGAACCGTGTTGTACAGTGACATTTGCAAAACGTGACCTCTGTGCAGGTTCATCCCAGGTCGTCGTATTTTTGATGTTCTGTACTAGAAAAGTAGCAAAAAGTTGTAGGGGTTGCCGGTGTTTTGGTCACATTCGAAAGCTGCGGTGCTTGAGTTTCTTGAGTTAGTAAGACACTTCAGAGACTATTGCCATCTAAATGGCTCGATGTTCAGGTTAAAAGAACCTCTTTCCTCCTGAATATGTACTGTGCTTTGTTTAAGCGTAAGTCTTTAAACCACTTTACTACTAAAATCACTTACAGTGGGTCAAGGCAGCAAAATGTTCTTGGCACACTGCTTTAAAAAGTATCGATAATGAACAAAATATTTAATATTAAACTGATATCCTTGTTGACATCTAAAAGAATTATAACTTTCTTTACAGCAGTAAAACAATTAAAGGTTAATTTCAGCTTCTGTTTAAAAAAACCAACACCACAGCCTCTGCATCATTGTCTTCTCGAGTTCCTTTTCAGTACTAGAACTGCTCCATTTCTGTTACCCGATCAGAGGTCTTTTTAACAAGTTTAAGCAAGACGCGCTTGGCTTTTCAAAAGCTTCGGATGTCAGAAAACGCCACTTTTCCATATATGCTCTGGTGAGAGCGCCTTTGCACCTTTAACATAACAGCGGTTGAGGGTGTATTTGTTTAAATTTAGTTATTGCTCAGCCATTATTGAGACTTAGTAATCAACCCAAAGCTGAAAGAAAGTCAGTAGCTTTGATGTTACGATTCTTTCTTCTCGAATTCTTGCAGTTTTTTGTTGGCCAGGTCCCTGCTTGGCCCAGCCCAGGGCAGGTCAGTGGAGCTGTAAGAGGAGACTTTTCAGCCTGGAAAGGTCACGCATTGTCACACTTACTCCTTTTCAGTGGATGCAGTTGATGGGCTTTGTTTCTTAACCAATTTCTGATTGATTCTGTGTACAACTATAGCACCTTCTTCGTGGGTGTAGGCTCACCAGTTAGTGTCAAGATATGTTTGAGTAATAAGATATTTTTTAATGTGGCAGTGATCCACAGTGTCTCTGTGTTTGCACATGAGGAGTTGCTGTTGCAAAATCTAACTTCTTGTGCTGAGTTCTCAAAATGAGCGGGGCTTTGCTCTTGTTTCTAGGATGCTGAGGAATGTGATAAAGCTGGAAGTGTGGCCACATGCCAGGCCATCATGCGAGCTGTGATTGGGATTGGGATTGAGGAAGAAGACCGGAAACATACCTGGATGGAAGACGCAGACAGTGTATGTCCAGCTGTGATGCTGGTTTTGGTTTGTTTTTTTTAGTTGGGGGAAATTGTACTGGAGCCTGGGAAATGACATTTTTTTTTTTTTGTCAGTGAAAGTGGATGTGATTCCCACAACACCTGCCTGCATTTGGCCAGTCTGCCTCTCGGGAGGTTATTGTATTGTAGAGCTTTTTTCAGATTTGAATTTTTGCTAAGCAAAACGTTGGTATTGTGATAGATTTTTTTGCTGGTTTTGGTGTGGAAATTTTTTTGTGTGTGTGTGTGACATCAACAGAGATTGAGGTCTGGTTAAAGGAACTGGGAGTTGAGTTTCAAGGCATAAACGTTGTAGCTCAAGAGTTAATGTAAGACTGGTCAGGGGAGCGAGTAAAAGTTTTACCAGGCTTTCTTTGCTTTAGGGGAGTAGTTTGAACATGCACTAAAAACTAAATTATATTTCAGCATGAGAAATATCCACCTCACTGGCCTTGAATTGGGCTTACAGCAGTAGGGGGGCATACGCTGTGGTGCTTATAGTTTTGCCTGTAAAAAAACAAAAAAGTGCAAACACGAGAGCCTTTACAATGCTTTACTAATGTTTCAAGCTGGCCTGTGTATGTCAGTCCCACTGAAGGACCAGTGATACTAGTGCTCTGATAGACGGACAGTTGAAAATTTCTTCCTGCTTCCTTTTAAAAAGCTGATAGTAACTGTTCTGTTATATAGAATGCCCCAATTCATGTATTACTCTGAGTTATTGGGTTCTGTGTTGAATTATGCATGTGTCATTCATTCTTGCACTTGATTTCAGTGCAACCCTAAATTGACTTAGTTCTGATCTGTTTTTCCTTAGTGTGTTGCTCATAACGCTCTGGAGTGTGCCCGAGCAATTTATGCTTATGCCTTGCAAGTTTTCCCGAGCAAGAAGAGTGTGTGGCTGCGAGCAGCGTACTTTGAAAAGAACCATGGAACAAGGTATGTGTGCTGCATAATCCTTGGGTGGAGGGGTTCATCCTTGTTACAGGGTGGTAGACTGGGGAGGAAGAAAAGCTACAAGGTCAGCCCTGAAGTGGTGTGTTGCACGTGCAGAGTTAGTTCAGCTGGTGGAAACTCGCTGGCATTGTTTGCAGGTCTGACCTTCTTTGTTATGGTTGTGGTCAGGACATCTTTGGTTTTTATGAAGTCATAAAAAGTTCTTTGGCAATAGAGATTTCTTGGTAAAAATAGTTACGAATAGGCAAGGTAGGGACAGTCATCTTTGAGAAGGCGTTTCTAGAAAAAATTGGGAATACAAATCACCTAGAAATACAGCATGTGTTTAATTTTCATAGATAAACTACTTCATCACTGAAGTTGTCCGAGCATCTCTGGCATTTTCTGATTAAATATACTGTGAATGTGTATCACATTCTGTATTAAGATTGGTGTTACAGTGTCACTGCTCAGGCCTTTTTATTTTGAAGTTTATTCATAAAACTTTATACATCTTAAAGTTTCTGCCCAAAGTTTAGAATAAAGCAAACAGTCTATGCAGTAGACCACTTATGCACCTGGAGTCATCCTTATTAAAGCCAACAAGGCTGCTTGTGTGGAAGTGACTGCAGATGCTGAGTTCTGCCTCATTCAAGCCTTTTTTTTTTTTTTTTTTTTTGGAACAAGTATGTCTTTGCTTTTGATGTTGTTCTCTCGTGTTTCCCAGTGGTGGCTGGCTTTTAAGCCCCTTGTTCTACCTGAAAAGTACATTTTCTAGACAAGAGAGAAAAAAAATTCATTAAGATCAAGCTAGCTTCATCTAATAATTCTGAAAAACTTCCTGTCTCAGTTTCTACTAAGGTTTGTTAAGAAGAGTGGCTCCTTCCAAGACAAATGAGCTGTTTGTGTGCGGGGTCTTTCTGCAGAGGCTATCAAACAAAGGTGTCTGAACAATGAG
This sequence comes from Gymnogyps californianus, assembly GCF_018139145.2. Lineage (NCBI taxonomy): Eukaryota > Metazoa > Chordata > Aves > Accipitriformes > Cathartidae > Gymnogyps > Gymnogyps californianus. Next base: position 15,833,126 of record NC_059487.1, on the reverse strand, counting down.
CCGTTTGTGGAGTGCTGATTTCAGAACCCTTGTGAAAAAAGACCCCACCCTTTCCTTGTTATGAAACAACTTATCAAGGTTTACAACGTTGGACTTTGCAACAGTATTTATAACATTGAGTGATAGTGGAAATGGTGTGTGAGAGCTCGCCTTTGGCAGTATTTTGAGTGATTGTAACTTGCTCTTTCTTGTCTCAGAGAATCCTTGGAGGCTCTTTTGCAGAGAGCCGTTGCTCACTGTCCCAAAGCAGAAGTGCTCTGGCTCATGGGAGCCAAATCAAAGTGGCTGGCGGGAGATGTGCCAGCAGCCAGAAGCATTTTGGCCCTGGCTTTCCAGGTGGGTGTATTAGACTTGTGTGATGGTGTTAAGTACGACTGGTAAAGAAAACAGAGTAGGCTTTTTCTGTCAACACCTGATTCCTGCTGCCTTTCAAAATGATGGGCGCTTCCGCTGTTCTTTGATTGTTTTATGTGGAAAAATGTTCTCCTGTAAAATAGTGGCAAGCAGGAAGCAAGAGTGTATTTACTATTTTAGCAGTACCACACCAGGTTCTGGGTTCGCAAACCATTAATTTTACTACTGTGGCTCCCAGCAACCCCAGTCATGGATCAGAATCCCCTTGTGTTGGGTCTTCTGTCTCCTCAGTAGAAAGGGGAGTGGTCTGCCCTAATGAATGAGGTTACTGCATTACTTATGGCCAGGACCAAACCCACTAATCCACAGCGAAACGAAGGGAATTGTCTGCTGGATGCTGAAAGAAAGGTGGGCAGAGTGGTACAGTCCTAACACTGGGAATGAGGCTTAAAAGCTAAGAGATAGCAAAACCAAATGACAGGTCCTGAGATGGAAGGTAAAAGATACCTACTTCCTAAATTTGTTCTTGGTGCTTTTTGTTACCATCCTGAAGGCTTCTTGACGTGGTTGCCACTGAAATGACACTTATTGGAGGAGTGTTCACAGACCGCAGTTGGGAATTCGAGCTTCAGTTTTTTTGCTCAGGGATAATAAAATGAGGGTCTCATTGTGGCAAACCCTATGATCTTTCCAGTGTTTAAACGGGAAGTTCAGAAGATCAAGCATTAATACTTTTCAACAATTGAGAAGCATCCAACTTCTAAACTGGCATATATCTTTGTGTTGCGCATCTGTTTTGGAGAACTTCTATAAACTTCAAAGGTCAAAGAAGATTGGGAGGAGCTTGAACTGAAAAAAATCCTGGTGTGGATTGACAAAGCTCTGATTTCAATTTTAATCTGGATCAAACGAAGGATTAAATCTGCTGTTGATTCACTGTGTGCATTTGTCTGTCATTTTATGTTCTTGCAGGCCAACCCCAACAGCGAGGAGATCTGGCTGGCTGCCGTGAAGCTCGAGTCGGAGAACAATGAATATGAAAGAGCAAGGAGGCTGCTGGCAAAAGCTCGCAGCAGTGCCCCCACTGCCAGGGTAAGGATGTGTGAAGGGTGGAGAGGCTGAGACCTCTCTTGGCCATGGGGGAGTTGAGACGGAAGGAGGAGTTCCTTCAGTTCTGTGGCCTTAGCGATTGACCAGATGGCTCCCTGCCATTGCCTTTTGCAGGCATGTGGCCGCTTTGCTGCTGCGCTTCTCCAGCGAATTGCGACACAAAATCACGGCATGATGGGAAAAAAAGTCTAGGATCAAGTGAAGGGTTTCAGTTTTTTTACACAAATGGCAAAAGTCAGGAAATTCCCAGTTTACAGCTGTTTGTATAATGTTCATGTTGCATAAAAGCATGTCTTGGAAAAAAGAGAGAGAAAATACTTTCACAGAAGACTCACTTATGCTTGCTGTGCTAAAGACAGCTCTGGTCAAGTTTGTTGTTTAAAGTTACACTCTTGTGTTTATCGCTAGAGTTACTTCTGGTATGAGAAACTTTGTCGGTTTTCAGCTGTTCGTACAGAACCATTTTAACTTGTCCAAGTAAAAGAAAAATTAGTTTGGTGTCCGTCCCCACCCCACACCCCAATTTTTGCTTCATCCTAGATCTTTTAAACTGTCCTCTTCCTCTTCTGTCAGTCAGGGAGCTTCTCTCCAGCTGGCAGCTGGGGCTGAAGCTCTGGTCTCAGAATTGACACCTCTCTTGCGAAGTCATGGTGGGGGGAGTTTGGGAATAGGGAGGACAGGGATCAAAGAGTAGTGAAACAGCCTTCGGGCTATAATGTATTTCTCACAGCTGTAACTTCCATGTGTAGCTAAAAGGCAGGCATTTGGGGGCAGAAAAATATATTTACCAGTTTGTAATTAGCAGGACAACAGTTGCAACTTGAAGCCGTAAGTGAGAATAGGTGGTCTTGGTAGCTTGGATCTAAGGAGAACAGATTGTGCTGATGAAGCAGGCTCAAATTTGTTAATTGGTTGTGCTCTTAAAGCTATGCTCTTTGTACAAATATTATACAAATGTCAACTCTATGCTAATAGGTGAGATATAGATTGATCACACTGTTCCAACTCCTTTAATATTTGCATTTACCTTTCTCATTGTTATCTGTTCCCACTGTTATTTAACCCTGGTATTTATTTTCTTTACTTTAAGCTGTAGCTAATCAATAACATTCTAATGAATGTGTGAAAGTGGGAACCCACTGCATTGACGGACTAATGGTTTTTCAATGGCTCTAGTGCTAAACAGCTCTGGTTCGTTCCCAGGTCTTCATGAAGTCTGTGAAGTTAGAATGGGTGCTTGGGAACATTGCTGCAGCCCAGGAGCTTTGTGAGGAAGCCCTGAAACACTATGAGGACTTCCCCAAACTGTGGATGATGAAAGGACAAATCGAGGAACAAAAAGAGCTGGTAGAGAAAGCACGGGAGGCTTATAATCAAGGGGTAAGATGTATGTTATTGCAAGTTTGCTTTGTGCTTCTGGTGTGGAGAGATGTCTGTCTTTGAATCAAAATGGAGAGGGCTCTGTCCCAGACTAACCGAAGAGATGATTTCCGTTCTCTCTGTCATTTGTTAAAACAATAAAAAAAAAAATTAGGACCTCGAAATAAGCAGCAAGAATTTCTGTTACCCAGTATCCACGTGCAAAATTCACTTTCTTTTTGTGCAAAACATGCAAAACACTCTGAGAGAGTTTGCTGTATCCTTGACTCCTCAGTGGTAGGAAAAAAGGCATTGCACAATAATTCTCTGAGCCCTGTAAAGACTAAAAGCAGAACTCTTGAAAGAAAAGCCTCCTAACGAGCTCCTAGATACACACTGTAAAAGGAGGTGGCCTACAGAGCACTCGTGTCTCTTTTAAATGATAATCGGTGTCCTTGGGTATGAATGCTTCGGAAACTTGTCAGCCATGAAGGTAATATGGAAGCAGGTTTCTGCCAGTGTCGGTATCCTAATGACTTCCCAGGCTTCAAAGGCGGTCTGTTTCCTGCGCACTCTGTTGCTGTGGTTTGGTTATGTATAAGAGCCCTCCATTTCCAGATGGAGCACAAATTGTTGATGTATTATTAAGGGAGGTGTATTCTTTCTTTTGCTACTGGGATAGCTCGGTCGTAGTTGATGTACCTGACTGTTTTGGATATAGGAGAAACTTGACTTCTGTACTGTTCTGTGCTGTAAGACTGACTAGGAGAAATTTGAGCGACGTAATCGACTTTGTCTCTCTCCTTCTAAACTCTCCAGGAGGATGTAGGGAGGGAAGTTCTTTTCTATAGGGGTTATAAGATTTTTCAAATCTACATATTACCATACTTCTTTTTTTTTTTTAAACAGTTGAAAAAGTGTCCCCATTCCATACCCCTGTGGCTTTTGCTGTCCAGGCTGGAGGAGAAAGTTGGGCAGTTGACCAGAGCAAGAGCCATCTTGGAAAAGTCGCGCCTAAAGAACCCAAAGAATCCAGATCTCTGGTGAGTTGTGTGGAGATTAACTGAATTTGGGCTACAAAGCCAATGCATTCTTCAGGCCAGCTATTTTACACTTTCTCAGCCATTTGAGCCTGGAACTTATGACCATGCCCATCCTAGAGTTTCTTCTGGACTAACAACTTTTTCTGAATGCCAGAAATGCTTTGATGATCCTGGCGAGTATGTAGCTACTCTAAGGAGCTGGGGACTAGTTATTTCTTTACTGATAGTTGTGGTGCACAGAGCATGAAACCCCAGGGCTCTTTCATTTCGGTTATAGTACCTTTTTCAAATTGTGCTTGATCTAGGCCATTATAGAATAAAGGTCGTGTTTATTTTTAGATGGAGAGGAATGGGAAGATGTCAGTCACCTAAACATATTCAGAATGTGGGCAGATGTTTGCAGTTTCCAGTGACCTTCATGTGACTCGCTGTTTGTTTCTGCATAGTGAATATGTTGTCATAAATATCATCACTGAGTCTCTTCCTTACCAGGTTGGAGTCTGTGCGATTAGAGTACAGAGCTGGGCTAAAGAATATTGCAAATACTCTGATGGCCAAGGCATTGCAAGAGTGCCCCAATTCAGGTGAGCTAGATCTCATTTCTATCTTAAACACGGTTGTTTTGCCCAGTTGATAAAGGCACATCTTTTTCCAAGATGTCCTTTCTTGCCAGGTCTCAAAATACTATGTTTTGGAGAGGTGTCAGTCATCCTTCTGCAAATGAAATGTTGAGGGTCTTTGTGAATAATCCCAGTTGCTTTGTGCTGTCTCGCGCCAGAGAGGTCATGGGTTGGTGTTCGTTCCATTTCACTGCAGTATCCAGTATATTATTGGGTCTGTCATCCACGGTTTGTTCCCAGGTTTCCTAGGAAAGCATCTTGGATATGAGTGGCTTTTCTCTGAAGTTGATAGAAGTCTGCCAAGGTTTAAAATTGAAGAAAGACTCTCAAGTGTTTGTAGTTAGGAAGTTCAGTGGGAAAAAAAATGGGGTTTTCCGCGTCTCATTGGGGTACAGCTGGCCATAGGAGACTTCCCAGTGTTGGTTTGTCTGCACTGGTTGCACTACTAACTGTGTGCTTAATAACTTGTGCTGGCAGCAAATTTCAGTTGCAGTCATGATTAGGGGATCATGTACCATAAATGTTCCATCCTGGTTTTTCATTATTTTAACTCATTTAAGAAAAGGCAAATAGGTCCTGTAACGTAAGTCAGTTGGTTCTAACCAGCAGTGGAAATGTTTGCCTCTTGGGATGGGAGGAGAAAGTGCATAATGCTTCCCTATTTTTTTGGCAGAATTGCGGGAAGACTTAATTATTTAAACATGTTGACATCTTTGGAGAGAAGATGTCACATAGCTACAAAGTGTAGTAGTCTACTGCAGGGCAAGCCTTTTTAGCTTGCCATCAGGCTAGGTTTTGAAAGGTGTTTAATTGGCGGCTGCTGAAGTCCCAGTGAAATAATTGGGAGTTAAATGACTTTTATGACATGATAAACTCATTGCAAGCTGCTCACCATGCGAGTGGGTCAACAAAGCAATACCACCCAAGTCCCGCTTTGTTTTGTGAATGACCGAATGCTTAATGAGTGTTTGCCGACACAGGCTTTTTTACAGAATCTGCCTGTTGCTATGGAAATGGGCAGCAGGATCTCAGTTTTTGTTTAAATAAAATCGCTTCCAACTCTATCTTAAAACTCTACAAACCAGAATAAAAGCCTGCAGGAATTAGCTCGTTGGACACCTACGGTCATGTAAACCAGAGACTTGCATCCATCGATTGCTGAATTGATTCCCAGTTGCTTATGGCTGATGTAGGCAGGCTGCATAAAGTAAAATTGAAATATGATGGTGTTTGTGTCCTCAGCAGGCCTGAAAAGAGAGGCCTGAAAAATGTGGTTTGACCCTACATATAAAGAGCGAGAAGAGAAGAGTTCTGCTGCAGTCTGTCACTGCAGTCATCAAAGCTTGTGTATATTCCTGTGGCGCAGTTTATGGGAAGCGAGAGCACTTTGATAGAGTCCTGGCAGACACGAGCTTTCAGGCTTTGCTTTGAAGTGATCAGCAGGTATGGTTGGCTGACATGAGAAACTGAAGATTTCATGCTTCTCTGAGCGTATTTCCTTTGTTTTTGTCAGTGAAAAGAACTAGGGATTAAACCCGGCTTTCCTGGATCTACCCTACGAGTTCCTTCGTTGTAGGTGTGGAGAGCCAGCATCAATAAGACTGTGGTGCTCCCTGGCACCGTTGAAACTGCTTCCAAACAGTGTACTTTGCACCTTCTGGGACAACTTCTGCCACTGCAGTTTCCCATTCAGACAAATGGATATCTTTCACTTTTGAAATGCTGGGTTGCCCTCCCCTGTTCCACTGCTTGCAATGTCTCATCTGAAAGGCATGAGCTCTGGGTTAGCGCACAGCAGCGTAGGGAGCGCTGAAGCTGCGGCGGGGTTATGGTACAGAGATGTTCGGAACTGAAGGTCCAGCGTGGTGCACGCGGTAGCTAAAAATTCAGAGTACTGAATGAAGTATCCATGCAGCAAGAGTGATCTTGGGGCATGGATAACCACCAGGGTGGGGGCTGTAGTGCTGCTTGCGTTAGAGAGCACTGGCCTGATGACAGGATGGGGAGGGTTAATCTCGGAAATAACACTAAACAATCTTCCTACTTGACTTGATTAAGGAATCCTGTGGTCGGAGGCAATTTTCCTTGAAGCACGACCGCAACGAAAGACCAAGAGTGTGGATGCTCTCAAGAAGTGTGAACATGACCCACATGTCCTGCTGGCTGTGGCCAAGTGAGTTCCTGCTCTTGATGTAGTAAAAACACCCGTTTCTGTGTGTGGCTGCATCCATGATGAAACATTGCACTCAAGCACGACCATGTGATTCTGGCTGCAGCGGCTCTAATAAGCCCCAAAGCAAGTACCAGCTCTCGAGCTGTCTTCTAGTTACTGTGCAGATCTCTCCCTTGATTCAAAGCAGGGGATGTCGACCTGCCCGCCGGCTGTTCTGGTGGGCCGGGGACTGCGGCACAGGCAACAATACATTCACACGGAGTCCTTTTCCAGTGCTGGGTATTGGCACTCTGAAAATTGCTATCTTTGTGTCCTTTGAAAGGGATTGCAGTGTGCTTTCAGATGAAGCAGGCTTAATTAAGTTTTATAGGATACTTTTTAAGTACTTGTGAAACTAAGCACAATTTTTGCTGGTTATTTTTAATATTTTATCTGGCTGACTGTGTATTCTTCATTTTTTCTCTCTATCCTAGATCCTGTCAGATTTTTTTTTTTTTTAATCCTGAGCTAAATTCTGTGCTGTTGTAGTCTTCTCCCCTCCTGAATTTCTGCTATGTCAGTTTTCTTCAGTTGTGGCCCTTCCTGGAGTGCAGACTGCCAGTCATATTGTAGTTTGTGTCTCTGAAACGGGAAGATAATCTACTAGGAATTGTCGTCTTGTCTAGATCCAGTTGTGAGGCTTCCAGTGATGAAAAGCTGCTCTTAGAATTGACTCACGCCATATCCTTTCTGATCTGATGTGCGAACAGCTCTACAGCAGTCGTGATTGGAACAAACTTACTTTTCTTCCTTTGTGAACACCAGAAGAGGTTAATGCAAGAAGCATTTTGCCCAAACAGTTGCCCAATTCTTTCACAACTCTTTTTTATAAGCCAAAGAAAACTGTAGGATACACTCCAGTGACTGCAACGCTGGGTTCTGCCAGATAATGACAGCTCACTTCTTCAGCTTTAGCAGCAAGTGAGAAAAATGTTAACTTGTGCTTTATGGAAACTGTTTCCAGGCCCCTTCTGGTGCAACCTCAGACAGTGTAGCAGCTAATCCCAACACAAACAGCTTCTACCTCCCATCACGACTTGCATGTAGGTGCAGTAATACCATAGTGTCACACATCTGTGAAAAACTTCTGTTAAATATGTTGCTGAAAATGGCCACTGCCTGCAGGTGTTGAGCCTCCGCTATCATTGTTCGTGCTGTTTTAAATCACAGTTTATTTAACACGGAACAATCAAGAGTATTATAGGGCTTAAAAACAATCACATAAGCTGTATAATTTTATGACTGGCTAAGCTCTTTATGAGGGATGGCTGTCTGATTTGATAAAGACCTTACTAGCTCAAATGAACTCTTTAATGCAAAGGAGTGAAACCAAGAGACTATTGACTCAGCTGGTTAATTACTGGGGAGAAATTTCAGAATTCACGAGTACCTTTATGAAATGGCAGCAGTCGGGCTGGGTGCCAGGCTGGGATTTGTGCGTGGAAGCTTACGTGCTCGCCTTTCCTCGTAAAGTGGAGCTGACAAGGTAGGTCTGCTCCACTAGAGCATGCTTCGTGGACGGGATTGTGTGACTGCGCACAGCCATGGCTCCAAGAACATGCGTGCAATTTTCAGCTTTTAGAAGTTATTTAATTGTTGGGTGCTAAAATCGACTCGAAATATTAAGAAAGTGGAGGAGGGGAAATAGATGTAGGCGTATGATCCTGTCTCCTTTTACACCAAATCTGGAACGGCAAAATCAAGCAATTGAGTTAGCAAAGATTGAGCTCAGAGAGGCAAAGATTGAGCTCAGAGAGGCAAAGATTGAGCTCAGAGAGTAATACTTCCCTTCTGAGGAGCGTCTGTCTCTTCCTTTGACTGAGGCTAGCTGAACCTGCTTCACTAGGGGGAGAGTGAAGAGGAAGCGGCGGATGTTCTTTTTGATCCTCTCATATCTCTTCCCAGGGGAAGGACAGTCAGCGGATGCCTACAAAATCTGCTGTTTCTTTCTTGGGAGAGCAAAGAATGGAAATATCTATAGAGCCTTTAAGTTGGAGTGCTTGCAGATTGGCATGTTCCTCTAAAGAGGCTATTTGTCCACTCACTTTTGCTTTTCTCACCAGGCTGTTCTGGAGTGAGCGTAAAATAACCAAGGCCAGAGAATGGTTCCACCGAACAGTGAAGATAGACTCTGACCTGGGGGATGCCTGGGCTTTCTTTTACAAATTTGAGCTCCAGCATGGCACAGAGGTGAGTGTGTGCCTGGGAACAAGGAGCAGGGGAAGGCAGCAGGAATCCCTGGGCGTTGTTGGTTACTCAGTCCTGGGGATTGCTGCAGTGCTGGGCTGAGCACGCTGCTGCTGCCGCCACCGGTGTGGCTCACAGATGAGGCTACGGCTGTCACGCCTGGTCACGAATGAGCATGAACGGGCCTGTGTGGTGGTTTTTAAAAGGCTCTGTCATTAGTTGAGCTGTCTTTCAGGCTGCTTTGCTGTCCACAGTCATGCTAGTTCATGCAAAAATCTATGAAATCAATCTTCCTTCTGTAAAATGCAAGCTTTCTCCTAAGAGATTTTCCTGTAACTGCGATGCTGGGTTTGTGTAACTAGTCCCATTTCTTCACAAGTGTCAAGCACAGGTTGCACATGAACACAGCCGGAGGAACAGTCTGTTCTAATCTCTCACGGCAGTTTTTACTGCCTGATATTACTGAAATGATGGGAGTGTTTATCTTCTGACTTCAGAGAGACCTCTCACTTGACAGATCTCATGCAGGTGGTAATGCAAAGGAAGTTTCTGCTGCAGTTTCTCTGGTGTAGCCACAACTTGCTTGACTGTAATTCGGCCAGTTTGTTCAGCAAGGCAGGAGAGTTGTTGCCTCTGAATTTTTGACTCAGGCTTCCGTACTGCCTTTAAAAAAACAAAACAAAAAACCCACCGTAAGCTTTGGAAGGGTGTGTGACTCAGGGAGGGAATTGTTAAATTTTTGGCTCTGTGCTGGAACAAACCAGGGCATTAAGAGACTTGCAAACTCGTTTCTCTTCCTCGTAGGAACAACAAGAAGAGGTGAGGAAGCGCTGTGAGAATGCTGAACCTCGCCACGGAGAGCTCTGGTGTGATGTCTCCAAGGACATAGAGAATTGGCAGAAGAAGATCGGAGAGATTCTCATGCTTGTGGCAGCCAAGCTTAAAAATACCTTCTAGAGTATGCTGGCTTCAGCTGCGTTAGTCATCTCTGTAGGACTTGTCTGCTTACCTGCTTTCGGTGCATTCGCCCTTACGGTGGCACAGATTTCAGAGGACGGGAGGTCGGTGGCGATACGAAAGATCTTTCTTCCAAAAAGAAAAGCTGCTTCCTTCTCTTCCCAGTGATAGTGCTCTTGGCTCACGCAACGCGGTCATCGGCTTCTGCAGCACGTCTGAACGTTGTTGCTGGTGTGTCACGGAGGAGAGACGAGCGGTCTTGTGAGGCTCCGTTGGCATTTTCATTTTGAATCCCCTCTGTAAATACGAGCTTTAACTAGTGCTTGTATGGATTCTGACATTTAGCAGTTCCTCTGGTTTCTCCCCTAGCATGCCTTCCCGTCCTGTCCTGTCCCACTTTGTGCAGTTTCTTTAGTGTTTGGCCCATCTGATGCTGGTTTGTTGTCAGGAGATCTGGTTTGTGGCTGTTTGAATACACTGAATGTCCTTGAAGGAGACGAATGGAGTTCTGCTGGGGGAAGACCAGCAGCCGAGGGGAAGGGCTGGGCTGGCCCCTCTATTTTTTAAGTTTTTTGCCGCAAGCCGGGTTTAGCTTGGTCTCCTCTGCTGGCAAGCAGCAGCGCAACTCGGAAGTGTTCCTCAAACCTGAGCAGATGGAGCATTTTGTGAAAATTCAAGAGCATATTTTTAGAGACCTTTTCCTCGATGTTTTAAATGTATATAGTATAACCTTATTCTTTTAGGTGTCTGATTTCATTAAGCACAGTGGTATTTTAAGGTAACAAGGCAAAATCCAGCAATCCCTGAAGGCCCTTTTGAAGGAACAACCTTTATTTAGAGTCACTGAGAGACTCTGCACTTTTACAGTGGCAACTGCTTTCAGTTGGGATGTTTGGGATGACTCTTCAAGTGCAGATGGAAAAAAGCAAATTCACGAGAGGAAAAGCTTTGTGTTTGGGACCCTTTATAAGCTGTCTTCAATTTTCTACGCTTGTGATCTGTATTATTTTGGCCCGCAAAAACCTGACTTTCTTGTGATCATTGAATGAAAAAGCTGTAATGTCTTACATGTTAGGGTATAGCAAAAGTATCCAGGTCTGTGTATGTGCATTATATAATGTATTTAGTTGGAGGAAAAAAAAACCCTTATCACTTGTTTGGACAATATGTATAAAATACAGCTTGGGTGGTTTTTTTGTTTCCTTATGTTCTCTTTGAATGTGGTCTTGCCCTTTGACTCTGACTGGGAAGAGTGGGTCTGATAGCAGAAACCTTTGAACTTATCAGGCTCCCACCACTCTGGGAATGTATCTGCCAGCGGTGGTTACACCAAGTTGTGCTACAGCCTTTTGCCAAACGGGATGAGAAGCCTGTCTTTTAACACTGAGGTAGAAACGGTTGGTCTTGAAGCAAAAGCCTGTTTTTCTTTGGGTTTATAACGGAAACGCTTGTGCTTTCTCTTGAATAGCTGGTGAAAGTATGTGAAGCTGCGTTTGCATTAAGGAGGGTGTAGATCACGGATGTCCCATGGAATTGTAGTTTCCCAAAGGTGAGTGAGAGGCGTTGGGAGTTGAGAGACTCTTGCTCAGGGGCTTCACGCCATCACTGGCATCCTTCCTGTGTGTGGGCTTATGCACAGGGGAAGGGAGGGGCGTTTGGGGAGGAGAACGGAGACATCGCTGTTGTGGAAAGGAGAGGGTAGACGTGTGGGAAGGGAACATGGCTGGACAGGGATTTCAAGACTGAGCCAGAAACTGCAGGAGAAAAAAATGTTGAAAAATAGTTTTTGATGCGTGCTGTCCTTCAGCCCCTTGTGCTTCTCACACGGCTTTTACTCTTCCTCCATAATGTGATCTGTGTAAGTGCTCGGACACGGGGACTGTATCCCGCTTCTCTGGGAAGGGAATACGGCATTTCGGTTGCTGCGGCACTTCCTAGCGTAGCGATGTGCTTGGGAAAGCTGGGTGCCAGCGGTACATAAATTCCTCTGCCCTGCGTTGCTGTCGTTTGGTGGCTGTGGAGTTGAGATGGGGAAGGACGGTTGGAACTGCAGGGGCATGGCTTTTCTCAGCGGAGAGACCTCTGACTTCTAACAAGCGTTTGGAGCATCTCCCTCGAGCCAGATACTGTGTGTGCGCCCACTGATCGGGATCTGTGAGCTTCCCCTGCCCCTTGCTCAGGTAGCAGCACCGCATCCCTTAAGGATTTGTTGGGAAAGGCTACCTAAGAGCTCTGGGATTGAGAAAACTCACGGGAGGGACTTGCTGGAGGAGAGTTGTTCTTTGTGGGTGGTGAGAGGAGAGATTGTTTCCCGGCGCTGCGCACCGAGATGTGCTGGAAGCCCCGGGATGTGCTGCCGCACCGCGTCCTCGCAGCACCAAGCTCCTTGTGCTGCCTGCTCTCCGTATCTGCAGCTTCCCTTTCCCCTGGCCCGGCGGGGTTACATTCCTTGGTTTTGGGATGATTTTTCTTTTTTTTTTTTTTTTTTTTAGATAAAAGGGATCATCAATCTTGGAGCCTTTTAATGTTTGTAGATGTCTTTGTGGTTTTTAAATGGATTATGGCACCTACGAGTTTTAACTATATCTAGAGCTCAATAAACAAGTTATATGGGTCTTGTCTTCAGCGGTATGTTGTGTATGCTGTGGTTCCCACTTCGCATGGAGGAACATTCTTGCCAAGCTGAGAAGAGCTGGATTATTCAGCCACTTGTTTTATCTCTTACTAAAACACATGCCTGCCACTCCTCAGTGGAACCTTCTTGCTGTCGGTTCAATTTTTAAAATTTTTTTTTTTTCCCATTGCATCCTGTACAGAAGCCATCAAAATTGAGTCAGGGCAGTTTTCTGTGCCCGGGCTGGCACGCTGACGTTGACGTACCTGTTCAAAACTCAGAGAGGGGAAACAGGAGTGGGCTTTGGCTGAAAGGACGGGGACACCACGCACGTGGGTATTTTAGGGGTCTCACTCCGGACGGTCACTTCTGCCATATGTGGCGTGCAGTTGTAAGTGCTAACCGGCTGCGTGTCCAGCATGATAACTATCGCCCCAAACGCTAACAGAAATTGAAACTCGGGATGGTCTGCCTTCCCGGGCTCCGGCACACCTTGGCAGCACCAAATACAGCCCCAACCCTGCTCTACCTCCTAGGGACGTGCATCGCTTTGGATCTCCGGGTGGGTGAGACCGTGGGGTGCTGTCTCTGCTGGCCCCTTTGGGGGCCGAGGGACCCTCTCCTACCCTGACCCTCCAGCCACGACTGCTCACCGAGAGCAGGGCCCGTCCCTTGCAGGCGGACCCGTCCCTGCAGCCGCAGGCGGGACTCCCCGAGCCCGCTCTCCCTCCCCCCGGCTTCTCTGCTCGCCCGGGGCCAGCAGCCGGTGCCCCGGGACGGGGGAAGGACCGGGAGCCGATGCCGGGGGCGCGGGGCAGCACTCCCCCCCCCCCCCCCCCCCCCCCCCCCCCCCCCCCCCCCCCCCCCCCCCCCCCTGCGGGGGCCGGGGCTGGGCCGGCGGCGGTGTGGCCGCCGTGTCCCGTTCTCTGCCCCCCCGCGGCGGCGGCGGCCGGGCCCGTCCCCTCCCACCGTGGAGCCAAGTTCAAACCGCGAGCCCCGGCGGAGCGGGACGCGGCGCAGGGGCCGGGCCGGGCCGGGCTCCCCGGGAGCCGCCGCAGGGTCCGCGCCGGCGGCCCCCCAGCTCCCGCGGGGCTCCATGGTGAGTGCACCGGGGCCGCTGCCCCTTCCCCTTCCCGGGGGTTGCGGATCTGCGGGCGGTGGGGGCCCGCTCCCCCCCTCCCACCGACACCCCCCCCCCCCTCCCCCCGGGACCCCGCTGCGCTGGGTGCCGGACTGGAACCCCCCCCATCGCCGGGATGGGGTCGGCTCGGCTGGGGTGGGATTCGCAGCAGCCGGGAATGGGGCTTGGGACCCGTCGGGACGCGGCTGGTTCTCCTGGGATGGGGCTTGGACCGACTGGGAGAAGGGCCGGTCCGGCCGGGAAGGGGTTGGTCCGGGAAGGGGTGGTCCGGCCGGGAAAGGGCTTGGACCAGTCGGGATGGGGCTTGGATCCGGCTGGGAGGGTCGCGGCAGGATGGAACTGGGAGCCGGTGGGGAAGGGGCTCCGGTCCGGCTGGGAGGGCTGGTCCAGAGGGACCAGGCTGCTGTGGCTGGGATGGGGCTTGGACCTGCCTGGTCCCGAGGGGGAGAACGGAGGGTCCGTCCCTGCCCGGGGCTGCGGCAGGTGCTGGGTGGTGGCAGGGTCCCTTTGGGTAGGAGGGTGTCGGGGACAGGGTCCATCTGGCTGGAAGGACCTGGGGACCCCCGGGGAGCTCCCGGGCAGGCGGCCAGCATTGCCCCTTGCTGCCTGGGTGGCTGGGGCTAGCACGAGTGCTACCAGAAGCTGCTCTATCAATAATGGTGATTTCCCTTATCTCCTCGTATTTGCTGGAGGATTAGAGCTGAGGAAGAGATTAGCTTCCCCTGCCAGGCGGAGCAGGCAGCCACCGTCCTGCACCCGCGCTCCCCTGCCTGCTCCTTCCCTGCCAGCCCTCCCGTGGGAAGGGATGTGCCTAACCCCAGAGCTGCCCTGCCTGCCTGGAGCTTGCTGCTGCTGCTGCGGGAATGGGAGCAAGGGGAGAAGGAATAACCCCAAATCAGCCGCTGAACTTATCTTCCTCTATCCTGAAGGGTGGGAAGCGATGGCCAGGACCGGGGTTTGCCGGCTTCGTCTCTCCCCTGCATCCCTCTCTTGTCACCGCTGCTTCCCCGCTCTCTGTGGGGGTGGTGGGAAGCACCTACTGCACCCTCCGAGCTCCTGTCCCGGCTGCTCGCTGAGCTTTTTTTAACTCCAGGCTGTGCTTCCTCCCGTGCTAAGGACTGAGAGTCCAGTGCCAGGCTCGGCTGCCTGGAAATGCTGTAAATGGTGTGCTTTCTCCTGGAATTTGGTCCCAGTTGTTTAATAAGCCACTTCAGGGAAGTCATTCCCAGTTTAATGGTAAAATCGCATGGCCTTGTCTGCCCGGCGGAGGAGGCTTCCTGAGAGCAACCCTTAGACTTTGGACAGGGTGTCCTCATGGAAGCAGTGCTCTCCTTTGGTGTCCCTGAGGATTATACCCTTGTCTCTCTGCTGAATCACCTCTGGGGAGAGATCTCCCTGTGGGTTTGCAGAGAGCAAAGCCAGCAGCACGAGGAGGCTCTTCCCTGCCCTTCCTGGCCCCTGGATGGGGCCCAGCACAGCTCTACTGGAAGGCGTGCGGCGATTAAGGAAGCTGAAGAGCCCAGTGGGATTTGTACTGGTTGCATGTGGACTTGCTCATCTCCTCACACGCGCTTCTGCTCCAAGGTGACGCCTGTGTCCGTGCGTTCCCAGACTTGCGGCGTGTTGGGTTTCGCCTCGCGTTAAGCCCCTATCGCTGCTGCTGAGCTGCGGGAGCAGGAGGGTGGGGAAAGGTTTCCTCGCCCTTTTGGAGCCGGGACCAGCCCGTCATCAAGTGGGGAGCACGGAGCGGAGGCAGGTTTTACAAACAAACCCTCCAGGTTCCCACCGAAGGGCGGGATGGATGGCGTCTGCCTGGGCTCGGACTTCAGCAAGGGAACTTCTTCCTTCTGGCTTCTCTGAGGAAAAGACCAAGCCCGAGAGCCAGATGTGGCTGGGGCGGCAGTGAACCCACCGAGATGCGAGCTGGGGCTTAGGGCAGGCAGACGCTGGCAGCAGGCAGAGCTGCCTGCCCCTTCCTCCTCACTTGTGCTTTGGCCGCAGCACAGGGGTTGCATATTTGGAAGGAGCTGAGCTGCTTTCTGCCTGCCCAGACCTGACACCCAGGGAGGGCGGGTGGGGGGGATTTTGGGGGGGGCTTTTCCTGCAAACGGGAGATGATAGAAATGCCCCGGTGCCAGGATGGGGCCCTAGCACCATGCCATCGCTCAGCGATGTGGAGATGTGGAGAGCTGTCAGGCTCCTTTCCCGGCAGATGCTGTGCATGTATCGGGCTTCCCATCCTCACCCTGCTGCTGTGGGACTGCTCAAATATCCCCGGTCACCTGAGGTTGCGCTGGCTTTTCTTCAAAGCCCTGGGACTCATCCCTCGGAGGGTCCAGCCGCCCCCTCCCCATGCTCCCCCGCCAGCTCAGATGTCAGTGCTTGGGTTTCCCCGCTCTGCCGGGGCCGGCTCGGGGCTGCCGGGAAGGCTTGGAGCCAGGAGGCTCGGAGGCAGCCGGGACGCGCTGGCGAGAGCAGGCGGTTGTGCTGCTTCTATCTGGCTCTTGCGTGAGGGTACCAGAGCCTGGGACGAGCCGGGGCTGCGTGGGAGCTGGAAAAATGCTGAATAACTGCGTCCGTGCTGTGGGGTTTGCGGAGGTGTGGAGAGCATCCTTCCGAGGGTGCCCGAAGCTGTTTGTGTCGAGGCGTGGAGTTTTGCTGGCGGGGAACCAGGCTGCTCCCTGCCTCCAGCTCCTCTCCAAAGAGCAGGGCACGTCCCTTTCCGCTCCTCTTGATTTTTGGTGGTTGAGGGTCTGGCCTTGAAATGCCACAAGCTGGGGAGCTACTGGGGACCCTGTTGGGACAGAGAGCTTGGGGACAGACCAAGCCGGGGACAGGTCTGATGGAGGCTTGTGGCGAGGGGCTGAAGGCAGAGCCTGGAGCATCCCTTCATCCCTGGCTGACACCGAGCCCTTCCCCACGCAGATTTTCCCCCGGGCGCTCTCCTGCGCTGTTCTGCTCCTCCTGCTCGTCGCCGTGCTGAGCAGAGGCAAGAGGTGCAGCATCGCCAAAATCCTCCGGCAGTACCGCGCCGTCATCTTCCACGAGATCCAGAACCTGGTGAGTGGCAGGGGGGGGTCTGCCTGGGACCCCAGCCCTTGGCTCCAGGGGATGCTGCTGAGCTGGATGCGGCCCTGCTGTGGGATGTGGGTGGGGAGGGATGAGCTTGGAAGCTTAATATGGGGCTGGCCGCTTTGCCAGCGTTTCTGAGGAGAGTGCTGTGTTTAAATGGGGATTCCTGCCCCACGTGGGAGGCACCGATGCTTCGGGATGCCTGATCTGCTTGCTTTATTTCTCCAGAAAAACCTAAGCGGGTCGGCAGACAGGAACGCAAGGGCAGCTTGTCGTTCGGACAAGGTGAGCACCAAGGGACCCGGGGCTGGGGGGTCGTGTGGACTGAGCCCCCCGGGAGCTGTCGAGCCCCCCTCCCTGCCCGGGGCCGCGTGCTTCTCTCCTCTCCAGGACCAGAAGATCCTGCTCTCCATCTACAACATCAGCATGTCCCTGCAGGAGGTGGCGGCCGGCACCCTGCGCGGCCCCGAGGAGCTGGCGGTGTGGAAGGTGGCCAGAAACACCGACTTCGTGCTCAGGGAGAACTGCAGGAAAATCAGCAAGGTGGGAGCCCTGCCCCTTCCCAGTCAGCCCAGTGGCTCCCAGTTCTCCAGCACGTGGGCTGCGGGCAGAGCCTGCCCTGTTGCGTGCTCTCCTGGCTGCCCATGAGGAGTCTCCAGGCTCTGCCCGCAGCATCCTGGCGGGGTGAAGGTCTGTGCTGGGTTTGTGGCTGGATGCTGATGGCACATCCCAGTGAGCTTTAAACTGGCCAGGGAGGGAAGTCCGGCTGCAGCAGTGTGGGACAAGCTGGTGGGTTTTGACCACCACCTCCCAAGCGGGTTTATCCACCCGTGCCACGATGCCACGGCTGATGGGAACACAGAGCCTCGTCCCGGTGGGATGCTCGCCTGGTGGGTGGGCTCACCCAGTCCTGCTCTCACTCCCAGGTGCTCGTAGGCAAGAACTGGGATGTCTCCCCAAAGCGCTGGTCTGGGCTCCCCCAGCATCCCCGGGGCTCTGCCAGGGAAACCCCGGCCGGGAGGATCCCTTACGGCAGCCACCAGCAACTCATTAACTAGCGGGGAAACCCCAGGGCAGCGAAGCGCCGGCTCCCCGGCTCTGCCTGGCTCTGGCGCGGTGCTGGGGCTGTCCTCCTCACCATTGCCGGGGAAATCAGCTGGGGCTAACCCTGCCTGGGGTTTGCTGGTGTGGGATGGAGGTGCTGCTGGTCTGGACAGCCGCCTGCAGACCCGACCTGGCCGTCTGCCCTGTCCGTGGATGTGCTGTGGGGTGCATGCTGCCAGCTCGGGGGGGGGGGGGGAACGGCTAGCTCTGTGGACCCCTGGGGACCCGAGATCACGTCCTCGCCGTGGCCACGGGCGGTTTGGCCGCCCCAGCCCGCAGCTTTGCCCACGCCAACCCCACGTGCGCAGGGTGTGATGTGCCAGGCGCATCCTCGGTGCTGGGGCGGTGGCTTTTGTCCCCGTGACTAACGCCTGCGTGATGCTGGGGGGGGTATTTCTACTCCCTCGGCACGCCGACAGCAGAGCTCGCCGCGCATCCCGGCACAGTCCCGGCGTGGGGGACCCGGCCGCAGGAGGAAGCAGCTGCGGGAGATCGGGAGGAAGGTGGAGAGGCTGGCGACCTGCTGGGAGAAGCTCTACGCCCTGCACGCACCCCACCGCGCCTCCCGGGACTCGTAGGGACACTTTCACCACGCGCCGGAGGGACGCACTGCTCCGGCACCGTGGCTGCCAGCGTCTTGTTTGGAAACCTGGGGCAAATTCAACCCTGAAGGCAGCGGAGTTGCTACCAGCGGCTGCCCAAGTTGAATTCATCCTCCTGTTTCAAGTGGTGCCCGGGGACCGGCCCCATCGCACGTGGTGGGGGCTGGCAGGTTGGTTTGCCGTGGGATGGCTGCGGCAAGAAGCTGGAACACCAGAAACGCGGGCGAGAAGAAGGGGAAGCGCCAAAAAAAGGAGGCGAGGAGTTGGATTTCTGCGATGCTCCTGGCCCTGCGTCACTTGCTGCTTTCTTGGGGACAACGGTTGCTTTTCGGGGCAGAAAGAGGACACGTGGGGCCATGGCTCGGAGGGCTCTGCTGGAAGCGAGACCACGGCGCATCTGCAAGGCTCTGAGGGTGGCCAGGCTGCGGAGAGGGACATGTGTCCCTGTTGCACTGCTGGGACACACCGAGCAGCCGGGCACCCGCGGCGGATGGGGAAGTTGGGGTGCATCACTGGGCGCCCGGAGAAGCCTGGGGAGCGCTGGTGCCCACGGATAAACGGCAAAACCCCAGGCAGCTGCGGGGGCTTGGGGCCAAGGCTCGGCCTCTGGGATGGGCAGCACTGGGGGGGGACCCAGCTGCTCGGCGCTGTGGGTGCCCTGGCACCCCCGGTGAGCTGAACCAGAGGGATGTGGGGTTCGGTGAGATGAGGAGCATCCTCCCTCATCACTGCGCTCTGCCAGTGCCCCAACTGGGGTCCCCGCTCCCCCGTTGGGTGGCAGACGGTCTCTGGGAAGCCAGAAATAAAACCTCGCCTTCCCTGGAAGCCCTTTGGGTGCTTTATCTGGTGACCCAGGGGTTCTTGTGCTGTGGATGGGGCTGGCACGGTGCAGGGGCCGGGCATTGTGCAGGGGCCATGCGAGCCCTGGAATGAGCACGCAGCAGCAGTGGGCACCGTGGCATCCTGTCTCTGCCCGCCGTGCCTGCATCCCTGGCCCACGGGGCCCCATCCTGCGCGCTTATGCTGGTGCATGGGTGGTGGAGGACGGGGCTCTGCTGCAGGAGCTGCTTTTCTGGGAGGCCATTCCCCCTCCCCGAGCCGTGGGCAGGGCTGGAGCAGCGGCTGGGGAAGGAGGGCTCGCGTTGCGCCCCTGCCTCAGTTTCCCCAGCCCCTCTCCACCCGGGCAGATGCTGTCACAGCCGTGAGTGGGGCCAGCCCTGGCTGCGTGCCTGTGGGGACGTCTGTCGAGGACACGAGATGGCAGCAGTGGGCTGTGCGTGCTGAGCGGAGCCGGACGGCTGTCCACGGCCGTGTGTCCCTGTGGCCTGGGCCACGCGGCCACCTGGACCACGGCCATGGCTCCCACCTGGACCACAGCCACGCCAGTATCCCGTGGCCCTGTCCCCACCGGGGCCTCGGCCACCCTCCCAGGTCCCAACGGGGCTGCAGCCAGGGGGGAGCAATGGGTGCTGCTGGCGATTGGGACCCCCACCCGTGCACCTTGGAAGGGACGCGGGGCACAGTTCCCCCGGGGGTTTCTCTGGGGGTTCAAGCAGCCGGCTGGGGTGGGGGGATGCAGGATGGGGAGGGCAGGAGATGCTCAGGGGTTCTCGCCCACCCCCTGCCTCTGGGACCTGGGCTGGAAGGAACCTGGGGGGTGCTGCATTGCCACGGGTGGGTAGGAGAGGCCCCCCCTACCCCAGGCACACCGGGGGCCGTGGGATTTAGCAGGGTGCAGGCAGGGCCCCTTGGTTTGATGAGGCAGGAGAGGGACCCTGGTTTGGGGATGAGAGCAGGGGGTGCGCAGGCTGGGGATGCTGCTCTTGTGGGGTCCCTCCAGGGCCCATGGGTGTTTAGCAGGATCAGGCCCGTGGGCCCCGGGGGAGACGCCGTCTGCGTGGCACGGGGCAGGCTGGCACCGGCAGCGGGGCCCCATCCGGGGAGCCACGGTTCGGCACATCCCGCTGCCGGAGGCCTCCCGGAGCTGCACCGCACTGCTACCGGTGCCACGTTCCTCCCCAGCCAGCTCCACCATGCCTGGGCTCCTTCCTCCCAGCTCCATCCTCCTCCTCGGCAACAAGCGCTGCCTTCTTTTCCTCCTGCCCTTTCTATTGCCTCCACGGAGCCGGTATTGCACTGGTTTAGATTCGGGTTTTCTTTCTTATTCCCCCGCCTCATCCCAACCACCACCACCCCACCCCGCATCCTGCCAGCATCCCAAAATAGCCCTTTTGATGCCTGATATCCCATGGATGGGGCTGAGGGTCCCGCCGAGGCGTTGCGGTCGTCCCGGCCGTGCCGTGCCGCGGGAACCGCGGCACGGCACGGCCGGGACGACCGCAACGCCTCGGCGGGACCCGGTGGCTCGTGCACCGGCGCGAACGGGACGGTGGCTTGGGACAGGGTGACTCACTGCCTTTTTCTGCGTCAAGGCTGGAGCAAAGTGTCCCGTCCCCCCCCCGCCTCCTCCACCAACCCGTCAGCACCTTCCCAGATAAAACAGAGCAGCAACAGGGGAGGGCAGCCACTGCCGAAATCACCGTGTGTTGCCTGTGCACCCCCCCCTCCACCCCGCATCTCACCCCGGCTGCCTCTGCGGACAGGGAATAGGAAAGTTTTTGCCCGGTGCTGCCGGTTCGGCATCTGAAGTGGCGGTGGGAGGCGTGCGCTGGCGTTCGTGGGGTTTTACAGGCATCGGCACGCTCGCCGTGAGCTTGCCGCGAGCTCGCCGTGAGCTTGCCGCGAGCACCGGGCTGCGGGGAGGGGGGGAGAGGGAGCCCGGTGCGGCGGCAGGAATGAGTGCATGGAAAGGAAGGAAAGAGTGAAGGAAGAGGCAAAAGGGAGGGAGGAGAAAAGCGAGGTCGAAGCGATGGTGGAATCACAGCAAAAACAGCCGGAAAAAGGAAACGGGCCCTGAAAAGTCAAATAAAAATAGCAGCGAGGCGAACCCAAGTGTGCAGCACATGGGAGTGAGCGCATTTCCTTCGAGGGCAGCACCGCACGCTCCCGGCTGCTCCGGGGGGGCCGCTCTGATGTGGCTCCAGCAGCCGCTGCCGCCGTGCCCCCCCCGCCGTGCCGTGCCAGCCGCTTGGCAGCCGGTCGGCGCCCTGCCAGCCCCTACCTCGCCCGCGGTCCGTGCCCACCTTGCACAAGCCTGCCCGGACCGCGGGCGAGGCGGTTGCAAGGATGAGGTGCGTGTGCTCGGGCACACTACAGGGCAGGGCACGGCGTGCGTGCGAAGGCTGCACGCCCGTGTGTTAGGGCACGAGGGGATGCGCGGGGTGGGGGGGCTCGCTCGGCGTGCCCTCGCCCCCGTGCCGTGCCATGTGCCGCCGGCTGATCGCCTTGCCAGATGCGTCCGAGCGCCGCGCAAACAGTGCAGTCACGGCTTCCTCCCCTCGCCGCTTGTTTTGCCATCACGGCAGGGGCCCGCCGGGAGATGGGGGTTGGCGGCGAGCGCTGCTGGGGGTTGCGGGGATGGGGACGGGGATGGGGATGGGGACTGGTGCTCCTTACCAGGACCAGCATCCTGCATCCCAACCTGGCTGCGGGCTGAGCTCAGAGGCAGCAGCAGACCCCAGCGTGCCGGGGAACCGTGCTGGGGGGCCATGCCCAGGGGCTGTGCCAGGGGACTGTGCCCAGGGACCATGCTGGGGTACCATGCCCGGGGACCATGCCCAGGGGACGGTGGCTGCCATATTTCCACAGAGCCGATGCCGGAGGAGCGTTTCGCCCCTTTGCACCATCACCGGCCCACCAAAACGCAGCTGCCGCTGGACTGGAGCGGAGCCGTCACCATCCTGGGGTGCCAGCAGCCCCCTTGGCCGGTGTCCAGGGGGACCCTCACCCATATGAGCCCCCTGCTTCGGTCCTCATCCCCCTCGCAAGCAGGGCTGGGGGCCCGTCCCCTGGCAGCTCCAGCGCTGGGGGCACTGGCACATGCAGGCTGTGTCTGACGAAGCAGAGCAGCGTTTTGTTCTCTCCCATCTCCCTGCAGCATCGTAAAGCTGTTGAAAGCCCAGATTTACGGTGTGATAAACGCTAGGGGCTCTGCTGAATATTTTACTGCTCCATCCTTTGGAGAGCGGCTGGTTTGGAGGAGCGGGGAGAGCCGGGCGCGGGGCAGCACTCCCAGCGGCATCGCTGCCCGGCTCCAGCCGGAGGACAGCGGGTCCCGGGGGATGGGGACGGCCGAGAGCGGGGCTGCATGGAGCTGTGCCGCGGCCCAGGTGGCTCCTGGCACCGCTGGCCATGGGATACCGGGTGCCTGAACCCCTCCGGGCAGCGGGAAAGTGCTGACCCCCCATCATTTCCTGGGCCCGTTGCTGGTTTTGGAGGCATCTGCCGACCAGATTGTGCCACGGCGTGCCAGGGCGCCCGTGCCAGGACATGCCAGCCGAGAGGCGGGGTGCGCCCAGGCCCAGCTCTGGGTGCTCTCCTTCCCTGCGCCCCCATCGCCCGCTCCCCCGCTGGGTGCCGCAGGCTGCTCGGCTCCCGCCGGGAAGGGCTGGGTGATGCTGGAGAGCCGCTCTGCCCTGCTCCACTGTCTCCTCCACCAGCAAGAGGTTTGCAGCCTCGGGGCTGCGCGTGCATGTGCGTGCATGCAAGTATGCATGTGTGTGTGAATGCTTGTGTGCGTGTGCATGCATGTATATGTCTGTGCGTGCATGTACGTGTGTGTGCATGTGTGTATGGGTGCATGCATGTGTGTATGGGTGCATGCATGTGATTATGTGCGTGCATGCATGCATGTGTGTGTGCATGGATGTGTGCATATGATTTTGTGTCTATGCATGCATGTGCATGCATGTGCATGAGTGTGTGTACATGATTTCTCTCCATGGCTGCTTCCCGAGGTGGCGGCTGCAGCCCCCGGTGCCGCCGGCCCCATGCACCCTCCTCCCTGCTGCCGGAGCTGGAGCCGGAGCCGGGCGTTGGAGCTGGCAGGCCTCGGCACAGGGGGAAGCCAGCGGGACCGGGATGCCAGGCTCAGCGGGAGCACCAGCTCGCGCCGAGGCTGGATGCTGCCGATCCGGGCCCCAATGGTATCGCGGCTCCCCGGGCGGGCGCTGGCTCCGGCAGCTCTCGACGCCCAGCGGGAGCCAGGCAGCGGCGAGGGGCCCGGCCGGACCCCGTTCCCCCTCCATGCCGGCCAGCGGGCGCACGATGGCTCCAACACCGGCACGGGGCGCGTCCATGCCAAGAAGCCGAGGGGTCACCGGGGCTCGGCTGGGGGCCGGGGCAGGGGGGACTGGGCTGCCTCCCGCCACCGTGGCCCCCGGCCCCGCTGCTCGGCCCGCGGCATCCTGTGCCAGGGCCCATTGTTCGGCCGCGCCGGGCTGCGGGGCAGGATTCCTTTGTCACAGCTCGGCAATATTTTATTCTAACAATTAACCAAACACGCCCGGGCCCCCGAGCCTGTTTGTGATTATTGGAGGGCGAATTCCCCAGCCTCGCTCCCTCTTGGTGTCGGCTCTGCCTGGGGCCACGCCGGGCGGAGGGGATCCAGCCCCGCTCCTGCCGGCTCAGGGTTGGGGACCCCCAACAGTGCTGAGAGACCTCCGCTCCTGCCGCCGGTACTGGGGGGGGGGTTTGGTTGCCTCGACCCCCTCGGGAGCCCGCGAGCATCGCCGACATTGTCTCCGCAGCAGCGGGATCCGTGGCGGCGCAGGGGCAGCGGTGACTCATGGAGGGGGGGGGGGGATGTGAATCACAGCCCTCGCTCTCCGGGCAGGATGCGGCCCCGCGCTCGCAGCTTGCCGCATGCCAGCGATGGACCGCAGGCTTTGTCCTCCACGGGGTGGAAGCGGCTTGCTTCCCCAGGGCAGGATGGAACTGCGCTGCTCTTCCTCGGGGCTCCCCAGCACCCCGAGATGCTGGTGCAGCTTTCCCGGCCCCAGCTTTGGGGTGGGATGAGGGTGCTGTGGGGTGCGGGTGCCCCCCGCATCCTGGCTCTCTCTGAGGCTCCTCGCCGTACTTGAGCTGCGTCCTCATCGCCGCTTGCTGCACCGGTGGTAAAAAAAGCTGGCGCCTCCCTTTGCAAACTATCCTGGAGAGTGGATTGCCCAGTGCGGGTTATCAAATCCCTCCAAAATCCCTCGCTTGGGGCCAGCTCATCGCACCTCACCTCACCCTGCCGCTGCGTTTCCACCCTCCAGGCAGTGGATGCTGAGTTCCCGGCCTGGTGCCGTGGCCAGAGCCGTGGCTGGAGCCGGCAGCCAGCTGGCAGCCTTCGCCAGGTGCTGCCCATCGTGGGCAGGGGAGTCCCGAGGGGGAGCTGGAGCCGAGGGTCAGGGTGGGCACCGCGGGTGATGCTGCCTGCCGAGAGCAAAGCAGCCGGCACTGGTGCCGGTGCCCTGCAGCGGGGCCATCCATTAGGTGGGGGTTATTAGCCATCCCGAGGGAGAGACCCTGAGCAGGTTGTTTCTCCGGTTGCTGCCGGGGATGGATGAATCCTGGGAGGACCCGGGGCAGAGGAGGGGGTTTGCAGCCGCAGGGTGGGAGGATGGAGGAGGGACCGGTGCCGTGGTGCTGGCCCGGCCCTGCCAACATCCTCGGTGGCCGGAGCCAGGCGTGGGGCAGGGAGCGGGTGCAGGCAGCATCTCCTGCCTGCTGCTCCCCGCGGGTGATGGGGACAGAAAGGTACAACCCCTGAGCCGGTCCCCCGGCTCTCGCTGTGGCTGCACACACCATGGTGCCTAAACCCGCTCCTTCAGAGCCAGGTCTCCTTCCTCGGCGGTGCTGCCCGGCTCCGGGCTCTCGGCCTGATCCTGGATCTTAAAATACAGCAAGTCGTCGAAGCAGAGCCGCTCGGGCGGCCGGGCCAGGCAGGGCAGCCGGAGCGCGGCTCCAGTAAGCAGCCCGGCGAGCAGCGAGCCGCCGATGGCCACTGCCAGCCCCGCCGCCTGGCACAGCGCCTGCCTGCCCACCTTGCGGTCCCCCCACTGTGCCCCCGCCGCCTCGCTGGCGTTGCCCCCGATGGGGGACACCTGGGAGAAGCGGGACCCGGAGGTGTCCTCGGAAGCCACCGGGATGGCCACGGCACTGGCTGCGGTACCGAGGATGCCAGGCAAGCCACGGAGGTTGTGGATGCCGCACTGGTCCTGGAGCGCGAGCTTCCTCACCAGGAGTGGGGTGAGGAACCTGAAACCGAGGATGCACGCCACGGCTGAGAGGCTGCCCAGGGCAAGAGCGGCCACCGGCGGCATGGCCATGTCAGCCACCGTGCCGATGGCCACCCCACCGGCCAGGCTGCCGTTCTGCAGGTGGCCGGGGCTGAGCTTGCCATCCCTCTCCCGCAGGCTGGAGGCCACCATGGTGGTCACGGCGCTGGCGCTCCTGGCCAGGAGGGTGTTCAGGATGGCGTGGTGCTGGGCATCTCCTGGTTGGCAGAGGATGGCCACGAAGCTGGGCCAGAAAACCCAGAGGATGAGCGTCCCTACCAGGGACAGGAGGTCAGAACGGGGTGTTGGGGTCTCCTTGGGGTGCACCAGCCACCGCGCCGCCCCGAACAGAGCCTTGGACACGCCGAGGCCGAAATAGCAGGAGAATATGTGGATCGTGATGGTGCCCCCCACATCCAGGACACCCAGACGGGTGACGACGGCCCACTCGCTGGCGAGGTAGATGGGGACTTCGCAGGCAGCCACGACGAGGAGCTGGCAGGGGCTGGTCCTCCCCAGGATGGCCCCCACAGAGATGAGCACCGTCACGGCGGCGAACTCGGCAGTGAGGAGGTTGCGGAGGTCCAGGCGGACCTGGCCATGGTGGAAGTGATGGAGCAAGCCCTGCAGCACCAGCGCCCATTGCGTGGAGAAGTTGAGTAGGAGGAAGTTGTGGGTGAGGACGCTGAGCCCGTAGCGGGGCAGGAACGTCAGCAGGAGCCCCAGCCCCACCACCAGCATCACCTGGATGTCCTGGAAGAGGGGGAAGATGCCGTAGAGCTGGTTGGCCACCAAGTCGGCATCCTCCGCCCGTGCCGAGGGCTCATCGTAGGTGATGAAGAGGGCGAAGAAGAGGAGCAGAGCACCCTGGAAGAGCCCCAGGGAGAGGGGCAGGAGGTGGCAGGGGCGGGTGGGGGGTGGCATGGCCATCCCAGGGTGGCCAGGAGGGGACGGTGACCGACGGGGTGGCTGGGCGCGGGGCGGCAGCCCGGCAGCACTCACGGGGTGAGCTCCGCTCGCTCCTGCATCGGGGGTTTTATGGCCACGGTTAATCTTTAACCAAAGATGTAAGTTTATGTGCCAGAAGAGGAGGTTTTTTCCCCTTCCCTTCTTTAAACACAACGCCCATAAATTACCCACGTGCTCTTGTTTGGCCGCCATAAAAAGTGGACATGAGGGGGGTTATGGTTTTGAAGGGAAACAAGAAAAACCTGCCATGGGGCAGAGTGGGGAGAAGGGTGATCTGCGAGGAGCCGGCCAGGGGTGAGGGTACCACGGCACGCACCCCCATTTAACCCATCCCCACCCGGGAGCAAGGACCATGCCGTTGAAACCCCCGGAGCGATGCTGGGAGCTCAGACCCCCCCAGCTCCCGGTCTGGCTCTGCCACATCCCACCCGAGGACGGCTCCGGCACTGCCACCACCCCATGCTGCGGGATGATCCGCGTTTTGCTCGGCAACTGCCTGGATTTTGCGAAGCGCCATAAAGCTCTGAAATCAGGGCCGAAAAGATCATTTTCTCACAGGTTTGCATTGGCTTGAATGGCTGGAAATTCATTAACAATTAGCGCGCGAGAAAAACAAAGCCCAGAGCAGCCAAGCAGCTACCCCGAAGTTTCTGGGTTGCTGCTTAGTGTGACATTTTGCCAGTGAATGTCTGGAAAAAAAAAAAATTAAAAAAAAAAAATATATGAGAACCACAAGAACAAAAGGCAGAAGGGTTGGTAAATATTTGTTCCAGAGAGAAGATATTTTTGTGCTGTCCCTGATCTCAACACCCCTGCCGCGGGCGCTGGCTCCGCGCCGCTCTTCGTCATTGTTACTGGAGGATGAGGCAGGCGAGGGCGCAAAATGGGAAACAATTGTTGAATAATCTGCGCGAGGCTTCTCTGCCAAACCCTCCCCGGCCATTTTTCAACCCAAAGATGCTGGAAATGGGGGCAACGTATATGAGGAGGAGGTGCTTTGAAGGCAGCGCCTTTGGGGGTTGAGGAGGGGTTGTGTTGTGCCCAAGCCGTGGCCAACGGCAGTGGAGGGGTGGTGAGAGCTGTGGGGGTTTGCGGGATGGGACCCGGGATGCTTTGTCCGCCTCAACATGTCCCTGCCGCACGGCTGGTGATGCTAACGGCAGCGGATGCTCCCGCGGGGATCCCTCGCCCAAGGAAATGCCGGGCTGGGGTCCCCATGGTGCCGTACAGCTCTCTCCGGTGTCCCCGGGATGGTCAGGGATGGGATGGGATGAGGGGGCAGGATGCTCCCATTGCTCCTGCCTGTGCCCACACTGGGGGCACAGCCCGACCCACCTCCCACAGCTGCTGCCGGCTGCCACCCCCACCGGGGCAGCGGGGACGAGGGGATGCAGGCAAAGCCTCCCCCACCCCTCGCTGGTATAAAAAAGGCAAAGAAAGGCGATTTCAGCCCCCCAACCCCTCACCCGTAACCCTTCGCAAGCCACGCCAGCCCGCCAAAGGATTTTCAAGGGGACAGCCTGGTGCAGTAAAACCTCTTTGGTTGATGGCGGGTGAGATAAAACCCCAGGGTGATGCTCAGAGCAGGTAGTGCTCCTGAAATGGAGGAGCTGGGCTGCTCTTAAAGAGCTGGGGGAAGCGTTTTGGGCCCGGCTGAGCAAGAGCGCTGCATGCGAGCAAGGGTAGGGCTCCCCTCGGTGTGCCAGACACCAGGGTGCTCGCTGCTGCGCGCTTGGTGCTGCACGCTCGCTCCCCTCCTGCTGCCCCACAGCGGCTCAGCCCCCCCTTCCCGCTTCGGTTTGGGGTTTTTTTAAGGTGAGGTTAAATAAAATGCTAAAAGAAAAAGCTTTGGAACAGGTCTTTTAAAAAGCAGAGTGCTTCGAAGCTTTCAAGGTTACGGCACAGTGTCTCCTGCGAGGAGGAGGAGGAAGATGCTGGAGGAGATGCATCCTCCTGGAGCATCCCAGTGCTGCCAGATCTGCTGGAGAGGACAAGCATCATGTTGGGAGGTACGGGATGTAAAAGCCCGCCTGGATCTGGCCGTCACCTCTGGCAAGGGGCGGAGGTTTGGGGACACCAGGAGGTCGGGGTGCTGGACTCGGCTTGCCAGGTCAGCAGACGCCGTGCAGGTGCACGTGGGGAAGCGTCAGCGCCGGGTCGGGCTGCCGGGCTCGCTGCTCAGGACGGGGGTGTTTCAGGAGGTGACACGACTCCTTATCTCAGCCGGTGGGCGATAGGGAGTTGCAGGCTCAGCAGGACATCCTTGGACACGTGCTCTTTTTCCACCTGGAAATCTTGCTCTGGCAGCATTTTGGGGATTTGGGATGCTTATCCAGGCTCCCAGAGGAGCAGAAGCCGACGGAGGGGCTCCCCTGCGACCCGCAGCCCCTCGCATCCCTCCTGCCACCCCCCCGGCTCTGCTGCATCCACCGCGGGGCTGAGCCACGCCGCACATGGGCACACGCAGGGACCGGACCAACCACCACCACGTTCCTTTGCCGAGCTGTTGGGTACCACCATCCCCTTCCCTTGGGAAAAAGGCCATCCCATTTAGCCTCCCCGCTTCCCAAACCAGACGAGGTGCAAATAACAGCGATGCCCAAGCACTCCCCGGACCAAAGACCCCGGCTGCAGAGAGGGGGGAAACCCCGCCGGGGCGCAGATTAAAAAATAACCTTTATGGCACCCATAAAAGAAGGTTGAAGTTTCAAGAGGTCGCTGGGAAGGTGAAAGTCCCCCCCCCCCCCCGGCCCCGGAGCACCCCCAAGGGCAACGAATGATTAACCCCCATGGTGCGGGGTGCACCGGTGGGATGCCACGGTCCTCACGGGGAGGACCCGGCGGTGAGGGGAAGGTCCGGTCCCTCCAGTAACATTTTCCAGGCACGGAGAGTTTTCTTTCGGCTCTGAAGGAGTGGGGATGGAGGAAGCATCTGGCGAGGGCCGGGGCGGCGGGGAGGGGAGCATTGAATTCCACCCCCCACGTCCCCCTTTCACTGTGTGGGCAGTTGTTTTATGGCAGGAGGACTGGGGAACCATTTTAGCATGATCCACACTGAGACTGCTAGAGGAGTTCCCCGCTGAGGGCTGGATACAAAGAAAAGCTGAATTAACCGAGGGTCATATAAGGCAACAGGATCTGACAGATCCGAGCCAATATATGCTGGCAACAGCCAGTCCATGGCACTGTGAGAAAACACTCCTGCAAATTTAACAAATCCCTATGGTCTAGAAAGTCATGTACAAGAAATTACTAATGAAGGGATCTAGTCATATCTGGATTTCCAGACGTTGGTCATGCTCCCACCGCGTTTTGCAGGCCATATAAGTACATGGATCTGAATCCCTGGTGCTGGAGACCGGGAGGATTGTTCCGATCGTCTTGTCTGACCTCCTGCGTCAGACGAGGGCTCCCGGCGAGGAGGGGATGCTCAGCCCAGCCGGGCGGCGGTGGCTGGATCCTGCGGCCGTGCCGGGCTGGGGTTGGCTGGAGAAGCCCGAAGGGGTGCGAGGTTTGGGAACGCCATGGTGGCACTGGGGTGGCTGGGTGCCCCCACCCCGTGGTGATGCGCTGGCACCCGGGGATGGGTGCTGGGGACCCGCTGCAGGGCAGGAGGGAGCGGGAGCTCCGGCTTCATCCCCACGGGGCTGCGAGCGGACGTCCAGCCGAGGCACCGCGTGGTGGGGAGGGACTGCCGACGGCACCCCCCGGCCTCGGCATCGCTCTGCTCCCCACCGCCCCCTCCAGCCGCTCTCCTGAGCCCGGAGCACCCCAAAATTCCCCATTCCCTAAAGATGCTGCCGGCAAGCTGGGCTGCCCACAGAGCTATGCCTGGCTCCTGCTCCGACCCCTCTGTAGGTCCTACATAAACACCCGCCTGGTGTCTGAGCGAGCCAGGAGCGAGAACTGCGAGCGTTTTAAAAGCCCCGGTCCGGCTCTGACCCCAGGAATCTCAGTGCCGGCTGTCAGGCGGCGAGCGGGGGGGGGCCAGCCCCCCCAGCCCCTCGCAGCCGGGTCCTGGGGGGTGGGGGGGGACGACAAAGCTGAACAGACGTCAGACCGGCATCACGCGGTCCGAGTGGCCTTCTCCATCTTGTTAGCACATTGTGTAACACAACATGTGGAGGCGCTGGGACCGCACACGCATGCACTCCCTGACAGCCCAACCGGGGGGAAAAGAAGGGGGGGGGGGGGGAAAACCCAAGAAAAAGAAAAAAAAAAAAAAAGGAAGCAATTTAAGCTTTGAATCTTTCTCTTTAAAATGTTCTCATGGCTTCATTAGAATTTGCAGCCACAGAGGCTTTGAAGAGCATGGTATAAGGAGTGAAACATCTGGAAAAATTAGGATTAATGAAAACATAATTCCCAAGACTAAAGGAAAGATTAATCCTGCGTTACCACTTGTGTGTTCCACAGCTTTTCCCCAGCTCGTAACGCTGAACTTATTAAATCGCCCTGAGCTGAGTTTTCCTTTTTCTCTCTCCCTCCCCTATTGAGCCCAATGGAAGCGACTGATGCCAAATGTAACGATAACCAACTGTGCCGAGCAGCGCGGGCGCGAGCGTGCCGCCCCCCCCTGCACCCAGGTGGGCACCCACGGCCCGCCCGACCTGTGGGTGGGGGTCCTTGGGTGGGGGTCCGGTGGGGTGGGGGTCCTGCGGGTGTATTGGGGGGGCTCTGCGCTGGGGCAATGGGTGCTGTACCCCGGCGGGGCTGCACCTGCTCCTTCGCGTACTCCTGAGCAGGATGGGGCCTGATCGGCTCGTGAGATAGGAGGGATGCTGGCGAATTAAAGAATAAATTAATAAACCCCACTGCTCTGCTTTCAAATGCTTGGCCGGGTTGAAGCCGCCCCGAGGTGCTGGCGTCTCTGGGTGGCATTTCTGCAAGCGCGAGGCTAGCCCTGGTGCTGTGCTGTGCCGTGCTGTGCCGTGCCATGCCGCATGCTGTGCCGTGCCATGCCGCACGCTGTGCCTGCGCTGGCACCACCCTCTGCTTCAGAAGCGGCCGTGTTTCGTTGCCGCAGGGCCGGGCTTTGAGCAGGGCACTGGGACATGCCAGCCCCGTGCCAGCTTGCTGCGCTGGGCTCTGGGGCCGCAGCGGGGCCATGGCATGCCGCGGCACCGGACAGTACCGGGGGCTCGTGTTGGCTGTGCCAACCCCTGCTCGAGCCCCCTGGGCAGGGCTGGCCTGGGGTCTCGGGCTGCTCCGGAGCGGAGCTCAGCCATGCAGAGGGACCAGCTGGGGAAGATGCTCTTGGGTGACAGACCCTTTGTCCCTGTAAATTCCTCTTTATTTGGGGCAGTGATGCCACCAGCAAGTAGCACGCGAGTGCCAGCATTGCTTTTGGGGGGGGTCACATCAGATGTTTGTCCCTGCAGCTTCATCACCGCGGATGCTAATTTGCAAAAACGGATGGAGTCAGGGTCAGAGCATGTCTCTCCCCGGATCAAGCGGCAGCGCAGCCCTCTGTAGCGTGGTGCTTCTTGAGAAGAATGAAAGAAAGCAGATTTCACTTCATTACGTCTTCATCCGTCCCACGCTGGGCGCGGGGAGGCCGGGCAGTGCCAGCTCCACGCCGAGGCCAACTCTGCTCAGCAGCCCACCGCAGCTCTCCCGGCAGCCGGAGCCGGCAAACAGCTGCTCCGGCCGGCCGCCGGCGCCGGCCCCGTGCCGCTGCAGACCCCCGTGGGGACCGGGATGCTCCGGAGAGCCGGAGGAGCCACACGGGATGGGGATGGGGAGCAGCATCCACTCTGCGAGTCGCTGCTGGGGTTTGGGTGGGCTCTTGCCTGCTGGGTGCTCCCCAGGACCTCGGGGTGGGGGAACCAGATATGGTTGGCACCCCTTCCTTGCCTGCTGCCCCCGCTGCGGCCAGGGCTGCAGCCGGCCGGGGCTGAAGGTGTGTTTGCCCCACGGATGGAGGAAAAGGGCTTGTTTGCTCCACACATGGCGCAAAAGACGGGGCAGCATGCCCTGGCCACCCCCCCCACAGAAGGGAAGGCTCCCAGGGGACTCGACGGGACCCCGCTCCCTCCTTCCCACGCTGCCGCCCCGCTCGGCACTCCCGCTTGTTTTCCAGAGAGGAAACCGGCAACCTTGCTATTTTTTTTTTCCTATTTTTTTTTTCTCCCCCCCCCCCCCCCCCCTTTTTTTTTTTCCCCTGTGCATGTGTGGAGCGGCGGGGCCCAGCTGGGGGCAGCGGCGGCGGTGCCGGGTGCCGGCGGGCGCCAGGTGCCGGCGGGGCGACGCGGGAGGTGCCCGTCGGCCGTGGGGGGACAATGCCGGCGACGGCCCGCAGCGCTCGCGGCCGTATTGTGTGAGCGAAGAGGAGATGGATGAAGGTCACATCCTGCCACTCTTCCGATGCCCGGCACCAGGAAAAAGCTGCGCTTTGTAAATATAAAAATAAACAACAAACTCTTCCCCCCATTTACCACCTTCCCCCCGCCCCGAAGAAAACAACAACAGCCCCGGCGGTATCGCAGCCACCTGCTCGGGGAAGTGATTTTTCATATAGGCAGGAAACGGGGGGTCTAATTAAATCTGGGGTCAAGAACATAAAGGGAGAACAAAGTTTATTTAGGAGTCCTCGAGCGGGGCTGGAGGGGCAGGAGGGGGCTGCCCGGTGGGTGCGTGTGCCTCCGTGGGATGGCGTTTCAGTGGGGCTGGGGGGGACCTGGGGGTATTTTGGCCCCGAGGTGGGTTGCAGGGCATCACCTTCCTCCTGCCAGCGGGTCCAGTGTGCCACGGGGGACGGCAGTGGCAGCTCGGTCCTTGCCGGGGCAGGGATGCGCTGGGGGAGTCCCCGCCGTCCCCGTCCCCCCGCGGGTGGAGAAAGAAGCCCGGGGAGCGTCACGCTCAGACCTACAAGAGTGTCCCCAGCCTTCAGCGAGATCATATGAGGTTCCTGTTTCACAAGACGGAGGATGGCATTTCCATTGTGCTCGCCGGGGATGTGTTGCAACGGGGCAGCCGCTTCCATCCTTTGTCCTCCTCCCCACAGAGGAGGAGTCTCAGCCTCTGCCAGCGTGACCCGTCACACCCTGGCCCCCACCCAGCCACCAAATTCGGCTCCGCTGGCCGCGGCAGCCCTCCCCAGCGGGTCCTGGCCACGGGCATCACCCGCACCACCACCAGCGCTCTCTGGCTCCCAAGGTGCCTCCTTGCCGCCACCACGCTGGGTGCCCTTGGCCAGGGGGTCCCCGCCGGGTGTGGGGACACGCCACGAAGGCGATGCCCCATCTCAAGCCACTCCTGGCGCTGACCCCAGGGTGCCCCGGCTGCCTCCGCTGCCCGCTGCCGGGCTCCTGCCTAATTTTCACAACCAATTAACAAACAAGGGGCTGACCCCACCAAAGCCCAACTGTGGATCCCTGGGCGGTGGCAGCAGCCCCAGCTCCCCTCGGATGATGCCACCATCCCGGCCCTGCTCTCCTGCCTGCAGCAGGCAGCTGCCCGCTTTTAGGAAGTGCTGCAGAAACCTTCGCCTTTGGGTCGGGCGCTCCTAGCCCGGACCCGCTTTCTATTCCCCAGCCAGGCCCAATGCGCTGAATATAAAATAACGCGGCATTGTTACAAAAAATAATTAAAACCCAACAAGAAGGCAAGCAGCAACTGGAAGGGCGAAATCGGAGCAAGCCGGCTGGCCTTAACCCTTTGCGGGCAGGCAATGCAGCATGCGTGGCTGTGGGGTGGGCAGGGAAGGCAGGGCGGCCAGGGGACCAGCATCCTGCATCCCAGTGCTGCTGCCGATGCCTGCGGGAGTGGAAGGGGAGGTGATGGGCTCGAGGTGTCCCAGTGCAGACCATGGGCAGGATGGAGGCAGACTGCAGGCAGGATGGGGGGCAGACTGCGGGCAGGACGGGGAACGGTTCCCCATGGGCAAGGGGGAGCTCGTGCCCTGGGGGCTCATAAACCAATGGGATTTTTACCCAGGCTTTAGGGATGCTGAGGGGTGCCCCGGTCCCCAAATCCCTGCTGAAGGATGGGACATGCAACCTGGAGACCCCTCAGCCCGGGGGCTGCCCATCCCCATCCCCACCCCACAGCAAGGCGTCGGGTCCCTTCTGCCACCACCGATGGGACGCAGGTGCCACCCACCACACCGGGCGGGGTGTCCCCTCCCCGCCACCAGCATCCCACCGCCGAGCAGGGTACCAGGGGCGGCGGCACGGGGACGAGGACGCGTCCCCGGCCGCGGGCCTCGCTCCAGCTGGGCGCTGTTTTGTAAGGACTCCTGGGCCTCTGCGGAACAGAGATAAGCCCAAGAATTCGCCGTCGGTTCCAAATATCCCGTCCGCTTCCTCCCGCCGTCCTCGCCGCCGCTCCAGCCCGCTTGTCTCATTTCCGCAGCAGCGTGCTGGGGAGAGCTTCCTGTTTTCCCCCCGGCCCCGGGGCGGCGGCGGGGGGCTGCGGGGCGCGGGGAGGAAGGGCAGGACAATGGGCGCAGGCAGGGATGGGCAGCTGCCCACCTCCCGGGCCGGGGGGGTGTGTGTGTGTGTGTGTGTGTCTGTGCTGGGAGGGGTGGGGGGGTTTCCTCGGTGGTCTGGGATGGGGCTGGGAGGGAGGGGGCAGGCGGGTGGCAGCGGGGCTGGCAGGTGGCAGCGGTGGGACGCGGGTCCTGGGCTGAGCTGAGATTGCGGATGGGGTTTCTTTCCTTTCCTTTCCTTTTATTATTTCTTTTTTTCTTTAAGGGTTTTGCTGTAACTCAACCCAAGCTCCCGCCAGAGCATCCTCTCCGCGCCGCGGTGGCTGAGACCAGCTGGAGGAACCCCCCCTCCACCCCAGCATCACCCCGGCATGAGAATGGGGATGGTGCCGGGTACCACTGCTCAGCCCAGCCGCGGTGGAGCAAAGCCCTGGGTGGGGGGACCCTGCCCTCCATGGGGAGATGAACCTCCCCCCCCGAGCTACTTTTTAGGGTCCCTCTGGTAAAACCACCCACTGCAACCTCCCCCCGCAGCCGCAGCGTGGGAGAGCAGCATCCCCACAGGACTGCCACCTCCCAGGGGCCGGGCCGTGGGGCGGGGGGGCCGGGATGCTGCTCCCCCATCCCAAACCGCAGCAGCGGGAAAAGAGGGACCCGCTTTCGGGCTTTGCTCGCTCCGAGCCCAGCATCCTCCTGCCGCAGGTGGGACCGGCCGGTGGGCAGCCTCGCATCCCCCTGGTTTCGGGGAGGAGAGAAGGCTCTTGCCCCCCGGCTCCCGGGCCGAATGTGAGTGTTTACTCGCTGCCTTTCTCACCGCTCGCAGCGTGGCAGGAGTTATTCAAAGGCGGGCGGAAGCGAGCGCAGCAACTGAAACAACAATGAAAAGGAAACGGAGCTTGAAAAATTCTCCGTTCATAAATCAACTGAACTGCAGGTGATCCCTGGACAGGAGCGAGCCGAGGAAAAGACACGGCTCGGCACGGCCGGCAGCTGGGCGGACCCCGGCCCCCCCCCAGGCAGGGATCGGGGGGGCCAGGGTGCCCCAGGGTGGTGCTGGGTGATGCTGGGGTTGGTGTCCGTGTCCCCAGGGCTGCACGTCGGGGGCTTTGGGGCAGGTGAGGTGCGAGTATCGCTGGGTTAATTTTTATTATATATAAGCAAATCTGGGTGAGAGGGGCGAAGCTGTGCTGGGTGGAGCTGCTTTCCACGGTGGGGCCGGTGTCGCACGCACACGCACACACACACGCGCGCACACACACACACACACACACACACGCACACACCTGCATCCCAAGTCAGGGAAACGCACAGGAACGCAGCCAGCCCGGGGGTGGGATGGGCACAGAGGCCGTGCCGCAGCCGTGCCGCAGCCCCCAGGGGCTGGCGGAGTGGGGAGATGGGGTTATCGTGGTGCTTGAGGGGGTGCAGAGCAGCCTCCCAGCTCTCTCTTCACCTCCTCTGTAGCTTCACGCCTGCTTTTTTTGGGTG
Organism: Gymnogyps californianus; assembly: GCF_018139145.2. Taxonomy (NCBI): domain Eukaryota; kingdom Metazoa; phylum Chordata; class Aves; order Accipitriformes; family Cathartidae; genus Gymnogyps; species Gymnogyps californianus. The sequence goes on along the minus strand of NC_059487.1, from coordinate 15,796,700 downwards.
AAATGCATCATTTTTGAAGTGGAGAAGCCAACGGGGTGAGGATGAGCATGGCTCCAAGCCGTGGCCATGCCGCAGGAGATGCTGGGGTTAATGGGAGATGATCCAGGGCTCTCGGCAGCATCGGGCCGCAGCTCCTCGCTGGGATCTCGTAAAGGCTTTTTCCTCCTTAGGAAAAGGAGCTGCTGTCTTGGGATGGGCTCCTCGGTGCTGGCAGTGTCCCTGCGCGGCAGGGGTGGGCACGGGCAGAAAACATCTCCCCACCCCAGCCAGGTCCTGCAGCATCTTGCTCTGGGCGAGATGGGGACCAGTTTGGGCAAACCCAGATCTCCCCTCCTCGCTGTCCCCTCTCTGCCAGCCCCTGTGAGCTGAGACCCGACCTTGGGGACACCGAAAAGGAGCTCATGCCTTTGGGACCGGTCGATGGCCCCAAGGACCAAACGGGTGGCAGCAGGCTGAGCCTTACAGTGGAGGAAAGGATCTGGTCGTGGTCCCCGTGCTGGGAAAGCCAGGCGGGATTGCATGTCCCCCTCTACCGCTATCCGTCCCCCCTTCCATGATTTCCCTGTCATCTTGTCTTTCGGCAGAGCTGGAAAACCGGGAGACCACCGTAAATAAATCCTGTGTCTTTAAGCCGTTTTGTACAGTACAAGAAAACGCACTCGTTGAATTACAGCTTTTTAATCAAATACATGTAACCATGTCACTTAAAGTGCTCGCGAAAAGCAGGGGAAAAAAAAAAAAGCCCAACACAATTGGAAGAGCACGATATTAAAACCAGCTGCTTGCTTACCCCCACCACAGTTAATAGTTTTTGAATGTTCTGAATGAGAGAGAAACCAGAGCCAAGCTCCACTTTCATGTCCATCTTTCTGATCAAGCCCTGTCAGACGGGGGGAGCTGGGCAGCCTGGCACAGAGGCGGGGGATGCGGGAGGGCTGCGCTCGCTTCTCCTGCTGCTTCTCCCATCCTCTTGGGCTTTCTCCCCGCGGTGATGGGGATGTAGGAGCCCGTGGTCTTCCTGCAGGCAAAGCAGCACAGTCCGGCTGCGACCCAGCCTGGAGATGCGAGTACAGGTTGCCCAAGCCCTGCGGCAGTGAGGGATGCTGCCCTGAGACATCACCGCCACGTTGCGTGTGTGTCCCACCCCCCCGCCAAGTTCAACCCAACTCCACCTCCTGATGCTTCTTCCTGCAAGTTGGCATTGCCGCTCGTCCCCCGCGGGTGCCGAGGCGCCGCGGTGCCCACAGCATCCCTTCCTCTGAGCGTGCCGGCGCGGTCCCCCGTGCCACGTCCCCATGCCTGGTTCCCTTGGGGCACAAACGCTGAGACCACCTCGAAGTCTACCTCCGGCCTCACTGGCCACCGACACCCCCCCAGCACAGCCTGCCAACCACCCCGAGCTGTGCGGTTCCCCCGTAACATGGACCAACGCTCATTAAGCGTGAGGCAGAGACCACCAAATATGTCAAAACACACTTAAAATTTATTGTTTCATACCATACATTTGAGTCTCTTGAATGCCGGCCAGTGTTTCTCCCTCTCCGCGATGGGGCCTATCTGCTGTCACCGACGCTTCGCATATATGTATAGCCCGCTTGCTTTCTGTCTTTTTTTTTTCTCCCCCTTCTTTCTTTAAATGAAAAATACAAACAATTGATGGAAAATGTACATTTGTTCCATATGGGACGGTCGGAGTGTGGAGAGGAGCCAGGAGAGTCATTTTTAGGCAGACTCCTCTCTCCAGCGGATGGCTGGATGGCTTCCCAGAACGGCCCCGCGCGGCCTGGCCTGACTCTCCTGACGAGCCTCAGACGGTCTGTGACGCTCCCGCGCCGGTGGGGGGGGATGTGATTCAGCTCCCTGCCGGGCTCAACCCCCCCTGGGGCTGCTGAGCATGGGAGGAGGGAGAGGTTTCGACCAAGACCCCTGCAACGTCCCAAAAGGGCTGACTCGGCTGCGCAGGAGGCAATGGGGAGACTTGTTTTGCATGGAAGGTTGGGTTAGGCTGGCTGGGTTGGGTTAGGTAGGCTAGGTTGAGTTGGTTGCGTGGTGTTGCATTAGGTTGGGATAGGTTGGGTGAGTTGTGTTGGGTAAGGCTGGTTAGGATGGGTTAGGTTGGTTGGGTTGGGTTGGGTAAGGTTGGTTAGGATGGGTTAGGTTGGTTGGGTTGGGTTGATTAGGCTAGGTTGGGTTGCCTTCGGTTGGGTTGGGTTGCCTTCGGTTGGGTTGGCTGGGTTGGGTTATAGTGGGTTGTGCTGGGTTGGGTTGGGTTAGGTTGCGTTGTGTTGGTTGTGTTGGCTGTGTTGGGTTAAATTGTGTTGTATCGGTTGCACTGGTTGTATTGGGTTGTGTTGTGTTGAGTTGGGTTGTATTGGATTGGGTTAGGTGAGATCTGGAGAGCACTTCCAACCCTTCCATGACCCTTTGGCCTCTGGGTGCATCTCAGCATTGCTGGCCCAGCTCAGAAGAGGAGCACAAAGTAGCTCTGATGGATGGCTGTGGGGCTCAGCTCGGCTGAGAGCCAGCGGGGAGAACAAACCCCCAAACTCCCCCACAACTCATGCAATGAGGACCAAACCTGCCTCCATTATGGTCTGAAGGAGACCCCAGCATGGTGTTGGGTGAGCGGATGGGTGGCATGGGGCCGGGGGCTGTGGGGCCGGGGGCTGGTGGTGGCCCCAAGGCAGGGAGAGGAATGTGAGAGCTGGTGGGGGCAACGCCGGGAGCTGGGGGACCACAGTCAGAGCTCCACCAGTGATGGAAAGGCTGAACTTCACAGCAAGGGTAACGTTAAAAAAAATGAGTTTCAGGCTGCGCAGACTTTCCAGGGGACATTAAGGACTCCTTGCTGGCTTATTTTCTTTTTCTTTCACAAAACCTGCAATATTTGGCCCCATACCATGGCCCCAACTCCCTGCAGGCAGCTGCCCTCCTCTGCCTGCGGCAGCCGGCGCAGCGGTACTCGGCATGCCTGCCAGCACCCAGGGCTTGCCGCTGCTCCGCTGCTGGGAAACCGCTCGGGAGCAGGGCTGGGGAGAGCATCCATCATCGCCCCGCGCTTCTCTGCCGCCCGGCCGGCCGCTCCAGGCATGGCCGTGGAGGAAATGGTGCCTTTCCTGTCCTGCAAGGAGCGTTGAGATTTTCAAACGTTTCCTTTCCCAAACTGGGCTGCAAAAAAGAAAGTTGGGGAAGGTTTGGGAACTTTTCTTCTGCTCGGTCAGGAAAGTTTGTGCTGGGAACATTAGAAACCTTTCGTCGCATTTCAACCTTTTCCCTTTGGTTAACCTCTACAACATGTAAGGCTGTTACATCTCGAAATGGTTTGCCTCCCGTCTAAAAAAACCTGGAAACTTTTTTTTTTTTGTTTTTTTTCCCAATGCTCTTTTTCTCGAGTCAGGAAATGTTTTGGAGCTGTTTCCCACACACAGGTTTGGTTTTGATAAATCTTCATTATTTTTCTTTTTTGGTGGAAGAGGGAAAAGAAAAAAAAAATAATCCCACCGCTAGCTCGAGAGCAGCTGCCTGGTGCCGCGGGTGGGGAAACAGCACCGGCAGCATCTTCCCGTCCCCACCGATGTCCCCACCGCAGGGGCGTGTGGCGGTGGGCACCCAAAATACATGGATCGGGAAGCTCTGATTCCCCCTTAACATCCCAGCCGCGATGACTTCATCGAGGCTGCGTGTCCGCGGGCGCGTGTCGGCGTTCCCTCTCCTCCGGTGTGCTCCGGGTCAGGATGGCTCGGGCTGCCCCGGAGCTGCTGCCGGCTGTCCCGGTGGGTCCCGCTCGCCCCCGGCTCTGCCGCGGCTTCGGCCTCGGGAGCGGCGAGCCCGGAGCGGCGTATCGCCGGGCCGGGCCGGCTGGCACATGCTGTTTTAATATTTGGGTGATGTCATCGAGCACTCTATAATGCCGTAAAAAAACCAGAACATCTATAAACCTGACCAGTGAACCTTGAGCAGAACACACACGCGCAGGGGTGTGCACACGGATACACACACATGGATACAGGCACACGCGCATGCACGTGGACATGCACACACACACATGCATGCAGATGCACGCACACATACATGCACACGGATGCACACACCCATGCATGGAGATGCACGCACGCACACAGATGTGCACATACATGGATGCACACACACAGACATGGATGCACATGCAGATGCACACATGGATACACACATGTGCATGTACACACACACACAGATGCACACACACACATGGTTGTACATATGGATACACGCAGATGCACATGTGGATGCACATGCAGATGCACATGCATGCACACAGATGCACACACACATGGATGCACACACGGCTACACACATGCACACACACACTCAGACGCATGCACACAGCTACGCAGGGATGCACACACACACACATGCATGCACACATGGATACACAGTGATGCATACACACACGGGTGCACACACGCTGATACACACAAATACACACACGCGTTTGCACACAGATACATTGGGATGCACACACATGCACGCACACGGATGCACACACACACACACACACACACTTCATGCCACTCCACCCCTCTCCCTGGTGTGCAGTACGGTGAGAGCCGCGGCATGCGGCATGGGAAGGACAGGGCGGGTGTGCACGGTGCACACGCCGCCCCGGGGCCGCTGGCACTCACACGTGTCACAGCATGTGGGGACCTCTGCAGAAGCAGCCCCGGTGCGTGGGGCAGCGAGCCCTGGGGGGATCCACTGCCCCACATCCCCAGGGGCCGCGGAGCAGATGCCACCAGCCCAGGCAGGACCTGGCAGCGCCTCCCCGTCTCCCTGCCCCGGCAGCCATCCCGGGAAAGCCGGCAGGATGGGCCTGTCAGGTTTTACATATACCTGTCAAAATACCTTCTCCATATTTCTGCCGTAACGACCTGCTAAGAGCCCCTCACTCCTCCTCCCCAGTCCAAAACCATCAGGCCCCGAGCTTTGGAGACATTAAGTCATAAAAATCGGAAGGGGCTGCATAGTAACAGCCCCGGCCTGAGCCATAACGGCAGTGAAATCATCCCCAAACTATTTCAGCCCCGTCCATTTCCAGTCCCACGTCACACCTGAGCCACCGGCACGCAGCGAAATAAAACGCCGGCGGATGGTTTCCTGGCCCCAGCGCGGCCGTACGGGGATGGGGGCAGGGAAAGGAGGTGAAATTAAATATAAAAAGGCTCTCCCGGTGCGCGGGGCTGGCCGTCTCTGCCTGGTCCCGGTGCCCGAGCGGTGCAGGATGCGTCCCGGCCGGGCAGAGGGATGCAGCCTGTCCCGTCCCCAGCTGGCTTTTCTGACCTGTGGTTTGCATTAACTAACCTCGAGCTGAGCAAACCCAAATAGCCGAAGCCAAGTGAAACTGGGGGATAGCAGATTTAGCATCAAATAGAACACAGCTAATTAGCGGCGTGGTTAAAGCTCGTCAAGGAGCTAGCACCCCTTTCCAGGGTCTGCCTAGCTCTCTGCCCTCCTGACGGAGCCAGACCAGCCCCAGTGCTGACCAGTCCAATCAAACCCTGCGTCTGGGGAGGGCCAAATCCTGTCCTGGTCACAGCGAAAACGTGATGCTGTAGCTCTGACGCTGCGGGAAGGCGCCTGCCCAAACCGCTGCTGGCTCGGAGGCGAGGCTGGAGGAACGGCCCCGGTTTGGAGCACTTCTTGGTGAATTTGATGTCAAAAGAGCGAGTTTAGGTGAAAAAGGCTGTGCGAAACACCGAGCGCTGGGAGGAGGCGGCATCCCCCGGGGTCTGGCACGGGTCCTTCTGCCTGCTGTTATCTGACCCAAACCCACGCTCCTGTTTTCTTCCTCTCTCCTTTCCCTTCTTTCTCATTTCCCCGTGACCTGGGGTAGGGCTGGCCAGCGAGATGGGGCAGCCACGCATTGTTCACGGCCTCGATTGCAATTAGGCTTTATTATTAATAAAAACACCCAGGGCTGAGTTAGGCAGGAGGGTTGGCAGGGCCCTGCCTGCTTTTGTGTAGAAGCAAGCCAGAGCTTTGCTGGCAAACGCCACGCTGTGTTAGAGTAAGGCAGACCCGGGGAGCCAAAATCTGGCGCTGGGTCTCGGTGACCTGGGGACGAGTGGGCACGGCAAATCGCCCCAGCACCGCTTGGTGCTTTCGCAGCGATGCGGCGGCCGTGGTTTCAACACGATGCATCCCTGGTGCATTTACGGATGGGAGTGACCATCCATCACCCCGCGGTTTTCAGTCCGGTACCCGCCCCAGCCCTGTGGCAGCAACCTTGGGCACGAAGCGAGGAGACCCCCCCCCCTCCTCCTCCCCAGCCCCACGGCAAAGTTACATTTTCAACAGTTTTGCAGTGCAGATGCTTTGGGAAAGCTCCTGTCCGTGCTCAGCCACGCTGCCGGTGCCGGCGAGCACCCGAAACCGGGGCACGCTGGACCTGAATTGCTCCAGAGCGAGGAACCGCAGCCAAAAAAACACCCCAAGGATTTCTAGCCATCCTCTGAGCTCAGAGGCAAGCTGGCACGGCCCGAGCCGTGGGGAAAGAAGGGAATTTCTGCTGCAGAAAAATGACTTAACGTTTCCTCCGTGATGTGATCCGCTGCCGGCTTCCCCCAGCACCGTGGGGCAGCTGGGCGAGGGCCGGCGTGCGCATCGCTTCTTTGAACCGCAGGAAGTGATCGCATCCTCGCCTGGAAGGTACCTGGAAGCTGGGGGCTGGAAAATCAGTCAGGGCTTTCTTTTTTCCACCCCCCCCCTCGTCTCCTTCCTCCTGGGCTACTTCGGGGAGCGGAGCGGGACGGAGCCTATAGACGGCTGCTTCCTTTCATAGTCATCGGCGGCGGCACAGGATGCTTCTCATTTGGTGTTGTGTTTGTTTGCTGCGGCGCGGGTTCTGGCACCCGCCGGGCGCCCGCCAGCCCTCCCGTGTAGGTAGTGAGGTCATTTTTCCATGTATTCCCCCTTTTTACATACTGTATATGGAAAGACAATGAAGAGCCTTTCTGGCGTTTAACGGGAACACGTCGCCAGCCCCCAAAGTGGTCCCGTTTATTAGCGCTTCACATTAAACAACAAAAAAAAAGTGAGTCAGGATTTAGTCCTGTTAACACTAATGTGAATTTAATTTAGGAGAAGCTTGAAAATTAATGTCATTTGTTAAATATCCATTTCCCCTAAAAGGCAATTCTTTGCCAACAACAACAACAAAAAACCTCTTCTTCTATTCAATTTTTTTTTTTTTTTAATAGCCTTTTTTGGCGATATCAGCCTGGTTCAAATCACTCGACGTTCAAGGAACGGATGCCACCGGGGTTTTATGCAACAGATTGTCATTTCTCCTTTTCAAATTGAACAAAAAAATACTGTAAATCATAAAACGATTCACGGGAGGGGGATGAAGCTCCGGCAAAGCACCGGCGGCTCCGAGCGGCATCTGGCCGGGCACGGCGATGGCTCGGCAAGACCCGCTGGCTGCCGGAGCCGGGAAGCAGCCAGCGAGGGCCGGGAGGTGGAAGGGCTCCGGCACACGGGATTTTCTTCCAGCTCCGAGGACTAGAGCAAAGGCATCGGAGTAGCCGGGCTCTATTTTTGGGGGGTTTCACGGGAAAACGGGGTGAGCCGTGGGGACCACGCACCGATGCGCTGCCAGCTTGGCAAAATAATAACCACACCAAGGCTCGTTTCGGAGGAGGCTATCACATGTTTTATTATATTTTAATCTGCGAACAGCTGCTTTTCCTGCAGGGCACATCTCTGGGCGGCACGGCGCGGTGCCATGGGGCAGCCGCCAGCATCCCATCCCGCTGCCGGCGCTGCCGGCGCTGCCGGAGCCGCCGTCCCGCGCCGAGGCGAGCTGTGCTCACGGAGCCCGAGGCGGCTGACGGGGCGGGCGGGCGGCAGCCTGGAAATTAATACATTTGCCAGGTTGTCAAAACATTAATCAACGGATACAAAAATCTGGAAATGGTTGGGACAACATGTATTTGCGGAAAATATGTGTTCACACAACAAGCACACAAGATGGGAACAATTATATGAAGATGTTTTAATAATTAACCAGTATAAAACAGTTTGCTCTCCATACAGTTCTAGACAATAAAAGTGTTTGCAGTCATATTTTTCTTTTGTACAAAATTCCAGTCAATTGTTCCACAATATTTACATTGTCATTCCCTTTTCACAAAATATCTCCTTTCCGCCCCCCCCCCCCTTTTTTTTTTAAATCCAGCTTTGCTACATAAATGCTTTAGATCTCATGGATATCCCTTGATTTATTTTTAAAAAGTCTAATAAAAAAAACCCCAAAAGACATTAAATACCATTTCATATATAAAAATGCTTAGTAAAAATATAGTTTTGTTGCCCAATTAAAATATATTGCTGAGAATACAGTAAAAACTGTCCTAAAGCCCACCCCTAACGGGTGCCGACTCTTTAATGGCCCCGGCAAAGTCTTCCTAAAAGTTCCCCCCTCCCGTCCCGCAAGTTTGCCTGCCCTTGGGTTAAATACTGGGGGCAGGTCGCTTCGGTTTGTCCTGGTGGTGGTTGTTTCAGGCAGGATTTACTGGAATTGGCTTAAAAATGCCCCTTCGAGCTGGTGGGAGCTACGGCTACACCCTGCCGAGGGCTGGAGCGGGGAGCGCGGCAGGCAGGCTAGTGCTTGGGAAAGGCGTCTATCTGTGTTATATAGTTATACGGTATATCAGTGAGTTCAGCATGTTTTTTCTCTAAAAAACAAAAAAAAAAACCAACAAAAAAAAAACCAAAATAAAAAACAAACAAAAGAAAGCGATGCATTTAATGAGATACTCTAAATATTATGGAGCTCGTGGTTAAAGGAGGATGGCTTTTTGTTTTTAGAGGAGAGTCGGGGCTCTCCTGGTGAGAGCATCGGACGGCGGGGCCAACCTAACCGGTGATGCAGGGGCTATAGTAAACAGCACTGCTGGCATCGGACAAGGCGGATATCAAGCTGCTCTCCTCGCAGGAGATGCTTCTAGGAGTCACTTTGGACAGGGAGACATGGTAAGGGAGTCCCGAGGCTTCGGGACGAGTCCTGCTCATGTTCAAATACTGGTCAAACTCGTTGCGGTCAACGTCTGTCCACAGCTCGGTTTGGTTCAAGTGATCCACGCTCTCCATGTGGTGGGCTTCAGGTGGGGGCGAGAGCTGGCCCAGGTGGGCGGAAAGCCCGTTCTGAGGTCCGGAGCACATCTGGTTGTAGTATATGCTGGAGGGATGGGGAGTCCTCATGGCGTCGGCCAAGTGCGAGGGGGTCTGCGCGTAGGGCACCGCCACGTCCCGCCCCATGCACTTCTCCTGGGGAAACTCCATCTGGTGATGGTGGTGGTAGCCGCGAAAGGGCATCATGTTGCAGTCATCCTGCATGTGCGGAGGGAAAAACGCCGGCTCGGTCTGTTCCAAGACATCCAAGGGAGACATCTCAGGAGTTGGCAAGCCATAGTTTTCAATATCCGACCCCATGGAGTGGAGTTCTCTGAAGTGGTTAAGTGGGGGAGGCTGGGGGTGGCCCGGCTGGCTGCCGCCATGGTGACTCATGCTGAAGTTGTCACTGCAAGGCTGGGAAAGGTTATGCAGGAGGATATTGGGTTCCATCCTCTTGATTTTCTTGGCTTGCTTCTTTCTCCTTGGGCGGTACTTGTAGTTGGGGTGATCCTGGAGATGCTGGATTCGCAGCCGCTCTGCCTCTTCCACGAAGGGACGCTTGTCGCTGGCGCTCAGCGCTTTCCACGACTGGCCTGGAAGGGGAAAGCGAAGCTCTGTGACACCGGCTCGGCCACCCGGCACTGGCCGGGGCACGGGGGCACCCAGGGAGAGGGTATCCTTGGGGTGAGAAGGGCTCCCTCGGATGGTTCGGAGCTTGAGCGGGGTCCCGGTGCTGGCACGAGGAGAGGCTGGGGAATGGGAGCCCAAGCAGGGCTGTCCCTGCGTCCCAGCAGCGGGCTCGGGCTGTGCCCAGCACTTCAGCGCAGCGGGAGAATGGAGGTGCGAAGCCCCGGGGGGGCTGCGGCAACCCCTCTGCCAGGGCTGGAGATTCTGCCTCCCGCTGCCCCTCGGCACAGCCCAGTCCCTGGCGTGCCCGCTTCCCTGCATCCCGCATCCGCAGCCCCGCACCTCTGCAGCCCCAATCGCCCATCCCCAAACCCTGCACCCCGCAGCCCCGTATCCTGAATCCCATGTCCCCGCACCCCGCAGCCCCGTGTCTCCGCATCCTGCTGCCCCGTCTGGCCATATCCTGCTTCCCGTAGTCCCGCATCCTGCAACTCCGTCTACCCATATCCTGCTTCCCGTGTTCCCACATCCCGCATCCTACAGTCATGTATCCCGCATCCTGCAGCCCTGTATTCCCATATCCTGCATCCCCGCAGCTGTGTACCCCACAGCGCTGCATCTCTGTATCCCGCAGCCCCGTTTCCCTGCATCTCGCATACATCCAGCTCTGTATCCTCACAGCCCACAACCCACAGCCCCATATTCCCACATCCTCTAACACCATATCCCACAGCCCTGTAGCGCTGCACCCCACAGCCCTTGATCCCACAGCCCTGCATCCTTGCAGCCTGCAGCCGGCATCCCTTCGTCCCATATCCCTACAGCTTGCATCCCGCAGCTCTCAAACCTTGCAGCCCGCAGCCCTGCATCCCGCAGCTCCATATCCCGCAGCACCCTATCCCTGCATCCCGCAGCACCCCATCCTTGTAACCCAGCTCCTGCACCCCCATATCCTTGCAGTCTGCATCCCGCAGTCCTGTACCCTTGCAGCCTGGCTAGCACAGCCCCGTATCCTTGCATCCCATGTCCCGCTGCCTCGTATCATTGCAGCCTGCATCCCACAGCCCTGTATCCTTGCAGTGCACATCCCAAAGCCCCGTACCCCTTCATCCCGCACTCGCAGCCCTGTATCCCTGCATCCCACTGCCCTATACCCCTGCAGTCCGCATCTCCAGCCCTGTATCCCTGCATCCCGCTGCCCTGTACTCTTGTAGCCCACATCCCCAGCCCCATACCCCCACATCCCCACCCCCGTACCCCCACATCCCTGCATCCCCAGCCCCGTACCGCTGCATCCCCAGCCCCATATCCCCACTTCCCTGCCTCCTCAGCCCTGTTTTCCCGCATCCCTGCCTCCTCAGCTCCATACCCCCACATCCCACAGCCCTGCACTCTTGCAACCCACATCCCCAGCCCCGGACCCCCGCATCCCTGCCTCCTCAGCCCCGTACCCCTGCATCCCTGCCTCCTCAGCCCTGTTTCCCCACATCCCTGCTTCCTCAGCCCCGTACCCCCGCATCCCGCAGCCCTGCACTCCTGCAGCCCGCATCCCCAGCCCCGTACCCCCGCATCCCTGCCTCCTCAACCCCGTACCCCCGCATCCCACAGCCCTGCATTCTTGCAGCCCGCATCCCCAGCCCCGTACCCCCACATCCCTGCCTCCTCAGCCCCTTCCCCCTGCATCCCTGCCTCCTCAGCCCTGTTTCCCCGCATCCCTGCCTCCTCAGCCCCATACCCCCGCATCCCGCAGCCCTGCACTCTTGCAGCCGCATCCCCAGCCCCGTACCCCCGCATCCCCACATCCCCAGCCCCGTACCCCGCATCCCCGCCTCCCCAGCCCCACACCCCCGCATCCCGCAGCCCTGCACTCCTGCAGCCCGCCTCCCCAGCCCCGTACCCCCGCATCCCCGCCTCCCCAGCCCCGCACCCCCGCATCCCGCAGCCCTGCACTCCTGCAGCCCGCCTCCCCAGCCCCGTACCCCCGCATCCCTGCCTCCTCAACCCCGTACCCCCGCATCCCGCAGCCCTGCACTCCTGCAGCCCGCCTCCCCAGCCCCGTACCCCCGCATCCCCGCCTCCCCAGCCCCGCACCCCTCCTCCCGCAGCCCGTCCCGCTCACCCAGCATCTTGCTGAGCACGGCGTTGTGCAGGTCGGGGTTCTGCTGCGCCAGCCGCTTGCGCTCATCCTTCGCCCAGACCATGAAGGCGTTCATGGGCCGGCGGATGCGGGAGTCCTCGCCGGCCTTGCCCTCGGCGCGGCCCGCCGGGGGGCTGTATCCATAGCCCGGCTCGGGGCTGGGCGTGCGGCTGGGGGCCGCGCCGGGGGCCGCGCCGCCGGGGCCGGGGCCGAAGGCGAAGCCGGGCTCGGGGCTGGGCGTGCGGCTGGCGGGGGAGGCGGCTCCCGGGGGGCGCGGGAAGGCGAGCCCGGGCTCAGCGGCCGGCACGGCGGCGGTGACCCATGAACAGTCGCCCCGAGGTTGCGATATCTCCTCTCGGCAGTAGTTAGACTCAGATATATTCATTCCAGCTGGACAGCACTTTGTGTCCGACCCGACCGGGTGCCGGAGAGAGAACCGGGTCCCGCCGCGTCCCACCGGGTCCAGCAGCCGCCGAGCAGCAGCCCCGCCGCTCGCCTCCCTCGCCTGCGCTTCGGGGGGATTTGGGGTCGGCTTGTTTTGTTTTGGTTTCTTTTCTTTTTTTTCCTCTTTTATTTTTTTTTTTTCCCCCTTTCCCCCCCAAAAAAAACTTTTGGGATGATGCTGGGCTGGAAGGGGCAAAATATAGCCGGGCTGGACCAATCAGCGGGGCGGAGGGGAGGAGGAGGAGGAGGAGGACGAGAGGGAGAGAAGGAGGAGGAGGAGGAGGAGGAGGAGGAGAAGAGGGGGAGGAGGAGGAGGAGGAGGAGGAGGAGGAAGGGGGGCGTCCCCAGGCACCAGCAGGAAGCGCCACCCGGGGAGGGCCGGGCTGGGACCGGTGTGGACGCTGCTGCCCAGTTCCCTTCCTTCCAAGAAGGAGGGTTGTTAATTTTTTCTCTGCCTTCTTTTCCTTTCTTTCTTTCTTTCTTTCTTTCTTTTTTTCTTCTTTTCTTTTTTTTCTTTGCAAGCTCCTTTTCTGGCTACTTGCGATCTGCCCGCGCCTCCCACAGCCCCGCCGAGCCGAGGCAGGGAAGTGTTTAGATTTGCCTGCCAGGCTGCCTGTTTGCAGGCGGACAGGGATGCTTGGGGCTTTGCGTTTATTTTTCTTATGACTTATTTCGTGTGTGTGTTTTGGCCAGCATTCCCGGCCCGGGGTCGGGAACCGCCCTGGGGTGAAGGCAGGGGCGAGCCCTCTTCCCCCGGCAATTTTCTGGTGGGAATTTCAGTGCCGGGGGGAGAACCGGCTCTTTGCTTTTAAGCACCGTCCACATGAAAAGAAACGCGTTTCCAGCCTGTCAGCCTAGGGACTGTTGAGGAATGGTGGGTTCACCGGCAGCTGGGTGATCGCGGCTAAAATCTGCCTCCCGAGCTGCGCTGCTGGGGCTGGCACGGCCGTGGCATTGCCGCACGCGCCGTGGGCACGGCAGCATACCCATGGCACGCTGCCATCGGCAGCCGCGGAGAAGCAGCGTCAGGTCACTGCTTTGCTCGCTCGGCTGCCGTCCAGCAGAGATTTGCAGTGCCAAGAGCCAGGCTAGGTGGTCTGAAGGTCCTTCCTGCCCTTGGCACGGAGGAGTTACGAACTCTGCAGGACCCGTTTGCAAGCAAGGAGATCTGCTTGCACACTGTCCCTGCTCCCTGACACCCCCCAGGCAATCGGGCTGACGTGTGAAAGATGCCCCAGCTCCGAGTATCTGCCTCCAAGCCCCCTCCGACTGCGGACATGCCCGAGACCCCAGCCTGAAATCTGAACCTCAGCGTTAGGAAGACTTGGGTCACCAGGTTGCGCAAGAGCCCAGCTCCCAGCCTCCTCGCAGCGGTGGGGTATTGCATGCCATGGTTTCTGTGTGTCTGGAAGTGATTTGAAAAAGCCGATCTGCTGTTAACCCTAAACAAAACAAAGGCCTTAAAAAAAAAAAAAAAAAATCTTGTCTCATTTATTCTTCAATTGCTAGCCAGGAGTGACAGAGGTTTCGGGCTAGATTTCCTTCACGTTCCTGGAGCCTCTTATTAATATTTTGCAAGAGCAAATCAGCACCAGTCCACGGGAGAGCCCGTACGGCTGCAAGGAGCCGCCTCTCCGCTCTCCCTCGTCCTGCCCTGGCCGTACAGCCAAGGAAGGTGCTGGAGCATCGCCACGCCGGAGGAGCAGCCGCGTGCCACCACCCGGAGCCGAGCCCCTGAGCCGCCGGAGGCTTTGGCTCTTTGCCCCTGCCCTGGGAGCAGCAAGGTGGGTGCTGGGGGGAGCTGGGGACCCCCAGCCCAGGGCCTGTGGCTGCTTGTGGGGTGAAGCGAGCAGCCTTCGGGGCAGTAGGTTTGGGCAGCTGCTGGGGATGTCCCAGGAACATCCCCCACCACCGATGCTGGCCCTTCTCCCAGGCTTTGGCCGAGCACGCGGTGCTTTTCCCTGCCGCATCCACCCTGCGCCTCCCACATGGCCCCAGCAGCATCCTTGGCCTCTGGGCAGGCTCAGAGCTGTCCTGGAGCCATGGTTGGATCTGGTGCCACCAGTTGGCATTGGGGACGTGGTGGGGATGAGCTGCAGCCGGGTGGGAGTTGGGGCAGCTCAGATTTTCCCTGCCCTGGAAACGATGCTAAGAGCCGGGGCAAACCCTCCCGGGGGAGGCAGATGCAGAGCCTCGTGCCTGCTGTGCTTGCTCTGTGCAACCACTGCAAGCGTGGGCCTCCTCCGCACGGGATGGCAGTGGGCTCACGATGCTTTCCTTATGCCGGGGTGGCACGGCGTGGGGGATCAGAGCAGTGCTGTTGTTCCTGTTGCACTGGGGTATTTTGGGACCTCCTCTGCCCAGGGAGCAAAGCCGGGCACTTCGACCCCAGAGCATGCATGCGGTGCAAACCCTGCCTCATAGTGTGTCTGCAAACCCTGCCTTGCAGTGCATTTGCTGTTGGTGCTGCATCCCGGTGCGGGAATGAGGGGGAAGAGCCAGAGAGGGTGGTGGAGGGGGAAAGGAAGGGCATGGCTGCTGGAGGAGGAGGGATGAGAGCTGCAAAGCAGGGAGAGAGGGGAAAGAGAGCTGCGAGGCGGGATGGAGCAGCGTCCAAAGCACCCAAAAATGCCTGGACTGGCCCAGGAGGGGCATGGAGGGGCCGCGCTGCCTGCCTGCATGGGCAACGCCACACCGCTTTGCTCCCCCTCTCCACAGCCAGCACCCACCCGGAGAGGGAAAGCACTCTCACCCAGCCGGGGTGTGGGGTGAAGCACGCAGGGTCTGTGCCCGGCTCAGCTTTCCTGGAGGGGACAGACACACAGAACCCCTCCTTCCTCCCCGCTGCCCAGGGGACGGGGGTATGCGGCACCGGGCGCTGGCGAGCAACTGGCCCCGGCTCCTCACCGGCCACATCTGCGGCGGCGCGCAGGGAGGAAGCGCTGGACATCCCTGGGCAGAGATAAGATCGGCGTGCGCGCCAGCTGGGTGACCTCTCCCTGCGCCCTCCTCGCCGGGCCTGGCGTCGGGCGAGCTGGACCCCGGCCCGGCACACAACCTCAGGAGTTGTCTATTATTTTTTTCTTTTTTTTCCCCTTCTTTTTTCTTCCCCCTCCTCTCCCCCCCCCCCCCCCAGTTTTATTGGGCTGGCGGCTTGCCGCCCCCACCCCGGCCCCCGGTTTCCCTTCCTAGCATCCCGCGCAGCCCAGCACCACACCTAGCAGAGGAAGCGTGGCGGGGACGGCAGCCTCCGCTCCCCAGCACAAAGGCATTTTCCCTCCCCGCCCCCAGCCCGCGCCTCTGGCTGCCGGTTATTCCTCCCAACCAGGTCCGACGCCGAATTCCCACCCGCCTAAAAATAGATGCGGCACCACCTGGACCATCCCAAGGGGTCTCGGGGATTTGGGGGCTCAAAGGGGGGTGGTGGGGATGGCAAGAAGGTAAGAGCGAGCGTTGCTGGCTGAACCCAATGGTTATTTCTGCTGCTGACGGCTGTGCAGGAGCCCCAGGCTGGGCTAGGGGCTGTGCAACTAAATTCAAGGGATTTACCCCCAAAATTTGCATCCAGGTTACAGAGGTGGCAGGTGAATGCTGGCAGGGCCCCCGCGGCACAGCAGCAGCAAAGCCCCGAACCGTGATGGGAAAATTGCTTTTTATTCTCATTTTGCAGAAGGTGCAAGGCACAAGGGGAGCAGTCTGTGGGGCAGGGGCAGGAGCAGGATCCGTCCCTGGGCCTGGGTGCGGGCACTGCACCCTCCTGCGGTGGCCAGCGCCTCCTTCACTCGCTCACACAGACCAGCCTCGCTTCTAGATGTGTTCACACCGCTAATGAATTAATCACCATGCAATTACCGGTGTGGGGCTGGTGCCGTGGTGTGTCCCGATTGGATGAAGGAAAGATTTCACAGGAAGAGATTTCTTATTAATTACAGCTAATAAATATCTTTAGGCCACACGGCACAGGTACCCGGAGCGGTGCAGCCAGGCGGGATGGATGTGACCTACACCCATGCCTGCTTCTTCATCCCGAAGGAGATGCCCTTTACCAGGGCGGCTGAGGGGAGCGGGGACATTCCTCACGCAATGTGGGGGGACCCGTGCAGGGCTGCCCAGGCCGGCGGCTCCCCCGGCACCCCGAGAGGTGCCCCCGCGCCAGCAGGTCCCGCGGGCTCCCCCAGGGCCGGGGCTGCTGCAGCCTTGCTGGAATAAAAGCTTCCCGAAGAAAGGCGCTTCCTGGAGAGCAAAGGACTCGGGGCTGGGGCTGTGTGTGAGCCCTGCCGGGAGGCTGAAGTCATCTACTGGGAAACGCTCTGCTTTTCGCTGGAGCCTCCCTTTTTCCAAGGCCCAGCTCAGCGCCCGGTTTCCTCGTTAACAAATAGTTCAGTGGGTCAGGCAGAGCTGGCAAGCACCGAGCAAGCCAGCCGGCTGAGGCGCGGCAGACGTGGTACGGCATCTGTGTTAAGAGCATCCCAGCAGCAGCCGCCACATGCCCGTACAAGGGTGACATGTCCCCTGTGTCCCCAGCCGGGGACTGGACTCTTTCCCACCCAAGTCAGGGCAGGTGGAGAACGGGTGGTCGTGGTCAGCCCCAGCCCCAGGAACGGCCGGCTCAACTGTTTTCTGCTCATTTGCTCTTTTTCTTGGCTTCCAGCTCCATCTGACAAGTGAAGGGCACCAGGGACAGTGGAAACGTGCCCTAGGCTACAGTGGCTCTCTGCCCTGGGAGCATGCCAGCCCGGGTGCTTGCTGTCACCCTGCCCTGCTGCCACCCACGCTGGCAGGTCCCCGACGGCTGCGGGGCTGAGCCGGGAGTGCGGTGCGGACCGCGCCGGCCAAGCCCAGCAATCAGGCACCGCATCCGAGGAAGCGGAGAAAGTTGTCTTTCTTTTTCAGCTCTTTTCAATAACCAGAGGTCAGCTTTGTTTATACAGGATTATAACTGGAACGACAACAGCAATACCCATTGTGTGAGCAGCAAAACCCACAGCTAACCCGAAAAAGACGATTGCTCCACACTGGCGCGGCCATCGCAGCCTCCTGGGCAGTGGCCGGAGCCCTTGGTCCTCGCCAGGGCCGTCCTGCCTCCCCTTCCCCTGCCTTTGCCCTGCCACGGCCCCTTCTTGCACAGCCCTGGCTCTCCGGTGATGGTCCCACCAGCTTGGGGTGCCGCACTTCCAGCCGCATCACCCCGTGTTTGCTCCCCGACCTGCTCCCCATGAAACCTGGGGTGCAGCCCCCATGCCCCAAGTGTGAGCGAAGCTGCTGCAAATCCCACCCGCGGTGCTTAAGGCCAGGCTAACGCTGGGGAAAGGCTTCGGCACGGTGCGGGGCACAAGGAGGGCTGAGCGTGCCGGAGCGCGCAGGGCATGCACGCTGGCTGGAGTCGCTTCCCCAGCAGCTGATTGCAGAGGCAATCATTGCTTTAATACCCGGTTCCCATCACAGAGAGAGCCCAGGCTTTTAGGAAGGAAAGTCTTACACTTCTACCAACTATTTCAAGACTCCCATAAACACATTTTTGGTTCAGCACTAATGAATTACCTCAATGCAGAGCTACTCATGCCAAATACATGAATACAGAGTGTAGAAAAGCCGCTGAGAAGTAGATTTGGCTGCCATTCAGCTGCTCCGATCGGCACAATTTCTTTTCTCGATTATAGCAAGAAAATGCGCTCTGCCTGTGGCACCGCGTCCTCCCAGGAACAGGCAGCTGGCCGACAGTTGGGCTGTGCAGAGCCTGGGCACGCCGGGGTTATTCGCTGCTTCCATCACTCGAATTGGCACAAAATGCTGCTCGCTGGTGTCTGTGCAGGAGATGCAGCCAAGAACCGGGATCCTGCTCTTTCTGCACGCCCAGGCTCGCTGCTCCAGGCTGCCCGACCTCCTCTTGGGTGCTGGGGAAAGGAAAACTGCAATTCGGAGGATTTCTGAGCCTGGCTTTTTTGGGGAGGTGGGTCGGGGCTGCCCGTCTGTGGCCTTGCAGCCACGCGTGCCCACGAGCACCATAGCCAGGTGAAGCTCCACCGTGGCCCCTCTACGCATGGCAGTGAACCCTCACCTGCGGCCTCGGCGAGCATGTCTCCCGCTTTCCTCCAACAGCAACGGCCCTGCCACGCCGAAGGCTGCCAGGAGACGACGTGCCCCCCAGGAAAAAAGCAGCCCCCTCTTTGACAGAAACCTTTCTCGCCGGGGCTCTGCTCTGCGGGTTCCCGACCTCCGCGCCCCACTGGGTGTTTGCTCATCCCTTGCTCTTCAAGTATCATTCAGCTGAAAGCATCATGGATAAATGGGCTTGCACTACATCACGGATGGGAATTTCAAGAAGGGGAGAGGAGGGGAATTAAGGAAGGAAACAGAGCGATCGCACCTCCACCGCTTTGTGCCTCAGGAGCTTGTCAGCAAGGGCTGAGCCGGTTATTGCCTCCCTGCTCCCTAAAATGAAACTCCAGCAGCAGGCGAGCAGGGGCAAGGGGGCGGCGGGCTGCACCCCTGCACCCACCAAGCCGTGCAGCCGGCAGCAGGAGGGTCACCCGTCCCCTCCCTCGCCGGGAGGGCTGATGCAGCAGCGCAGGACATCTCCATCTGGGAAAGGTTTGCTGTTCTCAAGAGCTGCTGTGGCTCCCGACATGTTTTAACTTAGCGCGAGGCATTACCTCACCGGCCTGCTGCAGATGGCAGATGGCTGCTGGCTGCGCCGCGCTCCTCTCTCCCCTCTCCCCGCTTTGTCTGCAGCCCCTGAACCCGGTGCTTTCTGCTCGGGTTTTCCATGCACTGGCCCGTTTGCTCACAGGATCCTGGGGAGACGGTTGCCTGGTATCTGAGCATCACCCCAGCCAGGCCTGGAGGAAGAGGAGCCCTTTGCAGCATCCCTGGAAGAAGGGGAGCCCTTTGCAGCATCCCTGGAGGAAGGGGAATGCTTTGCAGCATCCCTGGAAGAAGGGGAGCCCTTTGCAATATCCCTGGAGGAAAGGGAGCCCTTTGCAGTATCCCTGGAGGAAGGGGAACACTGCAGCATCCCTGGAGGAAGGGGAATGCTTTGCAGCATCCCTGGAAGAAGGGGAGCCCTTTGCAGCATCCCTGGAAGAAGGGGAGCCCTTTGCAGCATCCCTGGAGGAAGGGGAGCCCTTTGCAGTATCCCTGGAAATGCCAACCTTCGCCGAAGCTCGCAGCCCACCTCCTTGCACACGGGGTCTCGTGGCCACCTCTCTGCTTCGCCAAGGCTTTCACCGCCCAGCAGAAAGGATGAGGATGTTGCTGAGAGCATCCTCACCTTCATACAGACAGGGAAACCCTCAGTGCCAAACCCAAGTGGAAGTGAAGAGTTTTGGCTCAGAGGGGGGTAGATGCTGCCACGGCTCTGTGCCTCAGTTTCCCCATGTGCTGTGCAGGGCATGGGGCAACGCAGCCTCTCCTCGGGCCCTTTAGAGACAACAATCTCCCTGGCAAAGGGCAGGATGTGTCAGGGTAATTTTGACAGACTGCTTCTTTCCTGAGACAGAACAATAATAATAATTACAATAATACTACTAAGAATAAAGGGCCTGAGAGCTTTCCCTCCCTGCAAGCAGAGGAACAACTTTTGCTTTTTGGTGCTGTACTGGGGACATTAAAGGAAGGGAAATGAGCACGAACGTGCTGCATTTGCAGCTCAAAACCCCAAGAACTGTGACATCCCCCCCATAAATTGGCCTAAAAATGAGATTTAAAAGCTTGCCGCAAACAGCATCTTTTTCTTCACTTTCTGATTTCAGAGCATCCTTTGTGCTGTAGCTTGGGGAAAACGGCAGGGAAATCCCCCGGCAACGGAGCTGGGGCTCGGGGATGCTGCGAGTGGCCACGGCGGGGGTTTGGTGCAGGATGCAGGGTGGGAGGAGGAGGACGGCGCTGACCCCCGGGGATGAAGGCTGCGCCGATGCCGGGGATCCCCGCGGCTCGTGGGGCACGGGGGGCCGGGGGCAGGAGGGAGGCGGCGGGGAAAGGCTCCAAGGGAAAGGCTTTGTTCGCGGGCCAGCCGGGAGTGTGCGAGGGCCTCCGGGTTCCAGCGTTTCTCCTCCACTTCGCTCCTGCTGTGCGTGGGAGCCGGGCCAAGGTGGAGCATGGCGGGGTGGAGCGGGTCCCTGAGGAAGGCAGGGGACGGCCACGCATTTAGCCCTTAAATTGCCTGGGAAAGCGGCTCTATCTTTCCATCTCCCTCCAGGGCTCTTCTCTCACCCAAGCCGAGGCCGTTTCCCAGGCTGCTGGTCCCGAACACCTCCACCTCTACCCTCCTCCTACGACCCCTCTTGCTTGGCCCATTCAGCCTCGCTGGGATCTGAAAGCACTCGGGAATGATAAGCAAAGGCTCACGACAGAATGGCCCTTCGTGGTGTGCTCGAGCTGGAGAAATAAGGTTAAAGGCTCTTATCTGATGGAGCCGCAGCCTTGCCAAAGCCTGTTGCTATCAGCTCGGGACACATGTGCTATTGGCAAAGCTTCGGGGACACAATAATACAAACAGTTTTCATTGTCGAGTCAACAATGATGGGAGAAGGAGCCTGGTGCTATTACCGGTATAAAAGGCGCACTGTAGGAAAGCTCAGGACAGGAGGATGCAGTCGGGATCAACAGCAGGGTTTAGCAGATTACAGTTATATTTGTATTCGGGAAGGAGAAACCTTCCATCCCCAGTGGGCTGGAGCCAGAAGGATGGAGCCGGCAGGGGTTTAGGCTGCAAGGAAAAACTCAGAGCAGCGCTGGAAGCAGCTGCAGCAAAGTGCTGATGGCAGCGGGTTTGGGCAAGGGCAGGAGGCAGGTTTGCAGCGCGTCAGCCCGAGGTCGTGCTCTGCCGGCTCGTGAGAAGTCACCCAGGGAAAAAATTCGTGGCTGTACATGACTGAGGGGGGCTGCAAGGCGAGGGAGGCTGCCGCGGTGACAACCCGAGGCTTGCGGGATCCCTCTACACCCTCTCACTACAAAGTCCGTATATTTGAAAAAGCCCACGCTGGTGTGTGCAGGGTGGATGGGCGATTCGGCACACACTGCACCCGGTCCCTGCTGTCATTTGGGCAGATAGGAGGACGGTGGGGAGGAGGTCGGTGCCTCCACGGGGGCTGGTGCATGGGGGCCGTGCGGTACCTGTGTGTTTCGCAGGGGGAAGCATCCTTCCAACACCCATGTCGCATTCCCCCACGCTCTTCTTCCTCAGCCTTCCTGCGCCCCTGTCAATCCAAACGGGGGATTTTTGGAGAACATACGCTCCTGGGCTGGGTTGGATATGCGGGTGGATGAGCGGGATGAGAGGATGAGTGGGATGGGGCCACCATCCTGCCCGGGGCAGCAGCCCCTCCAAAGCGGCACTTGTGGGGCTGCCACATGCCCACGGCTCTGCCTGCCCCAGCCCCGGTGCTGTGCCGTGCCCCTGGGACCCAGGCAAGGTCCTGATCCGTGATGCCACACACCAGTGAGGGCACAGAGAGGGTGCTTAAGGGATGGAGGACCCAAAGTGCAAGACGGAAGGTCTCCAGCTACTTGGCTCGCAGAGGGCAGGGAAGGGGTGGTCAGCAGATGGGGCACCAGGTCCGGGGCACGGTGCCATCCCGCACCCTCGGAGGTGGATGGCGAGGTGACAGGGAGCATCGCCCCGGCCATGCCTATGGTGGTGAGGAAGAGGATGCAGGTTTGCCAGCTGTCGTGCCATGGTGGCAGGGGGACAATGAGCACAAAAGCCCTCACACTGTGGGGGGGCCGTGGGAGGCTGGAAAGCCGGGCAGGAGGTCAGGAACTTATCGGCTGCTGTCAGGGGCCAAGCACGGCCGGGGCAGCCATTCCCACCGGGAGCAATGATGTCAGGCGGTGGCCGGGAGGCAGGAAGCCCGACGCAGCCAGTGAGTCTGTCCTCCTCGGCCTTCCCCACGTGTTTTCATGAACAATGCATCCCATGTCGGGGACGCCGCGAGGCTGGCCCTCCTGCACCTGCCAGCAGCCCCACGCGGCCACCTTGCACCCGCACTGGCATCCCGGCCGCTGCACCGTGCCGGGTGCTGCTCCCCATCCATGCAGGCTGCGGGACGGTGCTGGCGTTGCACCTTTTGCACGGGGATTTGCCGTGTCTCCTGCCTCACTGTGAGGTCTGGAGGGAGGAAAACGTGGCATGCATTGGCCGCAGCCTGCACCGCTCTGGCACTGCTGTGCTGCCGTGCCCTTGCCTGCGCAGGCAGGGCTGCCGCTGCGCCTCCCTACATGGCACATCTGGCCCCGGCAAGACACATGTGCGGGGCAGACAAGCTGGTGAGCCCCAGAGGAAGCCCTTGGAGAAAGGACGACCGTGTCAGCTGCTGGCCTGGCCCCTTCCCACTCCCAGCTCAGCTGGGGCAGGGTAAATACCGGCCTCAAGCATCCAGCCGTGCCTGCCCGGGTCTCCAGATATTCCATCTGGAAGCAGCAACAGCGATTAGTCAAATGTGCTGAGGAAAACCTCCGGCAGACTGAGGGCTCAGTGATGCTGTGAGATGTGGAAGAGCCTCTCCGGGCTGGGGGTCCGCTGGGGTGAGGGGAGGCACGAGCCCCATCTCTGCCCTCCCAACCCGGGCAGCCGGGGCTTGGTTTTGCCTCCCAGCCCCACGAGCAGCCCCGGCGCACCCAGCAGGCATTCGGAGCAGGCCAGGGTGAGGGCAGCTGAGCGAGGGGGGGCTGCGAACGTGTGCTCCTCGGCGGGGTGGCTGGGACGGGGCAAGGCGCCTGGTGGCGAACGCCCAGAGGGAGAGGGACTTCCTGAGCACATCCAGCTAAAGGATGGCCCCAAGGACTCCAGCTCGGCCTCTCCCTCCGCTCCCTCCACCCCACCCAGCACACCCTTGTTTTCGCAGAGGTGCCTCTGCGCCGGGGACGCAGCAGGCTGCGTTTGCCAGCGGCTGGCAGCGATGTCCGTGCTGGTGCCGACAGGCCGGCTGGCATGTTTTCCCCCAGGGAGGCTTTAGCAGGAGGCTGTGCATTTCTGGGAATTGTGTC
This sequence comes from Gymnogyps californianus, assembly GCF_018139145.2. Lineage (NCBI taxonomy): Eukaryota > Metazoa > Chordata > Aves > Accipitriformes > Cathartidae > Gymnogyps > Gymnogyps californianus. The sequence goes on along the minus strand of NC_059487.1, from coordinate 15,773,353 downwards.
GGGCAGGGAAGGAGGTTATTGTTCGAGCTGCAAGTGTGCGGCGCGCTGATGAGATCAGGGCTCGGTGCTCGGCGGTGGGGCAGCTGAGCCGTCTGCAGCGCCGCCGATGGGGCAATAAGGGGGAGAAGGCTTTTATCTGTGGTCCCGTCGCTGCGGGGAGAGCTGGAGAGCAGAGGGCATGGCAAAACCCCGGTGACCTGGCTCTGCTCGGCCTCACCGCGCGGTTAGCACGGGGCAAAGGGGTGTCCAGGGGGTTTCAAAGGGAGGGATGAAGGCAGTGAGGCAGGGAGCACGCTGCCTTTGCCCTCCAGCATGCCACGGTGCAGCCGCCTGCCCTGCTGACTACCGCCATGCAGACTCTTCCTCCCAGTCCTCCCAGTTCACCCAGCAGCCCCCTCAAGTACATGAATCCAGACCCGGTCCTAGGAGCTCCGATAGCTTTTAGATCATGGGTGCCCTCGCCGTGGGGGGAACCTGCCCTGCACGGCTCCCTGCAGCCGTGCCGAAGCAGCTTTTGCTCCAGCCATGGATGGAGGAGGCCAAACACTGCCTGTTCGCTGCCTGGATTTCACCCTCTGCCTCGCTGGTGGGCAGCGGGAGGAGTGTGTCCGTGCAGCCACTGTGTGGGCACCGTCCTTGTGCCCCCGTGGTGGTGGTGATGGAGGGACCGCCGCGGCCCCCAGCCCACGGCTGAAACACCGAGGGCCTTGTGCTTTGGCAGGGCAGCTCAGGGGAGGGTATTTCTGAGAAAAGGCCCCTCTATGCTGCCCCAGCCCTCCTCGCTGAGCCTCTCCTTCCTCCCTCTCTGCCAGTCAAACCATCTCCAGCCCTTCTGAGGTCTCAATCCCAGCCCTGGCTGCCCTGCCATGTTCTTGCTCCTTTGCAGACAGGTCCTGTCGACCCCAAACTCTGTGGGAGACAATATCAGAGCTCTGTTTGCAAAACCATGGAGAGGAAGGGACTGGGGGGGGTCAAAGCCCTTTGCAATCCTTTGCTGTGGGTGAGCCGAGAGGTGCCATGTTAGCCCAGGAGAAGCTAACCATCCTCCTCCTCCTCGGGAGGATGCCTCCCTCCACGCGCCGTGGCTTTTGACACAGAGCAAGTCACGAGAGCCCAAGGAGGACAGATCTGCTGCCACGGAGGGGCACCGCCATCCGGAGAGCTTCCCCACCACCCTGGTCTGGAGATCGTGCTGGCGAGCAGGGACAGCATAGGAAATGCTACATGGGAAAGCCCTGTGTGAGAGCCCAGGAGCCCCTGCCTTCCCACAGCAGACTTATCAAGGCACCAGTTCAGAGTGGCGCTTTCCATGGGCCAAAAGGGAAATGCATACACACCAGACTTCTCGGGGTCAAGGATGCTGGGCAAGCAGCGAGCCGAGAGGCTGCAGGGGGCAAGGGAGGGAACCGGGGCGTGGGGAGGGAGACACAAATAGCAAAATGAATGGCTTGAACTTCCTATGTTTTATGGAGATGAATAAAAGGAGACAGAGAGGGGGAGAGAAAGGAGACCTGAGCGCTTGCACACGCTCTCACGCGCTCACGGGCCAGCCCAGACCCCAGAGCCCGTCGGTGGCCGGTGTGGCGTGGCAGCCTGCGCCCACTTGGCTGGCATGGCTCTGGGCCAGTTGCTTGCCTGGCCCAGCGTCCCCCGAGAACACCTCACGAAGCATGACAGGCTGCTGCTTAGCTCTTATTCCTCCCCCTGTCATTATTATTTTGAACAGCAGCCAGTATAATTAAAATCGTTAGAAGGAGGAGATTTAGGGAACATCCAAAGTGTCTCGGAAGAGCAAAGCTGGAGGTCCAAACTCCACCCTCGCACTCGCAACGAGCAGGGCCCAGGGGAACCGTCATCTCCTCCGTGTCCTCCCTTCCACGCTCCCCGTTTCGCAGGGTGGCAGAAGCTGGGCTACCACGCGGGGTGGTCCCGGCCACGTTCCCCTCCGTGGCTGCTGCCCACTGCAGCCAAATCCTGCAGCCCTTCCTGGTGCAGGACTTGTCCCAGGACGTCCAGATGGCAGTGTCCCCCGGCACAGGCTGCTCACCAGCAGCTCCAGCACAGATGAGGTGGGAGGTTGTGGGGAGCGGAGGACACAGAGCCTCTGTGGGCTGCTCTGCCAGAGCAGCACGGATGGAGCCTGCGACATCTCCTGGGAGCCATGCTGGTTTCTGTTGTGTTAGGAGGGCCTGTGCCATGAGATGAGGTGTGGAGAGGTCCCTTGGCTCCTCAGAGGAGAAAACAGGATGGTCTGCAAGACAGAAATGCAAATCACCATTCATGCCAAATTCTCCAGGTTTCTTAAGCACTTGGATGGAGGATTTTGGCCTCCAGGGTCAAATGTCCCTGGTGCCAGGGCTAGGAGCCTAAGGACATTAGACAATTGCAGCAAGGACAAAAGGCAGATCCCTGCCTCTATTCTGGGGCTGGCACAAGCTCATGTCTTAGGGATCGGTTCCCCGTCTCTCCTCCTCCTCTCCCAGATTTGAGCTGCCCTGGGCTCAGGGAGGAACAGCAAAGTAACCATCCCCAGGGAGGTCAGTGCTGGGAATGGCTTGCCCATCAGTGCAGGAGGGTGGCTGGCTGCGGACATCCTCGCCAGCGATGCGTGCAGGCAGCAGGAGCCCCGCTGCGGCGGCTGCTGTGCCAGGTGGAGACGGCCGAGAGCCAAAAGCGAACCACCCAGCAGAGCCAGGAGCCCCCCGCTGCCGCCAAGGCAGGCTCACGAGGGTGAAAAGGAGGGGAGACGCATCAAAACCCCTCCCGAAAATCCGTGCTGCTCTGGCAAAGCCTACGGCAGCTGCTCCCACCTCCTGGCTGGCGTTCGCGGTGCTAGATGAGGGCTCGGGGTCTACCAGCTACTTGCTGTCCATTGTTCCCTGGATGGGGTCTCTCGCTACCAGCTCAGAGCCCAGCGTGTCACCCAGGGACAGCCAACCTTCCTGCCCCTACGAGCCGTGACCCCAAGGATGAGATCCTGGAGACCTGGGCACACCTGAATTTAGCGGTTGTCTCAGGACAGAGCTTCCCCGGGGGTCTCGTGGTGGGTAGGTGGGCAAGGCCGGGCCCAGGAGGGCATCTCGTCTCTGCCTTCTCCAAAAGGAGACCAGATGGAGCCTCTGGTGGTTGGGAGCAACAGAAAGGGTGGGGTTTGGTGGCCGATCTCCAAACGAATGATGGTGACTTGAATCTGCTGGGGATACTGGAAGCAAGGAGAGCTCATCCGACTTGATCCGGCCCATCTGCCGGGTCCAAATCAGCTGAGAGTCACTTGGGAAACACTGTAGCCCAGTGGGAAAACCAGGTGAGGTTTTGTGGGTTTTTATTTTGCAGCAAACTGGCTCCACCAGCTCTGCTTGCTGAGGCACCACGTACAGAGACTTTCACAGTGCCTCTCGGTGTGCAGGGGTCAGCTAAAGCCCCCTTCCAACCTCTTCCCTGAGCCCAGCTCCAGCGACAGACTCGTCCCTGCCCTGTTTTTAGCACATTCGAGTAGCTGCTTTCACAAGAGGTAAAAGAAAGTTCATGGATCCGTTGACAGATCAGCCCGAGCGGGAATTTCTCTGGGAATTCCTGCAATAGCAGGTTGGCTCCCGCGGAGGTGGAGTTTCCTCTGGATCTACCTCCACCCAGGCTCGGGGAGCACTCTGGCCACCGGCTCCACGCTCGGGGGGCTGGGCTGAGCGACTCCACTGCTGCTTCCCAGCCAAGGTCAGCCAGAAACCCTCCCCGCACTGCAAACGCCTGTCCTGTTAACCCTTGGGAAGAGTGGAGCTGTGGGCTGTCGGAGTTAGGCTGCAGAGCTGGCCCGTGCCCGCGGGCGTGCAGGGGCAGGGGGCATTTTCCTTCTCCTGCCCAGCAGGCAGCAGACGGGGCTGCAGGCGTGAGGATTTCATGCCGTTATGTTCCTCGGGGACCCGCTGCCAACCAGGCAGTCGTGGGGCCTGGGCGAGGACGGTCCGCCGCGGCGGGAGGCTAGCGTTGGCGGGGTGACGGGTTTCTCGCTCGGAGGCAGGGAGCAACGGGGTGACGGCGCTCGGCATCGGTGACTGTGCGCTGTGGAATCTGAGACACGTCCCCGGCCATACTTGTGGTCAGGAACCATCTTCGCGTTGCAGTGATACAAACCACATTCACAGTGGCAGCACTGCTGCTTGAGCATGCCTCTGACGCCAAGGACCGGCGTGACCCGACCCCACACACGGGACAGGCAGCTGCCCCCTTCCAAGGACCTCCAGAAGGTCCCCTTGTTGGGACTTGTTTCCTCCTCCCTCGCAGAGGTGGGCCTCTCCAAAATGGCACCCCCCTCGCTTCATGGCCAGACCCTGCCAAGGGATGGAGGCTTTCCAGATGCTGCAGAGGCTCCCGACGGCGGGTTGGAGGGAACTTGCGTTCGCAAACACGGGGCCAAGCCAAGAAGTTTCAAGGTAGCTCCAAGTGTCATGCCAGGGAGAGGGTCTGGAGTTCAGGTTTGGTCTGGGGCCACCTCTGCTGGTTTGGGGATGAATCGAAACGTGTCTCGCACATCTGGGGAGCAGCTCTTGCTCGGGGGGATCCCAGAGGTCTGTCCAACTCCATGCGAGCTGCCATAAAGAACAGCAAGCTGGCAGCTTTAGGTACCTAACGGGCAGTTTTGGGGGACAGCCACCCTGGAGAGGTTTGGCACCGATCCATTCAATACTCCCCACCTTTGCGTGCTGGTAAAGCTAAACTCTGCCCTCAGTGACTCAGTTGCCACAGGACAGAGCAGGGTTGGAGCTGAGCTCAGGGAGCCCTGGTTCCCAACACCTAATTGTGCAGCCTGAGGCCACACGTAGCACATCTCCATGCTTTCGCTTGATCTGCAGCCCCGCCGGGGCAGGACAGGGCCGCTCTTTACCAGCACAGTCAGGGCCCTCTCCAAAACATCCGCGCTTGGCGAGGGCTGTGAAGCCGGCTGTGCAGGAGGAGGCATTGAAGTTCTTCCCCTGCCAGGAACCAGCTGGAGAGAGCAACAATATTCAGCAGCGAGTCCCCTTGCACAGCTCCCGGGGGACATGCCGCCCTCGCACAGTGTACGAGTGCCACCTACAGGGGGGCTCCGTGCCCCGGCCTGGGCACCCCCAAACCATCCGTCCCCTCTCCACCCTTCTGTTAATTAGTCTCAAGTCCCTAAGGCCGCGCTGGACCGGCTGCAAGGCCCCACGTCTCGGTTTAGCCAGACAGCGGGGCTAAAAACGGTGGCGCTGAGGTGACCCGCCGCGGGATTGCAGCCATGGGCGATATTCCTGCGGTGCTCTGTCGCTGCTGGAGACGCTTTCCCGGTCGCTGACTTCAGTCGTCTTTCAGGCGGTGCTGCTGCCTGGGCCGTAGCAGCTCCATCGGGATCTGCTCAGCTGCGGCTGGTGCAGGGGGCGAAGCGGGGCCCACCTGTGGCAGGGGCTGGGCAGGTTATAAAAGGCAGGGCTCCCCACTCCCTGCTCCTACCTGGGCTGGGCTGTGTATGGGGTGCAGCAGTGCTCAGGCCTCCCTGATGAGGAGCCACCCGGGGCCCAGCTCAGTGAGGCTCTCGGGGCGGGGAATCCCTGAGGGATGCTGTGCCAGGCTGAGGGGGAGCCGGCCTGGCTCGGCTGCCGGTGCCCCACCACAACCGTTTGGGACACACGTGTCCCTGCTGTCTCAGGCAGCCCTGAAACAGCACCGCGGGGGGGGGGGCGGAGACCACGGGAGCTGCGGCAGGAGCGACGGAGCTCCCCCGCCGCGCTCCGTTACCGGCCCGTCAGGGCGGCGGCCTGCGGCTCCTGAGGGGACGGACTACCGCCCCCACAATGCCCCGCGGCGGGGGCAGGGCGGGCGCGGGGCACGCTGGGAGCTGTAGTCCCGCCACTCGGCCGTGCGCCGGGAAGAGGCGGGCGGGAGCCTGGAGGACTACGTGTCCCGTCGTGCCCCGCGCGCCGCCCGCCCGGACTGCGGTACCGGGGGCTGTGGTGGGCACCGGGCCGCCGCTGCCGCCAGCCCCCGCCCCCGTCCCCCGTCCGGCCCCGGGGAGCGGCGCGATGGGCGGGGAGGAGGAGATCGTGCGTATCGCCAGGCGGCTGGACAAGATGGTGGCCAAAAAGAGCGCGGTGAGTGGCGGCAGCCCGGTTGGGGTGAGGGGGGCCTTCCCCCTTCCCCGGTTTCTGGTCTGGCGGACGGGGCCTCCCTCTCCGCGGGGCCCCCCGTCCTCGCTACCGTGCTGTAGGACCCCCCCACTTCTCCCTCAGTGCCCGTTGTGAGGGGGCCTCCCCCAGCCCCATTTTGGGGGCCTCGCTCTCTATGCAGTCGTTATCGTGGTGGAGCAGAAGCCTTCCCCCCCCTCCTCCGCCCCCGCATCAAGGTGGGGTTCCCTCCCCCAGACCTGGTTGCAGTGGGGTGGTCGCCCTCTCCGTGGCCCCCCATCCGTTGCGGTGGTGCGGGATCCACCCTGTTCCATCCCACTGCCCGTTACTGGGGGGGGGGGGGGGTGTGGCGGCTCCATGTTCCCCCCTATGGTGCTGTGGGAGCTCCTCCTCCCCACACTGTGCCCCCTACCCCAGGCCTCATGCACCCCCTGCCCCAGAGCTCAGCACCCTGGGGCTCACCCTGTGCTGCCTGCTGGGGTGTTCCCTTCCTGGGGAGCATCCTCGGCCCTCCTCCCCTGTCCTGTTGCGAGGGGGTATCCTCACGCATCCCGCCCCCCAGCACTGGCCTGGGGTTCTGTTGTGCCCTCAGGGAAGACCCCAGTGCTTCTGTATTTGCCTCCTGCATCCCCATCCCATGCAAGCACCACTTCTGCTCACTCTCATGTGGCCTTTGGAGCGTGGAGGGCTGGCCTTACTGCTGTCTGCACACTGGGGGTCTCGCAGGGTGTTTTGTAACCAGTGTGACTGTTAGCAAGTATTTCCCTGCCTAATGGGATATGTCAGTTGGGGCTTGTACGAGTACAAACAGTGTCACGCAAGTGCTAAGGCAGTAAGCTGGGTGACCAGGGTTTGTGACGGAGGTAGGCTGTACATCTGTGTTTGGGGTGGGGGAGAGGGCTTTTGGGGCCGGGGAGGGCTGTGGGGAGTGGGAGGCGATGGGCGAGGAGGGGAAGGGGTTAGGGAAATGTGGGATTTGGGTGATGGGATGCTGGGTGCAGTTGTCACGTGAACTTTTGGATGCTGGACCGGCTCTGCCAGCCGTGGACTGGGATGAGCGCTGGCACTTGAGTAGCTGTTGTAACAACCCAGGAGACTATGTTTGGGCTAAACTGCAGCCTGTGATGTCTGTTCCCGTTGATGGCAGGTTTTCAATGCCATTGTTGAAATAGGAAAGGAGCGACTTTGCAGAATTTGCTTCCAAGCTTCATTGAGAAAGAGGCAGCTTCTTAAACGAGTGGTATGCAATGTTTCCTCTCGGTTGGCATTTTATATGGTACTGAACTGTAGTGCGTTTACTGTATATTGGCTAATTTGCGAACTCTTCCTGCAGGATGGTTGCCTGGAGTACCGGTTTGTTGCTCTAGTTTTTGCATGGATCCCCATTTGCTGCCACTGTGCCAAGTGGCTCCATTTCTGATAACGGAGACAGGAATCGCCCGGTCATTTTGTATGTTAAGGGCTGGATTTAATGGCGTCCGTTTGGCTGTTGGAGGAACGGAAAGGTGTGAAACTGCCTGAGTGGGAAGCCGCTCGTTCTGGGTACGGTAACGTGTGGTTTATGCTGGTGTGAGTTGCTTGTGTGCACGCTGAAAGCTTTGACTCTGCTTTGATTTGGCTTTCTCAGCATCTGTTCTGTAGGGTGGCACTGGCAGCTGGATTGCTTCCTGCAATGAATCGGAAACGGCCCTTCTGCATAGGGAGGACGGGGTCTATCAGTGCAGGCTGCTTCGCTTCTCTACAATCGTAGGCTCTGTAGGTCTTGTGCTGCAAATGGGCTTGGAGTGGTTGGTGTTTTAAATGAGCTGTTAAATGTGAACAGTAGAAGGCCTTGTTTGATAGAAGGGGGATGGGAGGAAAGAGCCAGCTGAATGGAGACGGGCATACTCCAGGCTGTGATCTGCTGAGTGCTGCTGAAGGGAGACTTGGCTAGTGCTTCTGTCCCTGCCATTTCTCTGGGTGACTACCAATTTTAGGTATCTACAGATTGCCTAGTCAGATTTTTTTTTTTTTCTGGATCTGGGTTCTGGGAGGCGGAGCTGATGGAAGGAAACTTCATATAATGAGTTTCAAGTGACCAGCTCTTCAGTGTCACTGCTTGATGGCTTTGCTCCTTGTATCAGCTCTTGTCCTGAGCAGAGTGGGGTACCACCATGAAAGCTAGGAAGCAGCTACATTAAGTTTCATGCTGTAGAAAGAGGATACTTTTAACTCTGTCTCTGGGCAATGATTCTGAGCTTTAGGTGGGTAACTGAAGTTCTTGCAACTCTGCTAAACTGTTCTTGTGAGCTAATAACATCATAAATCAGGGCCCCCAAAATAGTGAGTCTGATGGTAGGAGTACTCCTGGAAGCTAAGTGGTGTGCTGAAGGGACAGTTGTGATTCAGAGTGTATTTTTCAGGTGTTAAAAATGCTAAGCTTGCCAGGTAAGGATAATAAGCTAATGCTGCAGTTGTACCATACACTAGCAAAGATCTGTAGCGCTCCAGTGCTTTTCTGTGTTGCCCATTCCAGTATCTCAGATGCCTCCAGATTGTAGGATTTACTGTCTGTCCGGAACAGCAATCCCAGCAGTAATCTTTCTGATGTTTTAGGGAAGGCTTGTTGGTGTTTTTCCCTTTGAATTCAACTTTCTGAATTTATTCCCAAGCTGTTGCATTTCTTTACTAAAAGCTGAGGCGCTCATTCTGTTTCTCTCTTCCTCTCCAGGATGGTGCAATGGATTTACTGAAAGAACTGAAAAGTATGCCTATGACTTTGGACTTACTGCAGGTGAGTTGCACAGTTAGGGTAAAAAGCTGAAGTCTGCATCTGGATGAGTCCAAAATGTTGTCTAAATAAACTTAATAGATTTCCTCTCACTTCTTGCCTCCCTCAAAGCATCAAAATAAACATTAAATCCAGAAAATGGTACTGAACCTGGGTTTTGGACTGGCAATTAAATAGCTCTGGGCCACCATGTGCTGCCTGAAACTTGTGCACAGCTGATGAGGCAAATGTGGGCAACTGCTCAAATCCTTTCTTAGGTTTCAAAAAGAGGAAAGACCAGATTAAAGAAGCAAATGCTAAGGGCAGCCATGGGAGAAGTTCAAGTCTTTTGTAATGGTGATATTCAGGACACTGGAGAGGTGTGAACAGAATTACAATTCAGAGATTAAGATAGGCATCTTGGATTTTTTTCGCTCTAAGCTTGAATGTCACTTATAGGTGTGTAGAGAAGGTATTTGTGGGTGATTGGATGTCTAGCTTCTGATCCGTTTAAGTAAGCTGGAGAGTGCCATCTTGCTCTTCCAAAGTTGTAAGGAGATAATCATTCTGCAAGTCCTTGGATACTTCATATCTTGGTCATTGCTTTGACTTCGTCATGGTTATTTCTGATTGCAGTTAGTAACAAATAACGAATCTGTTCTTGAATGATTCATTTGAATGTTCATTTGCAGTCCACCCGCATTGGGATGTCAGTGAATGCACTGAGAAAGCAGAGCACAGATGAAGAAGTGATATCGCTTGCCAAATCCCTCATCAAATCTTGGAAAAAACTTTTAGGTAAGAAAATCAGCTTGTTCCTGTCAGATTCAACTTGTGAAGGAGCTGGCTTCAGTGGGAGACTGGGTTTCTCAGGAGAGTTTATCTGTTGATCTGAATAGAATATTCTAGCAAATCAGCCTTTACAATTGCAGCCTCTGTCTTTCAAGTTTTGTCTCCTACCATGCATTCCTCTAGATTTAGCTCCTGTTTACCTAGCTCATCATTGAAAGAGGATTGAAAGCTTCAGGTCTATTCTTAAGGTGTACCTGTCTGTATAATAATTAGCAGCATTATTTCTAGGAACAATATCTGCACTCTGAACCCTCCGCCCCCACCTGTGTGCTGCGTGGCATTCATACAGCGTGTGCTGTCAACCTTGTGCAACGGCTCGGAAAGAGAAATGCTGGAATGCATTTTGGGTGATGAGTTGGAGAAGGACCTTAGTTTAATACGGTGTAGACAAATTCACAGGGACTGTTTCCTGCTGGGGAGGTTTTCATGGTGATGGATGCTGATAAGCAGAAGCTTGTAATTCTGTCTGAGAAACCTTAATGCTGACATAGCACAAACTAATGTCAAAATTACAGATGGAGGGATTACAAATATGGTCTTAGTGGTTACCTTTGTGATAAAAGAATGAGGCATCTGCAGTGCTGAGATTGGAAGGGCAGCTCTACCTGTGTCCTGCTAGCAAGACCGCGTGTCTCCCACTCCATACTAGTGGCAAAGTACCCCAATGTGAAATTCAAACACTCCTTACTTTTTAAACTGATCTCTTGGGCAGCTGTGTGTAACAAAGAACAAGAGTGACGTGGTGTTTGAGGCTAAGTGAAATGTGCGGTTGGCTCTAGTCTGCACCCCAGGGCTCCCCATTTCTTGATAGGCTAAATGAGTGTTGGAAGCACTGTTTTCCTGTCCTGGCTGAGACTGGCACTTCCACGTTAGGGTTGATGTGTATTGGCTAGGCTGAGACAGTTTACCTCTGGGTCAAACTTGTTCTACAGTGTAATGAAAGTCCTCTCCCAGGTTATGCTATTGGCTTTCAGCAGCACTTGGGAAACACTAGAAGTTGTATTCCCAGAAGGACTAGCCTGTACTGGCCCTTCAGGTGGTGTTGGCTGGAAATGCTGCTTTTAGTGGTCCCTTAGAGAACTTGATCAGATCTGTACTCAGCAGCCAGAGTGTCTCTGAAAGAAACTTTTGTGATGAGGCATGTCTTGTGAGGAAGCTTATCTCCTAGGCAGGGAAGGTGACTGCTCTTTAGTTTGGTGAGGAAAGCTTTTGTTTGAATTAGCCTCTACTTAGAGGCAAGCAAAAAGTCTGTTAGAAAGCATGGAAGGCCATCAAGGCGTTCTTTCTCCTGATTCTTTTTGGAGAATAATAACTTGCCTTAGGCCAACACTGTGTAGTGTTAAGACATTGATTAGTGTATGCAGGGTTATAGCATAAAGACCAGTTCTGAACCCTTTAGCATCCATTTCTCTTCTTTTGAATATAGATGCTTCTGAGGAGAAAAGTGAGGAGAAAAAGAAAAGCCTGTCCTTGCCAACATCTTCCTCGAAGGAGACTGGTAACTCCAGAGACCAAAGGTAATGCTTCCCTTTAACTGAAGATGATACTGTTACAGAATTTGAATTTTCTTAAGGCACCTTACATTAATTTTTATTTTTAAGTGTCCGAGTTGTGAATTTTGCATAGTCAAATTCCTGGTTGGAAACACCAGAAGTGTAGACTTCTTCAGAGATGATCTGTGTGGTGTTTTTAGTAAACTGTAATGCAGAAATATACATCTACAAAATACAATGGCTTTAGTGAGTTTTTTTTATTTTATTCACATCTTATTTCATGTTTTTCTACTCTTGGTTATGTGTTGATTTTTCTATTAGTAAAACATTCCTCTGTTCTTGTGTTGCATTTTTATATATTTTTGCTTATTTCTAACTTTGAACTCCTTAGAATGAAGATTATTTTTGGCCTTTGCAATCTCAAGTGATGGATGGGATTGAGTGATACATCGCTGTAGTAAAACTTCCATTTCTTTGTCCTTGACAAGTCCCAGGAGAAGTCCTCTTTTCATTCTGGACTGATGTCCACGTGTCTGGCAGGTCGTCTGCATGCTTGCTGCTTGCCATGCCTTGAATGTTGCATCCTGTTTCCACTGTCTGCGACTGCACTTGCCAAGCTGTTGAGTGGAGGCAGTGATCAAAGGGGAGCGGGCAAATGTGATTTAAAGCTTTGTTCAAAGGCGAGAGACTTCTCTCAGCCTCAGATCCCAGGAGGGTGTGAGCTTCATAGGTTTGACCCTTAGGCGGTTTAGCCAATTTCCCAAGTTTGGCAGAAGATTTAGAGTATAAAGGCTATAGTGCTGCTGGTTTGCAGGCTCTTCTATGTTTGCAGCCTGTCTTTGTTGGTCACTTTCTTGTCACTCTACCCTTTGCTTTTCCTTGTCCTTTTTTGCTCAGATCTCTCAAGGCTTGACGCTTTGGTGTGAGCCTTTGCAGCTCTGCACAGAGCTGCTGATGGAGAAGGCTACTGATGCTGAGCTAAGTAACTTTGACTTGCACCTTTGGTTATCTCACTTCCATAAAACGTGAAAAAGGATTTGCTAAGTATTGCCATGAAAGTACTAGGGAGACTTCACAGCCAGAATTGAGTCTTGTAGTGATGTAGTGCAACACAGGAGCTCGGGCTGTCTACATCTGTGCGTATGACACATCCAGTGGCAGTCTTGTGTGTCAGTGGTACGGGGGTAAAAGCAGTAGGATGGAGTCTCCCAGATGTTGTTTCCTTTTGTCCCGTTGAGAGGAGATGAGGGTTGGAGGCCAAAGAGCAGTCAGTGATAGTGGAGAAGGGTTTGCTGTGTAAGCTGAGAGAGTTGGTCTGAGCAGTATCACCAGCCTTGTGAGGCAAATACCTTCTCTTCATGATCCTTGTACTCTAAAGTGCAGACTGGTACTGCCTTCCCCAGGGTGCAGACACAGGAAGGATCTGTTGTAGGGCTGAAGAGGGTAGGAACTGAGTCAGTTATGGGTAAGAACCTTTGTGCATGCCCTTACTGGTAAAGGGAGGCAGATTTCCCTCCAGGGTAAGGGCAGAAGCCTGTGTGGAAGTACTTGTTGGCTGTTCCTGATGGGGAAAGGAGAAAGCAAGTATTACTGACTTGGCTGCTACTGCTCAAGCCAGGAAGTAGTATTGCAGTTCAAAGAAAAAGGGAAGCTTCTGATTTAACCTTTGGAAAATTAACCTTGTGGAATGCGGAGCCTGGAGGGAAGGAAGTGTGAGACATTCCCTGGGCACAGTGGCAGTAGACACTTCATGAGCAAAACGAGCTGGGCCTGCTAGGACATCTGGTTTGAAGGCTGAGGCTTGCAGTAACTTCACTCGGAACAGGATCCTGGCTGTAGGTAGAGGCAAAACCCCACTGTCTCCTTGTTTTGTCAGACAGTTATCGTGGGGTATGTGGCATGGAGCTTTCTGGTTTGTGCTGCTAATGCTCCCCTGTGCCTTGATGTGCTGCAGATACTGCAGGTTTCTTTTCTCCTTGATGCTTTCTACATGTGTTCAGCCTCCATCTTCTGAATGGCAAAGCATGCCCTGGTTGTGAAGGATAAACAGAAGCAAATGGATTAGCGTAGCATAGACCAGCAGAAGTGGCTAGCTCCTGGTGCCAGTCTGTTGAGCCAGGCTCTCTTTACAGAGACAGGAATGCTTATCCTCCAGTGCTGCAAAATAAACTACTAATCTGCCTTCACAAAAAAAAAATTATTAGCAGCGAAGAGTCTTTGTTCTTTGAAGCACAGGCTGTGATGAAGGGAATCTGACTAGTTGCTCAGTGTGTGATAGCTGGTTCAGATGAGGCTGCTATCAAGACACCAAAGAGATCGGCTTGTATTCAGATATTTCAGCCACTTAGTCTGATCGATTTTTGGCTAGGCCTTCCTCTTCTGTCAGGGAGAAATACTTGAATAGCTCTTGGCCTGAAGCTTGTCTTGCTTTCTGGAACACAGATGTAGAAATCCCTCTGTAGTGACTAGAGAGCTAGCACTGTGAGACCTGAAGGCTCGGAGCCAGCCAGCGTGGAGCTGGCACCTGTGAAGTTATATGCTGCATTACTGTAATCCAAAGCATATTCTGTTGTACTGTAGGATTTTAGACCATTAGTGTAGTACATTTTAATGGGCTAGGTCTAATGTTTCTCTGTCTCTGGCAGCATGAGCTTTTTCTTTTCCAGGATTCTCTAAACTGCCTTTATTAGGAGGTTTTGGATCTGTGGCCTGAATTCGGCTCTTCCGTGGGATTTTCTTCCAGTGCAGCCCTGAGTTCTGCTTGCAGTCCCTGACTGTTGCTTTGCCACCATTTTGTTCCAGCATAGCCTTTTTAATGTATAAACTTGTGTTGCCTGGATAGATTTACATGCTCTTTCTCCTGTTTAACAGGAACAGTGTGAACCACAAAGATTTCCTGAAATAAGTCTTCTAGGTGTGTTTGAGCTCTATTTCCCAACTATTCTAATTATAAACTAACTTGTAAAGCTTAATAAATAACTTTCTGTACAGTCTTTGGAGTGGCTGAGAAGTCTGTTTCATCTAATTTGTGAGTGATCAGTTGTCATCTCAGGGCATGTATGACATATATGTGTATGTAGGGGAATATGTCTTTACTCATCAGCTAACAGAAGTGGGATAACCGTGCATCTTGTCTAGCTTTTTTCCCACCTCCAGGGAATGAACATCTAAATATTTAAGTCAATAGCATTTGCAGATAGAACCTTCCTGAAAATCAAGTATTACCTGTGCAAATACTAGTTTAAAGACCTGGCTTTAAGTGTTGAATGTGGTAAAGGTCAGTGCTGAGAGTTCACACACAGTATTTTGCTCTGGGAGACCTTAGTGTCACTGTTGCTTGCAAAATGAGACAAAAGTTAAAGCTAAAAGAGCTCTTGGGAAAGCTTCTCCTGCCACCCCTTCCCAGGACAGCACAACCTCTGCCCAAGCTGTCCCTGACAGGCCTTTCTCTAAGCTCTTCTTTGACAACCCTAAAAAACCTCAGGGTTTCCACATTTCCACAGCTGCCCTTGGCAGTATCTTCTAATTCATAACTCACCTTTACAATTTGAAACTTGCTCTCAATCAAAACCTGCCTTGCGAAGACCATTTCTTCATGCTTTTGTCTTCAGCAAGTATGAAGGATTTCTCCTACCATCTGCCTTTGTAACAAGTTTTCCAGCATTTCAGGACTTGTCTCCTCTAAGTCTTCCCTGCTGCAAACCACTCCAATTCCTTCAGTCTTTCCTCTTATTGTAGGTATGTTTTCTAGGCTTTTTGCCTTTGTCCTTTGGGAAGTCTCATTTTTCCAAACTGTTCTATGCAATGTGATCAGCTGTGATTTTTAGATGAGTTATTCCAGAACTGTGTATGCTTTGCTATATACACCCCCACGTGCACTGCCTGTGATCTGTGCATAGCTTCTTAAGCACAAAAGTACCTGATGGCCATTTGTACGCCCCAGATGGGAGAAGATCATCATCTAATTGATTATTTGCAAGCTAAGTTGTTTCTTCTTTTTGTAATATGGGCAGTGCAAATCCTATTGAATGTTTTGAGCTGTTTGGACACAAATCTATTCCTTCATAGCCTCCTGCAGTGCTGACCAGTAAAACTAGCTGGTAAAAAGTCTTTTTATTCAGCTACTAGTCAAAGAGAAACACACGCAATATAATCTCCCTTGTAGAGTGCATCTATTTCATCTGAGTAAGAATTTAATCTTCTGCTATGGCTTGAGCTGAACAACTTGCTGAAGGTGCACTGGTGGATGCTTCTTAAAAGGGCCTGGCGAGGTTTTGAACTGTGGAAATCCAGTAGCCCTAATGATGATCTACAGGCTTTGAGGCACTGCAGAGCCAGGCTGGATTTGAACTTAGCAGCAGCAGGGTCTCCCAGGATAAGTCCCTGAAGATGTCTGGCTCAGTTTGTGCGGCAGCAGATTCAGAAGGTTTCCAGCTTAGCTCTGTTTTGCTGTGGGCTGACTAATCCCTTCCAGGACAGTGCAGTGGAAGTGCCTGTTCATAACCGATTTATTTTTGATGGCAAAGAACTGGCAGTAGTGACCCAGCTTAACAGCAATTGTCAAGCCACTTGGATCTTCAAGGAGATGTTGCCAGTATGGCACAGGTGAAATATCAGGGTTTCTCTTTTTTTTTTTCCTTTGTCTCTTACTGCATTAATGTTACCAGGCATTGGCCATAAATACAGTGCATTTTATGGCTCAAACACCAAAGTCAGAGCAATCTCTGCTGAAAAAATTGCTGTTCTGCTGCCTAGATTTAAGGGGGAGGAAAAAGCTCTATAAAATCATCTGGGAATCATAATAGCCCAAATCTTTTACCAGCAGTATTTGCAGGGCTAACTAACTCTATGTGCAGATGTTAGGCTTTACGGGCAAGACGTCTCAACACTGTGGGTGTACATCCAGCTGAACTGCTCAGTGAAGTTACTTCTCCGGCGTGCAAACCTCTCACGCAGGGGCTCGTGTAGGCTTCTCTGATTTCTGCCCCAGAAGGCAGCGTGCTGCACTCCTTGTGAGCTACAGAGAGCTAGAGTGCTTTTTTGTTTAGCTGTTCTCTTTCCTGCTGCTGACATCTTGGCAGTAAAGGATGAGAGATGAGGAACCAGCTGGGATTAACCTTAGTGGTGGCTTCTGCTCCCGTTCTGCTGAGAGCAGTTATGGACTCGGTGTCCTGCAAAGTAAGAGAGGAATAAAGTACTGTGCATCTGTGTGCTATGCTACCAGACCGAGAGAGTGCTGATGGTCTCAGGAAGTCCTGAGTGTGTTTGAGTTACTGATGGTGTCCAACGGCTTTGTCATATTTTCACTTGATGCCCAGTGGTGCAGCAGTTGTGCTATGTGTTGAATAATAGAAGTTGGTTGGCAGGCCTGCTTCATGGATTAAACCCTCCATTTACAGCCAGCGGAGTCCCCGGGAGAGCTTGTATCTGGGCTGATGGTGTTGGTTGCTGTATTGCGCTCTATGCTGATTCGGGGCAAGTGTCTTTGCACTGTTTTCCTCTGACTGGTTTTGTATTATGATTAACAGGATGCTTGGCCACATACCTGCTGATCCCTTCTCTGCTCTCAGTGACCCGAACTGAGACATTCTGACAGGTGAAGTTTCTCTTTTAGCTCCAACAAAAGGCAGGAGCCTCCGAAGACTCCGACCACCCCCAAAATCACCACCTTCCCTCCGGCGCCCGTCACCTGCGATGCTGTCCGCAACAAATGCAGAGAAATGCTGACAACAGCTCTACAGGCTGATGGTAAGTGCTGGGGGAAATCCTGCATTGCCTAAAGGGCTTTGCAGCTCCTGGTGCATTCTGACAGAGACCTCTGCATGTAGGTCAGTGCCAGCTCCTCTTGGATATGCTCTTCTGGAGCAGCCTTGTCAAAGGATTATTGCCGCCAGTTCAGTCTAGCCACTGGTCACCCCTTTGACAAACTGGCTGGCACTGCAGCATTTTTAGACACTTGCACGTGGACCTGGCTGGAGCCAGAGGCGCGACAATGTGTCAGGCGATGGCTGTTAAGAACATGGGGTTACGTGGGGTCTTCTGCTCTGCAGCCTGAGGTGGTCTGCCCAGAAGTTTAATCTTCAGGTGTGCAGGTATTTGCTTCCCTTTCTAGGTCTCAGTCTTGTCTGGTTGCTGTAAAGCGAAGTTGTCATCTCTGCTTACCCTTGGGGCACAAAATGAAGCTGTAACTCAATACATGGAGTTTGTCGGTAATGGTGCCTACGCCAGTCACCATCTGCTCTTAGACTCCCCTGCCTTTGCAGACTGGAGCCCCTTAAATACCGCAGCCCTCTGTGGATCTGGGGTGGGGTAGGTCTCTCTTGCACTCAGACTGTGCCATCTGAAATGAGAGGCACCTGCAGGTGCTCAGCATCTCTGAAAGGCAGTTTTTAAACACCTCAAGCTGAACACATGCTTGTGTCCAAATTGCAGATCCCTTTGGAAAATTGGGGTCTAAGCACTGCAGAGTTTTATTAATTTGGAGCCAAGGAATGTAGACGGCAGATGGAGAAGTTCACAAAGTCTTTCTGCGCATATGTTTATGTATATGGTGCATTAAATACTTTGTATAACTCTTAGAAAAACCCTTTCCATATGAATTCTGGGAAAGAGTCCCCCTGAGTCTTTCGCTAAGCTCAGCCTTGTTCTGCCCTATCTTCCCTGCTTTATGGCGTTGGTTACCATACCCGGTGTCCAAACTCATAGCAGTTATTGCACTTTATATGATGCTGTTTAATTGGCATGTGAAAGAGGGGAAGGGCAGACAGAGTTGTGAAGTGAGAAGAGAAATGAAGGCTTGATTCCAATGCTGCATGCTTTCGGGCCCTGCCAGATTGTTGGTCTGAGTAGAGCTACTTCTCATTGACACCAATATCTGGTGAGACTCAGTTCCTGCCTATATATGTTTGATGCCAACTATACCAAGAATATGTTGGAAAACTGTGTGTTCTGGGGCCAAGGTCCTTGTTAGCTTTGTCTAGTGCAGTCCATCTCCTAGAGAGGCAGAGGGTATAGACTGGCTGGATTGGTCTATTTTATCACTGCCCCTTTCAAAAGGGTTAAAGGGTAGCTAGAGCAAAGGCCAAGATGCCATTTGATGGAAGGAGCATGTAAATCAAAATAGCAAACTATCTAGATTTGTATCTCAGAAATACTGAGCCTGGGGGCTCCTTGCCTGGCTGGAAGTCATTGACCTCGTGTTTCTCTTGTCTTACAGACGACTATATTGCCATTGGTGCCGACTGTGAGCACATAGCAGCCCAGATTGAAGAATATATCCTTACTGTACGGGGCTTCCTCAAGGGCCTGCATGCCTCCAGGCCATGAAATTAATGTGCTTGGAGGAAAAATGGGACAGTCTTTCTTTGCATAAATGTTCTGCTGCAACTCTGCTTGTCAGGGTTCTGGGTCTGGTTCCAGCTCTGCTCGGCCGAGTCCTGGCTCACTAAGGAACCACCAGTGTGGTGTTGGGAGCTCAGGGCAGACCCCTTACTGGTGTGATGGACACCGTTATTTCCTTCCTGTTCGCACCCTAATGGACTGTAATCCCCAGTTTGTCCTCCCCATCAACATGCTATTTCCTGCTCTCAGCTCTGCTTCCAAATACATGCAGCTTCCCTGTGCCTCCCTGTTGAGGGGAGTGTGCTGATACACACAAAAGCAATGGGAAGGACGGAGCAATGAGGATCAGGTTGCATGTCGATTGGAGATAAGCCAGGAGTTTGCTTGGTTTGGGGGATGTGGGGTAGGAGGTGCAGCTGGGCTCTCACTGGAAAGTTTTGTGGCTGCCTTGCTGAGAGAAAGAGCAGGTTGAAGAACCTGAGCGTAACTGAAAATAAAGATTATTTCCAGCACAGTGAAAAAGCCAGAACTGAAAGCCCCTGGACTCTGGGATTGTGTAAACCTGCTCTCAAATCCAGCATTAACCTCTCAGAGCAGACATTTCTGTTGGGTCCCAGCACCCTCATCTGTGTCCTGGCAGCGGGTAATACTCCCTGCTATTCACGAGTGGTGTAGAAAGTGCTTGGAGGCCTCTGGGTTGATTGCAGACTCCTTGACTGCCAAGTACGCATATACCAAGATGTCAAGAACACCGACATGAAATACAAAAACCGAGTGAGGAGCCGCATCTCGAATCTGAAGGACTCCAAAAATCCTGAGCTGAAAAAGAACGTGCTGTGTGGGGCGATTACCCCCGAGCAGATCGCAGTGATGACCTCAGAGGTGAGGGAGCCTGAGGAGCAGGGTTTGCTTCTTACAGGGGGCATGTCCTGTGGTTTAGCTTGAAGCAAGGGGCTGCTCTGCTGCCAGAGTTGCAGATTTCTCAGCAGCTGCTGCCAGAGTGCATGGGGAGCGAGCTAGAAATGGGGTTTGCAATGTGGAGAGGAGTCTGTTGGTACAGGATCATCACGGGGGCCTAGGTATGAACCAGAAACGCAGAATGAAAGGTTTTCTGTCTTAATAGTCATCTGTTAGGCTACCCTGTCCTGTTGACTCTTTGCACTGTAGTGGGTGCGGTGGTAAAACTGGACAGATGTGATTTTATTGCTTTTTTTGAAAGGAAATGGCCAGTAATGAGCTGAAAGAGATCAGGAAAGCCATGACGAAAGAGGCAATCCGGGAGCATCAGATGGCCAAGACAGGAGGGACGCAGACTGACCTCTTCACCTGTGGGAAATGCAAGAAGAAAAACTGCACCTACACCCAGGTTAGTCTTCCAGCTCCTACAGCCTCCACACCGTTGACCTCTGCACAGGACACGATCCGTCACTGTCACGAGCTCTTACTGCTCCGTGACAGGCCCTGCAGCACGGCACAAATTTTGCCACTGGTGGAGAGAATCTTTTTGTACACTCGAGGCTCTCTTAAAATGTGCTGCTTTTGCACAATGATTTTGCACACGTTTCCTTGGAGCTTGTGTAACTTTTTTGGCTCATTTGTACAAGAGCAGGGGTTGTGCAGCACCCAGGAAGCTTTCAAAAGTAGAGCAGTGCTGCTTGCTGCGCAGCTTATGAGAACTGCACATTGAAAGCAGGTGCTGGGAACATGGAGATTCAGACAAGAAAGGAGTGGGTAGTGTAGAGGAGAGAGACTGCAGAACCCGAGGCAGGCATGTTGATGGAATTAAAAGTGCAAATTAAGAATGTAGATAAGCTGCGGCTGGACAAATCCCAACTTACTTAAAATCAAACAACATGAAACAGGTGAAACATAAGGAATAAACGAAGCAGTGATGTGAGCAGGCAGAGGGGATTTTTCTGCTCAATGGACAGCTGCTGAAGCCTTGTGCATTACCAGTGCTTTTTAGTTCCCGTGTTCATGCCAGGCATCTGGAGATAAATGTGCCTTTGCTGTGAGTCAGTGTTTTAGAATGTGCAGATACCCAAAAATGCACCAGCAACCACGCGATTGCTACCGAGTGAGTGCGCACAAACTGCGTGTGCAAGTGCCGAGTGAAACTCCTTCATATGCTTGGACTTGACGTGCAAACGCAGACGAGAGCCAGGCAGCTGACCAGGGATTTTCCTTTGGCTCAGCAGCGGTCTTGCATCCCGCAGGCTGGCTCAGGCGAGAGGCCTCGCTCTGCGAGTGCGTCCCAGTAAGTCAGCTGGAAGCGCTGCCTGGGCTGTCTCGCTCGCCTCAGCAGCATGTGGGACTCTGTCTCCACCTGTAGTGGACTGGAGTCTGACTGCCTGCAATTCGGGCAGGAGACGACAGTGTCTTCTGAATAGAAATATCAGAAGGTTTTCTGTATTTTTATTAGTTTTCCAGTGAAATCACTATTTGGTGACTGAGATGTTGTAAGTTCCAAGTAGATGAACTGGCATTTATGAAAGCGTTAGAAGCCAGCCAGTAACGTTGGGTGAGAATTACAGAATTTAGCTATCCAGCGTGCTTGCAAAACATGCTTAATTTGCATCATGCGAATACTGTGACTCTTGCATATTGGGTAATTACACATGTGGATCACCATAATTACCCTTCGGCATAGTTCTGCTGTCTGACTTGCGCAGGGAGTGCCAATATTTTCGCTGTAGATCTGCCTTGTGGTATTCAAATGCCATGAAAATCTGATTTTTAGCGAAGTCTATGTTTCTGGCAAGAGCCAGTCAGAGGCAGCAGTCACATCTGGGTTTGATATCAGAGTTCCTTCGTGGCTCAAATACAAAACAGGCTGGAAATGTGCAGAACCTGGTAACCCAGAGCATGTTCCTGTGAGGCCAGGACATAGGACTGGTCTGTAAATGGGAATGGCTTGAGTGCTTTTTTTATGTGTCGCTGTGGAGCACGTGCTTGATGGGCTGAGGGTTTTGTCGTCTCACTGCTGGCTGCATCCCTTCCCAGGGCACGGTACGGGGAGGGACCGGCTGTGGGTATGTCCACCTCCGGAGCCACCCGCAAGGAATGGGCAGCAAAGGGGGTGAGGAGGGAAATCTGCTGCCCCAAAACGCGTCACTCTGGGTAGTACCAGGCTAGAGAGGGGCCGTGAGATGTGTGCGGAGGTGTGTATCTGCGTGTAAAACAATAACCAGACTCACTTTACAGGGAAGCTCCTTTTGCCCTCCCAAGCCTCGGTCTCTCGTTGATTCCTGACTGTGTGACCCCAGCATGAATCCCCGGTGGCCGGCGGGACAGGGTGCTCCCCGTGACCCCCCCCACGGGGCCCTGTGCGATGCTCGGCTCTCATTTCCCTCGTGTCCTCCCGCAGGTGCAGACCCGCAGCTCCGATGAGCCCATGACCACCTTCGTCGTGTGCAACGAGTGTGGGAATCGCTGGAAGGTAGCACACCAAGGATATTACTGGCACTGAGGGGTGTTAGGGTGGCTGCACCCACGATGCTGCAGACGCTTAGCTGCTGCCCTCAGAGGTGCTTGCCAAACGCTGACTGGCTCTAGCAAGTGATCTTTCCTCCCAGCACAGAGGCAAGAGCTCCTGGGTTCATCCCATCTCTGCAGACCAGCTGGGGTCAAGTCTCACTCTCGCATTCCCTGCCTCCCTCCTCACATCCCCTCTTCTGCCATGACCAGCTTCACAGTGCTTTCCATGCTCCCTCTGCCCCCCTGAGAGATGGTGGTGATGACATTCAGGATTTTAAAACTGCTCTTTTATACTGCGCACAGAGCTCGGGGGTGAGCAGAAATCTCCCGGTCAATGGCGAGCAGAAATGGCGCCACTACCAAGTGCCAAAGAGCCACAGCCAAGAGATTCAAACGGGAGCTCTGTTTGGCCCCTACTCCGGGGCCGAGCCCTGCCTCTGCAGAATCCCCCAGCCCTTGCCAGCTTCAGAAACAAGACCATCACCTGGATCCCTATCTTCTTCTAGGCAGCACGCGCATGACCCGCAAACTCCCCTTGGCAGTGAGGTTTTTCTAATCGGGGTTTAAACTCCCTTCTCTTGCAGTTCTGCTGATATGTGCCATGGCCCGAGAGCGGCAGCCAAACGCAGATCAGAGCGCAACCTCCATACGCCAGCTCCCACGGCAATTGTGTATTGTGTCCCAAGTGAGTTTGCATTGTCACGCGCTGAGAGAGCGGCTGCGGGGAGGCCTGCCTCTCCGCTTGGGCCTCAGTGGAGAGCCGCGGCTGCGGGCTGACAGGTTGGCAGGAGAGCTCACTAAACACACTTAGTCGTTATTTTTCTCATCTAAGCGAGTATGGTCACTTTTTCTTCAAAACTAATATTAAATGTTTTTGTCAGTTTCTGACTTTTATTTGAACTGTGTGTGTGCAGCACTTTGCTTTTTGCGGCGTGGGAGCTTGACAGACGGTCAGTGTCCAGAGGGATGAGGACTGAACAGTGCCTGGACCACCGGAAAGCGAGAAGCCACTTGTAGGTACACCCCCAGTGCGTGAAGGCTTGTTCCTAGTCAACTCATGAAATCTAAAACACTGGGCCAAGTCCTGGGGTGGCTGGGTGGGCAGTACTGGTCTTTCTCACCTGGCTGAGGAGACCTGTTGATGGAACACAGCTTTTGGGCACAGATCAGATGCTGCTTTCCATCTTGGCAGCATTCATTTGATTTTTTTTTTTTTTTTTGCAGTGATGCGTACCTTGTCACCTCAGCCCTTTAAATGCCAACAGCATAGGCTGCTGCAAAGATGAGAGTGTGCTGCCTGGGTTGTAACAGACTGAAAGCAGGGTGACACCAGTCACAAACAAAACCCCCTGTTGATTTGGGGGAGCAGGATGGGGAGGACGGTGTGCTAGGCCCAGGCGAGGTTAGCATCTCCTAGCACTCCGTCCCTCTGTGGAAGGAGACCCTTGTAGCCGAGAGCTCCCTCAGCCCCAAGCTGGGAGCAGGGAAGGTCAGGGCAGTTGCCAGGAGGCTCTGGCAGCCTCTTGCTATTCCTGCTCCCCAAGATGGCCTGCTCCCCGAGGCCATCATGCAGGGAACCTGGGAACAGTTAATCTTGATACAGGGAGAAGCCGTCAATAAAGGAGGCAGAGGGAATCCACTGGCCAGTGGGAGTGTTAAAAGGGAGTCCCAGGCGCTTTCCTGCTTGTGTATGCTCTGCTCTTAGCTTGACGGCTGAGAGGCAGCCTGAATTTTCAGAGGGACTTGCTGGAGGAGAGGCTCAGGAGGAGGGGGAAATGCTGCAAATAGAGGGAACTTTCCAGAGGCTTGGACCTGGAGGAGGTGGGGAGTACAGAGATCGGTGGGAGCTGTTAGCGCTTAGCTCTAGAAGTGGATGAGGTTTGAAGTGAGCTTGGAGCTAGCGCTTGGAAGGGGTGAGATGAAGAAAGGAGCTAGTAGCAAAGCAAGCCTCAGGTGCCACTTCTGTAAATATGACCCTGTGAGGGTCTTATCCCTGCAGGATCAGGCTCTTTCTGGGAGGTAACTAGAAACTGGTGGGGAAATTCTGTCTGTCTGCACAACAGCTTTCAACCCGAGACTTAAAATCCCTCTTCTCTCCTTTTCCTAGCCTTTAGCTGGGGTGACGCAGCATAGGGGGGACCCCAGTAAGGCCTCTGAGTTTGAGGCTGCTCAGGAGCAGTCCTGTGCACTGCTGCTCTTGTGCTGACAAGCAGTGCAGGAGCATTTGCAGTCACATCTCTTATGGCATCGCTCCCCTGTTCCAGAGTGAAAAACAAGTTATTTCCACTGGCTTTTCAGCATGCCAGACAGCAGACGTTCAACAGAGACCTTGGAGACGTTTAGAGAGGAGTAAGCAGCCACATGAAAGCAATGGAAAACGTGCTGTGAGGGCTGTGCTCCTCTGGAAGCAGGGATCCCAAGAGGATCCTTCACTCAGGGCTTTCACTTTACGGGGTGCAGCCAAGTCTCCCAAGAAGGAAAAGATTCAAAGATGCTGACAACTCTTTTAAGGCTCATGAGTCTTGCGGTGACTGGGATTATTCAAGCCAGGCTTGGGAGCAAACGGTGTCGTCGCAGTAGTGCTTTAAAAAAAGCTTCAGGACCTGAAATGTGAGCTGGCCGAGGCACTCTGGCTCGCGCGCAGTGAACAGGAGCCAGCTAATGACCGTTGCTGTTGCCTTTCTTCTTGTGTTACTGTAAGGAGGGGAGTTGAGCTTGGGTACAGTTTGCTGACAATCCTGAATTAGGTATGGAGAGTCCCAAGTGGAAGGAGCCCCCCAGAAGCGAGGGGAAAGTACTGTGTTTTGGGGCATTTTATGGTGCCATTTTCTGGGATAACACCAAGGAGAGCCAGGGAGGGGAAGGCTGCTGGATAGAGGGGTCTCAGAAGTAAAGATTTGCTTATAAGGTGTTTAAAAGCGCTAGGATTGGGAGCAAGAGACAAACTAGATTATCTGGCGGCAGCGGGGTCTCCCCTGGGCTGAGCCCTGCCCGCCATGCTCTTTGACAGCTTCAGGGATGCTCAACCTCCGAACCTGGAGCTGAGGCCACATGAGAGATTTCCTTTACTCACAGAGCAAACCAAGCACCTGCACCCCAAAGCTCCCCAGCACAGGGTGGGGATGCTGCGGGGCTGTAGCGGTGCGGGCTTGGCCCTTGCGGGGGAAAACCTGCCAATAACAACCAAATAACAATGACACTGACATTCCTGAACAAATGAACTATCTCTGCGCTCTCTCAAAAATACATTTTCTTGAGTTGTATTTCCAGCTTGGCAAACAACACTAAATTTACTGACATGAATTTCCACGTGGTCACGCCACTAGGAAGGAAGGAAACAACAACCAAAAAAAAAGCAGCAGAGAGGAGAAATTTTTTTTGCTTGTTTGTTTAAAAAATATCTTCAATAAAAAGAACCAGTGCTCTTTCTTTTTTCTTTGGAAGGGAGGGAGAGAGAAGAAGGAAGGGGTAGATAAATAGGAAACCAGGGGCTGTTCTGGGTCAGGAAAAGCAAAGACTAGCGTTGGTCTTCTGCAGCAGGGCCGAGCCGGGCGGCAGGACCCCAGTGTTCAGCACAGAGGGCAGGGCCTGCTTGCAGAAACATTTTAATTCTGGGTGCCGGGGCTCCAGTAAAGCATTCCTCATGCTGTACAAAACCACGCAGATGTCTAGTACCTTCCCTGTGACATTTCCCATCCCACGCGGAGCCCCGCCTGCCCGCTGCTCGGTACCAAGCTGCTCCCGAGGGACCAGGGCAGAGCCCTGGGGCTTCTCCCCGCTGGCGGGGCAGGCGTGGGCCAGCCGGGAGCCTTCGCTTTCGGGGGTCCTGGTGCCTGCGGGTTTCTGCAGGAGAGTAAATAATACCTGCATGTGTATTTTCCCCTTCCCTGAGGTCCGTGAACTGAGGATGCAGGATGCTCTGGGTTTGGGGTGACAAGCGTGTGGTGTCCTGGGGCTGGACTGGTGCTGATGTATGCGATGGGGACCGCCGGAGGGGGCAGCTGTAGGGCACCCCCTCCCCACCCTCCAAGCACGTCCTCATGGCCCCACGGTCCCTTCTGGCCCCCCCAGAGCCCCTCAGGCAGCTTTGGAGGTGGGGGGGGGCCATGGCCCCAGGGTGCCGCCGGCCCTCTGCTCCATCCAGCCCCGGCGCTGCCCCCCGGATCCGGGAATACAAACGGGCTGCAGCGCTGCTCCCCGCCCCGTGGGCCGCTTCAAACAGACGGAGCGATGTAAACCTCACAAGTTTTTATATGTACAGAGACGCTTGTCAAACCCCCCTCCCACCCCTCGAGTCCCCCAGTAAAAGCCAACAAAAAAAGCATTTAAAATAAAAAGTTAAAAAAAACAAAACAAAAACCAACAATCGACCTCCCCCCAACCCCCAAAAAAACCCCCAACCCAGTCCCCAACTGGGTCTCAGGTGGGAAACGGGGACGTGCCGTGTCCCGAGGTGTGGTGGAGAGGGGATAAAGTGACCTCTTCAAAACGGGGTGCGGGTGGAGCCGGGGAGGGGGAGCCGGGCCCCGGGCGCTCTTCTGCGTGCTCCCGTGAGCTTCCCCGGCTCGCTCCGGCCAGCGGCGGGGACGGGGCAGGGGTTCAGTAGTACGAGCCGGCCCGGGCTGTGCTGCCGCAGTGGCACCAGCCCCGGGGACAGTCCTGGAGGGCGGCCCAGAAACCGGCGTGACGGTTCATAGGTAAAAAGCTAAAAACTTGGGGTGGGGGGGGCTGGCAGGGAGGGCAGAAGAGGGGAGGAGGCACTGAGCTCCCCCCCCACCTCGGCCGCCGTGTCCCCGCCGGCGTCCCCGCGGCCGGCGGGCGCCCTTAGGACTCCGAGGAGGAGCGGGAGACGCTCTGGAGCAGCGATTTGTATATGGCAGAGTTCAGGAAGCGAGGGTAGGAGTCTCTGTGCATGAGCGTGTAGATCTGGAGCTGCGCGTCGTCGAAGGTGTGCGAGGACGGCTCCTGCATCTTCCGGTTGATGACCTCCCGCACCCGCGAGTCCAGGCTCACCTGCGCGGCAGGGAGAGAAATGGGGTGGGGGGGGGGGCGGTTTGAGGGACCCCCCCAATGACAAGCACCCAGCCCTGGCACCCACCCCTGCACCCCTGTGTAGGCTCTCGTGGGAAACTGGGTATCAACGTGGCACTGCGGCCAGACGTGGGGAGAGCATGGTGTGCTCCACCCCGGAGGATATTTGCACCGGAGCCAGGGTGTTTTGGAGAGAGCTGCAGGGAGGAGCGGGGAGGTCTCCGGGTCCCTTCCCGTGTCCCCTTGCTGGGTGCGGGGAGGTGGACTGGGGTGCTCCCACCCTGGGTGCCCCCAGTCTGGGGATGCTGTGAGTTGGGAATGCAGCATCTCCTCGGCCCGCTGGTGCCCTCGTGAGGTTTCGGCCCCACAGCACAACCCGGCCTGTGGTCCCGCTGCCGGCTGCGCCCCAGGGGTTTTGGGGGGGCCGGGGATGCCCTCCCCACCGCAGTCCACAAGCACGAAGCAAACCCGTTACCCTGCCAAACTCATCCCCGACCACCCACCCCATCCCCAAATTGCCGCAGGGCTCCAGCGGCAGCTGGGACAGAGCCCTCTCCCTAAGAAACAGCCCCCCCCCCCCAGCCCCATTTTAGCCTGAGCCACCCCCCAGGGGCTCTGCCCCGTACCTCCTTGGGCGAGAGGATGGAGATGTAGTCCTCGTAGATCATCCTGGCCTTCTCGTCGATGGTGTGCTTGTTGCATTCATTTTTGAGCTCCTCGCATGCTAGCCAGAAGAGCATGTTCTCCTCGCTGTACTCAGTCCGCAAGAACTCCCGGAAGACATTGCGACCCGCCGGGCTCTTCATCAGCTTGTCGAAGGACTGTGCCCAGCCCCGCACCTCCTCCGGCGTGGGTTTGGCGCTGCCGGGTCCCCGTGGGGAAGGCAAAGGGACAGCGTTAAGGTCAGCCCGGGAGGGCTGCGGGCTCCCCGCTGTCCCCTCCCCACGCGGCTCGGCCGTGCTCATCCCTGGTCCCATTCCAGAGGGACCGTGCCCGAACGCATCCCCCGATGCTCACGCCGAGGCTGTTCCTGCTCGGGCTCCGGTTATCACGGAGGCTTTCGGAGGTCGCTCATGGGGTCTGTCCCCGGCTCCGCTTGGCCCGGCTGGAGCGTGGGCTTGCTTTCAGCTGAATTTTCCAAGCTGAGACATATTTTGGTGCTGGCTTTGCACGAACCCGAAAGGGAGCAAAAGCCCTTCCCTTGCAGAGCGGCAGCTCTGAGCTGCCCCAGCTGGGGAGAGACCGACGTCGGTCCCTCACCCCTCACAGCTTGGGGAGGGAGAGAGGGAGGCTGCTCCCCACCAAATACTCATTACCTGCTAAAGCAGGGCAGGAGCAATCGTTATCAGCGGCTAATTAGCACGTCTGACCCCTAACCCTGCTGTGCCAGGCACTGCACAGAGCACCCACGGCTGGGCTGGGTGCGGGGCATCGTACTCGTCCCTCAGGGAGTGGGTGGTCGGTGCAGAGCGTTCCTGGAGCGGGGTGCCTGCCCATCCCACTCCTCCCTGAGTGGAAATACACTGTGTCCCGCAGTACATTTACACTGCTGCTGCCTCCGCTTCTTTTGCAGTGCTGAACCCCCCAGGAACGGCCCGTCCCCTCCTCTCCCTCTGGCTGTAAGGTGCTCTCGGCAGCAGGTCTAAAGGGCAGGATGAGGCTCTGCCCTTGGGACGTGGCCTCAAAGCTGCTGAGGTTCTTGTGTGCCTCAGTTTCCCTTTGTAAGGGGCCCAAGGGCCAGAATCGCAGAGGGCTGCAGCCCGTGGCTCCGGGCTCCCCGTTTCTTGGTGGGAACTGGGGACACACCTCTGGAAGCAGCACCAGGAACCTCCAAGTCCTGGTGCCCCGATCCTGCTCCCCGTCTGTGCACCAGCGGCCAGGATGCGGGGCTGGGTGCCATGGAGGGTGGCGGCGGGGAGCGTGCCATGCCGTGCTGTGCCATGCCGTGCCAGACCCCCCCGCCGCGCTGCCCCTGCACTCACCACGCTTCACAGTTTGGGATGGTCTCCAGTTTGGTCTCCCGGGACGCCCTCCACGCTCGCTCCCGGTCCTCGTTCCTAACGGGGAGATGGAAAGGTAGTCAGGGGCATTGGGGACGCACCCACACCCCCACCTTGACCCCCCCCCAACCAGCCTCGGCCACCACATCTCCTCTGCGGGCACCAGCACCACCCGGATCCTCCCCAGCACCCAGCCCACCTCGGCACCCACTGCCCTGGCAGCACCCCGGCTCCCTTGTGCAATTTTGCCGTCATCATGCAAGGGTGTTTCCTGCGCTCGGGCACCGCCGCGGCCCTGGCCCCGCTCCACCGCCCAGGACACGTGCCAGGGCCGAGCCGGAGCCGGAGCGGCTGCAGGGCCGGGCGGCAGCAGCCGGCAGAGGTCAGTGCCGGCTCGGCCCACGGCAAAACCGTGGTGAACCGCCACAAATAACCACCAATAAATAAATAAAACGAGGGCGGTTGCGGGGCGCAGGGCTGCGGCCATTGGGGGTCTGTGCCGCGGTGTGCTCGGTCCCCCCGCGCCCGGTTATCACTGTCTCCAGCTGGTGACGGCCCCGGAAGCCAGTGGCCAGGGCAGATGGAGAAACGCGAAGGGCCGGACCCTGCACCCCTGGGATGCCCCAGCACCAGTCCAGCCCGCAGGCCGAGCACGGGATGGAGGTGCCGGGGCTGGGGGGTGCCGGCGTCCCCTGTCCCCCCATCCCTCGCCCCCAGGGGTGCCGGTGGGGTAAGGGGTGAGCGGCCTCCAGCCAACTTCCCTCAGGCCCTTGAATTTCGGCGCCCGGCACCGACCGCAGCGCTTCCTGCTTGCGACACCGTCCCTCGCCGCTCGCACAAGATTAAATGTGCAAACTTCTCCCCCGGCGGCGCGGGTGGCTGGGGTGGGCGAAGCTGCGGGCACGTCCCTGCCCACGCCACCCCTGGGGCTCGCTGCCCAGCACGCCTGAGCCCCAAAATTATTGGCACCGGTCACTGCTTGCTCCGGGAGCGGGGTACAGGAGGGATTTCTGTCCTGTCTCTGCTCATGGGCTCTTGCAGAGACGGAGGAGGGACACAGGGAAGGGTCACCCTGCCCATGGCCAAATGCCGCTGAGCCCAGGGCAGTGTCCGGGAGGAAGATGTTCAGGGCAGAGCCGATCGCCGCCCTCGCTGCCTTGTAAATGCGAGGAAACAAGACGGGATCAGGCGAGATGGGGCCCCAAGGATGCAGCGGGGGTTTGCATGGGGCTGATGCATCGGTGCTGGGGATGCGCCGTGGGTTTGCACGGGGCTCAGCTCCAGGGTTTGTTGCTCCTCCAAGCTCGGTGCTGTCGGTGGCTGTCAAGCCCAAAGCTGCTGCAAAGCCCGAAGCCATCAGCAATCTCAGAGCGGGCAGATGCTGAGGATGGAGAACAGCACACGGGCTCTCCAAAATCTGGGCTATCCAGAGAACAAGGAGCTGGGGATCCTTGGAGAGGATGGGAGATGCAGCCGCAGGCAAGCTGCTGGTTATGTCCTTGGCTTTGGGCAGCACTGGGAGGCCAGGGCTGGATTCTGCACCCGCTGCTCCAAGGCAGAGCTGCCCGGGACGGCCACGGACGAGGGCCATCCACCTCGGGCAGGGCACTGCAGCTGCAAGAAAGCAGCCGCAACGCTGGGCAAGGAAACCTAGCTCTCCTCCTGCCCTGCCCTGCCCGAAACAGGCAGCAAAGCCCTCCTGCCTGCACAGCGCTGCACCCAGGGGTCCCACTGCCTGGCCTCGCCGCCCTGCCGGGCGCAGCAGGGTGCTCGGGGAGGGCGGGTTGGGGAGGCAGAGGTCAGGCAGCTCGGCCGAGCACCGTGCTGTGCTGCCAGCGCTGCCTGCAGCTTCCCCCGCGCAGCCCGGCTGGGGACGTCCAGAGAGGGGATCCCGGTGCCGCTTTCTGCTCTATGTATTTTAAAAGATTTGGCCGATGGGCAGGAGTCGTGGTGCACCGAGGCTCGGCTTGGCTCGGGCTCACCAGGCTCCGTGCGGGCGAGAGCAACACGCCACGGCACCACTGATGCCCATCTGCTCCAAAACACTATTTACACCCTTTCGAACCGCGGCACCCATTTTGCTCTCAACTCCCAACCCAACGCAAGCACACAAGCAGCCCGGAGGCTCGGCTCGGTGAGCGGGGCCGGCTCCATCCCAGCCGCTCTCCCGCATCCGCTGCTTGTGAGCACCGTGAGCTGCACCGACGGGCTGCAGAGCACCCAAGGGTGGGGGCTGCTGCGGGACGCCATCTCCCTCGAACCCTGGTGCCCGCTCAGGCAGCAGCCATGTCCAAGCGCTTGGTGCCACACAAAGCATGGAGGACCAGCAACACGCGGGCGACCCTCGCATCTCCCCTGCTTACGGGACCCTTGAATATCGGACGGCGAGGCGGGCGGGTGATGCTCGCCGGCCCCCGCGGGAGCCTCGGGCCGGGGCGGGCGGTGGGACGTACCATGAGCAACTGCAGCAGCAGCACCAGCAGAAGCAGCAGGCGTTGGGGCGGTGGTTGCTGGCGGGTTGCACCGTTGTCGGAGAAGTCTCATGCCGGGACATCGGAAGGGGTGTCTCTGCGGACGCGGGTCCTGCGTACTGAAAGGCAGGAGGGCAGGGAGCGGGTGAGCGAGGTGCCAATGATTATCGCCCCCCCACATGCAAGCACCCGGAGGTAAAAGAGGGACCCCCGCGCAGTGACTTGCTGTGATTTAGTTTTGGCTCCCGCTTGCCGGCCCGGCCACCGGCCGGCCCCGAGATGGTCACCACCTCACCTGCGTCCCAGCCTCATACACGGTGGACGGGGTTGGGTCGTGCTTCGGGGGCTCTTCTGCTGCTCTCCGCTCCTCCCAGCCCGCGGGTGAGCCGTGCCGCCGAGACCCCCCGGCTAATGTCCCTGCCGCCTCCTGGATGGAGCCTGCGGGGAGGGAGAGGAGCGGCACCACGTTACCTTCGCAGAGGGACCCCCCCGGCTTCGAGCGGCTCAGGGGGGGCTGCTCCATGCTGGGGAAAGCCCTTTGCAGGCGGCAAGCTGGGGCATGGCAGGCAGGCAGAAAGAGTGCGAGAAAAGGAATTGAGAAGGAAAGGAGGAGGGGAAACACGGCGGCAGAGGCTCTGCCAGCCCCACGCTTCGCCCGGGACCCCCTCCCATGCTTTGGTGGTGCTGCCGAGCCCTGCAGGCAGCAGCGGGGCCGGGCAGGGTACGGGGCTCAGCGCCGGCCTCGTGCACCCCTGGCCATGCTGTGTGCCGTGGGGAAGCGCGGCCGGACCCTCCCCGGCACGTTTGGGCCCAGGATGGGGAAGTCGGAGCCGCTCCACGGCATCATGTGAGTGGAAGGAAACGGGGTGTGTGGGGGGGGAAGTTTTCACAGCTCCCGGCACTAAACCAAACCTCGCCCCGTGCCAAGCGTTGGCCGAGTCCAGCGCTCTGCACCGCTGCTGCAGAACGGTCCCCCCCGCGCCCACAGGCCTGCCTGTCCCTGCCTGCCTGCCTGCACCACTGGCCCAGCTCGGAGCAGGGATGCTCCTGGGCAGGAGCGGTGCCGGGGCTCAGTGCCCACCTCCGCGCAGGTGGTGGTAAGGATGTGGCCACGGCCGGCTCTGCCTCCCTGTGCCCCGCCGAGGGCGGCAGGCAGCAATCACGGTCCTTCCTCTGCCAGAAGGAAGGAACGGGAGCAGGGGGCAATGGGCAGGGAGAGCCCCCGGCCGCCTCAGCCCCAGCATCCCTGTCTCGAGCTACCCCAGGTCTCATCACTTCGGGTTTGAGTCCTGTGCGGACTCAGCGAGGGGGACGGAGCCGGGGTGCGGGTCCCAGCTGGGGACAGGGCTGGCCCCAGGGTGTCCCCCACCCCGAGCCTGCGGCTGCCCCCATGGGTGCAGCTCCCCGGTCCCTGGTATGGCCATTGCCCGGCAGCGCTTCCCGTGAGCTCCTCGCCCGGGCCCTTGCAAACCCTCCCGCTGGCTCCCATCGCTCCCGCAGGAACGAAAAAGGAGAGAGTCTGCGTTTCGCTCCCAATTGTCCCTATTTATAGCCCCGAGTGCTGGCAGGACGGCTGTGCCCTTGTCACCCGGCTCGGCAGCAGGCTCTGCTCCCTCTCGCACTGCGCTGCCCTCAGGTCCCTTTAACCCCCCTCCAGCTTTTTTCCCTTTCCTTTGCTTCCCCCGCCCCGACCATCTTCCACTCCCGGCACCCGCTCTTCCCCCTGCCCACCCACGGCGACATCCCACTGCTGGGCCTGCTCACCCCACGGCACCCGGCACTGCTGGGGGGCTGCAGCCCCATGGTGGTGCGGGGGGGGAGCCAGGCTCCAGGCACGGCTCCCAGCGGGGCTGCGGCACTAATTACAGCAACCGGTGATGAGGTTGTGGGAACGGGGCAAGCAGGAGGAAAACCTGAAGGCTGGGAAAATCCTGCTTCCTCCCAGCCCGCCTGGAAGCAAAGGCAGCCCCTGGCTCTGCCGCCGCTTTGGGGTGCGGAGCAGGCGGATGAGGGGTGGCCGAGGGACAGGGACGTGGGGACAGCGCGTGGCATTGCTCCAGGCACTTCGCTTCTGCAGCCGGTGCTTGACCTCGGCCAGAGCAGATCCGCAAGCGGCTGAGCCAAAACATCCCAGAGAGGCAGTGGGATGGAGCGGCGTCCCCCAGCAAGGAGCATCCCCTCCCCACGCCCGCGGGGTGCACTCAGCACCCAGCCAGCAGGCAGGATCAGCTCGCTGCCCATTCTGGGTGCTGTGGCACCCACCCAGGGCTAGCTCGGCTGCGCGGGCTGCACCCAGGGGGACGGGGAGAAGGGAGGTGTGGGGCTGCAAAGGGCCCCCCAGCCCACGGCACCGAAAGGCAATGCTGGTGTGCTCCGGATTGGCACCAAAAGGCAATGCCATCGCACGCTGGGTTTGCAGGGCCGGTTTCCCAGCCCCGTGCACCCCTCAATGCCCCCGTAGCACCCCACCACGCCGGCGGGGGCCGCGTGCCACAGGGCTGTTTCCGGCTGCCCCAGGGCCGGGCACCGCTGCGGGGCTGCCGGGGCCGGCGGATAAGGAAGTCCCGGCAGGCGGTGGAGCCTATGAGCGCCGGAGGGAAGGCAAAGGCGCGCGCGAGAGGCTGCAAAAAGAGGAAGGATGACAAAAAGGGGACGTTTCCCCAGCAGAGAGAAGAGACGCCCCAAAAGCTGCCCTCGCCCAAACCCCATGAGCTCCCCGAGCCCCCCGTGAGCCCTCGCTGTCGCTGCCCAGTGGCCGGTGGCTGCAGAACATGGCCCGGGAGTCCCCGTGTGCTGGGTGTCCCCGGGCCATGCCAGTTCACACGCCCGTGACGTCCCCACCGAGCTTGGCACCGCCCCATCCTCTCCCTGAATGGAGAGGGGACCCCCCACACAACCGGACAAGACGAGCGCACCCCAAAATCGCTTTCAAAGGGAAGCCTCCCCTTCCACCGGGCTGCTCCTTGCCGGGGTGCTGGGTCAGCCTCATCCCATGCAGCCGCACACGAAGCGCCCTGTGCCCTGCTCACCCTGGCCAAAGCAGTCGCCAAAATCGCCCTGTGCCAGCTGCAGTGGCAGCCGTGGCATCGGGGTGCCCACGTGGACAAAACCAAGCTGACTGCAAGTACTGGCCACGGGAATGACACCCCTCCATGCACCCCACTTTCCCCAAGCGCCCCGGCCGAGGACAATGCCCTGAGCAGCGTGGCACAAACCAGCACCCACCCCAGTGCGGGGGCACCCCCGGCACAGCCTGCACCGAGCCCCCGGCGTGCCCACCCGACCCCATGCCGTGGCCGGTGGGGGGACGTGGGGGGGGACGGGGGGAGCCGGCGGCGGTGCGTCCCTACCTGCAGCCTGGCCATCGCGTGGCGGCGGCGGCGGGTGCCAGCCAGGGTGACCCCGGCCGGCTCAGGGGGTGCGTGGCATCGCCAGGACCGCCGGGTCTGAGGGCAGGGAGATGGGAGAGAAAAGAAGAGAGAAAGAGAAAAGAAAAGCGGCCGAACACATCCTCTCACAGGAAAGGGAGTGGTAAGGGAAGTGGCAAACTCAACCGAAGAGTTCAGACCTTTTTTGGGAAAGCCCCGGCAGGGCCTGGCTGCTCTCCTCACCGCTCCGCCGTGGGGCCGGCCGCCCCGATGGGGCAGGAGCGGGGCAGAGCGAGTCCCGCTGGCAGCTGAGCCAGGTCATCCTCCTGTTTCCCACCCCTTGGCTGGATCTGGCGGCTGCCGCAGGCATGAGGGCAGCCGGGCCGGGGCTCCCCGGCAAGGACTGGCACTGGCCACGGTGCCGGCTGCAGCTAGGCATCTCAGAGATAGCCCGGGCACGCCGGCACTGGAACAACCCCATGGCCAAGGAATCGCCTTTGCCAAGGAGTGATGGGCAGGATACATCCCCAGGGTGGGCACGGGCCGGTCCCTGACACCCAGCTGAGGCCGCTTTGAAGCGACGGTGCTTTCAGCCACGCTGTGCCCCAGTCGTCCCCGGGGCTCCAGTGCTGCCCGCGGGGCGAGGACACCGGCAGCAAGGGAAGGGGGCCGGTGCCCAAAGGTGGGCTGAGTCAGAGCCTCCCGCGGTGCCTCCCGGCAGCATCGTCCCTGCGATGCGGGGATGTGCCAGCCTGCCTGCCGCACAGAGCAAAGCCCGGCTCCCTTGGCCAAGAGTGACTCACAAACAAAGTTGTTTGGTTTTTTTTTCCTCTTCAGGAAAAAAAAAAAAAAAAAAAAAAAAAGAAGAGAGAGAGAGAAATCAGACGCCCAACCTCCGTTTCCTTGATTAAATTTGCCCTCGGCACCGCTGCGGGCGGAGGGGGCTCCGGCCCCGGCACCACAGCAGCGACCAAAACCAGTTTGTGGTCTCTGCTGGCGGCTGCCCCCTTGCTCGCGCAGACTCGCTGCAGGTGGAAAAGGGGAGAAAGAGGGAGGGGGGGATGCCGGCACCCCCTGCACACTCCCCTGGGGCCGTGGGGCTGGGCCAGGCGCCTGGCCACGGCATGTGCCCGTTATCAGCCCGGCCCAGCACCCCGCTTGACGCAGCCGCTTCCCTCGCCTTCCCCAGGGACGCCAAGCTGTTATCTCCTCTCTTCCCAACACCGCATACCCCGGCACCCAAAAACCAACGCGGTCGCGCCGCCGCCGTCCCCAACCCCACCCCGTCCGGATGGAAACCCCCTCGTCACCCAGAAGTCACCCTCGGCTTCGGCAGCTCCTTCTTCTGCCCGCACCCATCCCACCGTCGCTGCTGTCCTCACAGGCGCTCAGTGGGGCTCAGCAGGGCTCTGCTTCTCTGGTCACCTGAACCTCATTTATCTTCCAGATGGTTTTCCAGGATTCCCTTTGCTGCTGCCGGGCAGGGCCAGCTCCAAGAGCTGGAAGCTGCCAGGAAACAGCCACGGTCCCACGGGGGAGCCCCCAGCACCCCCAGCTCGCTGGTCTTGGGGCACCCACTGGCACCGAGGCTATTTTTATTCTCCAGCCACCTCCAGCCATGGTATGATCTCTCCACCCCAGGAGGCACCTTCCCTTCCTATTTTATGGGTCAAAACCGGGAGGGCAGCTTTGCTGCTCATCACAGACCCCCACGGGGATCACTTGGCCGGGGGCAATGCACAACTCCCCCCCCCGATGCCGGCAGAGAGACCATCCCCGGCCAAGCTGCCGGCACGGCTGAGCCCCTATCGCACACCAGCAATGCCCTGGTGGGGAGCAGCGCCGGATCCGGCCCCTCTCGGTGCCTCGGAGGAGCTGCAAAACGCCCGTCACCTGCGAGACCAGCCATGCCGGATCAGTGCAAGCGGAGCTCGGCAGCCCCGGCCGCCTGCACACCGCTGCTGGATTCTCCAGTGTCTAATACGGGTTCAGCCCAGCCGGCGGCTTCCCCGCCTCCTCCCTGCCTTTCTCCCGGGAGGGACCCAACACCTCCGACCTCTGCCAAATTTGGCTGAAACCGGCCACCGAGTGCAACCAGACGCGGGGCCAACCCCGCAGGCAGGTCGGGTAGGTGACGGGGGGGGCCGGCGGCACCCCCCGGGCCCCCCTCTGCCGGGGTTACCCCGTGGGCAGGCGCCGGCGGCGAGCCCCACAGCTGCCGCCCGCCCCCGCAGCCTGCCCCAGCCACCTGCCAGCGGCACAGGAAGTTTTAGGAGCTATTTTTAGACCCGGCTTCTCCCCCCCTCCTCACCCCGCCTTTAGCAATCTATTAGAAAAAGACTGAAGAGGTGAGGCTCGAGCCCCCCGACTCTGCGGGGATGGGGCTGGGCTGACCCCAATAGTATCGGCACGGAGGTGCCAGCGGTCCTGGGCACCGGCCGGGTTGGGCTTCCCCCCGGTCCTGCCGGGACGAGGGGGTGGCGATGCTCACGTGGCTGCGCCCTGGCCGCGTCCCCGCCGCCCTGCCGAGCGCGTGTTGCTGATAACGCCGGCAGATGTGTCCGTGCACGTGGCGGAGGAGGCGGCGGCGGCGGCGAGCGGATGCCTTTCGGGGAGCTCCTCAGCCCGGCAGTGATTTTTCTGCCATCCCCTGAGACTGGAAAGGCAGGTCCTGGCAATGGGAACCGGGAGATGCTGCCGCATGTCCCAACACCTCCTTGGTCCTTTGCACCACGAGGGCCGACAGCCCCGTGGGCACCTCTCCTGCTGGGATGAGGATGATGCCGGGGTCCTTCTCCGGACCGGCCATCTCCTCCGCTCCCTGCCCCTCTCCTCGCCTGTTGCTGGGGTGTATTTCTGCACCGAGCACTCTCTGAGCCAAATCCCACCACAAGTCCTCCCGAAAGGACCACGTGAACCTCTCCAGCACCTGCTGGAAAGAGGCGAGCGGACCCATGGCTCTGTCCCAGCGTGGCTGCCACAGCCGAGACAGCCAGCGCGGGCTGCCGGGCGGCATGACGGGCACAGCGCTGCCGGCACCCGCCCCTCTGGCCCCGGCTCTTGCACTGAAACAGAGTTAATTATTTCATAGCGTAAAAATAGCACCCGCGACAATCAGCTGGGGGATTTAATAAGGCAAGCCCTGACAATTATGTTTCTATTAGTAGAGGTATCGCAGCGTTGTTAAGGCAGACTCCTGTTAAGCATTTGGTAATGATCCATGCGAAAGGAGAAGAAAGATCATGGTAATCAATACTCAGCAGGGGCTAAAACACACGGACAGACCCCAGCGGCTGACAGGAGGGGAGGGAAGGGAAAAAGAAAGGGAAGTATACGGCATCTGCGTGGCAGGGCTGAGAGCTGAGCCAGGTGGGTGGCGGGGTGCTCCTTATCCACAGGGTGCTGCCAGCCCAGCACCCGCTCATCCCCATCCCAGCGCATGCCAGCACAGGCAGCACCGTGTCCCCCCAGGGACCACAGGGCAGAGGAGGGGGCCTTAGTGGTAATTTGGGGGATAGGGATGCTAGGAGGATCAAGGATAAGAAGACGAGAAACTGCCCTTTCCGAGGAAATGAGGAACCAGAGAATCAACCCAGGATCGGGATGAAAAGGAGGGACCCTGCATCACAGGGAAATGCCGGATCAAAGAGGTTGCTTACTGCGGCTCCGAGTGCTCCCCAACGCGGCCGACGGGTGATTTTCTCCCCAGCCCCGGCACAAGACCAAACCCCGCTGGCTGCATCCGGAGACCCGCGCCAGCATGGGAGCCGCCGGCGGGGCACAGGGAGGAGGTTTGGGAGCCTACGCCGGCACAGGCGGGAGGTGGGTTCGGCCGCACCGAGGACAGGTCTGGCCCTGCTCTCCAGCCACGCTCCCTGCCCAAACCGCGGCCCCACGCGGCATTGATGTGGTCAGGGCAGGGCTGAGCCCGGCAGCCAGCTCAACCAGCGGTGAGACCGGCCGGGCTGGGGCCATGCCACCACGACAGCCGGGAATGAGGGGGACCAGCCCCCAAATGCTGCACCCCAGGGACGTTTGCCCACCGTGGTT
This sequence comes from Gymnogyps californianus, assembly GCF_018139145.2. Lineage (NCBI taxonomy): Eukaryota > Metazoa > Chordata > Aves > Accipitriformes > Cathartidae > Gymnogyps > Gymnogyps californianus. The sequence goes on along the minus strand of NC_059487.1, from coordinate 15,734,384 downwards.
TATTCGCCTGGGCAGCACCAGGCCCCACTGCCCGCATGCTGCCAGCCCTGATGGATGCCTTTCGGGGTCTGGCATCAGGCAGATGTCACGCCTCGCTGGTGAGCACCCAGGGCTGGGATGTCCCCCTGGCCCTGAGCCCCAGTGCCACCACGGGTCCCTGGACCAGAGCTTGCAGAGCCGAGCTTTCGCTTGTACCAGTAAAAAAACTTCCTCCCACATCAGACTTTGGTCCTATGTTAAAACAGTGAGGGACTGCGGAAGGAGTCCCCCAGGAGACTGTCCTGCAGGCAAATACCCAGGGCAAGGGGGATTTACTGACCCAACGCCCTGTCCCAGCTCTGGAGCATCCCAAGGGATATACGTGACCCCTGTGCTGTGGCCACGGCAGCCTCACCGGCACCGGGGCAGCGGTGATGCTCTGCCCTGCCCCAGCTGTGACAAGCAACGGGGAGCTCCGTGAGCAACTCGTGTCCTCTGAGACTGGCCGCGCTGGTTATTTAAAACCCGATCAAAAGGGAAGAAAGACGGCGGGGTTTGGCTCGGCCATCCCCGGGGAGGAGCTGGCAGCGTGGGGAGGAAGGAAGTGCTGTCACCCTGCGTGGCCCCTGTGCCACAGAGGTGGCCCCCAGCCCCGGGGCAGTGCCAGCCAGCCGAAGCCGCTGCATCCCGCTCCAGCCAGGCACGCTGCTGCCAGACAGGGCTGCGGGAGACAGCCGGGGCAGCAGGAGCCTGGCCACGGGTGGATGCCCATCGCAGGCATTCTGGGCTCAGATCGCGGTAGCGGCCCTCGCTGGGGATCTCAGTGAGATCCCCAATGTGACAGGCCACGGCGATGCCCTTCGCCGAGCCCCTGGGATGCTGCAGGGCTCGGCTGTACCATCGGAGGACACAGGAGCTCACCTGCCACCGCTGTCATGGCAATACATTTCCCCGGCCCCAAATGCCCTTTGCGAGCTCTCTCCTCCTGGTGAAACCCACACGAGACTCACAGGCAGCATCTTTCCTTGTTTATTCTTGTTTTTCAAGGCTAGCTTGAAGCTTTCCCTTCCTTTTCCGGGGTTCCTGCCTGCTAATGCCAATATGTACGTGTTTGCTCTTCTCCTGCCCTTTGCACTGAAACACTGCTTGGGCATTTGCCTTCTGTCAGAGGAAACTACTGAAGCCCTGGTTGGGTTCATGCCTGCAGGAGGGGGAGCAATGGGGAAACCCAAACCCTCAACCCCAAACCCCTTTGATGGCTCCCTGACCCCCTCTATACTGAACCAGCAGTAAATCCAGCTCCGGGAGTGGGCTGCCAGTTCACCCACAGCCTGTCCCCTGCACCCAGAGCCACGGCCACGCGTGGGGACGTCGGGGACTCTGCTCCCGTTGCTGCCCCGGAGCCGCCGCAGTGTTTCTGCCTGTGGAGCGGGCAAGTGCTGACAAGCAAGCGTGGAGCGTGGTGAAGCTGGGCCCCCAAACCCAGCGGATCGTCACAGTCTGAGCAAAGAGCCCTCAAAAGGTCAACTGAGGCTGTTTCCAAGCAGTTAGAGAACTGGAAGGGCGGCTTGTTATAAAACTCTACCATACATTTTCCTGCTGTCAGGAAACCCCCTTTTTTCCATGTCTAAGATGAATGTTAAAGCTGAACCCCAAAGGACTTTGTTGTTGTTTTCGTTGCTGTTGCTGCTCCACCCTCCCCCCGCGTAAACCTCTGCTTCCACAAAATGGCCAAAGGCAGGAGGTTTTGCAGGACGGGTGAGCGGCAGAGTGCTCCCTGCCTCTCCCGGTAAACTCATGCGGGACGGCCGAGGTCCCACGGACCCGGAGGAGCCGATGGGGTGGGCTGGAGCATCACCCTCCGTGCCCACCCCAGTGGCCAGGGAGGGGGGAAGTCACAGGCGGGAGGTCTCTGTCACCGGTCCCCTCCGAAGAAGGAACCCAGTGGATTTCCAGCCAAAAATAACAGAAATATAAAATAATTCTCTGTGCTCCCAGAGAGCGCTTTCGCAGAAGGGCGAAGGGTCGATCAAAACTCAGGGGTTGCTGCTTTTTTTTTTTACAAGGCGCTCTGGATCCAACAAGAGCCAGGATTTTGCCTTCACTATAGTTTTACCCCCAAGTTCCCACGTCCCCAGGTCCCACGCAGCACCCGGGCAGGCCGGGGCACTGCGCAGGGGACTCACCCCACGGCACGTGGACTGGCACGGCCACAGCTCACCCCCAGCAAGGCACCGAGCCGGTGGCTCCTGCAGCACATGCACAGCTAGATTTAAGGCATCCGATCCCTGCAAAAAGTTACGGGTGGAGAGAGGCACGGTGGAGAGAGCCGGCCGGTGGAGTTATTTGCCGCAAACAGTGCCGCGGCTCAACGCTACCGTTGCACGGCCGCGGCAGTAAGGATTCGGGACTTTCTGCAGGTCACCCTCCCCGTGCTGCATGGGGCAACCTGTGGCGAAGCAGCTGGGGAAAGAAACGGGCTGGCCGAGGCCAGTACTGATGGAAACGAGCTGGAGGAGGCTCGTGTGGCACTGGATGCAGGGTGGTATGAAAAGGGAGATGCTCACGGCGCTGGATGCCCGTTCCCTGAGCTGGCTGGAGCGGGGGCGGTGATGGCCACCGCAGAGCAGCTTCCTGGTCTGCGACGGGACTGCTGGAGTCCCCATGAGCCGGCGAGTTCGGTTTCTTCCCCTCTTACACCACAGAAGATGTCGGACACTCTTCCCTGATCCTGTCCTCCCCATGGGCGAAAACCATGTTGTAACATATCGGGGAACAAAAATAACCAGTGATAAGGTCCAGTATCTTTTCTTCCCCCCAAATTAAGAGGTAGCTATGAAATAATGTATATAAACAACTGGCTTTAGATCCACCCTGCTCTGAAGAGCTTTTGCAATGGAAATACATAGAGAGATGTGCAGAGACGAATAAGGAACTGAGTAATAGGAAGTCTCGGCGAAGGCCGTGGGCACCGGCTCACCCGGAAGCCGCTGTTATTCCAGGCAAGAGCCCAAAGCGCCGAACCCCAAGAGCGCGTGGCATGGCAGCACGAAGGCGGCGATGCCTGCCAGCCTCGCTCTGTCGCAGCCGCTCTGCTTTTGGGGTGCTCAGGCATGGCCGGGGGGGTTGGTACAAGAAACCGGCCCGAGGAGCAGGAGGAGCTAGAAGGGAAAGGCAGGGCACCCCACGGGATGGCTGAGGAGCGGCGCCAGCACCGAGCGTGGCTCTTACCTCCTCTTGAGCTGACTTTCCAAAATAATTTTATCCAGAGGATAAAAATTCAGAAAAAAAAAGAGGAAAAGCCACGGCAGCTTGAACTCATGCTCTGCGGAGGCTGAGGAGCGACACGGCGGCTGCTTTGCCGCTCCGGACCTGTTGCTCACAGGGAAGAGCCCTGAGCACTGAGCTCACCCGTCCCCTTTGCACGACCCCAGTTGAAACTCAAGATGCTGTAGCCCAAGTCCAGCCTAAAAGGGAGACTACAACCAAAGATAAGCAAAGATAAGGGAGAGGATGCACTTCGGGAGGTGGCAGAGATGTGCTGCTCCCGCACCTTGGGCAGACCCAGCATTACTCTCCCAAGGTATTTTTCTCCCTTACCCTCTCTGGGTTTGAGTTGCATTATCTGATTATCTGCCTTCGGTTCCTTCTTTTTTTTAATAACAATATCAAAACGGGCACCCGCACCCTGATTGAGATATATTCGTGTCACTAAATTCCTGCTTCTCCACTATAATCTTATGAGGTGGAGTTTGTTTAATTGCTGAAGAACACGACTGTATTTTGATTAGCGGCTTGAGTCATTTGTGGGGAAGGGCTGACGCGGAGGAGCTAAAATCCTTGTAGGGAAATCTGATGTGGCGCTCTCCCTTGGGAGATATTCTGAAATATGTTCCCACTGGGGCGACCCGTTTTCCCAAAGAAAACGATATCCACCAGGCCAGCGAACGCCACGGGCTCCGCTCATCCAGCGCGACACGGGACGAGTGTCTCTATCGACGGGGATGGTGGAGATGCATCCAGAGGGGAATGAACTCCCCTCGCAGCAGGGAAATCCCTCCCACTCACTTAACACTTCTTGTTTAGTTTCTTAAATAAGGCCATGGATCTGCGCCAGAGCAGCCTCATGGAAGCGGCGGGGAGAGGGAGCTTCCCGGGGGAACCTCTCCGTGCCCAGAGATGCACCGCGATCCACACGCGGAGCAGCTCCGGCGGCCGCGCCTGGCCCTCTCCATCCCTCGGCTGCGGGGACACGGCACCAAGTCGCGGCATCCCGCGACGCTGCCCACGTGATGGGCTCGTGTTGGGTGACGGTCGGATGTCACGTCCCTACGGGGGAGAGCTGCATCCCGGACACCACCAAGCCAGGTCCCTCCACCCAAGCCTTTGGCCGCGCTGCTGCTGGAGGACGCGGCGGGGACCGGAGCCCGCCGTCCCCCTGACCTCAGTCAACCTCCTCGAGCCCCGGCGCTCCCCGCTACCCCGGCCGGCCAGGTCAGGGCTCCCGATCGCTGATGCTCTCCGCAACGAGGCATGGCACCCCTCTGCATCAGGGGCACGGGGAGACACATGGGAAGGGAGCCTGCCTGGCCATGCCGGTGCGTGGATGCTCCAGCGCCGCCCTGGCACCCACCTGTGGGTGCAAGGAGGGCCGGGGCAGCCCTGGGCCGGGGAGGCCTCCGGGGGGAGATCCTCCCTGCAAGCTCCCGCCCTGGGCTGGGCAAGCCCCGGTGCAGCCGGCCCTGCGGCTGGAGGGTGCCCCCCTCCTTCCCCCTCCATCTTCCTCCTCCTTCTCCTCGCAGGAGCCCTGCCCTCCCCCGGGGTGATGCGGTGGGGAGGGCCCCCTCCCTGCTCGGTGCTCGGGGTCCCCCCGCCCCGTCGGCCGGTCCCCACGGAGCATCCCGCTACCATCCCCCCCCCCCCCCCCCGCCCCCAGCCCTCGCACATGGGGCTGGTGACAGACAGCAGCCGGACACACGGACGCACACACAGACAGACACACACAGCCCGACCTCTCCATCAAGCCCGGCGCTCCGCGGTGCTCGGTGCGTGGCCGGGGGCGGGGGGGGGAACCGTGCAAAAGGGATGATGCACGGGGCGGGGGGCGCATGCAGAGGGGAGCGTGCAAAAGGGAGCGGGGGGGTGGGGGGGAAGGGCGTGCAAAGCGGGGTCCACCCGGGCGGCCGGGAGAGCGGGGTCCGCCCGCAGCCCGCGGGGGGGAGGGAGGCTGGGCTGGGTACCGGGCGAGGGAGGGGGCGACGGGCCCGTGTTCCTCCCCACCACCCCCCCCCGCCCCGCCCCGCCCCGCGGCATCCCGCGGGCGGCGGCGGTGGCGGTGGCGGCCCCCGGGCCGGGACGCAGGGTACTCACGGGCCGGGCATCCGCGCTGCCGCCGCGCAGCGCCGTCCGCGGCCGCCGCTGCCCCGCTGCCCCCCCCGGCCGCCGCCTCTGCGCTGCCTCCGGGCTCGGCACCGGAGGGAGAGGGAGAGGCAGCGGGAGCGGAGCGGAGCGGCGCGGCTGCACTGCGCACGCGTCCCCCGGCCCCTGCGATTGACTTCCTAAAGCAATTGCAGCTTTGGCACTTCCTCACGTCAAAACACACACAGGCACACACACACACACGCACACACACACGCACCCAGCGCCCAGCACCGGCACCCAGTACCGGCACCCTGCCCCAGCACCATGCACCCAGTACCGGCACTCTGCACCAGCACCTGGCACCCAATACTGGCACCCCGCACTAGCACCCAGTATGGGCACCCGGCACCGGCACCCTGCCCCAGCACCATGCACCCAGTACCGGCACCCTGCACCAGCACCTGGCACCCAATACTGGCACCCCGCACCAACACCCAGTATGGGCACCCAGCACCGGCACCCTGCCCCAGCACCATGCACCCAGTACCGGCACTCTGCACCAGCACCTGGCACCCAATACTGGCACCCCGCACCAGCACCCAGTATGGGCACCCAGCACCGGCACCCTGCCCCAGCACCATGCACCCAGTACCGGCACTCTGCACCAGCACCTGGCACCCAATACTGGCACCCTGCACCAGCACCCAGTATGGGCACCCAGCACTGGCACTCTGCCCCAGCACCATGCACCCAGTACTGGCACCCTGCCCCAGCACCATGCACCCAGTACCAGCACCCTGCACCAGCACCTGGCACCCAATACTGGCACCCCACACCAGCACCCAGTATGGGCACTCAGCACCGGCACCCTGCACCAGCACCTACTACATGCACCCAGCACCAGGACCATGTGCCCAATACTGGCACCCTGCACCAGCACCCAGTACTCAATATTGGCACCCAGGACCAGCACCCAGTACCAGCACTTTGCACCCAGTACTAGCACCCTGCACCAGCACTTTGCACCCAATACTGGCACCCTGCACCAGCACCCAGTACCCAATATTGGCACCCAGGACCAGCACCCAGTACCAGCACTTTGCACCCAATACCGGCACCCTCCATTAGCACCCAGTATCCACTACTGGCACCCTGCACCAGCTCTGTGCACCCAATACTGGCACCCTGCACCAGCACTGGAGGTCCCCTCTGCCCCTGCGGGGTCCTTGCCCATCCCCGGTGCGTGGGGCAGGGCTGCCGGTGGAGCTGCCCCCGGGACTGCTTCCCGGCTACGAGTCCCTGCCGAGGAGCGGCTTTCCCTAAATCAGAGATTTCTCTGCTTTGTTTCCTCAAAAGGGGGGATTGTGCATCGCTAAAAATAAAGGGTGATAAAACTTTGGGAGAGAAAGGAGGCATCAAAATTTCATGATCTTGCCAGCCAGGGAAATTATCCCACTTTATTATTTAAAACCTCATTAAAAACCATTTCCCTGGGAGAGACAATGATCAAACCATCATCTATTTCAATCCTCGAGACATGCACTCTGCTACGTGGGGAACGTGTTTAAAATAGGCCCCTACATGTGACTGCTCAGTTGAAAACACCAACCCCGACCCCCGGCCACGCGAGCAGCGTCTCCGAGCTGAGCCCCCCTGCCCCTGCGCGGGGGGATCGCGCAGCACCCCCGGCACCTCCTGCCATTTCAACCTGCTCTGTCCGATACACCGCATTTTCCTCTTTTTACCCATCCAGCTCACGCCAGTGGGAGCTACAAAGCGTTTGCCCAGGGAGGATGTGCCCAAGGACCTCTGCGGACGAAGCAGGGTCCTTCCTCCGATGTTGCAACTTTTCCAAATCTTCGGAGCAGCTCCAGTGCGAAGCGGCGGCTGCCAGGCTTCTCCCTCCTGCTGTGTGACCGGGCCGCCAGCCCTCCGATTTGCTTTAGCAGTTCATTTAACTGGAAGCTCACAAATGCCCATAAAGGCTCCCACATCTTCAGGAACTGCTTTGTAATGTGTGTTTGGGATTTTTAGAAATCCCCGTGAACATTTGGGCTTGTGATTCCTTGGGATTCTCGAGCCAGTCTGTCCCTTCGGATGGTGAAAAGACCATGAGCGTTTGGTTTAAAAGAAGTCACCTTTTTAAAAAGAAAGCGTGGATTGGGAGAAAATGTTTGGAGCTCCCAAATCACCTGCAAAGTAGTGCTGTCAATGAATAGCCAAACTCCCAGCAGTTTGTGCTCGCAGTGCCACAGCTCGGCCTAGACACCTCCTCTTTAAATACACACACAGTGGGGAGGGAAACACATCTTTTCTAGCAATTGCAAATGCTCCGATAAATAGCCAGGAACGCTGCTCCAATTCGGCTTTGAGTTTGGAAAACTGCTTTCCCCCAGTGCCAGCCTGGGCTGTGAAGCAGGCATGAGAGCAGGAGCTCCTGGGAAGGACAGGCAGCATCCTGCCCGCACTCCGAGGCACCGACAAAGGAAGCGACAACCTCGCTTGAGCCCTTTCCGTGCTAAACGGTGACAGTCGGTGGCAGAGGCGCTGCCTGGAGACTCCCCGCACGCCCCCACCCTGTGCCGCTCCCGCAGCAGCCTCTCCGCTTGCAGCCCAAGCTGTTCTCGAATCGCCAGGCTCTCCCACCCAAACGCTTCCCCAGCTTTCGCCCTCTCCACGCGGGTTTCCAGCCCCCGCACCCGGCGCTGCAGTAGCGGGGTCCGCCCGCAGGTGCCGCCCGACTCCGCCGGCAGCGGCTCGGCGGGGCCCCGCCGCCCCGGCACGGCACCCGCCGCTCGCCCGGCGGGGAGAAGGGCGTTGTGCAGAGCGGCTGGGCAGGGAGCGGAGACTTCACTCCTTGTTGCAGAGCAGCTCCAGGCCGGGAGCGCTTGGGTAACCGGGGCAGCATCCTGTTAGGTGCTGATGCCGCCTCCGTTTGGTACCCGATAGGGATTTCCGAAGGGAGAGCGCGGTGTCCTGCAAGCACAGAGCAGGGCCATCCGTGCGCGTCTTCTCTAATTTTCTGGCGGTGTGGCCGTTAAGACAGTGCTGGGCGAGCGGAGGTGACCTCTGCCTGGAGAGCATGGGCAGCGGGGAAGGGCGAGTATAGCACAAAGCAAGCACCTGCAACGCTTGTTTTCCTCCTCACGGAGAAAAACTCCAGTAACTCCAGGCAGGATGCTAGGGAGCAGGAAGCCTCTTTCGACGAATATCTGAAAGGAGTCAGCCTGTGCCGGGACTGAGGTACAGCAAGGCTCCCGACGGGTCTGCAAAGCACCGTTTGATGGAGAAAGCCTGTCAACGGTTGCTCAATGCTCATCTCCAAAGCGCTCTGCAGTATCAGCCTCGCTGGAACAGCAGAGTGGGCTGATCCCTCCCAGGGTGTTTCCAGCTTGTGTGCTCCTTGAGAGGCTGGCAGGTAATGAAACAGGATGTATGAAGGCTGCTGAGATGTTTTGCTTTAGAAAAGCCTCTTTCTCCTACCAGCTACCTGGGCCTTTTAAAGCTTTCCAAGCAGCAGAGGGTAGTTTGACTGGAGCGACCAAAAAAGACGCATCTGGGCCTGCAGCTCTGAGGAAGCAACAGGACTTGAGCTACTACAGCCCAAGTGGGAGTTACAGGAGAAGCAACTCGGCTGTCACCCTGCAGGAAGCGCTTGTCAGAGCCGAGATTGCAAAGGTCACGTTTGTCCTCTCCCTGAATATGCATCTCCTGTCTGCCGAGGACATGGCGAGGCCATGCTCACCTCACAGGCCGTGCGTGCAAAGAGCTGGCACGTGTGGGTGCAGGAGGCAGAGCTGCCCTGGAGACCAGCCCTGCTCCGGGGTGTAAATCCACCCCTGTGTGTCTCAGTGACAGAGCTATCTTTGCAGAATACCTGGTTTGAGCTGTGCAGTCCCATCACAGCTGATTTATTCCCTTTTGAGAAATACCTGGGCACCCGTTACAGCCTTTTTGCTCTTTCCAGGCCCCAGAGCTTCCCAGAGAACGTCAGAGCCACATTTCCCATACTGATCTCTACCGTAGCTGTCAGGCGTGCTACAAACCTGCGTATCTCCATGGCTCCCCGTGACTGCTCACATGCTGACTTAAGAGTCATTCTGGTTGGGGTCACGTTTTTCCCCCAGGGGCCTGAAGTGTAAAGAATGTCTCTCCTGTACTCAAGCTTGAAGATAAAGCAACAACTTGAAGTTCTGGAGTGTGGCTCTCCGCAGGTTGTAGAGCAAAGTTTAAAAGGGGGCTTTTGCACCACCAGAAGCAACACAACTATAAATTCTATCACATGTAGAGGGAAAAGGGTCGATTATTTTGATTTCCTAATGTAACAGAGCTTATGCAATCACATTCTATATCAGCGCACTCATATTCTTCCAAATTCTTCTCTTTAAAAACTTTTTAACCCTTTGGCCAGTTTTATCCAAAACTGACAGAGGTGTAGAGCTCAGTTCCTGCATTTACAAACAGCTGGGTAAAGAACGACCCTGCCAGGGCTGCAGCTGCGAGAAAGACCAACACACGCTGTCAGACCTTATTAGACACTAGAGAATCCACACGGATCTGACATTTGATTGATGCTAAAACCGTGGGAAAAGCTTCAGTCAGAGTTTGTGCCCTCCCAGGCACCCAGGTCAGTCCCCCAAGAGACACCAGCCTGTTGAAAGCCAGACTCCGCAAATTCTGCAGCTCAGAGCTGTTTGTTTGCTTTTGAGTGCCAAGCTGGGAGGGGGTGGGCAGGGAGAAGGAGCTTAGCAGAAGTCTTAGCCAAAAGGGCTAGTGCTGGTGTTCAAGGATGGGACTAAGAGCAGCACAGGCACTGCAGCCCCAAAGCCTGCCTTTGGTATTGTAGAGATGTCCTCCTTGAAGGAATCACTGCAAATTATCAGCTCTGCTGCCGGGTGGTACAAGGTGACAGGGCCTTGGGGGCACTAAGCCGTATTACCACTACGGTTTTCATCTGAGCCTCTCAGTGATCTACAGACTTTCTCTCAAACTCTCAGCGCTGTTTGAGAGACGGCTGAACAGTTGTTATGAAGTATGTCAGAAAGAAGTTGGAAGTGGTGACGATAAGGACAAAACTGAGGTGGCTGGACTCTTCTGGCTACTTTTGGCTGAAAGCAAGGCAGGCAGAGGAGATCTGGACAGCCGTGCCCTTTCCTTGATCACAAGATGGACAGTGGAAAAATTTGGACCAAATCCAGTCTGTTCCAACCTAGAAGTCTGCTGTGATAGTTCAAAAGCATCTCTGATTTGTTTAAATGTAGAAGGAGTTGAAAGACACTTTGGAGACCTTCCTCCTGTAAAAATGTGCACGGTTTGGTCTGGTCTCTGTACAAAAGCCCGCAGGCAGGTGGAACAGCTCCTGCAGGTATGTTGGAGAACTAGTGGAAAATCTCTGCTCTTTGGCTGCAGGGGGAAGGTGATGTAGATGATTAGAGGTGGGAAGAGTGTATTTGAGGGGAAGGTTTGAGAAGTGAAGGTCAAGTGTCTATAATGAAAAGAAAATACTTTGCACTACAGGGGAAGGTAAAAATATTCTTGGTTGCGTAATCTAGCCCAAGAACTATATTCTCCGATTTTTATTCTACTTGCATGAAAAGCATCTCTCCATCACTTCCTCATCTCTAAATTGTTTGGTAGACACAGTTCATTAGAAATCTGCTCTGTTGAATAGCAAAGTAATGAATCTTTGTGCTTTCCATTTCCTCCATCTGAACTGGAAAGTGTTTTTCTCACACGATCTCAGTCTTGAGCAGTAATAACAAAACCACAACTTCTGTTGCAGTTCTTTATTTGCAGGTTGGATTCCTCTGTGGACACATCTAAGCACAAGTGTACCTGACCTGCTGGCTACAAGACAACAGACAAAGAAAACGATGGTTATGACTCTGTGAACAAATATCATTCTGATATTTCTGTTTTAACACAGCAAGGTCCAGGACTCATTGTCAGGAAAAACGGCTCATGACTTTGAGGTTTCTCACTTATATTCTAAGCTGCGAACAACTTCTATACACAGAACAACAATTTTTGTATGCGGTTTTTGGTTTAGCACCATACAATCCCTATTTCTAATTGATCAGGTGACACTGAAATGGGTAAAGCTTTGATTATGGCCTGATTTATGTGCATGCAATTCCAGGGCAAACACAATCAAGTTGCAGGATTTACATTTACATTTACATTTACATCTTACATTAGTAAGATCCTGGACTAACTCATGTGGCCAACCTGCCTGTTCCTCTAGCTCTTCCACGCTGCAAGCACTGAAGGCCCATCTACTGTAGCTGAAGCTGTTGCACAGGTTGGGAAACAATTTATTTAACTCGGTAGCTGAAACATCTGCTAATCCTAGTCCCTCATCCCAATTCATCAGCTGTCTTGAATTCTTCTAAAGAGTTCCTCAAAGTTTCAGGGTCTTCTAATAAATATTCCACCTCTTTCATCGTCTAGTATTGCCTTTATGTGACTCCTCTGTAACACAAAAGTGGTGTGAGATGATGGAGTAAAGGAGAGCAGGGTGCTGTGCACTGAGGAAATGTTGGCTCAGATGCTAGTTCCCAAGTTATATCTGTCGGTGGTAGATTCGCCTCAGTCCAGGGCAATAAAGACAAGAAGTAGGAATATAGATGTTTTCTCACTTTCCCCTCTTCTTTCTGTAATGGATGTGGGACAGAGGGAAGGTATTATTTGACAACCCTGCACTCTTAAGATGTTTTTCATTACAGAAGTAAAAATGTCAAAAATAAGAACCTCCCCCCTGCCTTCAAATGCTTGGTCCCGTGTGGGAGGCGCTGTTTCTGAAGGGAAAGGGTTTATTTTTTCTCAGTCTTGAATCAATCTCAGCTTTCCCTGCTGTGACTGCTGGAGGAGGAGGGGAGGGCTGGCAGGCTCGTGTGTGAGGATTCATTTCCTCCAGGTCACCGAACAACCATCAGATAGCACTAGGGTTCAGCTGCCACGAGCCCAAACTGAATTTGCACCAGAGGCCCCGTATGAAATGCCTGCAGCCCAGGGTGTCTCGGGGAGGCACCCCTGCCCTGTGTGCTTCTAGCAAAACCCCCATCTGCTTCTCCTGCTGGAAATGGGTGTTAGGAGAGGTCTGAGCCTGTCTGGTCTGAGCCCTGTTGGAGCAGAGATCTTCTCACTTTCTGTTTTCCAAGACCTGTGCAGGGGACAGACTTAAAAGTCTCCCTAGAACAAATTGACTGAGGCGTCCTCTTTCTGAGACGCTCCTGGATAAGATGAAGGGAGCCATTTGCTCCTTCCCCTGCCCCTTTTCTTGGTGACACAGATATAGGCCGTGCAGCTCTTCCTCTGTTTTGGCGAAGGGAGGGGCAGTTTCCTGTTTTTATACAGAAATCAGATTGATCCAGGATGCCTTTGTGCTGCTGCTGATCCTGATGCGTGCAGAGGGGCTAACAGTGTACGTGGGCTCTGCGGCTTTTACTGCAGCTTTCCTGCTCGCTGCTAGCACCAAGCCTTTGACCCTCCCTGCGCTGCAGCATGGCTAGAGCCTGGGGGTTGACATCTATGGAGGGCCACCCCTCCGACTGGCGCGGGAGGCTCTCAAGCACCACTAACGAGCCTTTCCCACAAAAATGGGGTCTGCTTTTCCAGCAGCCTGTTCCAGGGTGTTTGCAGGTTCCCGGCACAGTAGTGCAGCTCCATCCTGCTCCAGCCATGGGACTGCCCGTCCAAGGCCAGGGCTGTATCTGGCATTAACATCCCAGGAATCTGCTCCAGGCGGGCAGGAATAGAGTAGAGAGACTTGTTTATAACTGCTAGAGGGGAGCACAGGCTGGGGAGCAGACACAGGCATAACAGTCTCACCGTCTAGCTGTTGCTGTCAAGGAATTGGTCTTGAATAAGGAGAAATGGAGAGCAAGCAGCAAATTGGCTTTGCTCAGTGCTTTGGCTACAATTAATAAGGAGGGAACTGGGCAAAGGTAATGTGTAATTAAGTTGGCTGATAGCAGACTTCTGTCCAGAGCAGGAATGTGTTGTATGCTGTCACGCTATAATTAGCAACATTTTGTTATAGTGCTTTTCCTTTCCTTGAAGGATCCCAAAAAGCTTCACAAAATGCACTCGGTTAAAGTTGCCAGCTGCCCTCGGGGAGGGAGGCGCCACGTCTGCAATGCCCTGATCCTGCGCGGTGGAACGGCCCGGGGCTGGCAGAGGGAGTAAAAGATGAGGCTTTTCCTCCAAAGACAGCCAGCTGGGAGACACAGGGTCCCTCTACCTGGGGTGACCTGTGAAATGGGTGATGTTGCCTGGGAGAAAGCTGGAGCATGGAGAGGTGAAGTTGCTTTCTAAGGTCACCAAGTGAGTCATGGGTAAAGCTAGGAATAGAAGCCAGCAGTCAGGCTCCCAGCTGCTGTACCTATGGTTATTTCTATTTATGCTCTTCACTTCTCTTGCCCATAGTTTACTGAGTGCATTCCAAGAGTAACTTGCCTGCCAAACTTCCTCCCCTTTAAAACCAGAAATGGACAGATAAGATAGTAGAAGAAATCAGTTTAACTGCTGGTATGTGCACAAACATACCTGAACCCTGTCCAAGTTATCAGCCAGGTTTTTTTTAACGCTCTTTAGGGGCAGGAGAAACGCCTCCAGTCTCAAAGCGCCTATGGCAGTTTGCTGGCAGGATATCAGATGATTTATTTCCTTTGCCTGTGGTCAAAAGGAGAAAAAATAAAAAAAGCAAAAAATAAAGGCGGCGATCATGTTAGACATAGCAAAACCCGGTCAAGTGACTCCAATATAAATCCCATGAAGGCAATGGGAGAATCGTGGCTCTGGGAATTAGAAGTTTAGACTGTAAACCAAAATAAAACTGAAACCCCAAATAAATGCTGCATTCTCCCCCAGTAAATTTTCCCAGAATGCCTTATCTACCTCTCAGTGAAGGCCTTGAGACTTTCTTCCATCAGCTTGAGTTGTAAATCAGATTGGGCCCAAGGCCAGAGTATCTGAAAAGCCCTAAACCAGGGTGTAACGATGTGGCTTCTCATTATTCTTGGGGTGAGCGGAATTAGACTGCTGTGTCAACTGGTGTTCAAAGGCAGCAGAAAAGGGTTAATTCAGGTAGCAGAACTGACATGAAGTCAGACTGTTATATCAAATGGAAGCATGGTAGTGGCATGAGCGACCAAAAATGCTCTCCTGTATCTGCCAGTTTGCTAGCCGAAAGCAGGCACTGAGGATGGAGACAGGCTTGCCTACTTTGTGACATGAGCTGTCTAAATTCACTCAAACTGCCCGTTGTCGTGGATCAGCGGATCGGCTGCCCTTGTACCCTTGCATCCCAGAGCAGTATCCCATCACTTCTTCATGCTTCTTATCTCTCTCTCATCTCTCTTCTCCTCTGTTTTCTCCTTTTTGCATTTTGCCCTTTATTTTTCTATTTACAATGCTTTTATTGCAGTCTTGGTTTACGGTTCTCTTCATTCCCTGACTTGAGGGGTGATCTGCTGTGAAGCTACTGCTGCTGGCTCGAGTCCCCTAGCAGAGCAGAGAGGTGCCTGGGTCACTAGGCTGCCGTCTGAGCCTCAGGATGTGGCCATGAGCTTTTCTCTCAGTGATTACTGCGCCATGGAAGCAGGGAGCTGTCTGATCTTTGACCAGGAGGGATGCAGCATTGTGTGGTTTTCTGTGTTTCTTCTGTTCTCTGCTTTGCTGGATTCTTCCCAGCCTTCTCTGGGATCTTTGCAGAGGGATCAGACTGGAATAATGTTGGTTTGGTCCCCAGATATCTTGTGTACACAGGCTATCCATTTCTATGAGGCAACTTTCGCAGAATGTCCCAGGCATAAAAGCTGACCTCTCCTCTTTGCCCTCGCGGTGATTCCCTGATGTTAGAGCTGATGAGTAGTGAGCGTACAGCCGAGCTCTCTCACCTCCCGCCAGTCCTGGCTCTGCACACTGGAGTTCCAGGTCCTTTCACGGAAATTAACATTTACTTTAAGAACTAAAATAAACAAAAACAAATAAATCTCCTAACAGAATAAGATCAATAAAAACATAGCCAAGTGCTTTGTTTTGCTTAGAAGAGGCATCTTTGTGCATATCCACTTGTGTGTTGCCAAGGTTTGGAAATCGGCAAAGGCTGACATTGTTTACTGCAAATTAAAGACCCTCTGGAGACACTCTGTCTTGCTTTCCAGTGTAGCCTCGGGCTGGGGGAGGGAGGCAGTTGGACAGTAGCATAGAAGAAACCCTGTTCCAGTGTTGCTAACTATAGCATTAATTTCAGAGTCATAAATAACTTCAGTACCATGGTTACAGCACTAGCCAAGTATGATATCATTTAGTTTAGGATTAGGGAAAAATATCTTCCTTAAGGCTGTGGGTTCTAAAATAAGCAACTTTTCCAGAATGGGTTTTCTCCCAAAGACTACACAGAGAAACTCCAGCCTGTAGCTGTAAATTAGAAGGATTACTTTGGTAAAACTGACTGGATGAGAAGTGTCAGCAGGTAAAACAGCTCAGAGGGTAGATTCTTCTAAGTTCCTCAGTGAATGACAGCCTGGCACTCCGTCGGTTTTCTTAGAAAACAGCACTTTCCGTGACTGAGAGCAAGCACAGTCTTTTCCAACGCGAGTTCTGTATTATGGAGACATGCAGAAGCATAGGTCCCTTCAGAAATCAGATGCCACTAATGACCATTAGAAAGATGGATTGAGAGATCGGCGCTGACAGTTCCCATGGCTGCATGGGCAACATTATAATAACTGCACAAGCAAATGACAGCTAGCGTGCATCCGTTGGTCCAGTCAAACAAACAACTGTGGTATATGTATTACAAAATTTACGCACAATTACATGCACGTACAATTCTGCAGGACCTTGGGAGCAACAGTGAAAAGCTGTTGTGAGAGAGATCCTGAATACGTGGTACATACAGCACAGCACTATAACGGACTACAACAAGAACGCCAAATGAGACAAGGGGCTCATGTGAGGAGGCATAATAAGAGAAAATTTTATGGAGAAACAGACACTTCAAACACCGCAAAAATGGTCATGGTTGATGATACAGGAAATCTGGCTCTAGGGCTCCTGGATACAAAATGCTAGACCACACAACCCAAAGCACTGATCCCATTCAAAATTGTTCAAAAAGTTATGACATTAAGTCTGTATTGGTAGGCTTTATGCCAGATTAGATATTGTCTTTCTTCCTGCTGCCGGCATAAAGCCAGCATAAACGCCGTATTATGTACTCTGGCTAATTCAACAGAAACGTAATTGTGTGCCCAGGCATGATCTGGATTGAATTTGTTCTGCTAAATGATCCAGTAGTGCTCAAACCTGGTATAAAGGACCAAAGAATTGTGGTACAAACTTCCATTTCAAATTTCATGTCTTCTCTAATGTAAGGCAAGAGAATTTTGCCACATGCAAACGTCTGTGATAATTGTTGAAATGTTTTCTCTCAGTTTAATGCCATTTCACAGCACAGATTACAGGGTGCCCCCCCATGAAAAGCAATGGAGAAACTTGAACACATGGAGAAAAAAGAAATGTACTTTTTATTTCTGCTCTTCCTGGTTCTAATCATACAGAGAACATCTGAAAAGTGACATTTCAGGATAGGCTGAACAAGTCTGACTGATATACTGCATTCATTAGCCCTGCCTCTCACTGCTACAGCCTGATCCCTGCTGAGAGAGCCTCTGGTGGTTAACTTACCCCCAGCTCCTGATAGCAGAGTCTCAGGTTTCGAGGTGATTGCAGGCTTCTGCAGCTCTGAGCAGCCTGAAGACCCTGGCCTCTTTCTTTTGCTCTTTGTCTATGCTAGCCTTGGCTTCTTCGAAGTAAGTGTTACCCATCATGAAGATGTGGGAGGCCAGCGTGGTTTTCATTTTCTCAGCAGCGGACTCAGCAAATACCAGATACCTTGCCCTCTCTTGGACTGTGTTAAATGGAGGGATGCTTTTGGTTTGGGAATAGTCCTCGGTGTGTGTGAATCACTCTGTCTTGAAGTCATCTTTATTTCAGCTGTGAATTGCAAAGCAACCTAAAGGGGAAAAAAGAGGAAGATGACAGGAGAATTTTATTTGTGTATGAGGACAGAGGTTTCTTGAGTTACCTGGTATACTGTACATGAAAAAATATAAAGGCCATCTGGCCAAGGGAGTGGCTAGAAGAGATCTCACTGACATTAGTACTAATTTATGGTACCAATAGTTTCTTTAGCATGGCCAGTGAATAAAAGTATTGCTTTCAGGCTCAGAAGATATGCAACTTGCTTGTGGCTTTGATGCTGACCTGTCCTTTAACCCTAGCAAACTCAAATCTTTGTCATTTCTCATACTATGCCTGTTTTCTCCACCTTGATTGCAGGACAGCTGTTCGCTGCCTAATAATACAGGACCCTGACCTACACTGGGATTTCTACCACCGCATAGGGCATCACTCTTACAATGACCCAGTCTTATTTTATCAGGGTTATTTAGAGCTTCACTGTTTTGTTCAAATCCTCTGCTGTCAGGGAAAAGAGTCAGGTCTGGTCCACTTGAGAGCTTTTGCAGGTTGCTGAGCTGCAATATGCCAAACAGCCTAGTCTGTATTTGCAGTGGGGCCTGGATAGTCCAAGGAGCCTGCAAGGAGCCTCCGAGTCTCTCCTGCAAGGAGAAACCATCTGCCAGAGCTGTGCGTGCATCTCTGCTTGGAAGCTCCTGGAAGCTGTTCTCAAGTGTAGTTTAGAAATATGCAGACAATTACATATCATTGCTGTTGTACTAAGACTGCCAACTGTGGGGTCAGGTTGTCCCCTTTGTTTTCCAGTAATTACTATTTTTAGTTCAGGTTTCATTCGAGTGTAACGTTTTTAGATGAGCCCAGAGGTCCTCTGGCTGTGCTCTGTACAGCTTCACAGAAGACAGATGGGGCATTACAGACACAATATACTTAGACCCTGCCACTTCATGAGACTCAAAGTCCAATTCAGTTGATTAAAGAACGATGTTTTCAAGCTCTGAGAAAAGCCATCTCTGGATGGAAGCAGAATACCTGCAGCAGAAACACAACAGGGAATAATTTCACCTGCACAGTAAAACAGGAACATTGTAAATGTTCAGGGATCACAGGGAAAGTCTGCCATGGCTTGTGTTTTGTTTTAGTAGCTCGGACCATGTCAGCTTGTCAAGTGTATCTTGAGAGATTCATGGCCCTCAATTCCAAGGCAGTCTGTGACCTAAAACAAACCAAAATCTAAGGAAGGAACTAGGCAGCCAGGCACTGGCCAGAGTAAGTCAGCGTAGCTCCACAGTTCACATCAGCGGGGAAGCCGGGCCAGGCAGCGTTCCTGGAACTGCGGTTCAATCTCAGTCCAAACGCTGAGGTCACCAGTGGCTGTCCCAGCTGCAGCATGAGCTGAGGGCATGAGTCAAAGCCACAAAAGGCTGCCATGACCTTGCCAGTATAAAAAGCGCAAAGATGCTAGATACTGCCTTGCGTGTGCTGATTACTTCTGGCTGAGAGTGATGAAGAAGGTACAAGCTGCTAGACATCAAATACTCAGGTGATCAAGAAGTCTCAATACGTCTGTTGTTCAGAAAGCATCATATATATTCTAACCTTCCACACACATTAACCAACTGATCCTTATAAGAGGCCTGGGAAGATCCCAAGTAGCACAATCCTCATTTTACCGAGGCCACTAGGTAATTAGCTGACTAAAGATTGCAAACATCAGCACCCATATTAAAATTGGGACTCGGAGAGTTCTTACGCTCATGACTTGCTGCCGCTGACGTATACCTGCAGCATGCACGGCAGCTGGGGAGCACTGGCCAGAATCCCGACATTGAGAAACCACAGCTCTTGAATAAAGGACTGCCACACAAACACAGGGGTCTCACATTTAGGATGTCATCACGACAGAGAAGCCCAGAGAGGCAGGGTTAGGTCAACAAATTCTGAAAACAGTCTGTGTAAAATAGAAACTACTGTTGAATTTAGCTTGCTGCTACCGAAACGGGTTCCTTGGAGTCATACCAGTATTCTAGAATAAAACCTGAAGTCTAGCTCCTAGTTTCAACCCTCAGTATAAAACATAGCTGACTGCAGATTAACACAAGGTGGCCAATGGCTGCAGGCAAAAATTATACTAAAAGTGGATTAAACACGGATATTATGGCTGAAATGTGGTGAGGTGCCTGTTGGAGCTGAAAGACCCAGGGAGAATGAATACAAACCCATGGACAAACTATGGGAGCCAAGCTTGTTTTTCACCAAGCCGTGTGAACCAAACCTGTCAAGTTTCACACGAAGGGCAGCTCGAGGCATACTCGTTTAGTTCTCAGAAACTGGAATTTGTGCATAAATATGTGACAGCCTGTGGTAACCAGAAACTATTCTTATCACAGGAAATGCTGTTGGTCAGGAGCAACAAATGCGTTTGGTCCCCACAGTGCTGACAAGCCTTTGACTTTGTCTATGCTACACAGATCCTTGGGTTTATTTCACTGACAGTGTTCTTAATAACAAAAGAGGTCGACTAAATTGGTTTGACTTTAAGCAGACAAGCCAACAAGACACAGAGAATAACATGTTCAGAGCAGAGGGATATGGTGGAGTATAACCAGTCTGCCTTTGCCAGTCTGCCTTTGCAGACTCAGCTGGGTTCTCCTTAGATTGATTTGTACCCTGATGAACATGACTAGCAGGAAGGTAAATTGATTTAATTTACATATTAATACAAAAGAAGAAAGTTTAGGGTGTTTGGAGGATTTATAACACACAATGGAAGGTGGGTGGCAGTTTAAGTGAGACTAAAAGAATCTAATTGAGTGTAAAGAAGGTTAAATTTCTGCCAAAGCTCCGTTTCAGGAGCTGCCAGAAGATGCCAACTTACCTCAATTTAGGATCCATCAAAGTACTATTAGAGTTTGGCCTTAAGCATTGAGTAAGCAGCTTTACGTGCCTGTGGGAGGGAGTGATATCCTAACAATAGTAGGAATGGTGCATGGTGCATGCAAATTACTCTGAATACATTTGCTCTTCACAGTGGATTTTGGATGAGGATGGAAAGGAAATTAATTTCTTTTTGAAATAAAGCCAAGATGTTTGTAGTTATTAAAATCAGTAAGTGATTTAAGTGAAAAATTAGCTCTTGTGCATGCGACAAAAACTTTGCTGTGCTGTATCTCAGAAAATATATTTTGTAACAGAAATAGTGTATTTTGCGGTTTCTATGTTAATAATAACTGTATTTAAAAAAAAAACCAAACAAAACACCACCACAAAACAAACCAACAAAAAGCCAGGAAAAGTATTTTGACTGCAGAGAGAAATACTCTGAATTCCAGGGGAAAAAAAAAAAGAAAAAGAAAAGAAAAAAAAAAAAACCAAAGAAGAAAGAAAACCTGTTAGAAAAATGCTTTAAAGAGGGTTTTATAAGTAGATCTAAAAGAAAAGCTGCTAAAGACAGAAAATGGCTTTCTATAAATGAGGAATCCTTTCATTTGTACTGCTCTTACAAAACAACGCAGGAAATCACACAGGATGCTGCTGACGAGAAGGAGGAAGTGGTTTTAAGGATGACATTGGACTCTGCAAGTGGGATGCCAGACATACCTAAGTGTATGTCTTTCTGCCAGTTTAATATACCATGAACTGCTTCTGCTTTCACTGCCTCTGCTGCCAGAGGGGCAGCGCACACTACGATGAACAACTCGGGGAGCTCTATTTGAAGCCTCTGTGGCTCATGACTCAACATGGCCAAACTGTCTCATAATCTCTTGCTTCAGGGTGTTGTTGTTACAAAACCTGTTCAGGAACTGAAACTTTTGAAGTCTTACAGAGCTGTCTGGTGAAGGCCCCACCTACTCTGAGTCCTGTTTGACTCACGACACATCATATGGGAAGCAGGCAACGCATGAGAAGGCCTTATTATAGAAATAGGGCAAAGTACTTGACTTCTGCAGAACTCAAGGCTGCCTTTGCCATTTTTAAGCGGTTACAGTAAACAAGATAATCCATGTTTGTTGAGGTCCTTGGCGTGTTATTTTCCTTTCACTCTTGATGTGGTGTACAGGTTCAAAGGCACCAGCACAATACCTCTTTGCCTCAACAGAAGTTGCATGAGGCGGTTTCTAAGAAGACTGCATGTGTATAGCCTTGCCTGATTGCTGTGATAGCGTGCGCATCTACTGTAACTGCAAATGAAAACAGTTTCAGTTCTAGGTAGTCATTTGCTACAGTTTTGAATAGACTTAAAAATAACTGTGCACACAAATAATGCATACAGATGCACCTACAGAATTTGTGTACGCATTTGTGTGTATATATATATTTGGCACACTTTCAGTGAAGGTGCCTGTGTATTTCTGCATGGAGTCTATGTCCGTGCTTCTTTTACTGTATAGGAAATGTAGCTCAGATTATTTTCAGCTATCTATATAGCTTTTAAGCAGTTAAGTTCAGGTCAGTAGCCACATGAAGCTGAAAAATCTTAAATTTCTATCAGTGCCCTTCAATAAATCCAAACTCAGAGTAACATAGTTATTCATAAGGCTCGCTCATAAATGGTTCAGTAAAATGTGACATTGGTGAGCCTATAACAAAATGCAGACTTTCACCTCCATGCTGTTTGTTACTCGCGAACAGAAATTCAGAAGGCTGACTCCACAGTACTTAATTTAATCAGAGCGAGTGCAGATCTAGCTGCCTGTTCATGTGTCTTATATCTCCAAATGCAGTAATGCATCAATTCTGTCAACTCCTGCTACAAAACTGAAATATATTTTCCTGCTAAGTGTCACCTAAGCATCAGAGGGATGAGTCTCAGAGGGGAAAAAAACCCACTCGGTGTGGCTCAAAAGGTCCCTTGCTTCAGCGGCACCTGCCCTACCTGTCCTCATGCACGTGAAATGCGCTGTGTGCCTTTGTCTTCCATGCAAAACGTGGCTTCATTTCCTGACTTCTGTAGTGAAGCAAGAAACAGCTTTTTCATCACTAAGAAAATATTATGGACAAGACAAATAGGAATAAATATAGTCACATTTTAAATTTACAATTTATAAAATACAACTCAATTTCAAATCTGCTGAAAAAAAAAGTACCCTTGCCTAATAAACAAGGTCCACCTGCAGTTTGGCTTTTTAGTTTCAAGGTTTCTCTTTGCTGATGGAAGTGGCCTTCGTGTGGGTTAAAGCTCTATAAATGGTTGCACATTGAGGTTTAGCGCTTATCCAGTTTCTCACGGGGAGGTCAGTCTCTGGTATTCGTGTGGTCCAAGGTAAAACAACATTGGTTTTCATGATGGTAGAAATGAGACAAGTGAGGTCGTTGTTCTACACCACTCTAAAAGTTATTAAAGAGCGCCGGAGCAGGAAGACCTGGGGCTAAGGTTATCCCCACAGACGCCTTTACTGAGCTAGATCCATTCCCTGGGCAGAAGAGTGGAGAGCAAGGATTGCTTCAGTGCACTGCACTCACAGATGGAAAACAATTTTGCAAATGAAGGAAAGACAGATGTCCCCCCAAACACTGTATAATCACATTTCCTAGGGCAATGCAAAATACCTCCCAAGACAGTCTGGATCGCTGCTGCTTCAGTGTGGATGCGGCCACAGAAGTTTGATCTGAACACAGGCTCCCAGCGTGAGCATTGTGCCTGTCTTGGCTCCCACAGCTGACTTTCCACTCTGGGGAAGTCTCAGGGTGAAAACTTCTTGGAGGCACCCAGTGAGGCCCTGGGTACTGCCTGGGTAGGTGGAGGCCCCGTGGCCTCACAACCTGGTCCCACACAAGGCCTGATTTTCAGAAGATGGCTCAGCTGCCGTCTGCATGCTCACTTTAACTGCCAGGCTTTGAAAACAGCTCAGCTTTTTAGAGATTGAACTGTCGAAAATCTGGTCAGTTGTGCAACAAAAGGAGCTGCCACACGCTAATTCATAGTCATTCGATCTCTAAGAAAAGCCACTTAGCAGATCTGGACAAGGGCTGAAGCTGATAAGGAAAGAACTCATTAAATTGATAGAACTAGAGATCTCTTTTAGCCTTCTCCCGGGCCTGTCATTTGCCACCTGTCACTCATTCTGTTGTTTCTGTCACTCGGAACAGTAGGTTTTGGGAGCAGAGATTGTGTCTTCCTACATCTTCTGCTTAAGGTTCTTTTAACATTACATAATTACCAATAATACGAATGGAATAGGGTACGAGAGCTGCAGAAATCCAATTTTTGTGATGTTGCTCTTGACAGCAAAAAGCCCCTTCTGTCTCAAGAATCCTTTATAGTAAGTACGTCTCCTAAATAAAACATGGTAAGACTCAAAAAACCCCCAACCCAGCGAAGCTCTCTAGAAAACCTCTGTAACTAACACATTGCTGGAGCCGACCACAGGCAACCTCACGGCCTGTCTGTTGACTCAGACTATGCTAACTCTGCCTGAGAACAACCCCAAGAGCAGACGTTTGGGTTCAAACACTGTGAGTCCAATTGCTCATGGACACTGAAGAAACAGGCCTGAAATATTTTTTTAAAAAATTTTTTTTCCCCCAGGAGGCCCTGGGAGAAATCACAGATCGAGGAACACAGCCTGGTTCAAAATTGTTGGGCAATTACCTTTTAAATCCTGGTATCCCACAGTTCAGTGTCCTGGGAAAAGGTATCACAGGGACCTCTCCCTGCTGCCAGCGTTGGGCTGAAACGCTGCATAACTGCGCAGGCTGTTGCCCACCATTATGTAGACAATACATTTATGTAAAAAGAGACAAAAAAGAAGCTCCTTTCTGGGGACCTGTCGCCCCATTAGCAGCGTACCCGCACCACAGCACAGCAGCACCTTGCAACACCCCTCCTCACCACACCTGCCCACCCCAGGGTGGCAGATCTCGCTGGGATCCGTGTCAGGCGGCACGGTGAGGCCCGCCGTGGCTCCCCACACCCTGCCTTCCCCACACACAGATTTGGGGTTTCCTTTGAGGTCTAGACACGGTAACAGCACTAGCACCTTCCTGGGCAGCCTGCCACAGCGCTCGGCGGAGCGGGGCCCGGGCTGCCCCCCGCCCCACAGGGGTTATTTTCTGTCAGGGTTTTCCCTCCTCTCCTCTCCTGTCCTCACGCCCCCCCCGCCCCCGTTGCTTCAGGGCAGTGCAAGAAGGCCTCAGGGCCTCGGGGAAGGCAGCACGCTGGGCTGGGCGGCCTCTGCGCCCCTAACCGTGGCCTCTGTCCCGCCGGCCGGTCCCCCAAGGCCGGCTGGGGGTGTCGGTCCCCCCCGCTCCCGACGGCCGCTCTTACCCGTCCCCCTTCCCTCCTGCGCGACCCGCCGCGGCCTGCTCCCGCCGCCTGTGTACGGGCGCTGCCATGGCTACGGCGCTGCTAGGCAACGCGGCCACGTGACAGCGGCCGGGGCCCCCCCTCCGGAGGGAGCGCGACGCCGACAGGCGGAGGGGCGTGACTGAGAGGGCGTGGTTATAGGGAAGGGGCGTGGCTGAAGGAGGGGGCGCGGCTCGGCGTTGCTAAGGGGGCGGTTGCTAGGGGCGTGGGGGAAATGGCGGCGGTGCTGGGGGAAATGGCGGTGGGTGCTGAGGGGAGACCTGGCCTGGCCTGGCCTGGCCTGGCCTGGCCTGGCCTGGCCCTCTGTGGTGGCTGGTCAGCCGGCCTACCCCGCTGGCCCCCTTGGCTCATCCCTTGAGCTCCCCTGGAGCCTTTATCATGATTCCGATAATAATAATGAACATTTTTGGGCTTGGGCATGGCAGGCCGCCCCTCAAGTGCTGTGCAGGCCCCAGTGTGGTGGCCCAGCTATTGTTGGGCCTCTCCTGGCACTTGGCAGCAATAATATTTCATAATTGTCGTTATTTTCACAGGCAAACTCATTTGAATTTTTCTCATCTACCGCTCTCTCCGCTGCCCTCTCATTGCCAGGAGAGATAAGAGCCACTTTGTGTGATTTAATTTACTGTGTACTGGAGTTTTTGAGAGAGGTTTCCACTAGCAGCTCCTGCTTGCAGGCCTGGACTGTATTTAATATTCTTGACTCCCTGCTCTGTGCCCCAGCTGTAGGGTACTTTCATTAAGAGGCTCTGGAGCAGGGTGTCTCTGTCAGGCAGCCTTTGTGTCCCTTTGGGCAGTTCACAGCCATCTTGTTTTTCCTTTGCATGTTATAGCTGGAAGCAAATGGCTTGTCTAGCAGAAGAAGTAAGGTTTTTTATGTTAGTTAAGTGCTTTTTTATATTAGGAAAAGGTGTACAGTGAAATCTCAGTAAACAGGTACTGAAGCATGCTGCTTCATATGCCTGATTTTGTTTTTTTTTTTTATTATGAAGACAAATACTTTCAGGAACTCCATTTTTATTTCCCAGCTTCTTTCATTTCTTTTGGCTGGGCATCATCAGCCAAATAGGTATAATAAAACCATGGAAGAAAGAAAATGTACAACAGCGCATTTTACCTGAGCAGATGTAAAATTGCACTCATTAAAGAAGCACATTTAGGCATAAAATACAGCTCAAAAATCTCCGTAAGAGCTTCCACTAGGGGAAAAGATTGCTTTGACCTTCAGAGATTGACGCAATGTGCAATGTTTATTAATAGTTTTAGCAAGAAAGTAGCTATATGGGGGATGTCTTGCCTTTTATTTGGGTGATTTTAAGAGTGCCCTTACCATTTCCTGACTTTCCTACTGAATAGGGTTGATGAAAAACTCCCCTACTTTTAGGTTAATGACTTGGCCGCTGGCGTATACTAATGTCCATCAAAAGATTTCTCTGCTCCTCTGATGATGAAGGTAGCACTGTAAATGCTGCAAGACCCCAGGCTTAATCCCATTCACTGCCTTTCCAGAAAGGGCAGGGGGCTTCGAGGCTCTCAATAGCGATTCCGTGTATGAGAAATGCTTTCTGAAGCATGAGGGGATTTTCTTGCACTGCGCTTTGCTCAAGTTATCAAAGAAAATAAGGAACCCACGGGAAAACGGGATGCTGTGGGGTCGTTTTTAGGATAGCATAATGCTGAGAGCCTAAGGCTGATTGAATCCCGGGGAAGAGTTTGACCCCCAAGTCTTGCTCCAAATATCCGTCAGTCCGCTGGCAGGGTTTTTAACACTTCCCATGCCTGTTGCTTCGAGCTGCTGCCATGCCCAGCGGCAGCAGCGCTGCTGTCTGAGATGGACGTGAGTCACGGTGCCGGGCTGTAACAGTCAGCAGCGCTTGTGCCGCGTGATGGGGCAGAGAAGTGCGAGGCGTGTCAGAGCCGCTGCTTACAGTGGCGATGAGCCATCTGTACTGTGTCGTGGCGTGTTTAATGGTTGCCTGTCACACGCACGAAACAAAAATGCAGCCTGAAGTCGGAGAACGTGCCGTTGAGATTCTGCTATGAAGTGTGTTTCCTGGCACGGGCCTTGGGAAGGCGCCTTTTTGAAGCATCCCCTTGTTTCTCCTTGGGAGATGCTTCCTGCCCTTTAGGAGGTTTTCTATAATAAAGATTTTCAAGATCTGCTTTCATGTTTTTGCTCACAATTTGTCATGGGTGTAATTACTCGTGCTGAGGATCTTCCTTTGAACACCACAGCTCAAAACCATCATCGGTAATACAAGCCTGTCTCTTTGCTTTGGACATGACTTTCAAGTGTAAGAGTTTCTCCACCTAAAGCAAAGATTAGCTGAATTTTACCAAGCCACCCATTTCTTTTTATTGACAAGACTCAGCATAACCAGGCCGTGAGGAATAACGCTGGCAGAAGAATGCCGCTCTCAGGTCTTAAAACTCACGTTTAGCGAAGCCAGGGCCTGGGAAGGGTTTGTGGTGTGACTTTTCGCAGGCAGTTGGAGCAGAGCTTTGTTTTTTCCCTTCCCCAGCAGCCTCCCTCCAGCCCAAGCGAGCCTGCCAGCAGAGGGAGCGCAGCACATGGGCTCACAAAAATAGGAGCTTGCTAAAAAAACCCAAACAAACCCAAACAATTAGCAGAATGATTATGGTCTTTAGCAGAATAAACAGAATAGTCAGAAGTCAGAAGCCTTTCCCCGGCAATGAGATCCAGCTGCAGGCTGGATGGGGAACAGGCATTGCATCTGGCGGCGATCATGTTCCTCCGGCGGGGAAGTCCCCGTGGCAAGGATGTCGCCGCGTATCGCACAGGGCACTGCTGCTGGCGGGGGTGGACCCCTGTCCCTTTTTTCACCCTCCTTGGTAGATCCACCTCTGTAATTCCCCATCAGGGTGCTACAGTGTTAGATAAAACCAGAATGGAGCTTCCTCTCCCACGGTGCAGCACGAGAGCAAGCGAAGGGCACGAGTACCGGCGATGGGCAGGGTGATGGTCTCAGAGCCGCTGTGGTGTCATGCTTGCTTGTGCTCTGGCCGTGCTTCAGTTTTTGGCCAGAAGCTGGGAAGTCTGGGGCTTGCCTGCGAGCAGGGCAGTTCCTGCAGACAGCGGGCTGTGCTCAGCATGGGAAGGTGGAAGTTAAACCGGCTGTCTTAAAGAGGATGATAAATAGAGACTAACGGGAACTGAAGGTCTCCCCTGGGACTTTATCATCTGTGGTTTATGCTACAAATGGGCTTTTCCAAAGGCTTGGGCTAGTGATGCCTTTGGGAACCTGCCTCGCTTGCAACGTCCCCCTCGTGTCTGGGCATGGGGGGACTGGCAGGGCTACTCCAACTTGGCGAGCTGAGGACCTCTCTCCAGACCCTCCTGCTTCCTGCTCAGATGGAGACCCTCTGGACCCAGCTGCAGCTGGAGAGCACCCCAACAGTGCTCGGCCATGTTAGCAGGCTGCCAGGCACTGCGGGAGCCCCATGCTGCCGCAGTTAGGTGTAGGGGAAGCAGAGCACATAGGATGTATGGCTGTTTTGCTTGGGAGGCAGCAGCAGCTTGTCCTGCTGAAAGCATTTAGCTCTGGGACTTGCTGCTCTCTCCCTGCACTCACTGGGCTGAGAGGCAGCTAAATGATTTCTCCCATAGCCCTGCCAACATCTGGGCCCTCTATATCAAAGTTACTGCTTGTGTAACGTCTCAAAACAGGACAAACTGCACATCCAGACTCGGACCGCTCACCCAGAAGGAGGGGGGAGTTTCGGTGGACTCACTTCAGCACAGCTGTGATACAGCTGGGGTCCGAATCTGGCACCAAACCACTTTTATAGCAGGTTGATCATTAGGAGGAGCTCAGTGTTTGCAGGGTATTTCCATGAGAGCTCTGCAGCCCTTAAAATCCAGCGCGCTGCTTTCATTGTGGATTAAAAAATGTAGTATCCAGCCAAGCTTTGGTAGCTTAGTTTTTAACAAGGATTTAAGTATTTTAAATCCTTTCAAAGCTGTAAGTAAGAATCATAATTTAAACTCTTGCAGACAGATGTCACGGGAAAAATATGAAGACTCTTTAAAAGGCAGCCCGCCTGCCTGTCCATCTATCTATCACCTTCTAATCTGCCTGACACGTGCAATCGCCTTTCTCTTTCAAAACGCTACAAGGCCAGGTCTGCAGAGGTGTGTGTGGAGTGACCTGAGCTGCCCCGGGGTCCTGCACGCTGCCTGCCAGCCGCAGCCCGGCAGCGGGTGTGAGCTGATGCTCAGCCTTGCTGCAGAGGAGCCTCTACCTGCCTGTACCTGGCGATGCAGGCTTGCTGTAAGGGGAGTGTACAACCCATTGAAGCAAACACCTGCAGATTTGGTGGAGGAACTTGTCCATCCAAGGCACTCTTCCCTCTGAAGGGAGTAGGAGAAGGGAAGATATTTAACTTGCCACCGGATAGAGTTTCTTCCCTGCTTGTCTGGGGGCAAGCGTGACATTTGAAGAAACTCAAGTGCCCTTTGGAAACAAGCAACACAGGATGGTACTTCGCTTTTTTAGGTGACTGGATTGTATTTTGCCTCCCCCTCTCCCCCGTTATAGAGAATTAAATGATGCTCAGCCAAGTCAATCTCTTACTTGGTCAAGCCTTTCCAGCTGTCCTTTGCTGGCCAGGGAGCAGTTGCCTTGTATGGGAGCCACGGCTTCCATAGAAACCCGCTCGCTGCCTTGCAGATGTTTTTGGGAGAGGCAGAAGGAATCAGCAGCTCGGGCTGACACACACACATCTAATTCTGGCATTACAGAGGAGGTCAAAGGCGACGAACGACACGGGGATGGCACATCTGACTTTTGAGGCTGGATTTAAATCAGTGAAAAAAATGTGGTCCAATTACTTGTCTGAAAAAGTTTGGGAAAATTATTTTTAAGAGATTTTCGTAGATAGATGAACTGAGCCTAATTCTGCCTTAAGAAAACCATCTGGGGGCTGACTGCTGAAATGCCCTTCGTGTTAGTGGTGGTTTGAAAGAGAACCTGAGTTTATCTGGTGAATTTAATGAGGGGCTGGGGGGGCCTGAGCGAGAAAGTTCATTGCAGAAATTCCTAAGGCTCCGTCATCGTGATCTGCCATGGCTGGAGGTGCATTTCCAGTAACTGGTCTGGTGTCTTTCTGCAAGGAGAGATGAAAGTGCCCTTCACCTTTAGCTTATCAAAAAGCTTTGATTGTGGTGCTTGAATAACGTTGCGCAGGAGTAGGTAGCTCTATAATGTGGCAGAGTAGGGCTTAGTAAGGACCAACATCTGGATGCAAAGCGCAGATGAGTTCAAATTAGAAATAAGGCAAACATTTTGAATAGCGAGAGATTTAGCCACTGGAGCAGTCTGCCAAGGGGAGTGGGGAGTTTCTTTACCTCTTGATAATTCTGAGTTAAGGCTGACCGCCTTTCTGGAGGTGCTTTTATCCATCACAAGTTCCTGGGCTCAGCACAAAAATAACTCTGAAGGGGGAGAAAATGTAGCAGTTTCTTTTGGCCTTAAGGTCTCAGAAAGGTTTGAAGGGCAAGATACGCTCTAAACTTGCCTTGTGTTACTGAGATTATTGGAGAAGAGAAAATGGTCATTACTGTCCAGGCTTTGCTACTGACTGCCCGCCGTGCTGTTTTGCTGACTGTGGTCTGTGCCGTGGTCGCCGCAGCCCATCCTTGGGCGTTGGGAGGGTTAATCAGTGTTTGCAGAGCGCACTGGGTGAATGCTTTGGTGAGGAGGGAGGGCATCATTTATTACTGCAGAGATTGGAAACTCCCTGATGTGATTATAATGTGTAATGATGGAGGCTATTTTTATTGTATGTTGTGAATATTTCCTTGTATGGAATCACAAGGAGCTTGCTTGTGACTTGTAGCTCTGTTGAAAGCTCTAGCAATGAAGTTCCCGATGTCTTTGGCATTCCCAAGCCAGTGCTGTATGCAGCAGCATTAATTAGCTTTGGGGGGCAATGCATAATAGTGATGAGATAGTGAGTAATTGAAAAAGCCTCTGGCCTCTGCTCCTTGCAAAGGTAGAGGACAGAGTATCACAGTCTCTGCGGCATCTTAGTACCTGGTATCTTGCACCTGGAGCGAGTAATCCCTATTGAAGTCGGAGGAAACTCTTATTTCTTGTTAGCAATCCAGACTGCTGCTCAGCAAATCCCCGCACCATTGGAGTTGCAGATATGTAGCTGTTAACGAGTTGAAATGGCATTAAAGAGGAAGTCAACCTTTTGCACAGTTTCCTCTTGGAAAGTGAGTGTTACTTCTAATTATAGCGATTGCAATTTTTCAAATGCTCTCTCAGGGACCAGAACGCCGGGGGGAGGGACGGCTGGAAATGCAGATGTATTCCTCCTCTCCATTGATTCATGTTAGTTATCTGAAACAGGAGCAGAGAGAAACAGTCTCTTACAATACCAGCTTGGCCGTTCTCCCCACGCTAGCCCCGGCATTGAGCGCGACTCCGTCCCCGATAGGCATCGGCCTGGATTACAGAAACGGCTCTCCCAAGTTGTGGTTGCTTTTCAGAGAAGCTCAAACGGTCTCTTTTTCTCCTCTTCCTCCAGCGCTTCGATGCTCTGGCTTCCTTTTGAGGTGATGGGTTAGAACTGCGTTACCAGCGATTTTGTCCCAAGGCCAGACCCTCCTGCAGAAGAGCCATCATCCATGGATGAGTTGAGCCTGCCACCTTCTGGTCAGACTCTCCAGGACTAACCACAGCTTGGGGCATGAAGTCTGGGGGCAAAATGCTTAGGTGCGATGCCCAGAGCACCATGCGCACCCTTCTTCCTACCCCTGCCTGGAGGGGGAGAAGAGATGGCTCTTCCAGGTCCTGGAGATCAGGGAGGATGTGCTGGAGGAGGAGGCCAAGAGGTCTCAGTCTCTCCATCAGCTCTGCTCCATGTGGGGTTTCTGCTCCTGGCCAAGAGGTGATGGAGCTGCTGTGTCACTTCACAGCAGCCTGTTTTGGCACTGCTCTGCGGTCCCTCTTGCCCCCTCACCCTGACCCCAGTGGTCACTTCATTGTCTTGGGATTTTTCCTTGTGGCTCCCCTGTGGGGTGCGAGCGTGAGGTTCCCCCTGTTTTGCAGAAGGAGGGCCAAAGCTCAGCTCTGTCCCCTTTGAAGTGCTTGAGTTCGGTGTCTAATGGTTTGGGGACCTAGATTTCCTGTGTGGCCAATGGAGAAGAGACGGACATCTTCTGAAGAGGGCCCAAATCACGCTCTGGAGGCGAGGCAGGGCGGTGGCTGTGGTCTGGCTCTGAGCCTTGCCTGGAGCATGTCCCAGTTTTGGCCACCTCTTGTCCCCCTTGGTGGCTAATGGCTGGGCTGTTGTCGGAGGCTCGTTTGCTGTGGGAGTTCACAGAGCCGTATCCCTCCTTCTGCGCTGTGTCTCTGGGTAATCTCATTGCAGCTACACTCAAATACCATCTCTATGGTGATGACTCAGAGGCATGCATCCCTACTCCGGGCTCTCCTCTCCCTGTCCAAATTCATATCTCAGAGGAGCTCTCTGACATCTCGCGAATGTCTCGCCACCCGCTCAAGCACAACATGGCAAAAATCAGAGCTTTTAACCTCTCCTTCTCAGCTCAGTGTTTCCCTGAGCTCAGCAGCGCCAGGACGCTGCTCCTCTGCCAGAATCTGAGTGCTGTCTTCATCTCCTGCCTCCTCCTGTGTCTTCATATCCTGGCCACCTCAAAGGCTTGCGTAACCTTGCTAAACCTTTCCTAAAGCTAAAACTCCCACCCACTCTTTCATCACATCTCCCTCCACTTGCTGCAATATCCTTTTTTTGGCCTCAACAAACTCGCTGTGGGCCAGCTTGCATTGACTCGGATGCTGCTTCAGGCATTGCTTTCCCACCTCTCTTGCTTCTCCTGCCTCACCCTTCCGGGCTGCCCTCGTGCCCGCAGCCACCCGCTGCCTCCCCTCGCCTCCCACCGGTGCCTGTTGGCTGTGCCGGCTGCCGGGCCTGCAGCCCTGCTCAGCCCTTGTGTCTTGGTGCCACTCAGGTGTATCTTCCTGCTAGTTCCTCTTTTTATTTCTTAACTGTAAGCTTTTGGGGTCAGCAGCAGCTTTCTTTGTTCCTCTTCTCACCATCGCTAGACGATCAGGCTGCTGGTATTTGAGCCAAGGTCCTGTTAACTAGCACAACTGGGAAAACATCTTGCTTGTGGGCAGGGAGGAGGCCGATGGCTGGACAGGGCAAAAGTATTTCCCCAGAGTCTTGTCTGGGACTTGGCTCGAAGGCTGGCAGGCTGGGAGACGCAGGACTGTCACGGGCTGCTGGCAGCAGCGTGCTGTATCCCTGCCAGCCCACCGCGCTGCCCAGGCTTGGGGTGGACCAGCGAATGGATGGGATTTCAAGTGCCAATAAACAGCCCTGGCCCCAAGCACAGAGAACACAGCTTTTTCTTACGGCTGCAGGGGTGCAGCTACCCCAGAGGCTAAATAAACCACTAAACGGGGACTGGCAATGGGAGACTGCTTCAGGGGAGCAAGCGGTGGGTAGAGCCTTTGCCTGTGAACTGAGCAAGGCTGGGAAGATGGCTTCTGCCCCAGGGAACCTGCTGTCAACAGGGGCTTGCTGCACTGATGGGCATTAATGAAATGATGGAGGGCCCGGAGCTGGCTGGACTCCCGGGTCTGGTCCCCACGGTGGGCGATGAGGAGGTTGTTTCTGCCAACGTGCCATGGGCTGCAGAACGGCTCTGGACCAGACTCAAGGCAGCGTGTTGCAAAGGGGATGCCGCAGAATCGGGGCAGAGCTGCCGTGGTGTCCCAGAAGGGTGTCAGCAGAGCCTTCTTTGCAATTTCCCTGCCAGCTGAATATTCATTTAGGCAATAGCAGAAAGCTGTGATGGGTCTGGTGAGATCTGCAGTGCTTCCGTTCGAAAGCAAAGGCACTTCACTTTCCATTAATTTATTGATGCTGGGCTCCAGCCTCACCTCTGCTCGCGCGGAAGGATGAAAGCAGCTCCTTGTTCTCTTGTGGCAGGAGCGAGGCAGGTGTGTGTCAACAGGAGTTTTATGTTGAGATGTGAAGAGCTTATTTCTAAAGCAGCTCGTCCCTGGCTCCCCCGTGCCAGTGCTGATGTGCAGCCCTGTGTGCTGACGTTCGTGGCAGCTCTCCGAGCCCCCATACCGTGCCGTGTGCCTCGTTGCAGCTCTTACAAGAGCTGCCCTTCCCAGATGAGCAATCCAGACAAAGGATGGTTTTAATGTGGCCGTAGAAGAGGCATGTCTACACCTCTTGCTGTGATCCTTCCTGTTTTCTCCTGGGGAAAGGTTCAGTTCAGGAAGGTCTTATTGATTTCTCTGAGATTTAAGGGTGGAAACAGCATCACAACCTTACCACTGCCTAGCTGCGCTCTTTCTTCATTCCCCAGATCCTCCCAGCTGGGATTTCTCTACTTTTGCTCTGTCTTCAGTGGGTTTCAGCTATGGCACAGCAAAAGCAGCGTCAAGTGTTTGTTTTTCCTGGGAATTCGTCCTATGGCCATGGCCTGCCTGGGGTTAAAAATAGCTGCTGTGCCCTGGGCAGTTTGCTTTGCAGCACATAACAAAGCACAGTTGCTGGGAGACACGAATGGGTGACACAATGCCAGTTTCGGAGAACTTGCCTTTGGGCCATGTGATGCCACCCCAGAAGTCAGTAAAAATGCTGGACGGGAAATCCCTGTATATTCCCAAATCCCGTAACATTCCCACAGTGCCGGCCTGGAGGGATGCTGTGGGTCTGCCTGTCACCGGCCAGGGAAGGGTACTGCAGCGTGGCCAGGCACCGGTGTGCTCCTTGGGTCAGCTCTGCCTGCCCAGAGCCACCCACACCCCCGGGGTGACCTGGCTGATCCGTGCCAGGCCAACTCAAACAAGCCCAGGACAGTTTGGATGGGGCTTTCTTGGCTATCTGTTGGTCTGTGCTTGAAGCATCTTTAGTGATTATCTGAATCAACAAGGTCTTCTGATTGTGTCTTGACACATTTACCTCTTCTCTACTGAAGAGGCCCCGAAGCAGCTCCTCTTTACTCTCTTAGGTAAAGGAGAAATAGGCTAATGGGCTTCATGTCTGTCCCGGCCTGTCAAAGCTCTTCCCTTTCCTGAGAAAACAGTAGGGAAGTTTCTGCTAATGTTCTCCAACTTCCTAATGCACAAATTGCGGCAGGATATTACTTAGCATTAGCACCTCATTTACAGATGTGAGCACTAAGTAAGAAATATTCATCAGTCACAAGAGCCAGTTCTGCTGCTCAGGGTGTCAGAGTGAGTTGAAGATGACCTGGCTCTTCTGACACATAACACATATAATAATAATAATGAAAAAAGCAAGATTCCTTGTTAAGCATTACATTATCTTCCAGGAAAGTGCCCTGCAGTCTGGAGGCAGCAGCTCTCTCATGCTTTATATGAAGGCAAAGCAACACAAGGGAAGAAACTAGCTTGCTCCAGAACGGCTCCCGCTGGTCCCTGTGCTCTGCTGCTTGTAGGGCAATTTGTGGTGGCCAGAGCCTGTTCATGTGGAAGGACAGGGCTGGATGCTGAGAGCATCCGTGGTGTTGGGCTCTTGAGGAAACAAGGAAGATCTTCCAAAGCCAGCAGTCACACCAGGCATGAATGAGGGCTGGGATACAGCTCGGGCAGAGATGCTGTGTGCAGGAAGGATGGCAAATGCTGCCCAGCAATGGGGAGGTGAGCGGGGTCCATCCATCCCCACTCACCTTCCAGCCAATGCCACGGACGGTGCGGGCTCACACTGCTTGGAGAAGAAGCCGGACCTAGGAGGGAGTCAGAGACATCGGGAAGGTGCTGGCAGGGAGGCCAGACCAAAGGAGGGTCCACAGGTGCTCAGCACAGAAAACCAGCTCTGCCGTGCCGGGGGATCCAGGGCTCAGCCCTTGCTGAGTTCACCCTGCCAAAAAATGAAGGTCTTGCTGTTTCCACTGAAATTAATCCTTATGGGAATCTGGTCTCTGATGCAACGCTCCGCAGGAGATTTCTTTTTCCCATCACTCTGCTTATTTCAGCTCGAAAAATAAACAGAGGCGAAAAAGCAATAGGCAGTAAAAATATCTAGGAGCTGCTCGAAGAGTTAAGAGTTTGCCATCTGTCTGTGGGGAGTGCGCCAGGATGGGTAATGCAGAGTGCTGACTCAGCTGCCATACTTCAGCGATGAGAGCGGAGGGAAAGACTAAACAGTGCTGCCTCGTATTTTGGCTTGGAATTACTTTAGAAATAACAAACATCTGAGCTCTGATTCTCAACTGACAATATCTCTAAATGGAAGGGAATGTATGGGATGGGAACCAGCAGCGAATGGCCAAAAGGAGTAAGCAGCTACTGCTGCAAGCGGGGAGTGTGTGGAGGGGCAGCACGGCTGGAGAGGGCAGGGGAGGGGGCTGCTGGGGGGCTGGGGGTGTCTCAGCTTATGGGATGGGGACCAAAGGAGCCTGCTGGAACACGTGTCCCCCTAAGGACGATGGGGATTGCGAGGTGGAGGAGGAAGAGGAGGAGGACTGTTGTGTTGCTTCACAGCTCCATATCTGGAGCCTATCTGAATTCTGGGCTCAAGCTTGAATTAGGACCCAAAAAGTGCTTTGTGTCCAAAGTGCTTGGCCTGAGGCTCCTGCTTGTGCTCATCCGCTGCCCACAGCAGGAGAGGGCTGGTGTCTTGGGGACTTCGGACAAGCCCTTGTGAAGCCCACGACTGTGACAGTCTCCTGGGTTTGCACTGCAGCTCCGGGGTTGGCCTTGGCTGCTTTGCTTTGGTGTTGCTTTTCTTGCCACCCTACCTTTGCTGCGTTGGTGCTGGGTCTGTCTCTCCCCCACCTTTGCCAACCCAACACAGATCCTCTTGGTGATGAAGTCTGCATTTGAGAGATTTTTTTGAACTCTTCATCTTGGGAACAGCAGAGTAGAGATGAGTGAAGAGCAAGTTTCCTTGTTCAGTGGCTGAACTAAAAATATTCAGGGAAAAATTCATTTGGGGTTGAGCTAAGATCTAAAATATTTGCTGCGTTTTGGCCTTTTCAGA
This sequence comes from Gymnogyps californianus, assembly GCF_018139145.2. Classification (NCBI taxonomy): domain Eukaryota; kingdom Metazoa; phylum Chordata; class Aves; order Accipitriformes; family Cathartidae; genus Gymnogyps; species Gymnogyps californianus. The sequence continues at coordinate 15,697,732 of NC_059487.1, read as the reverse complement.
CCAAATGGGGAAGAACAGTTCATTTCACTGTAATTCACAGCAGCTCCCGGCTCCCCAAAGGAAGTGCCTTGTTCCACTTGGAGGGTGAAGTTCTCCTTTTTTCTCCCTCTTTCTGTTAAACGGACACATCTTTTTTAAATGAGAAAGATAATTTCAGTATAAATATGTTTCAATGCCATGTTTGACCATTTCCAAAGTAGGAAGTTAATTTTAATACTACTGGGGCTGAACCTTCCATCACGGGTTGGGAGAGGGTCCCCCCTGCTCTTGGATGGTGCTGCCTGCATCGTCCTGCAAGACACAGGGGTCCTTCCATCCCAAATGCCATGTGCAAGGGATCAAGTGCTAGAAATGTCATCTTTTTCATCCCTATTGCTTCAGCAACCCATGTGTGCTGGTTGAGACAGCTCCATTTTGCCCTGGCCGCAAAATGCCTCGTGTCTCAGCTAGGGCAAGCTGGAGGTGTGTGATGAAGGGACTGATGCTCGGGGCTAAACATAAAAGGTGCCACTTTCCCATTTGCTTTCCCCGTGCTCTTTTCACCTTTCCAATTTGCTTTTCTTCCCATCTTGGTCATCATTTTGCCATTTCTGTAGGGCTAGATACTTCAATGTTTTGCTTTAAGGCTCTAGAAAAGAGACATCTTTTGCTCGGAGAGCTGGATGAAGACTGTGGCTCAGTTAGCATTCATGGGACAGCATTGTCGCACGCCGCTGATGCCTCCTGCTCCCCAGCTGCATGCCCCGCTGGGGCCACCCTTTGGGAAGCGCAGGGTGCTTGTCACAGTCCCAGCCTCTGGAAATCAGTGGCATTGGGCTGGATGACACTGAGATGACTGGTGCTGAGCCAGGCTTCCAGTGCCTCCTTGCATGTTTCTGCCTGGTGTGTGGCCTCTTGGATGACAAGAGGATTTTGCCATTTTTGAAGGGAAGCTGGAGGCTCTGGGAGCGTCCGTGCTGGCTGGGGATGTCAGCCCAGCTTCTCTGCAGTGCTTCTGGGAGTCTGCAGGAGGCAACATGCTCCCGTTGCATAAACCTGGAGTCAACTGCTATGGGTCAGCTGTGGCTCTTCTCTGGAAGGATGGAAACGTGAGGAGCATGAAATGGGAAAGGCTCCCTTTGGGTGTGCCAAAGAAGCCATATGAGCCAGCTGAACACCTCCAGGAGCTGGTGGCTGCTGGCCTGCAAGGTTGGGTGGCCTCGTGTCTGTCACCAGCCCCATGGCTAACTGGCGTGGGAGCGTGGCTCTGCCTCGCGGGCCCAGGAGGAGTAGCTGCCCATGGCCATGGGAGCTGACTCAGCCTCTCTGTTGCTTTTTCTTCCTGAGGTTGTTCCTCTGAAAGCTGTTTGTGGCTCTTCTTCTCCATCTCCCTCTCTTCTGAGGCGTTCATCCTTCAAGCCCTGGAGACCGTCCCTGGTCCTGCTTTGAACCTGCCAGATCAGAGAGGCACGGTGGGGAACCCCTGGAGGTTTGATGTGTGAGACCAGAGAAGGCAGCGTCAAGTGTCACCTCCATGTGAGATCTGATTTCCCCGGGAGGGAGGGAGAGAGAAGCTCTGCAGGTGCTTGTTGGCTTCAGGATGGTTAAAAGACAGATCCACGCACGTGGTGTGCTCAGGGTGGGCACATCTGGGTCCCAGCGGTGTGCTGGGCAGTGTGACCTGCAGCTCCGACAGCAATAAATGCAGAGGCAGGGCAGGCTCACCTCCATCTCCTCCTCTTTCCTGACTGTAATTTCCTGCAGCAAAACAAACCATCGCTTCGATGGAAATAAATGCATAGCAGGTGCATCTCTAATCTGAAACCCCATTTATCCTTGGAAGCACTGAGAATGGGTCCTTCGGACATCTGTCTTGTCGTGGGGACGCATGAATAGACCCATTCAGATGCAAACACAGGCCAGGTATTGCCTTCTAAATATGGCTGCATTCACCAAGAGATGGATTCCTATGAAATGAGCTCGATGAGGCAGGCAGTAGAGCACACTGGAGATAATAGCTTGAGTGAAAGAACTAACCGTATATAGGAATTTTAATTACACCTGACAAAGCCTGAGAGGAAAAGGGGAGAGAGATTGAGGGCAGCTGGTATAAAGATGCTGAACAAGCTGAGTTTGGTGAATACTGTTGACCTGCTGCAGTTTAGGTGGACTGGCATGTCTGTGGGTGCATGGGCCAGGGACAGAGGGACGGGTCCTTCCACCATGCCGGGTCAAGAGAGATGCCAAAGTGAGCTGTAATCATACTGTGCTTTGTACAAATTCATTACGCCTTCCCTAGAAGTAAATTAGCACTGGGAAGCTCTGCCCTGTTTCTGGCAGCACCGGGAGGATGGGATGTGAAGGGAAATGCTGGTGGGAGGATGGACCGTGCTGCTGCGGGATTTTGTGCCACTTCGTTGTGGTGCAGATGGGGTTGATCCACCCGCTGCAGCCTCCAATTGATACTGTGCTGCCAGGCATGTTTTGGGACCCTCTGCCCTTTGCTGTGTACCCAGCTCATGCTCCCGGGGGAAAGCAGGGCCACGCAGGACCTGGGAGCAGCCCTGGCACCCGCAGCCTTATCGCTGCACACAGCTTCGGTAAGATTGGCCTTAAAACAAGAAGAGCTGCTGTCTTGGCACCAAACCTCCCAGGGACATGCAGACCTTTATGAGCTGGAGCTCAGAGGCCAGCTCCACTGTCAGCGCGGGCAGCTAACCCAGGCCAGGAGTGGTGCCGGGCGGGCGGCACAGGCTCAGCAGCTGGCTGCAGCATCAGCAAGCTGGGAATAAACCAGAAAAAGGCTGTCAGAGCTCCCGGCCCATGCACAGCGCCTGGCCGCCTTTGCTGAGCTCTCTGGGGCATTTAACACACGAGCCGAGCCAGCTTTAACTCCCCTTTGGGCTATTAATGCAAACCGGCAAGGCATCGGTGATACGTTTTAGTTTAGCTAAAAAAGCCTTCAGAGCGATGCTGAATAAGTATTAAAAGGCCATTTAATATTTTTTATTTTTCTTTTGCAAACACAAGGAAAATTCAAACCAGCTGGCAGGGCCAGGGGTTTAGTGCCAATTGCAGCAGCCCCTGGGATTTCCCTTGCGTGCTGTGTCTGCCTGGGGTGAGAGGCTGGGATAAACCAGGTAATTTGGGCTGTGTCCTAGTGGTGTTGCAAGCGGGGGCGGCTGGTGGGAGGCTCTGCTTTCCCTTGCCCTGCAATGAAGCCCTCCACCATGTGCAGCGAGCATCTTGCTAGGTCTTTTACCTGCCTGGGGTGCAGATGGGTCCCTGCCCAAACAGGAGAGCCAGGGGAACAAAGCTGAAGAAGGCAGGAGAGATGCTGGAAAGATGCATTTTAGCATGTGGATCCTGCTAGCAGCCAGATACATCCCCAGGGAGCGCTCACCTCGCCTGGATGCCCAGCATCTTTGTTTGGCTCTGCCGTTCCCCTGCCCCGGCAGACGCAAACCCCCCATCTCTCTCCCTTGCCCTGAGGAAACCCACTTTGATATCCTGGCCTGGGGACCTGCTGTTATTTCCCAGCCCTATGTGTGTGGCTTTGGGGCTCCTTTCCTGGCTGTTTAACCCAGCTGGGAGGATACTTCGGGCGTTGCTCCCACATCTGCCCTGGCTGACAGAGCCGGGAGCCCAGCCTGCCCCAGCCCTGCCTGGCCGTGGATCCAGCCACCCGGTACTTAACCTGGTTTCTTCGCACCTCTCGATACTCCCTGTCCAATGTCTCGTGGTGAGACATGTCTCACTAGTCCTGAAATACATTTTTTTCCTAAGTGCAAGTTCCATCCAGAGTAATTGCTTCTTTATTGCAGCTATTGTATTACGCAAAATAATAAAACTCCATTAATTGGGCACAAAATGAGAGCAGCGGAGGCTGGAAAGAGGATGCGCCTTGAACAACTGCAATATCCCGTGTAGGATGCCACGTTTCGCTGCCACTGGCACTGCCCGCAGGAGGGGTCAAGGCTCAGCTTTCTGCAAACCACCCGTGGGGCTCTCCTGGTGTCCTCCAGCCCTCCCCGTGCCTCTGCCTGGCATTGAGCTGCACGCGCGGACGAGGGCACGTCCCCGGCGCGTGTGCCAGAGCCCATCTTCACATGCCTGGAGCACTCTTGAAATAATTATGCCCAAACATTTTGACTAAGCCCTTTGCTCTCCCCTCCCTGCTAGCATCCCAGCTCTGCGGTATCCCTGGAAAATGCTGGCTGTCGCTGTGGGACAGGCTCTCCTGCCTGCTCCGCCAGGCGCCGGTTGGTTCAAATTAACTTTGCAAGCAATGCTCTGTCTCATTTTCTTCTGACTCCAACAACCTCCAGGCTGCTCAGTGCCTGTGTGGCCTGTCCCCCTCTGCGCCTTTGGGACAGATATAATGAAAATCATTCTGGGTTGAAAATCACAGCCTGGGAGACCGGGTTTCTCCTCTTCTCACCAGTAACCCGGTTGCAGAGCCTGGGCGGCTGAGCGGAGGAAACTGGTTTTGGGGACCAGGCGGGGATGGGGAGTAGGGCTGGGTGCAGGGCTTCGCAAGCGTTGTGGCTGGGAAAGGGAGATCCTCTGCAAAGCCGTGTAAGGCCTGAGCTTTTCTTTTCTGCAAATCATGAGCGTGGGCTAGATATGCCAGCCAGAGAGGCCAGGGTGCAAGTAAAGGCTTGAAATCTCCTTTGCACCAGAGCAAGCTGCAACCACCTTCAGAAATTACCTAGCAAACTCTCTGCCTAGGACAAACCGTGGTACAGGGCATGGGCTGGGGGGTCCCAATGCATCTCAGGTACCTGCAGGGATTTTAGGGAGAGCTGGGACATTCCTGGGAAGCCTTGATCAATGAGTGTCGCACACAGCTGCCCATCGGTCCTGCAACACACGGATACCAGCCTGCTAATTACCTACCCCTGCATCCACACATCCCCATCCCTAGCTTGCACCAATGTGACTGTGAGAGCAGGTTTACTAAGGAGGGGATTTATTGGCTGGAAAACCGGCAAAAATCCTCAGTCTGCAGGGAGGTGGTCAGCCCTTGGGAGGGCAGCGGAGGCTCCTGCGGTCCATTTGGGCAGCTCCATCAGGAGCACCCCTGCCTCTATGGTGCTGCAGGCACCGGTGGACACAGGACTGTGATTATATTTCACATTGTTTTGCACGCACTGTGAAATTAATGCTCCTGAAAATGAGGGCTGGTTTCACCGGAGAACAGCTGAATCTCAGCCCGGCAGAGCCTGGCCTCCTTTCCTTGGTTTGGTGGAAGCAGCAAGGTGGGGTTGGCAGAGCTGAAACGCTCCATGCTCCAGTTTAGCGAGGTCGAACTGAACGGGCTGTGCCGGCTCCGAGCTACGTGCCTGGCCTCCAGTGAATCCCATCGGTGCACAGGCTCACACGTGGCCTTGTCCAGCTCTGCCATGGGACACATCCCCCTGCCCTGCCGGGCTCTGCAGCCTCCCGGCACAGTCTCCCTGTGGCTTTAGGAGGAGAAGAGCGTCGGTTGGGAGCACAGCAGTTCTCTTGGCTAATGCGGAGAGTAGAGATATCAAAAAGCTAGAGCTGATCTGCTAAGTGCTTTGGCAGTGCCCAGCGTATCCGCTGGACTCAGCCCCCTACGGGCATCTGGCTGCCTTTCCCAGGGGAGCGGGTGCAACTGCGCTTCAAGCAGAGGAAGGAAAGCAGGAGGGCAGAAAGGATGCTGCTCTCTCCAAAGCTGGCTCAGGAGCCGGCCGGGAGGATTTCTTTCTGAGATGTTGGCACAAGTTGCAGAGGAAATCACTCAGAGAGGAGAGGCTGGCTTATTTCTAGATTTCTCCTGGGTTTAGGTAGCTCACGTTTATTGGCGGCCGCTCAGGAGAGTGTGTTCGTAACAACTGCTCTCTGCAAGGAGGGGAGCGTGGAGAATTAAGCAGTGTGTGTCCTCTGCAGTGGCTCTCAAGGAGAAGAAATCCACTGTCAAGCACAGCCCAAAGCCCAGAGGAGCAAAGTGATTTCAATCCTGCATTTTCATCTCCTTTCTATCAGCGACGGACTGGAAGCACCCATGATGAACTTGTCAGTGATGAGCTTCGGGAAAAATTGTTTCTGCATGCTTTTCTTCCCCCCCCCCCAAAAAAAAAAAAAAAAGAAAAAGCTTCTCTTTGAATTTGCTGGGTCAGCGCTTTGGCTGCTGTTGGTTATTTCAATTTATGCTTTTCTCCTCGTTAAATCCTGCCCTCTGCGGAAATGTGTGAGCTCAGGAACTCTGACACACTCGGTCCCTGCCAGGGCCCTGCCACCAAGTCTCCTTGTGATTGATTACTGCGCAAAAGGGTCTGCAGATGCTGTGGTTACATATAACAACAGGGAGCTGGTTTCTGTGGTCCAGGAAGATGCTATCTGCCTGGGATTTGCCTTGGATGAAGCCCCCCCCAAGGCCTCCCCTTCAAGTTGCACAACCAGCTGAGGCCACCCCAGATTTGGCTGTTTCTTTGCATAAGCACTAAATGGAAGCCAACATTTTAGCAAGCCCCTTTGGACACGCCGCTCAGCGAGAAACTGGGCAGGAAAGCCAAAATGCACGTTGGCTGCCGAAATGCAGGGAGATGGGCTTTGGTCAGACCTCTCCTGGCTTAATAGTGTCTGAATTGATGGAACCATTGAAAAAACTGAGCTGCAGAGATGGTGATCTCCGGACCGTCGACAAGGGGAGCTCTGGATGAATGAAGATGTGAAGCTGCACGGTTAAAGCCTCAGGGTGTTCCCCACCAGACCCTGGGGCAGCGTTCGCTTGCTGGGCTGAGCTGGGTGGACTTTGCCATTTCCCCTCGCGCTAGGCAAGGCAGAGCTGCTGCCTCCTGACCTCTGCAGGGCTGTATCCATCAGCGTCTGCCTTCCCCAGTTTTAGCTCTTTTCTTCTCCGTGGGATGTGATCGAGATACAGATTTCCAGTCTGGGGCCTCTTATTTATATACAGAGTGTTTGGGGCGGGAGCTTCCCAGAAGGATGGAGCCCAACTCCCCCCTCCTAAACACACAAACACATGAAAAAACTGTTGCTACTTCGGAGTGTAAAGCAACCCTGCTCAAATGTGTTGTGAAATCAAATAGATCAAGTCTTCCCTGCTGTAAACAGCCGGTGTCTGCTGCAACATACTTTCTTTTTCAATTTGCAGTACCTGGACAAAGCAATCTGCCGGGATTTGGTGAGATACGATGCCCATCCGTCAGCTGCTGTCGCCCTATGCGGAGTCTTGCTTTATCCCAGGGAATCAATCCTGCCTAATGTATAAATATTAGATCTGGAGTCTCAGCTGTGGAGGAGAACGCAGAGCTGTCAGATAAGCTGCAATTAGTGCATTTATCTACTTTATTTTCCTGTTGTTTCCCAAACTCCTTTTGCCTGCCTGCTCTTAATACACGTTATTAAACCTGCACTAAATGTTGATTAAAGAAGCAGAAATCCCAGGTGTTTGTTACCGAACACTGCTGTGAGATGCACTCTTCAACTGCCTTGTGTAAATTTTCATTTTTAGGGGTTTCCCCCCCCTTCTAAGTACATTCATGCCAGAGAAATGGCTTTTTAACAGGGGATTAGTGGGTCATCCTTCTGATTTGCTTTCTGATTTGCTTTCTGATTTGCTTGGCTTCACCGGAGGGGTGACGAGTCGCGTCTTTGCAGTCAGCTCTGCTGTCTTGGAGAAGCATATACCCTGCTTCGCCAAGTGCTCCAGAACCTCTTTAAGCAAAATGCTGCAAAAGAGATAGATATATTCTTATTAGTCTTGCAAGAGAAACCACAGCAATCAATCCCAGCGCTAGACTAACTCCTTCCCTTTGTAGTTTGGATGTTTAGAAGTAATTTGGGAAGTAATCACTGTGAATGGCAGTGTGGAAGTAAATGCCTGCAATAAAACATTGCGGGGGTGACTGTTAGCCTAATGATATTTCCAACAAACATTACTGAAATATGTTTTCTTCTCTAAAATGGCAACAGAATTTTAATGTTCTTAGTGCTAACATGGAAATGGGGTAAAAATTAGCCAGGTTGGTTCTGAGATGATTTTTCTTTATTATTGCAAGGGTGAGGTGCGTTCCCCCCTTCCTAGTGCCCTGCCTATCCAGGAGTATGGCATTATTCTCTACTTCACGATCTGCTTGTGTTTTATTTCACGTTACGAAGCCCCTTTCCATTAAACCAATATAAATAATTGCTATATTCTTCCACAGAGTAAACACGAACGTTGCAAGCTGGCAATAGCATTACAGGAAAAAGCTGCTGGCCTGATCCCAATGGCCTTTTCTCCTTTTTTCCAGATGGGTTCATCTCTTATTCTTTGTGAATAATTTATCCAGGCATGCCTGGAAATGTTCTCTAAAGAAATTACGACTGTCTTAAAACATCTATGCCAGTGCTGCCGGTTGGTGCTGGAGAACCTTGCTTTTGCCCTTCCAGCTAAGCGGGTTTCTCTCTGTGTGTGAGCAAGCCTGTGGTGCTGGGATGCGCTGGGATTTTGGGAGAGGAGCCTGGGAGGGTCGGGAGCTCGAGGTGGGCAGTGATGGCATGGGCAAGGCGCGTGGTCCATCCAGCCATCATCTCACTGCGACGTGGGAGGGTGGCTGAGTCGTGCAGGGATCCAGTTCGGCGTTGGGCAAATCCTCCAGCGCCTGCTAGATGCAACGCTGCGTGTGTGTCTGGGTTGATATCTCTATCTAGGCCACTTTGTAGAGATTTCCAAGGAAAACCTTTCCTGTAGAGAAACATTTCCAGGGTAATTCAGTTGTATTTGTAAAATTTGCCCCGTGAAACCAGTGTAACTTCAGCCTCCGCATCTCTTGACCGAAGTAAATCTGCCTGCTGCAGATTCGGTTGAGTATATAGAGCATCAGAGCCAAGCGTGCGGGGCTGCAGGTGGGCCTGCCCCTGCCTTCTTTTGATGGATGGGTGCATTTTAGGTGCCGCTCTTTGCAGATGGAGCCCACGGTGGCCAAGTCCTGCCAGCCAATTGCTTCCTGTTATTCAGCATTTGCAAACCAAAGTGGAACGGATGGAGAAGCGGTGCCAACCGTTGCTCTTGTGATCGTGTGTCTCCATCTGGCCAAACCTGCCAAGGGGGATTGGAGGCCAGAAGGAAAAACTCACCATGCTCATAATCGAAGCATCTGAAATCCCAGGACATCGTGAACTACAGGAAACGCAAGGGGGGAAAATTTGGGGGAGGCTTCAGACGTTTGCTGTGCCTGGCGCTCCTGCTAGGAACGCAGCCAAGCTTCATCCTCCGTCAGAGGCACGGCAAAGCCCTACAAAGCTACACGGCGAACACCTACCAATTAAATGCTGCGTAAAATGAAAGCCAGGGTGTTGTTCAGCCCTCGTCAGTCCCTGCAGAAGGGTGGGCTGCTGTCATTAGCGTGTTAGCAGGACTCTGCCGCTCCCTAAAAGGAGGAGCTGGCTCTGTGCTCAGTGGCTCATAGCAGCTGCCGGTGTTCAGGGCTGCTCTTTTCATTGCATGCCTCTCTCAGATGCAAAGCTATTAAGGCAGGTGATTAAATGCCATGCCTCTCTATTGATCCTCTGCTGCTTCCCAGAGCCAGGGCTGACGTTATCCTCTTTGGATATTCATAGCGCTGCCGCTGAGAGCCAGCTTGGAAATCCTTCCGGACAAAGGTGTCAGCAGCCGTCTGCTGCCTTCTGCAGCCCACGCTCCTGCGCTGAGCTCCTCGGCATGAGGGGCCACGAGCTTTTGCTCGTCAGCCCGTGGACGGTCACGGTTTGACCGCGGGCCGGTGGTGACGGTACGTGGTGAGCAGGATGTGTCCCGGTCCATCGGTCCGCTCCACATGCGGCTCAGTCTCCCTCCGGCTCCGTGCAGATGGGATGCTGACGTCTTCCTGGCAGCGGTGCTGGATGTCGGGCAGGCCGGGCTCCCCGGGCTGTACCTCTGGGGATAATTTCTCACTTCCCCCTGGCCGCGAATAGTACTTCCCAACGGGTCATACAATTTTGCCTTTTCTCTCTGATTTGCCTGATTTTCAATGGAAACATCCCCCCATGAAGTGATGCCAAGGGAGCCCGAGTGACACCCCCCCTGCTATTTGGCATGGGGTAGCCAAAGACAGAAGGGGAGGCCTACGAGCGGGCAGGTTATTCTCCAAATGCACCAGGAAAACAACAAAAAAATTGTTTTTAAAGCTTTTTTTACTAGGTGTTTGGTTTGCAGCCAACAGCCTAAGGCATCACTGAGTTTCGCTCTGTCTGTTCTGCAGTGCAGTTGCCCAAGAAATCAATGGCCTGACATACTTTCCTTTGCTAGAAAATACACTTTTTGCTTGAGTGGGTGTGAAAACCGAAAGCTCGCCAAAACCCACGCGGTGCCGAGGGAAGGCTCTCCTGCTGAGTCCAGCATCAAAAGAAGTTACAGGACAAAGACTTTGCTCTGCTACTTCTGTTCTGCTTGCCGGGCCATGGGGCTTTGAATACCAACCAGAGGGCAATTTAACAGAGGGAAATGTCTTCTATTCTCTGGCTAAAAATAACCTTTTTCTAGCGCATGGCCACCTGAATTTGCAGTCCAAGCTGATTTTCTGGCTTTCTCTATCCATTGTGATCATTCATAAAGCATCAGAAAAACCCTGCTGCAGCATCTGGGCAGTGCATTGATTTCTGCGTGGACAGAATGGCTTCGTTAGGGTGTATTTGGTCTGGCCGCGCAATGGGGAATGTCTGCTCCTTTACGGACTCCTCTGGGAAAGAGGTGTCTAATCCTTCCCGCTTCTTCAGTGAATTCCAGCCTTGCTGGGAAAGCCGAAACATCAGTATAACTCCTGACCTCGCAGCGGTATCCCTCGGTCGGCCAATTGTTTAATACTTGGAGAACAGCCACCGTAAAAAATAACAGAACAAAAGTCACAAAAACAACCTCCGAATTACCCTCTTCCCTGCCCGTGTTTTGACACATGGCGGTGATTTCCAGCAGTGCCCAGGCAGACCCGCTGCAAGCAAGAACCGCTGGCTCCGGGGGCTGCCTGTGGCCACGAGGATGCGGTGATGGTCTCTCCCCAAACGAGGGTGATTTTTTGAAGCTTTTCTGTAGGGTGAAATGCCTCCTTGTGATTGTCCACTGTCAGCATGGATTTTTGGGAAATGGTGACTTTCCTGCAGGGAGAAACCCCCTGGATTGGGGTCTGGGGGTTGCTCTGCTGTTGTCAGCCCTCTGCCGTCACAGAGGAGCTGTAACCTCGGCTTGCAGGATCGGTCCTACTGCTGGCATCGCCTGTGCCCCTGGGCTCCCTCCTGCAAGGTCTTCTGACTCAGAGCCTGTCTCCTCCTGACAAGTTTATTGGTTTTTCCAGAGCCTTTCCAGTGCTACCGAGGCAATGGCTTTCATTTCCCTAAAAGCAGCCGTGGGAGGGAGAAGCAAGGAACAGTTAATGCCCGCAGGAGTGAGTGAGCCATGCGGCAGGGCTGGCTCCGGGATGGGGCTCGTGTGGGACCACCAGCCCCTGCGTCCCACGTCCCTGGTCCTGCCGCAGCATGGAAAAGCATGGGAATGCCCTGCGCCATTCCCAGAGGAGCTCGCTTGTGTTTCCAGCTCTGCTGGGGAGAGGCTGGATAACTGGGGAATAAGTTGGGGGCTTCAGTGGTGGTTTTGTTCATGGCAGAGCCAGTGCGAGCCCCCCGCTGCCTGCTGGGGTCTGCCCGGAGCGGGGCACGAGGAGTGTGTGCAGCGCCCGGGGCGAGGGGGATCGGAAAGCCCCAGAGGGTTGTGTCACTTCTATGGCAAGTCTTATTGGTGTCCTGGGCACAGGGTGCTGTCAGCCCATCAGAGGGACATGCAGGCTCCCAGATGCTTGTTTTCTGGATGGATTGATGGCTCCCGGCTCCGGAGCGCCCAGGAGAAGGAGAGGTGAGGGTCCTGGGTGCCTTGCCACCTTCGCTGTGCTCAACGGCAGCTGCTTCTGGCCTGGAAAAAACACGCACTCCACCTCGAGATTCACTCTGCCATCTCTAAGCGGTACTTATGTCCTATCTCCTGCCCAGCGGCGAGCTTATTTTCCTCCTGCAGGTCTGGCCGGCTGCTGGGCAGAGCTGGCGCTCTCCCCCTCTCCGGCACCCCGACCCTCTCGTGGCAGCAGACCTCGGGGACCCACCTCTCGCCTTTCGGGAGGATGCCAAGGTCGTTAATCCACTTTATGGATTAAAAGACTGAAAACTTTTGGAGGTTGAGAAACCGTGGCCCAAACCTCTGCTGCCTCAGCGCTCAGCACCGTGCCTTCGAAGTCACTGTCAATTTACAATATCAGGCCAAAAATGTGGCATTCTTAGAGGAAAGAAAAAAAAAAAGCATCTGGAAAAAGGAAAAAAAAAAAAGGTGTTTGCTCCTTTGCCACATTATAATTGGAGTGTGATGGGGAAGAGTGAAGTGGTGCAATGAGCAGAGTGCTCGTAAACGAGTGCTGCATCCGTGGAAGGGGAGGCTGATGACAGGAGTGCTGGCAGGACCGTCATCTTTGGGAACGGGGTAACAGATCATCTGCTTCAACAGCAGGGTAGAGGGAGACAGCGGGGCTCTGGGGAGGAGTGAAGCCAAATAAAACCCCAGAAGAAAGGAGAGCCGGTAGCCAAAAACCAGAGCCACCCCTTTCTTCTGTGCCCAGAGCCCCTGAAGCAAACCTTTAATCATCCTAGAAGGGAAGGGCTCTCATGGTGGCAGGGGGACCGTGGCTTCCCTGCTCGCGGCCAGGATTTACACAGTGATTAAGATCTCAGCTGGCGAAGAAATCCGCCCAGCAGATTGCAGGAGGAAAGAGCGGGGAGGGACACTTAAGAGCTGCCGTGTGAAACCTGTGAGCTCCGTCTCGTGCTGGATGGCCGTGCGTGAGAGAGAGCAGCTCTCAATTTGAGCTAAATATTTTCCAAGTATCCAAAGGTTTTGAGGAGTCGATTTTCATTACCGGGAAGGCTCCGGTTGCCTGGGCAGTCCTGCAGTCCCTGCCTGCTCGCTGCAGGTGCCTCCTCTCCAGGGGCTGGGAAGATGCTCTCCAAAATTTAACTGCAGCAGAGGGATCGCTCAGGCACGCTCCGAGTAATTTCCACTCCAGGAGCCCCACGGGGTTTTTGGAGGATGCTTAACCCTTTCAGGGGAAACAGTTGCTCCCAGTGTTATAGAAATGGTGTGAGGTTGGGCTCAGCTACTTGCCTGGAGCAGTGAAGTCCAAGGGAGCTGCTGTTTGAGCCGGCTCACTGTCCTCAAAGGGTCCCAGCTCCCTTCTCCTGCAGGGTGGCAGGTAGAGAGGCCGGGTGAGAGCCAACCCCAAAGCTCTGCCCCGAAGTGTACAACCGCTGAGCTAGAGCCTGGCTTGCTCTGTGCGAGACACATCGGGAAAACATCCGGGGCTCAGCGTGCAGGGGGACAGTTTGAGGGGCAGCTTTGAAGCTTAGCACAGGCATTTACTGTTCTGCAGAGCTGCTATAGTTTTCCTTTCCTCTGCAAATAAGCGCAGAATCAAACGGTTTGCATTCAGCTCTTGGCTGCACAGATAGCGAGCTGCTGAATGCAAAACGTTGCTCAGCCCAGCTTCCCTCTAATCTGTCCAGGTGGCCGTGACCTGGAGAAGCTGAAGTCCTGCTCTTGTCCTCCCCTGAGACATGCTGGATGTGCAGATGAGAGTTTTCAAAATGCTTTTGCAGTGGCTGAGCTAATGCAAAATGGTGTTTTTACTTTGCCCTTCGCGTGCCTCCCCTTGCCCTCGTCACTCCGGTTCCGTCCTGCTCCCTGCGCTGCTCCTGCTCCATCACTCACCTTCTGCCCTGCGAGCAGGGGAGGCTGCGGACCTGGTCATGGTTTGAAGAAGATAACGATGGAAGAAATGCCTGCTTTGAACAGCTCTGCCAGAGCAGTGAGTGGTTCAGTGAATTCAGCTCGTTACAGCGTGTTCTCACAAATTTCTGCTGCCCTCTTATCAGACCATCAGCCTAAACAGATCACCCTTCACTACCATCAGACACCGCCTTGTACCTCCGCAGTCGAGGGCTTGGGTAGCTGCAGCCTGACTCACACTGTGTGGGAGAAAGTAATTATTTCAGCCACGGCAAATTGGACCAGTAATAACCTTTCTCTCCGTAACAGCAATGATGCTCCTTTAAAAATATATTTTAATTGACTTTGGATAATGAGTTGGGCTTATCAGGGAGCAGGCAGTGGAGGGATGAGGAACGGGTGGATGGGGAATAGTGGAGTGGAAAGGAGAGATGGTCATTGTGTCCCGTGGAGAGGGTGCAGAAGGCCTGATCCTGCAGGCAGGGCACAGGCAGGGCATGGGCAGCTGGTCTCCAGGACATGAGCAGAGGGAGAGCAACACCACTAGCAGACTGGGCTCCTTGTAGGTCTCACCAGGGGCTATTTCTCTTTCCCGGAGCCTGAGCAAGAGCTGTATCTGCACAGGGCCTTGGTGAGCATCGCACGTGCACGTAAGGGCTTTCCTTCCTCCTCCTCTTCCTCCTCCTCCTCCCTCTGCCAGCCATTTCGGCAGCTTCCCCTTGGTTCCCTGCCCGCACCCTGGTGTGGTGCAGAGCTGTTTTGCTGTTTTCAAGAAGGAACAATTGCCCTTTCCCCAGAAGTGTTTTGCTGTGAGCCAGCGAAGAACGTTTGATGGAAAGCGAGCTGGATCCGAAACTACAGTGACCTCCTCTGCGAGGCTTTGTTAGTCCTCAGAGCTTGCAGAAGAGATGTACGGGGGTTTTAACGTGAGATTGCTGTGTGCCACTGCAGCATTTCAAGTGCCTCTGCTTGCAGTGCGGGGAGATGCCTCTGTTCCTGTCTCTTGCTGGGAAGAAAATGCAACAATGCTCTCTAGAGGCAGAAGAAGTCAAGAAGAGGTTCGCTTTCCCCGGCTCTGCCTTTCACCATGACCTCACTGTTCTTCGCAGCTGTTTATTTCCCACAGAAACGCAATTTCTGGGCATTTTGGCCTCTTGAGTTGTAGCTTGGCTGGTTTGCTTCCCCTCCCTCCCCACAGGACAACCTGATATAATTATTGTGGATGCTCGGAGGAGGGCTGGGAGCAGTGGGGAGTATTTTGCGTCAGGATGGGGAGTATTTTGGGTCAGGATGGAGCTCTGGAATGAGATGGCTGAGCGGGGTGATGGAGGAAGGGAAAAGGGCTGCTGGAGATGTGCTGCAGCATGGTGCAGCATTGCTCTGGGGCAGGGAAAGTCTTTGGGGCTCGTGGTGGGATCTTGGAAGGAGAAAGTCTTCTAAGGACTAATTAACCCCAGGCCTCAGGCAGGGGCAGATGCACTGGGGGGCTGCACTGGGAAGGTGGAGCTGCAGGAGCCCAATCGAGCACCAGCTGCCCCTTCATAAAAGCCGGCTGGGGCACAGAAGCTGGTTTGGGAGGGTGTGGGTCTCTTCTCCTGGGCAGAGCAGGCAGCAGCTCTGATGCTGGCTCACCTAGGATCTATTTTGGGGTGTGAAGAAGAGACTGGAGCTCCGATCACCGGAGGAGTTTTCAGGTGAGTGTGGGGCTGAGCCTAGGGGGATGCTGGAGGAGATCCTGGGATGCTTTAGCTAAGGCTGAAGGAGGCTTTTGTGGGGCAGCTCAGGAGGAGCTGGTGCAGGTGCAGCTCCTGAGGTGGGGGCTGATGGTGGGGATGTGCTGAAGCTGTGGAGATGTCCCACAGGGCTTGGAGCCTGAATCTGCAAGAATTGGCAAAAATGGGAATGCCAGTGCCTGGCTCAGCAGTTATGGATCCCATCCTCTGCTCTTCCAGAGACCCGAGATGAGATCTGCGTCCAGCTGCATTGGCTGCTGTACATACAAAATGTTTGAGTCCTCTGCCTGTGATCTTCCAAGGGGGATAAAATGTGGTGCTCTGCCCTGTGCAGGAGGGCGTCAGAGGTGATGTACAAGGCCAAGATGGGAATCCAGGTGAGGTTTTTGGGGTCCTAATCCATGGATTTATTCCTCTGGGAAGTTTCTTTATGTGGACAGTTGACCGAGCAGAGCTCAGCCCATGGAGTCATGGTCAGTGAGGTCCTTTGCTTATGTGAAAAGACCAGCTGAGTGAGCTGGGCTCGCTGCCCTGCGGCAGCAAGCAGGGCCTGGCCCCCAGCTCGTACCCAGGGCTGGGTAGGAATGCAAAGCCCAGACCACTTCTGGCCATAAAAAAAGAAAAAAAAATCTAAATAAAATAATTCCTTTTACTATTCTGGCCAGTTTCCAGTTCACTTAATTACGTTCTGCCAGTCCACCCTGCAATCCCATATGTTGTTGTTTATTTTATTAGCTCATATTGCATATCTTTCAGCAACAATGGCTGTATCAGTAGCCTAGCCCGCCGAATTAATTGTGCTGGTGAAAGGCTCAGGTTAATGTATAAAATGTACTTGCATCCCCTGAATAAAGGAAACAAAGTAAATTATATTACTGAGCTGAACTGGGCAAATCTCGTGTCCCCAAGTGACCGGGAAGATACGTAAAGAATTGGCTGGACAAATTGTTTAAAAAGGCACAGAATACCTAGGCTGAGCATGGTGGGCACAAAAATCTGATGACTGCTGCCTGAAGAAGCACACGGGGCGGCTGGTCCAGCTGGTGAGGGTGCACTGGGCTCCTGGGGATCTGGGTGAGGCTGGAGAGGAGCATGGCCACCGCGGCCAGTGGCTCTCAGTGCTGGGCAGAGCCCCGGGTTACATCCCTGCGCTGAATCGCAGCCTGTTTGCCCGTGGGAGCACTTCCACTGGCACAACGTGCTGCCGAGCAAGCTGGGTCCCAGAGCAGACCAGCCTGAGCCCTCGCATTCCAAAAATGTGGTTGAGTTCAGCCCCATGAAGGTTCACAGTAGACAGCCCTGTCGCTTATTCCCCTTCGAAGAGGAGAGCAACAGCAAGGAAGCAGAGGCTGGAGTCACTGATTTGAGGTTTTGCCATCAAAAGGACTTTGGGACCTGGGTGGACATCAGGTGTCTGAAGTACTCCTGGGTTTTTGACCCATATCATGTGTCGAGGGTCTAGCTGAGAAGTGGGAGACCTTACGGTTGAACCTTGCACTCCTTTCCGTCTGGCGTGTGGGTGAGGATAATCCCCCTGGGAAATCTTGGTGGGTGTCTGTACAGCGCCTGGGGCACCACAGCCCCGGTGCAGGCAGGTCTCCTTAACCGCATAACTTAATGCAAATAATTGCGGTGGCAGTGAACAGCTCCTCCTGGCTGGCTGAAAGCTGGAAAAAGCAGGGCAGGCAAGAGTTTTGCAGAAATTGTATTTTCACGCTATCTTTCCCAATCCATTTAACGCCCATGGTAAATGGGATGACTGGGGTTGTGAGGAACTGGTGGGTTATGGGCTGGGTACACACAGCTGCGGCTGTATGTTTCCTCATTGCTTTGTGCTCGCGGGATTAATGATGCCTAATACTGTTAGATAACGGATGATATATTGCTTTAATTTCCTGTTATTCCCATAAATCAGGAACTCTTGTGCAATTACAGCCCTGTGTTGCAGGAGCGATGCAAAGTCCGTGACATCTCATGGAGGTTGTCCTGAGTCTGGAAAGTGCATCGGGAACTGGAGGACGGGGCGATGCTGAGCCCAAAGAGCTGACGGAGCCTTGCTCCGGGTCTGCGCCGCCCCGAGGATGGGGCTAAAGAGGTTGGGATTTAGTGGCATTTGGGATGTCAACATTTCTTTGCTCGGGGACAAGGAGCCAAAGCCCAACTGGATTTCCTACTGCAAGTTCAAATCTAGCTGGTGCCAGTTCTGAATAGTGCTGGGTTGGGGCTTCATCAGCCAAAATACATGCAAGCTGTCCTCCCAGACAGCTGGACTGGTGGTACTTTTATGCTGTTTTTTTTATTCTTGCTAACTTTTCTGTTGGAAAACAAGTCCCATATTTCACGTCTCCCATTATTCAGGATGCTTGATGCATCTGGCCACGTCTTCCAGCTTTTGCTACGTGCAGTCTGCGGGTCGAGGTGGGATGCACGGGGCTTCGCGCTTCCTCTGCCGTGCTCCGGTCTTCTGAGACTGGTAAAACATCAGCGCTGGGGGGTTACACGTGCAGACTGCAGGTATGCATGGAAGGGCAGTTTGTGTTAAATTGCACCAGATTAAAGCATTTCGGTTTGGAAACCCTTGCTCTGGTTTAATTTCGTGGGGTTCTGTGCTCTGTTAAACTCGGTTGCTATGACACGGTTAGGGGAGCTCACTGCCTTTGAAACTAGAAGAGATCACTCTGATTATTTAATCTGACCTCCCATGAGGCGTAAAGCTTTCCCCCATCATTGCCCCAAGCCCACATTTCTGTCTGAGCTCTTGCATACGTTGCATCTTCATTTCAAGGCTGAGTGATGTATGATAGCAAACCCCCTGAAAGTCCTTGTTAAGTTTGGAAATTACCCTTGCAATTAAAAACTGTGTCTTGTTTCTAGCTCCAATTTGACTTCACTTCAGTTTCCAGTGCCGGGAGCTCATTATGGCTTTCCCTGCTGCATTAAAGAGAAACTCTTATCAGGGGAGCACCAGACAGGGCTGTCCCAGAGAGCCAGAGAGGTTAGAGGGAGATGACTGGATGGTCTGGGCTAGTAAATGGGATTCACAGGCTGCTTTGGGAAGGGGGCAGGAAGGGATGGATGCTAAGGGAGCATACAAAATAACAGAGGCCTGATGCAGGAGCTTTTTTTCTTATTTCATGGATGTCAGTTCATCAAGTCGATGATGCTGGACATTGCGAATATCCTGGATTTGCACGAAGGCCCAGGCAAATCTTGCTTGCTTAAGACTGCTTTGCTTTTCCCTCTGCATTTTTTGCACGTCATTAGCGTTGTTACGTGGCTGGATAACTAGTATCTTGTTTTATCTCTGGTAATCAATAGCATCCACAGTGTTACGACAAGGTGCTGAGGCCACTGGTGTCTGTATCAACCCAGTATGGGCCCTTTGCCACCACCTTGTTTGCTTTCCAGAGGCGGGTGAGGGCTTCCAGGATGCCGGGGAGTATCGAGGATGGGCGATGCCGAGATTGGAGGTGATGCTCTGTTTTCTCCCGCCGGCTAATTACAAGGCTGGTGGTAGCCATGAGGAGCAGAGACTTGTCCCGGGGAGGTGCCTGGGGTGTAGAAGTGCACAGTGCTAAAATTATGGGGAAATCTGAACCCATGTGGGACTGGAGTGCTGTACTTGCCATGAGCCTGGAGCCGTGCTGCCAGTCTGGCAGCACCGTGCTGAACTGGCGTGTGCCGTCCACAGAGCCAGCAGTGCAGGGCGGGCTGGAGGTGGAAGGATGGAGGTAGCGCTACAGACAGGTCCCTTCTCTGTTCTTCTCTTCTCCTTCAATCACCCGCATGCTGGAGCCGCTTCCCTTCGCCCGGGGGGGGCCTGGGTGTCACCTCTGACCCTCGATAAGTGTTTTCACTCCCTGTTCTCTTGCTTCCCTCCTTTGCCTTTCTGTGCTTTCAGGGCACAAGCGCTTGCCTCAGCAGCATCGTGCATTGTGGACCCCTCCTGTTGCTCGAGGCTGACGTGCACTTGCCACCTACGATACGCACGTGCTGCATGCAGATTCATAATTCGGTATTAATTCTTATTTAAGTCAAACTGTTGTGGATGCGTGCAGGGGTTTGTGGTGCTGTGGAGAGGACTTTGCATTTGGCTGGTGAGAAAACGGTGTATCCAGAGGGACACTGGGGTTTTCCGTCAGGCATTGAGTGCCATCCATTATCTGCTGCCTGTAACTCGATTTGATGCACTGTGCTGTCAGCTGTTTAAATCTGATTAGCACAAGTGTTTCTTCCTCTCCTCAGTGATTTGCCGTGTTCTTAATGTGATGCCCACTAATGACAGGGGAAGAAGCTAAACCAAGTTATTTTCCCATCGACTAAATGGCAGCTCGCATTGCTCTTAAAAACGGTGAGCAGAAGAGGGAATATCCTTCACGGAGGCTGCTGGATGGAGTCAATTAATTCTGGCTGCTAAGAGGAGGATAAATGGGGAAAAGGGAGTCGGACATGCACTTGCACCATCCCGAGAGGAGGAGATGATCTGCTCTCTGTCCGGCTGCTGTTAGTCCTGGCAAGGGAAACTTGGAGCCCAAAGGACACGCGGTTTGGGACAAGCCAACAGTGGGACCCATTAATCTCCCAGATTTCGTGTTAGTACCACCCACCTTCGTAGCCCAACTTGCAAGGGGAAGACGTATCCTTGGGGATGTGTTTTGCATGATTCCCCAGGTATGGAGCTGGTTCACTCTCCCTGTGTGTCCCGGCAGAGCCGAGGATGTGGGACCGCGGGGCTCAGGACCTCTCACTGCCGAGCAACGCTTTGCCTGGTGACTCGCAAATGTTCTTATAACCGTTGGAGCGATTTCAGAGCCTGTCTGTGCAGCAAAAAGTGAAGCAAACCCTGAGTCTCCTCCCCGCCTTGCAGAGTGCGTCATCAGTTATGTCGCTGCAAACTGCCTGCAAACTGGGATGCGGAATGCAAGTCAGATCTCCCCTCTGCCATAAGCAGTGCTCGTACTTTGCATGCAGAGTGCAGATGTCTAGACAAGGGGAAACGTGGCAGAGGCTTTGAGATGATGCAAAAAAAAAAAAAAGCCAAGTGCAAGCGCCTGCCCTTGTGCTCTGTGGGAAGTAGGCTAAAGCAGGTTTTTTCTTTCTTATTTTTCATTCTTGGTGTGTGTGTTTTGCTCCAGGATTTACTACACAGAGCCCTTCAGACTGTTTCCGCAGGGCTTATTTAATATCTAGAACTTCTGGCAGTTCTTCCTTGGCCTACATGTTTAGCTGTTTTTTTCCACACTGTAATTTGTTATTAAATTTCACTGTGAGCCCTTGATTGCTTTTGTGGAAAGATCCCCACTGTATGACCTGTTCACTATGATAATCATGACACTGTGCTAATTACTTCCATGATAGATAACTGTGCTTGGCTCTAAAGCATTTCTCCTTCTCTTTATTCCTTTCTCTCTCCCCTAGTTCCTCCTCCCTCCTGTGCAGCATCCCTATTCAGTGTTCGGATCATGAATGCCACTGAAGAGTTGCTCCTTGCTAGAATATCCTGAGTAAATTGTTTGGAAAGCAATCCTGCATATTACACATCCCATAATGATCCCTGATTAAAACTTGTAACGATCCCTCATCGAGACTCATGCTGAGTGGTCTGCTGCAGACTCTGAGATGGCATTTTCCGTAATTGATGTCCTACAGAAGGAGGTGATTTAATTCTGCTGAAGTCATATTTGTTTTCTACAAGTCTCCCAAAGTTAATGAGACCAATTATTCCAAAGAGCTGAGACTTTAATAGCGCCAATGTATCATCTCGTGTTGAGCTCATGCCCACGCGTGAGGCCTGGTAATGCATGGGATGATGATGGTGATGGCTTGGAGCAGCCCCTTGGAGCCCTGTTCTCAGCTATCATCTCAGTGCAAGGTGAGATGCTTTGCTCCATATGGACACGGAGCAAAGCCAGGACAGTCCCTGTTTGAGGGAATTTGCAACCCTAAAGTATCTCTCTGACACAATCTGGGACAGATTTGCTGTATAACCGGACTAAAAAATGGTCACATTGTAAGTAAATATAAAAGGTTTCTGAAGAGCACAGCCTACAGAAGTGGAGTAACGTCACGCTTGCATGTTCCTCTGCTTCCATCTGCTCAAGAGCGTTTCTTCCTCTCTGTATTTCGCAGCTCGGAGGATGCTCGCCCAGCCAGCCAGTTGGGGATCCAGTACTGATGTCAGCTGGATGTTGTTGTAGTTTCCTTCATGGAAGAGGCTGAAGATTAGAGACTTGTAACCTTTACAGCCAAGCCTTCCCTAGGGCTCCATTCATACTCAAATCCTCCTTTTTGCCCTGTTTCTATGAGCTGATTTCTGTGAGCTGTAACTTAATTAGGATGTTAATTTTAACCTTTTCTTGAAGGATTATGTTCCACCCTGCTTAACTCCCAGAAATGCTGACACCCCATGGGCATTCCCTGTGACCTGATGTTTTTCTCCCTTCAAACTTTCCTGTGCCTTCACAGTTCCGCAGCGTTAGTTCTTTCTAATGGTGCCAACTCAAATCCTGGTGCTCATTGAATAACTTTTCTATATGCTGGAATTAATAATTAATAACAGGCATCCATTAGCTGGAAACTTTGCATTATCCAAAGAGGAATAATGCACGTGGGCAGCTGCTAACTGCTGGTGGAGCGTCTCTCCTGTAGCAGCACGTCACAGCATTGGGGGAAAGATGGGTGATACAGCTGGGTATCAGTGGGTATGTGGGAAGGATGCAGGTAGTGATTCACCCCTGTTGAAAACACGCCTTGCTCGCTGCCCGTACCCATTTCTGGGGAGAAGGGTAGGAGGCATGGGGTTGAATCTCCCAGGGCTTTGCTGGGATATTGGGAAGTCAATGGGACAAGTGGTAGAAGGGAAGAACTGCCAAGGCAGAGCCTGCGCTGCTTTCCAGGCACTGCTGCCGTGACTCACGGGATTAGATCACAGGTTTGCCTAAGTGACAGCTTTTGTAGGTTTTGTTCTTCTAATTTAGATGACTTATTTGTTTCCCAGAGGGTTTTTTGGGAGTCTGCCTCTCTGCTGTTTCTCTGAGAGGTTTTTCAGCGTTACCATGATGATGTTCTCCTAAAACACTGGAGCAGCCCGGTGTGACCCACGGTGAGGGCAGAGCTGTCCCGTCAAGGCAACATGCAGAGCAGAAGGTTTTCCTGGGGTTCGGTATGGTGAGGACAGGACCCCCTAAAGAGAAGATACACAAGTGCTTTGCTTGAAGAAATCTCTGGGCCAAGCCGCTGATGGCTTGTGGTCTTTCTGAATTACTTTTCCCCGTGTGGGCTTTTTATAACTAGTAAGAGCAGAATAAGCATCAGCCTCCTGGCGCCATGGGTGGCTTTTCTTTAGCAAGGAGTACTGCTACTGCCACGGAGCAACATTTCGGCATGGCAACAGTGTGGTTCAAAATAGTAATAAGAATACAACTGTTGTTCGCACAGATGAATGCAGAAAATGATGTGAAATGGCAAGAAACCCATTCGTCTGGAAACACACTTCGCTTTCTCAGCACCCGCTTAAGTCCTCTGACACATGACATTTCTTACTCTGAGTTTCAAAGGAAGTGAAGGCTGTGAAAAGCAGGTTGTCTACCACGGAAAGAAGAAATGTGTCTCTAGATTAGAGATGTAAGTCCACATTTGTTTTTTGCTGTGGAAAGGATGAGTTTGCCCGCGGGGCGGTGGGAACATCCCTTCGTGTCTCCGACCGCCCTCGCAGGGCAGGCGGCCTGTGCCACTGAGGATGGGCATGGATGTGCAGCCTAAATCTGACCGTTCCTCCTTGTCACCGTTGCAGTGGTGCTTACTGCTTAAATGAGTAAAAAACATCTGCCTGCCAGTTTTTCTGGTTGAAACTGTTCAAGAACGATGCTGTAAGAAAAATGCAGCTACACAGAACCGATGCTTTCAAATGGGCGCTTTCCATTTTTTCCATCAGCTATTGCTGCTTGTTAAGTACCAGTTACTAATTAGCCTTCATGTCTCATTAAAATCATAGTGGTTTTTTTTTTACCTACTGAAATTTTGTAAATAGCCTTTATTCTGGTCTTTAATGCATGTTGATTGAAGTATTTATTGGATGCCACTTATGCAGCTCTGTGCCTGCATTCATTTTCTTCTTGAGGCATTTACTAAACCACTGCTTAGAATTACTCCAACCCATCTGGCATATTAAGTGTTTGTGCAGAGTGTACCCGACTTTCCCATCCACTTCCTCAATTAATATGAAATATTCAAGGGAATTGAATTTGTTTCCTCCTTGCCATCTGATCTTCCTACCGTCTTGAACAGCGTGTTTGGGTAGAAATGTGGCTCTAGCAGCGGAGCGTTAGCTCGGAGGCTGGGAGGTGGGTGCTGGAGGTGAGATCAAGGTGCCCAGTTCTGCGCAGCCACAGAGATTTCAGCAGGCAGATGGCTCCAGTAATGGGTATCTTCAAAGCCAAGGATATCAAAGTCAAAAGATATTATTCCGCCCTATTCTGGCATAGCAGGGAAGGGTCTCCTGGAGGCAGGGATTTAAATCTGCCCCGCTAGCCATGTCATCTGTGAAAGCTGCCCTGCATACCCAGGGAGGAGCGAGGATGTAAAGGATTAGAAATGAGCTCTGCTGGCAGAGCTTTGTGGGGAAGCACTTGTACAAAACCTGTCTGCATTAGGCATGACAGCGACATGATTTTACTTCTGTAGTCAACCTCACAAACAAAAATGAGAACAGAACATGTCACTTGCCTGGTGATTATCCAAAGCAGGCTAAACCCCGTGCCAGCAGCAAAATCAGGGCTAAGAATGAATTTAAGTGGCAGTAAAATATTCACAGTGAGGTCGAGAGCAGAAGGTAGTTATTAGCTCCGAAGAGGATCTCTTGCAATAAAGAAGGGATCTGGCTTCATAGCTCTTCCTGGCAGGTAGGAAAAGGTGCTTCTTGGAATATTCCAGCCATAAATCTGTCCACCTGGAGACAGAAATAAGAGGTACCGAAGAAGAGGATTTACAGCAATTCTTACTCCAGGATGTTGTACTGGGTGTTTCAAGCAGTCATGGTAGCAGCATCGTGGCTGGCTTGTAATGTTGTTAAGAAAACCTTGCTGTATCTATTACCCTTTCCACAAGAAACAAAGAAGCAAGCATTTATGGAATGAGAAAGCACGCGGTATTTTTTCCCCTTGGAGGTGACTGCGATCCCATGCGTGTGCTGCTGTGCAAGCTCACAGGGTGACGTGTGGCCTGTGCCCACAGCGGACAGGGCTGCCGCAGGGAATCGGCGTAGCCTCCTGCTATCCTGCTGCTGCCAGATCAGGGGGATGCCGAAGGTGCGAAGGCTGTGCCGAAAGGGGGTTCATACTGTAAGCACCCCTCTGATAGCTGGTGGAGATCAGTGGATGCGACTGCGGTCCGTGTGCGTGCTGTGGTGCAGCTGGGATGCCCTGCCTGCAGCTGCCAGGAGCTCCTGCCCATGCTGGAAATATTTTGGTGGCCGTCTGGCTTTGAACAGTATCCGATCCAGGTGCTGGAAATACCTTCTCGCCGAGAGCACGGCTGCATTAAGAAGTTGCTGCTGGTGGACTGAGCCAGCGGTGCTGGGGTAACGGTGCTGTGCTATCAAAGCTGTGCTTTTGGCTTGGGTTGTGAAATATCCCCCATCCCTCCTGGCAACCAGACCACGTAAAATGAGTGTTTCGGCAAGAATCTGTATCCGTGGTCCGGGATGCTGCTGCTGCAGCTCCGGTGGGCAGGGATGGCACCGCTGCCATCGCCAGCAGCGAGCGGTGCTGGAAGGCATCCACCACGGAGGCAGCGCCGGCTGCCCTGTCCTGAATTATGCGTGGCAAAGCCGCTGAGCACCAGCTCCGGCAAAGCAAAGAGCCTGCAACGTATAGACTGAAACGCCTTTGTGTTAAGCAAAAGGGAGATCGCTCCTGCTAATGGCTGTCACTCTGAGAAAAGCAAAAGCTGTTCACGGATGTATCGTGCGTGCAAGGAGCCTGCATTTCCCTAACGAACCATTGCTCAAAATCCTAGGGATTAGCGATGACCCAGTCTGGCCAAACCAGTAATGTCAGCATTTAAGCTCTGACTTGGTTTCGTTCAGCTTAAATACCTGGGAGGGGGAGCAGGGGTTCACAAATGCGCCCTCCCCTTCGTGCGACTGATACGGGGATGCTCGAGGGAAATAACTTATTCCCCAACCCGTGGGAACTGCGTGCTTTGCTCCAAGAAGGCTTGAGCGGCTGCATAAAAGGAAAGTCTCAAACCCAGCTTGTGTTTGTAGAGTCTGAAGAGGGTTTTCAGGAGGTGGCTGGTTTTTTGGGCCCCAGTGCCCCATCGGAGGCGGTGATGCCGTGCTGCCCAGGACGGGGTCTGAACAGGGCGCAGGGACGACCGCGCTCGTCAGCTCAGCCAGCCAGAGGCTTACGAAACTATTGGCAGTTTATTCTAATGAGAGAATTATGCAAACACTAAGCAAAATTGGCGTTCGAGTACTTTGTAGAAAGTACTTATTTTGCCAGTTCATAGAGAGAAAGATCTTAGAGGAAACAGAGAAGAATAAAACAAATCAAAATAATTAAAGCAAATATTCCACTACATTGCAAATGAGTCTGCAGCCTGGACCAAAGCACTTTTAATTGGATTCTGAAGTCCCAGGATGCGCTCGGCAAGGAGCAGCTGGGGAACCTCTTTCCTTTCATTAACTTTGCCTGAATACAAACAGCGAGAAAAGAGGGAATGAAGCGCACAGCGCTGGAGGGAGGAGGTGAGGAAGAAGAGGGGAGCAAAGCACCTGGAACCAGCGAGCAATCCCAGTGGAGTAGCGGTTGCTGGCAGTTCCTCCTGGCCAAGATGTGCTGCTGTGGTTTAGGCAGTAACTGTTCCTGCTGATCGCATCTCCCTGCTCTGCTCCATCGCATCTCCCTGCTCTGCTCCATCGCTTCCCTGAGCACCCAGGGCAATTCCTAGCTCCTTTCTCATCTTAGTTTGCCATCCCCTGGGGAGGAGATGCTGCAAACGATTCATGTGCCTTTTGCTTATTGTAACTTGGATCATTTTGGTGCTGCTGAGCAACCTTCCTCGCCTGCTTTGCTGTCTGCAGGGGCCAGGCTGGTAGGCAGGGAAGGGATGGTGAGCGGCTGGGGAGAGGAGCAGGCTTTGCAGGTTGCCTTTTTGCACTTGATGGGTCTTCTGAACTACTGGGCTGCATTTCTACCAGCTACGTGATGGCAAGAGCAGCTTTTGCGATTTCCACCTTTCTGTGCCCAAGGCACGCAGAAATAAGCCCAAATTCCCCGTAGTAACGTGGCCGTAATCCTCCAGACCTGTCTTTTGCTAATGAGCACATCAAGAAGAGGTGAAGGCTGTCAAAGCCATCAGATTTTTTCAGGAGCTGCTCAGTGCAAGCACAGATACTTGAATATTGTGGTGGTTTTGCTTCAGACAGCCTGTGACCTCTCCGTTTCCGTGACTTCTTAACAAATTTCTCTCCTCTTGGGAAAGGAATAGAGCTGAACCGACCCTCATCATCATCCCAGGGTGGCTGACCTGAGATGCCTGTGGGAGTGGAGAGGCTGAGCTGAAGCCATGGGCTCACCACGTACTCAGGCCAGTTATTCCCCGAGTGCCTGGATGGGAAAATAATTTCCTCTGGTCCTTCTCCAGCCATATGCTTTTAATCCTGAATTCCAGAGCTCCTGAGCTGCCAGATCAGACTTTTTTTTTTCACAGCTTGCACTAATTCAGCCTGGAGAACTGTTTTTTTGCTCGTTTGGGGTATTTACAACCTGATGCTGACCTGTACGTCAGCCCTGCTCCCGCACCAGCCCTGCCAAAATCCCCTCCTCCCCTGGGCCTGGAGGTGGGAAATGACAAAAAGGATCCTGGCATTTCTGTCCCAGCACTGCTGACACAATCCCGATACCTTTACAGCTTTTTATCCCTAACGAATAGAACCTTTTCTGAGGGCGGTTGCTGCGTGCGCAGAGATGCTATGGGAAATAGTAAGGCAGAGAAATAGAAAAATACGGTCTTGGCAGGCTGACCCCGGTGCGGGGCCGGGCTGGATGATGGTGGGGAGCCATGCCGGGACCGAGTTACCAGGACCCGGTGAAGAAGCAGCTCTTCACCGAGCAAACAGCAGCTGCCGGTGACCCACGAGGTCCCTGAGACAGACACTGGGAGCCCTTGACTTCTGCCGTTCATCTCGATGGCAGATGCTTTTCTTAGCCTCTAACGAAGTCGTCTCGGTGCTATTTCTGGAGATCGTTAGGAGCGCTCGGAGCTGGCTTTGTCTCTCAGACAGCTTGATTGAGGGAAACTGAGGAGAGACGGGGCGGGACGGAGTCACGCATGGGTGCAGACGCACACTTACCAGCGTAAACGCAGTGTATAAAATTTGCATTGATCCAAACAAGGCCATAGAGATGCAAATCAGCCGTGTCGTGCCTCATTAGCATGCTTCAAAACCTGCCTGCGCGGCGATCAGCGGGAGCGACATCTCCCCTGGGCCGCGCGGGGGATGCGCGTGGGGCTGTGGTCCCGGCGTGCGGCGGGAGATGAGGCTCCACGACTCGTTTTGGGACGAATCTTAGCTTCTGGCCAAGATTTTACTTTGCGATGGAGTCGGGGCGGGTGCGAAGGCAGTGGTTGTGTCACTCTGTGTGTAGGAAATTCCTGCCCAAAAAAGACCCTGCTCGTGTCTCCGGCGATGCCCCGAGATGCATCTGCTTGGGAGGGGAGTGCTGACCCCATTTAGTGCCGTGCTCCTCCGTGCTTGGTTCCTGTGTATTCTTCTCGTGGCATTTTGTTTGCTGAAAATAATGTGAAAAAGGAGGAGGAAAATACCCCCCCAGCTCTCTGCTGTCCGAATGGGATCTGTGTGTTTTGATCCCCGTTTTGGGGGCGGCTGGTCTCTCCAGCTCCCTTCCCACCGCTTTCCTTTCCAAGTCCCCAGGGACTTGACATCCCGGTTTTTGGAAAGCCTGAGCAGCGTTTCCTCCGTTGCAGCCTGCCTGGTGCAAACCGCATTCGTGCTGCCCAGCCCAGCCCTGTTTTGCTGGTATTCATAAACAAAGCAATACAGAGCTACCGTGCAACTGCAGACTCCTATAGAAATTCTGCTTTTTCTTCCCCAAATAGCAGAAGACAATGTTTAGCGATAATAATGCCTTCTGCAATGGGAGTGACTGACAACAGCATCTCCCGGTGAGAGATACGAGCGCCGTATTTCAGACAAAAGGAGACATTTCCATTCCTTCAAGAACTGCAACCTGTATTTTGCAAGTTAAATTGCTCCAATCTGATTGAAATCCACCCGGTGACGAGCTTGTTATTTGGTGACACACTGCTCCAAATTACACACCCGATACTTTTGATATTTCTAAATTACTTGCGTATTAGAAATTAATACTTAAGAAGGGCAAACACTCAGCGTGCTGACAACCTGAGAGTTCATTTCCACCCCCTTCAATAATTAAGAACTTTGCAGAATAGCAGGAAGGGGGAGCGCAGGAAAGCCTTGAGCGATACGTTACCCTCCTCGATGGTTCAAGGCTGTGAGGACCCAGGGGAGCGTGCATAGAGGAAAACCACTTTTTTGATCATCCGGACGTGGTGATTTTTGTAGCGTGGGTGGTGGGTGAGCACGGGGCTGGCAGCGGGCACGGAGGCGGTGGAGAGCCCTCCTCCATCTGCGCTGGATGAGAGCCTGGGGGTCTTTTCCCAGATTTTGCCGGCAATGTGTCACCCCAAACTCGCCAAGGCAACAGAAGGGAAAATTAATCATGAGGAAGGCTTGTTGGAGCGTGCTGGAAAGCAGGCACAAGCGACTCGCTGTGCATTGGGTTCATCGGTACAATTTCCTAGATGGAATTTTAACCACTTCCATTACTTTTTTCTCTCTAGAGGTAGATCTCCCCCAAGGCAGGGATCGCAGCCCATCTCCGTGTCCCCACCTTTGCCAAGCAGGATCCTGCCTGGAAGCAGCTGCAAGTCCCTAATTCCCGTCTTCTCCCCTCTTTAGTTGCCGGTTTCGGGCGCAACCAGCCCTCCCGCGGGCATCGCCTCTGCAGAGCTGCTGTGAGCAGGTTGCAAAGGGAGGTTCATCTTTGTACCCCGCTTATGTCCCTTTTGCTTCCAGGTGCTTGCGTGTCCCCCAGGATCCTTCCGGCTGCCCTCCTGGCCAGGGGAGCACCCGATGCAGAGGGAGAAATCCCCGCTGACGGGTAGCAATAAATGTGTCCTCACTCCGTGTTCTTTTCCAAGAGCAGCAATCGTGTCAGGACACGGCAGGCCAAATTGCCGGCGGGTTTTCGGGTGGAGAGGAAGTCGTCTCCTCCCTTGCTGTTCCCATTTGGAAAATTGCACGTGGGGATATTGCCAGCTTGCAGTTCCCAAAGCCCGGGAGGCAGCTCCCCGCACCCTGCGATGGCTTCGATCAAGGCTGGGTGCAGCCGGGTTTGCTCCTGACATGCTTTGTCACCTCCTCAAGCTGCTCCTCGCAAGCACAGCAGTTAAAATGTACCTTGCAGCGAGAAATGCCAGGAGAAAATTGAAATGTTTTTCCTCTTTTCTAATCAAAGTTGAAGGTTTTTCACCCAAACGTGTGCCTGTGATCTGGAGTTTTGAGAAACTACGGAATAACTTGGTGCTCAGCAGATCCACCTTGCCGGGACTGCTGAAACCTCATAAGATCACTGAAAACAAGCCAGGAAGGGATCCCACCCTCCTTTAATTTCCTTTATTTAACTTATTTATTGCGCAGGAACTTCACCCTTGTTTTCTGTATCGTCACTTTCTGACTTACTGCTCCAGAATTTGGCTACTTGGAGCCACCGATGGGCAAATGGTCGGAGGTCCCAAGTCCACTCGTTGCAGCGCAATAAAAAAGCCTGGCTGGACTTGCCCAGTGTATTGATTTCGGCAGCAACGGCACCAGGAGAGACCTGCAAGAGAAAGGACCGTGCCACTGGAGAGGAGCTGCAGGTACGGGTGGGGCTGGAGGTGGTGAACCAAACTAGAAGGTTGCGTGGTCGCAGGCAGGGGATGTGCTGGGCTTTCCCCACAGACCTGTCTGCCCTGGTGGGCTCAGTCACTGCTGTTAAAATGAGATTTAGCATTTCTCTCCCTTCCTGTAGTTTTATTTGCAATGTGCAAGACAAATCTGGAACGGCTGGCAACTCTCTCGAGGGGACCTGCCATTGAGAAAACCCAGTTTTGAATGAGATGTGTGCATGACAGCTGCCTGTCTCCGGGTTTTATACAGCTGCTCATCAACTTAATGGCAATAAATGAACTCCCAGGTGGTCTTAACAGTGTCTTTGGGACATCCCTGTGCTTGGGAGCTGCTTGGGTAGCTGGTTTCTCTCTTCTTTTCTTTCTTCTCGGTGTTTAGGCTTTTAAAATAGCCTCCGTTTGCCCTGCAGCTCCAAGGCTGGATGGGTTAGAAGTGTCGTACGGTCCCTGAGCTTCGCTGTGCAGTTGTTATAGCTCAGCCATAAAGGGAGAAAAAATATATCTAACTAGCAAATGCACCAGCCGTAGCTGTATATAAAACCCTCACCAAACGTCACTACACGTAAGCCCTGCCCTAGTTTAAACACACGGGAGTTTACCTGCAGCCCCCATCCCATTTGGGCTCGAGCTACATCTCGTGGCAGCATCCCTTCAGAAATACAGGCTGGTTATACCTGCGGGAGCACGGAGAGCCCTGCGTGGGGCAGGACCCCCCCAGCTCGGTGGGGTTTTTTTTGGGGGGGGGTGCACGGGGGCATCTCTCCATGGGCTGCCCCATGTGCTGGGCATCTTGTCGGGGTGCGGGGCTGGAGGGGCAGCAGCCCAGCGCTGCTCGCTGCGGCTCCTGGCGTGCCGAGCACGGCCGTGCCCTGCGATGCCTGCCGGGAGGAGCAGACGGCAGCTGGAACGCCGAGCAAAAACACAGCTACGGCGGGTTGACTCACGCCTGATGGTGTTACTTGCCGTGTGTTATAATCACCGAGAAATGCTTTGCCTGTGGTATCATTTTCTTTAAATATATCATTAGAGAAAATGACAGCCCAAATTGTGGGAGGATGCTAATGGCTCCGGAGTGGCAGACAGATTGCAGAAAATAGTTCCCTGCAAACACGTCGCAGGTGGGAGCCTGTAGAGGAGGAAAGAAGACGGGCTGGGCACGTGGTGTGAGCGGGCGGTGGTGCAACAATGGAGCACAGCCGCTAGCCTGGAGCTGGGACAGCTCTTCTCCCTCCCACGGCTTTGGAAAACCCTTCCCTGCCTCTCTGCTGCCTTTCTACAGGGGAGTTTGGAGGGAGTGGGGTGAGGAGGAGGCGGATAGCCCAGACGGGGCTGTGCAGGCTCACTGGAAAGAAAAAAATGTCGATTTAAGCACTGTGCGATGGAGCAATGCCTTGGCAAAGCGCAGCCAGGACTGGGTTGCCAGGTGGCTGCCTGCCTGCCTGCCTGCCTGCTGCTCGGTCCTGCTGCCGGACTCCTTGCCGCTGCCCCGAGCTGCGTGCCTGGCACGGGGTTTGTGGTCCTGTCCCCCTGCTACCCCTAACAGGAGGTCTGGGGAGGAAAACCCTCCTCCTCCTCCTCCTCCATCAGAAAGGCTTTGTGGTCCCCAGGGCTGCTGAGATGAAGCTCCTGGTGTGCAGCGTGGCACCAGGGCTCTTTTCACCCCTTGCACGAGCTCTGCTGCCTCTCTTTTTTTATTGCATGAAGAATAGCAAGGAACAAAGTGTGGTTTTAACTTTGCAGCTCTCATAGTTTGTTGTTTTTATCACTCCTCTGTCCTCAAAATCTTATATTTCTGCTGCATCTCTGTAAGGAACAATGAAAAAGAATGACCTTTAATTTCCACGCAGCAGCCCGCAGTTCCCGGGGATGCTACACAAACACCATGTATCCTGGTGGATAAAGGTCTTCTGCCTTGTACTTCAAAGATATTATACTTAAACCCTCTTGGACTTTAATTTTTATTGATATTCTTCCTCTCCAAGAGCAATTAGCAATGAGAGTTGCTCTCACATCGGGACAGTTAATTGCCCCAACCCACAAGCTGCTCAGATCAAACGCCGAGGGCCACGTGGAGCCCTGCGATGCCCTTTACATCAGAAGTGTGGTGTGGAGAGGAGGGCTCTTTTGAAGGAAGAGCCTTGTGGAAAATGGTGCTTCTCCAACTAAACCTGCAGCCTCGAGCCTGCCTGGAGGCAAGGACGGCTGAACACCACGTTATTGGGAGTGTTGAAGCCATTTCTACCCGTGGCACAGCCCCGTCCTCCGGTGCTGTGGCAAAACCAGTGGGATTTGTCACCCCACTGCTCTGACGGGTAATGCCCCGTCTCCCATCCCACCTTTGTGCTTCAGCACACTCAGCTTTCCCCCCTTGAAGGATTTCCCCTTTTCCTCTGCACTTGTAGCAAGCAATCCTGTCTCCTCTCAAAAAAAAAAGTGGTATTGACGCTCTCTGCTTTTAATTTCCTTTTTTATGCCTGGCTCTTCAGTTCCCTGCTCTTCTTCTCCCACCTTCGGGGTGCCGGGGGAGGCTTTGGTGGTGCCTGCACTGCAGCTTGCACCTGCAAGGATGACCCCTCCAAGTCTGCGGCCCCACGGGGGTCTGCACGGACCAGACGCTTGCTGCCGTCAGCCCCATGGCCCCGCTGCTGTTCGCCTCCAGCAGCCCAGGAGGCATCTGCCACCTTCAAGACCTCCCTGGTGCCACACAGAGCTGCCGGTGAGGCTGCTGGACTCGCTCCTGCTGGCTGTATCTCCTAAGGACTGAAATTACTCTTTATTTTCCCTTTTCTGCTGCTAAAGAGCTGCCGGGAAGGCCTGCCAGTGGTTTGCTGTGAGGTGGCCGGGGAGGGATGGGGACTGGTAACACCAGCCCATCGCCTGCCGTCAGGATGGGCTTAAGGAGCCGTCAGGTGTGAAGTGCGGCGACTGGATCCCCTCCGAGAGAGATGCTGATCTCCAGCCCCTCTTCCACTCTTATTTCCCCCTACATCTAATTAAATCAAACACTTTCCCTTTCAGGCAACTTGTTTCTCTCACAGAAAAGTAAAACCTTAGGGCTCCTTTTACTGGTTTTGTGGGCATGTTCTGTACTACCTTGCCCTTTCCTCTCTGCTTTCCTGGTGTCACAACCAAACGAGCAGCACACATTTTCCCATGCAGCTGCGTGCAAGGGGGACGCTGGCTATCGGATACCCGCGCCCAGGCTGGCAGCACTGTCGGACACGGGGCTGCGCTGGCTTTGGCTCTTCCACAGGTTATTTTCTGTGTCTGGATGAGTCTGTAACTGTTAGCGACAGAGCCGTGGTGAGCAGCTCGTGTGTCCTCCAGCCAAGCCTTGACGCGTACATACCTGCAACGGCCGTGGCTCAGCGTGGCTTGGAAACTTGCTGCAGAAGGACACAAAAATCCCTCCAGCGGCGAAAAATTGCCCCGTTTCTCCAGAATTGGCCAGTGCAGGAAAATTGCTGGGAAATCCCAAGGTTTCCCTTCAGGGAGGTGGGAATCACCGCCCTGTCTCTGGCTCCCCAGGGGGCACGGGGATGCGCTGATGGGGTCTGGTGGTGGGACCAAGAGAAAACACGGTGCTGAGCGAGGAGACGGCTGTGGTGGTGGGGAGATGGCGGCTGTGTGCGGCACAGCTCGCAGCCACCTGAACTGAGCATTCTGGCCTCTTCCAACCATCCCTTTATCCGCTTAAAGTGGGAAACTGCTTCCTGCTCTTGTATCTCCAAGTGATCTGGGCCGAGTATTTCATTGCTGCAGCGTAGGCTGACAGCTGAGAGGGATGGGAGGGAGAGCAATGCACCTACTCAGGAGGTATTTAAGGGGTTTAGTTTTAGTTTTTCTAATCATTTCTTTGCATATTCACATTTCGGAGAACGTGACATGGCTTCTGGCACCGGTCTGGGACGAAGGGCACATTTACGCCTCCACTGAGGGGGATGCGGCCGTGCCTTCCCCAGACGTGTCTGGTTCTTGGGTAGGAATATTTATAACCCCCTGGCCAGCCTGCACCATGTCCTTGCCTTCGATGATGCTACGGGGGTTTCCAGCGCTCCGGCGAAGAGGGGGACCCGCCGTGCCGCCTCCAGCGCGGCAGATGGAGAGCAAAGGGATTTATTTACTATAAGCGAGCTGGGAACATCCCCAAATGCTCACCTCTGCCAGCAGCAGCAGTTGGGAAGAGAAAGCACTTAAAAATGATGGAATTTGTTGACTGTCATTAATGTTTTATCTCCTCCGTGACTGCTGCGCGGAAATGTTGTTTCTAGCTAGCGGTGCTCCCAGGCAGGGAGTTTCTAATGGGATAAATCGGATCCTATTCCTGACGTGGGACCCCGAGGAGACACTGTGGCCGTTTTCTCAGCTTTCAGTTGTTTCTTTCTTCAAACTTGGCTTAATGAAATTAATTTACTTTTAAAAGGGTTTTCTTGTGAAGCCAGTAGGAATTGAAGTGAAATGGCACTGAGTTGTCCTTGTTCATATGGGAGGGATGGATTCATCACAAGGAAAGTGTTTTCTTTTCAAGGGCTGATAAATAGCCTGTAATGTGAATAACTTCACACATTCAAGCAAGGCCTGACTCTCCGAGAGGTTTTTTTAACATGGATCTGTGAATTAAATAACATTTCTGTAAAGCTACAAAAATAAATAACAAACCAACATGAATCTCATGTTCCTATTCAGGGAGTAACAAAGTTGCTGGGTATTTCTTGAACAAAATTTGAAACACCTGAAATGGGCTGTTAAGGAAAAAAGGGTCAGTTGTGTGGAACCAGTTGGCAAATGAACAGGGAGGAAGGCTCAGTCAGTCCCACCTGCCCCAAATTCCTTGTTGCTCTTCTGAGTTGGTGAACCTGGAAATAATTATAATAAATGTGAAAAGCTGATGCTGGGAAGGAGCTGGGTTAGGTGGCCTGAGGTCATTCTCTGTCCTGAGAGACTTTGCTCACCACACAGGTACGATGCGGCTCCAGTGTGAGAAATGTGAGTACGGAAAAGCTACCTTTGCCTGAGCTATTTTTATGTGCGTTGGCTTATGACTCTAATTCTACCTTAATTTTCCTTTGGCAATTCTTCATGCTTGGTGTTTGATGTAGCAGGCGTGAGATGCTCTTTGATGCAATTATAGCTATGAAGCAGGAGCGGGCTGGAATACCTGATTTAAATTCCAAGCCTACTGCGAGACAGATGAAAGCAGTCACTTGGATAGCTGCCGGCTCCCCAGTTTTGTCTCTGCTATCAGTGCAGGATCTCAGATTTGCTCCTTGGCTGGGTGATATCACCATGCTCCCAGCTCAAGGCTGCCTTGTGGGTTTTTTTGGGTTTTTTTTAGTCTTTCTGCTACTTAACTGTAATAGAAAACCATGAAGTTCTGCTTCTGAGTGAGGGACAGCTGGGTTGATGAAATGGGTGTTCTTTTGCTGTTGGGCAAGTGTCAATCATGCCAGCTAGTGAAGCTACATGGAGGTCGCTTCGTTAGCTACCCGAGGGCAGGAGAAAGCCAGAAAGCTAATGGGGTATGAGGTTGGTCAGTTCTGCTCTGAAGTTGAAAGGAAAATCTCCAACAGGGGATGTTAGGTGGACAATTACCTCCATGTCCAGTGCTCATCCTGGAGGAAATAATTTATAATTGAAATATGATTTGCATCTAAACTAATGACGGACTGATTATAGGCTTCTGTTTGGCTTTCCCTGCTTATTTCATCCTTCACCTCTTTAAAAGGTCAGTAAACAAGTTAAGTGATTTACTTGCACTCCCTCCTGGGGGCTCTGTGCACACCAGCTTTCCTGCTTGAGCTGTCTGGGCTCCCCAACCTTCCTCCTCCTCCTCCAGCTGCTGTAAGAGGCACTCAGCCCCTGGCAGGACCAGATGTGCTTCTGGAAACCTTCAGCATCTCAGCTGCTGCTGATAAATAAATATATTTATTTATTGCTGCTTTCACTAAATAAATATATTTATTTATTGCTGCTTTCACTAAATATATAGCTAGGGCTTATCCACACGGTTGTCAAGAAAACTGGAGATAGAAGAGGTAGATAACAACAGGAAAAAAAAACTTCTCATAGGTGGTATGTAGACGTTCTGTCCTGAAGTCCAGCAGTCTGGCCAGCGTTAACCATACCTCCCATTAGTACCTGACACGTATGTGGAATCCCTCCTGCTGAGATCCCTGTGTGTTGCAGGGACACAACAACGTGAAACAATTACCGTTTAAAGCAGTGCAAGAACGCGTGCCTGGGATATGAATAAGGATGTCACAAAACACATAGTAGAGAGACACCGGAAAGAAGTTGCCCCTCAAGACTTTTCTTGAGTCTCGCCTGTTTTTTCCAACGTCTCAAACTTCACAAGTGTTTAAGGCAGCAGCCGAGCGTATTTTGCTGAAATGAGCAGGACTGTGGGAGTCCCTGAGATCGTCGCGGGGTGACCCACACCTCTCCTCGAGTCGGAGGTGCTGCCCTGCAGGGGAATTCCCCCTCCAAGGGGAACATGTCTCCTGTTTTTCTCCGATAGTTCTTATTTCATATCACCCTGAAAAACAATCAATGAATCTGCAAAATGACTCACTGAAGTGAGGGCAGGTCAAATTACATGTTATCATATGCCTTGCTGAGATGTTTTGAATTAACAGAGTTAGCTAATTAGGCAAGCTCTCTGCTCTGTCCTGCAATTACCAGCCCCAGGCGCTGGCGGGTGGGAGCAGCCCGCAGGATATGTCCTGCTCCGAGTCCGGAGGAGTCTTGGAAGTGACAACGAGAGACTCCCAGCAGACATTAATGTCTGTGCAGGTCATGAGGAGCCCTTGTTTAAAAAAGGCAAAATGAGGGGAAAAAAAAAAAAACCAACCCCAAACCTGGCTTACATCTGCATGGAGAAGAGCAGATATTCAATTAAGGTTCTAATCTCTATGTGCAATTACTGTGGCAAAAGCAAACTGCCTGGTTATCTGTAAGCGTTGATAACTCGTCTTGCACCTCGCAGGCAAATTGCCAGAACCAGGGAAATTATAAAAGCCGATGCGTCAGGTCCCCGGCGGCAAGCGCGAGCTGTGCTGTCCTGAGCTCCGCTTTAATCACACGCTGGGGCTCCTGCCTGCGCCGTGGCTTTGCCCCGGGGGCCGCTCTGGATGCCTTCAAGGGGAGTGAATCCCAATCAAAGCCTGTGGTTTCCATGCGGAGGAAGGCAGGGCTGTCCAGCACAGACACGGGATGGAGGGATGAGCATGGCAGAGCCTCCTGGACCTGCTGCATCTCGCTGTGTGCCTCTGACTTGGGTTGGTCTGGTTGTCAGGGGGAATTGATGGCAGGGAAGTGTTTTGGCACACTTAGTGAATGGCATGAACAAGCAGAAGAAATTAGTTGTGCTTCTGTAGGAGCCGCATGTGAGACACAGCCCAGCTTTCCACAACAGGGCTTGAATGAAAAGGGCATCTCCCTTCACATCTGAATGTGAAATTGCCTTCTTGAATGGCTGTGTCTGCCCTGAGTGGAGATCTGAGCCTTGTCTAAGTCCAGGGAAGGGGTTTGGGAGAGGGAAGGAGGGCAGGAGGAGGAGGATGGTCCATGGGGGCTCATGGCTGCCCGTGCTGCCAGACTCTCCCCAGCGCTGCGGAGGGAGGAGGCTGTGCAGGTAATTCAGTGTCTGATCTGCCCTGCAGTGGTTTCTTCTGCGCTGTCCTTCGTGCCGATGATGGCTGGTGCCGGGATGTAACCCGTGCCGGGATGTAACCCGTCCCGGTGCGGCTCTGTCTTGGCAGCTCCCAGCCTCTAATGAGAGCCTCAGGCTGCGGAGGTGCCAGTTAGGGGCTATTTATAGAAAGCCGTTCCCCTGCTCAGATCCATGGGGAATTGCTGCGCTTCGCAGGCGTTTCTGAGGAGGGCGGGAACAAAGCTCGAGGGGACCACGAAA
Organism: Gymnogyps californianus; assembly: GCF_018139145.2. Classification (NCBI taxonomy): domain Eukaryota; kingdom Metazoa; phylum Chordata; class Aves; order Accipitriformes; family Cathartidae; genus Gymnogyps; species Gymnogyps californianus. Next base: position 15,659,325 of record NC_059487.1, on the reverse strand, counting down.
AAGTGGGAGTCACCGAGGTCGTTATCTCTCGTGGAGGCAGTCACTCCATCAGACCGTCAAGGGATGAAGGAAAGTCCTGCTGAGGTCCTGGTGACTTGCTGCAATCATGAGAGAGCTCTTGAATCTCACCGAGTCAGTGAGCAGCTTCTCCCATTTCCTTCTTCCCCATGAACAGGAGGCGAAACCTCCTTTGCCCTCTGTCCTGGCTGAGCAAGGCTGCGATGCAGCTTGGATGGGGGCTTGCTGGAGCTGCCAGCCCTGCGAGCACATCCAGTCCAGGCAATTTATCATTATTATTATAACAACTGAAAAACAAGCTGGTAAAACTCCCCAGGAAGGAGATTTGCCTCCTCGGCAACAGGCGGAGAAGGGATTAGCCTCATCTGTCTGTTCTGCTGCTCGTCTCCAGTGAAGGAGCCAGGGTTGGAAGAACTGTTGTGCTTTGTGGGGTGGCTCTTTGGAGGAAGACAGCTGGAAAAATTTCCCCTAGACAAATGAGGTCCTGGCCTGGACCCTCTGGACTTACTCCTCGTTTTGGCAGCGCTGGAGGGACAGATCCTGCCCGAGCAGGACTGCATCCCACAGTGTGGTGCTGGACCATGGGGCGACCCTAGGAGCTGGGTGGGTGCTTGTAAAAATGGGTCTGTGCTCTTCTGCACTGGCCTCTTCCCTCAAACCAGCTGGTGATGGGGAACTTCTGCTGTTCCTGCCTGTATAGAACAAAATATTCCTGTTTTAATTCAGATGCTTTTTTCCAATTGTTCTTTGCTGAAGGAAGCGGTTTCCTCCCTCTCCACGGTGACTATAACATGCCACGAGTCGCTGTAAAAACAAGTTAGGTTCTGTGGCTAACAGGTTCTCCCCTGTCCTTCTCCCACCTGCAGCAGCTCTGCAAGCATGCGTGGGCCTGGGGGGGGACAGCAAGGCATTGGCCAGTCGGCCCCAAGTGGAGAGAGGTGCAATGCCAGAGCAGTCTGAAACAAAAATGTACCTTTCTTTCATCATATGTCTCCGTTTGCCTACAATGGTGAAGAGCTGACGAAGTAGGCAGAGCGGGAAGCAGGGTTAGAGCAGGCTGGTGAGCTCCTCTGCTGAGCATCACCAGCAGCCTGGCCTGGGGGAGTTATTCCTGACATATTTCTGGGCTTTCGTTCAATTTGCAAATTAATTTTACTGTTCTCGATTGCATGAAGTGACTCTGGCACGTACCTGCGACTGAGACCAGGGTAACGTCCAGATACTGAGGGAATTGCAATGAAATTGTGAAATCCCTTAAGCTTGTTAGTGGGTAATGGTGTTGGCTTTCAGCGCAGCGGAGTTGAGGTAGCAATAGCATTTTAATTTTCCTAAAAGGTCCATGTAACACAATGCCTGGCTTGCTTAGTACAGCATGAATGACAGATAACTCCTTGCCAAGGAAAGCTTAAAGTTGTTTTCCAACAAACTGACTTTTTTTCTTCATTATTCCTTAGACTCTTGTCTCTGATTCCAGGCTAAGGGATGCTAAACTTGAAATATTTGAAACATTAAAAGTTGCGAGAAGCGGTCAGAAGTGGTCCCAGGGTATGAGGTGCGGACAGTCGTGTGTGTCTGCAGGAGTTTTATGGTAATCTGGGGAGAAATCAGCTGAAATAAACTTTATTGGTGCATTGCCGCATGGCCTTCCCATGGAAGCTGTGTTATGAATCAAAAGAGCAATGAAAATTTCAATGTTCCCTCCAGGTCCCGTAAAATGACTCTTTGGGTCTCGCTGTCCCAGGCTGCAAAGAGCCTTTCCCTTGCTGAGCTATTGTGGCTATAGCAATCCTCCTGCCACAAAGTTTGGATCATTTTGGGATTGGGTCGGAGACTTTATGGTGAGAATCACACGTGTCCCAGTGGTCCTTCTCCCGTTTTGAGCAATTTCAATTTTTGCGGGTTTGCTGGCAAGATCTCAGCCTACCAGCTCTGCCCTCACCTGATGCATTTGTGATCTGAGCCAGCACAGGGCGAGCTGCAAATTTCACCAATACGTGAAAGATTCAAATTTTCCTTTGGCAAAACCTCAGGAGCTGGAGCTCAGCCTTCAATTTCTGTGAACGCTCCTGCCAGGAACAGAAAGGCCAAATGGAAATTGCGGCATGGGAGGTATTCGCTCTGCCGCGTGCTTTCACCTGAGCTTCGTGAGTCAGGGGCTTGCCTTTCAAACCGCAATAACAACTAAATAGAGTAAATACAGGTAGTTAAGAAACATTAGGGTTTGGTGACTACCAGCGATAGCCTCCTTTTTTTCTGCTTTATTAGAAGGATAGAGAGGGTGTAATTGGGAGCGCTGCTCCTGCCTCTCCCCTGCGGTGCCTTTCACTTGGTGGATTATTAAACAATTCAAGGAGACTGTGCACAAGCCATTTGTTTTGCTCTGTTTTTTCCACTCTTTTTATTTTGTTTATTTATTGGGTTTTTTTTTTACATGAGCCTTTGGGAACATAATGCTAAAAATGTTATTAAGAAGCCATTGACCATACATGCCCTGCAGACTTTTCGGATAAAAGCCACTGCCTATTGCTTTAGAGAAAGGAAGATTAAATACAGGCCAACTGAAAATATATTCCTGGGAAGAGTGGGTGAAGTTGCTAAAGAAAAGACCTTCAGTCTGTCAGTGACGTCCCTTGTCGCTGGCACGATCGCTCGAGGTCTGCAGGGACACCGGGCTCCTGTGGAGAGCCGTGGCTTCGTAGATGGCTCTTGTCTGCAGAAAGTGGAATTAGATGAGAACATTGTGGCCTCAAAGCTTCTGAATAACTCAACGCAGGCGCTGTGCTGCAAGATGGTGTGTGGAGGGCTCACGGCATGTTTGCCCCAGGGAAAGGGTGATAAATGGGAGACCTGCTCCGGAGGAGGCTGTTGAGGCAGATGCCGGCGGGGTGATGGGGGTGAAGGTGACTGCAGCTGGATTAGGGGTAAAAGAGTAGCTAACTCTCACCTGAGCATCTCTTTTTGTCATCTTGAAAGAGAAGAAGGTGCGATGTGGTGACCTGGGAACAAGGAGACTGCAGTGCTGTCTGTATAGCAGAGATGTCCCCTTTCCACCTCCTTGCTGGCTCCTAGGTAGCTTGGCTTTCCTTCTTGAATGTGCCCAACCCACAGTTTGTGATGCTGATGGGCAACCGAATAACTGACTACTGCATGCTGTCCTGCCCTGGAAGGAGGTGCTGAACCACTAGTTAACAAGAGAAAGGCTCGCACCGCACCTCCCAACCTCCGGAACATGGATCTGCCAACTGTCTGTGCACAGACACCCTCTCCGTGTTGCAGAGCTCTTGCGGATAGAGCCCATAGTATGTTGTGAGCACTGACAGCACGTTTTCTAATCAGATGCAGAGCCTTTGTCAGCCCAGAGCTGGTTGTTTAGCCCATGCATTTAAAATAAGCTGCTGCCACTTTTAGTTCAAGGGTATTACCGTTTGCACACTTTAACGGAGAGAAATCCTGCCTGATCCGTGCGTTGAGTTTCTGCGGATGGAGTGATCTGTGCAGCTACATGGGCTGAGATGCATTACCCGTCATTATAAAAATGTAACAAGAGCTGGATAAAAAAGCGCTGCTGCTCTTCCAGAGGGCTGCTGGATGCGATTCACCAAAGCCTGAAGTTGTTATTTTCCTCTCTGGCTGTAAATTGTTCTGAGCGGCAGCGTATGAAAGACACTACATAAAACTAAGTGGAATCAGATAGATAACAGGCCTTCCCGGGGAGCTGAAATTATTTGGCATTTGACTCTATGGCTCTTGAAACTCATGAGGCATCTTGTGTGTCCTGGGTACCAGCTCACCTGCTATGCCTCGGTGCTAATCTGGTGCTATACCTTGGTCTGGACGTATCCAGGGGCAGTGTAATTGAAATGCTGTTACTTTTGGTGTGGTATGGGGTGGTGATATTCCCTTGATGCCCCAGCTGGGTGTGCGGTACCCTCTTTCCCCCTCCTGTGGATGGGCTTGTGCTGGAGAGGATACAATATTTTTGGGGGAGAAGATGCACAGATGCTACTTGGAGAAGCACCCGTGTGAAAAGTGGTGCCAATCCTGGCTCTGAAGTTGTCCTCCACTGCGGTGGGAGGTCGTTAACTCTGATTAGAACATTTGCAATTCCAACGAGGCCTTTCATTTCTACCCTGGCTTCTGTTCTGCATATTTGATGCCATTCTCTAAGGAGAGAGTGCAAATGTTAAGATGTTAGAATAATATTGCCCCGAGGTTCATACACTAATGACAAGAATTATCACCGAGTAGTTCAGGGCTTAACAAAAGGTACAAAACAATTAAGCCGTGATTAACAGTCAAGTGGTGCTGTAATTACAGAGCTAGGTTTTGTGATACTGTTTACTGCCTTTTCTAAAACAGAAGAAATCCAGTTGCAGAGGCTGGTTTACTTAAAAAACCCACTGGTGATACACGGGAAAGCAGAGATGGTGCTGCTGGCTCCTGAGAAGACCCAAGCGAAGCCCAGCCCTGCGTTATGGTGTAGAAACCGGGGGTCCCAGCGGGATGTGGAGCCTCATTAATGCACACTGATGAGACGGTTTGGTACCTTTAGGTGACAGGTTGTATTGCAGTGCCAGGGACTACTAAATGGAAATAAAAGCATTAAAAGATGCTTTTTTTCTGACACCCAACATGGCAGAGCCTTGTAATCTCCCTGCTACCCAGCTCATCTTGAGGCAGTACCCCTCAGTACCTTTAAATGTAAAAGGATGAATTATTTTTGCATGGGGAAACATCTCACTGAATAGAAGAGAATGTAACTTCACTTTTTACATACAAAGACTTCTGAAAGCAGTTTTAGGAATTAAATAAGAGTCAGGGAATTAGATTAGGGCAGCAGGATAGAGAAATTAAAAGGCTTAGACAAAAAGCATGATTTTCTGTGAAGAGGGAGGAAGCGGTGTTGGAGGTCAGTTCTGCACGGTGCTGGGTCCCCTTTGCTGCCCGCACAGCCGGGAGGTGCCGCAATGTAAATGTACCGGAGGACTGGATCTGTTGCATCCATTTAACTCGTCAATCTATAAAGATCTGTCAAATGTACAGAAGAGAAAGCTGGGATAAAGCACGAACAGTTTAATTATCGGATAGTGCCATAAATATTTCCACTAGCCTCCTGGGGATTAAAAAGAGGTCTTGTTTTCTCTCTTGCCAGCAACAAGATAAGAGGCTGAACAGATTTTCGTAAGGCTGAAGCTCCAGCCTGGCTGGGTTGTGTCTGGGGACTGGCAAGTCCCATGAGACGAAGGGGAGTTTGGCAGCTTGACGGGGCTGTATCACTCCTGAGTCTTGCCTAAAAGCTCCCGGGGTCATTGGTAGGTTATTTATAAGCAATCAGAAATCAGGAGTGATTTGTTATTACTGAGAGATGCTAATTCAGATTCCAGAGGGGATTCATTAGCTGAAATGGCTTTACAGTATGCGAGTTGATAACAGCCTTCTGGGTGCAATGCTTCTGGCTTCAGAGGGATGTCTGATGGCTTTGGGAGCAGGAAGGAGCCCGAAATAGAAGCAGTCTGGTACCAATGGTTATCTGAGTCCTCCTTGCCATTTTTTTTTTTCCTCTGGATATCTTACCATGGGGTCAACGATCCCAGCTCATCCTGGGGTCTCCCAGATGGCCCTCGAGGAGGGAATCCTCTCCCCAGAGGGGATGTTTCCTTTTTGTAGCCTAACCCTTTTCACACCATATTTTTTCCCCAGTGTCACAGCAGGGCTGTGGAGCACTTCTTGCAGGAGACCGCATCACCAGTTAGGAACCAACTCTTATTTGTTTGGGACAGTGCAAGACAAGGACAGAAAAAGACAGAAAGTAATAAAATACATAGGCAGCACGGCTACAAATCATTTTGTTCCTCTTGGCAGAGGAGTTAACTGTTGAAGAAAATTGGGCAATTGGTGTTGCTGCCAGCTGTACAGTGCTTTTGGATGGGCAAGGTGGCAGAGCTAATTTTCAACCCTGCTGGGATGGAGAGAGCTGTAAATTACAAAGGGTGGAAAATGCCACAATAGAGAGGTGAATAGAGGGGGGGCGGGGGGAAGGTTTCTTCCCTTGAAAGATTTCTAGTGATATGAAAGAGACCTAGTTCTGAGCTAAAAAAGGACCAACCATCTTACTTGTATTTCACGAGTGCTCACTTACTGTTGGCACAAATAAAGTAGGTACCCCTTATTGCTGATATGCACTTGAGAAAGGAGAAAAAAACCCTCTGGCTTTATTTTTCCCCCTTCCAGTTCCTTCCCGGCGTAGCTGGTTTCGCTGTCTCCTTTGGAGGATCAGCTCATTAATCAGCCACTGCTGCTCTTTCTGTAGGTCATTTGCAGAAAGCCTCAAGGAGGAGCAAGGTAGATATAAAATGGGGCTGTCGGGGGACAGCAGAGGAGAGAGGACATCGTCTCTCGTGGAGCTGGGACCTGCCAGGGAGTCTCAGCTTTGCCTGCCACGTCTGGCGTGTTTGCAGCATTTCTCTCCCTTGTTGGTTCCTTTGTGTCTAATGATAGGGTTGAGCTTCCATTTGGTGGTGGACGTTTGTGGAGGCTTCCTTCTCGACCCAAATACCTGTTTTTCTGAAACTTTTAGGAATTCAATATGCCGCAGGTCGTGGTTCTCATTTCAACTGAGGCGGACATTGCACCATGTGTTAAGGAGTTATTGAGTGCATAGAGCAGCTCGTCAAACTGCCGGCACCATTAACCTGGGCAAACACTCCAGCGCAGCCGGGGCAGCTCCGCCAGCGGAGCGGGTGCTGAAGGCCGGTGCTGCAGGATGTGGGGCCGGATCAGGGAGCTGCCCTTGTCCCCAGGGCCGGATCAGGGAGCTGCCCTTGTCCTTGGGGCCGGTGGCCTGGAAATGAGCCGCTGCTTGCTTGCGTCTCTGTGCCTGCCTGGCTGCAGCCTGGCTCGCTCTGACTGGCAGGGTGTCAGAAACGCTCCTGCCTGCAAATAAAATCCCGCTCCATTTGGCACTTTAAAAAATAAATGGAGGGAGAAACACATGTGAAACAGAGAGCGACGCTGTCAGCACTGTTTTTTGTTTAATGTGAGCCCTGTCCGATGCACTTGGGTGACGAAGCACGCTGCGTTGCCTTTGCTTAACGTTTGCCAGGCTCTTTAGGAGATGAATTAGCTCAACACAGATATAATTATTCCAGCAGGATGATCGCTTCTGGGAGGCTCCGACTGAAATTTTCCTGATGAAGGACTGTGGGGAGAGGGGATGGGGCAAGAGTGTGAAGGTGATGGACAGCCCATCGTATTAATGAGCCTCACGACAGGAGGGAAGAGTTCAGCATTTCAGTGGAGGAGGGGGGTCTGATTTATTCCAATGGCTTTTGGCCCATGAACAGCCTCTGATGTAAGCCCAGCTGGAAAGACAGATACCTGGGGACTTTCTGCAGCAGAAATAATTTTCCAGGCTTGGGATGCTGTGGAAGCTGAAGCAGCATTTGGTATTCTGAAGCCTTCCCTGCCCCATTTCCAGGGGAGATTATTCCCAGCCCTGTGCCAACCCTGGATTATGGCTTGGGGGGCACGTGTTGAAAGGGATGGGATCCAGCTTGGACATCACTAACAGAAAAGTTCACTCACTTTAGTAGAACTAGAGTACTTGTTTTTAAAGACACCTGATCTGGTTTTAGAAACGTAAAATGTTCATGAATATACCATCTCTCTTGATGACTTGTTTTACTGTTGAATGATCTTGAATGTGAATAAAACCTTGGTCCATGTCCGGTCTGACTGTGCCAGTATTCAAAATGCAGGTCTGAAAAGGTTTTGCTGGACTTTTTCTTGCATGGAAAGAAAAAGCATTGCAAAATGAGTCCATACTGTTCCTTTTGTGCTGTGAGTAATTGCACAGTTGTGGTTCTTGCCCTGCTGTGCTGTTTCCACTCCCCTAAATCAGCGGATGTCCCCAGGAGCTGCCGGTGGGAGTCTGGCATCCCAGGGGCTGGCGATCCCCCCTTGGGGCAGCAAAACCTTGATGGAGGTGGGAAACACAGGGACCATGTGTCCCATAGGGACCCTTTCCTCCAGGAGCATCAGGAATGAAAAGCTGGGTGGGAATGGAAAGCTCTTAAAATAATTAAAAAAGAAAAACTAAACCCAGCAATCAGGCAGTCGGTCACCATCTACCAGCACACGGTGCAGCCTGGGAAGATGCTCTGGTTTACCCCAGTGGCTCCAGCACGGCAGCAGCCAAGGGCATTTCTATTTAATCCCCCAGCACTTTGTTTCTTTCTTTCTTCTGCAGTGAGGCTGAGCTATTTACTGAGAAGAGAAATGCAATGTTTAAAAATATACCAGAATGGATGTGCTTTAAAGCAGGCAGTGGGAAATGTGAGAGGCAGCTCTGAAGTGCCCGCCTCTGAGTGCCTGAAGCATGGACCCCTCCGGTGCAGTGCCCGGCTGCTGCGGGCTGGCCGACTCCTCGGGTCACGGCTGTGGTTATTGCCGGAGGGGAGTAAAAGGTTTCTGTTTACCTTCGGGTTTGCTATTTCAAAAGGAAGACAGAATAAATACCGGTCAACAAAGCTTTTACCTCTTTGCCTGTTATGTAATGCATTTGTGATTAATAAAGGGTGACCTCAGCTCCAGAGAAGTTGGAATTGAAGCCGTGCGAATAATGGATTATTTTCCTGCCTTTGTGGGTGGCTCCAGAGGATCAAGTGCTAATTTCATTTGGGGCTGATTTACAAAGATGTGAAAGAAAAACCTCAGCAAGGAGATGGCTTCAAAAGGCCACCATCTTCTGTCCGTTACAAACCCTACCGATGCAGAAGATACCCATCTGATTTTGGCAGGGTATTTGGGACGCTTGCTGGAAGGACGTTGCTTTATGCATCTTGATATTTATTTTCTTGAAGGTGAGTTTAATGGATGGTTCAGGTGAGGGATGGTAGGCACTGCACGTCCCTGGCATGACAAGTCCTGCGAGGGCTGGGGGTTTGCAAGATGCTGCTCTCCTTTCCTTTGGAGTAACCACCAGCATCCCTGAGCTGGTTCAACACCTTTTCCTCCAAAATGCTGCAAAGCCAAGCCCTGCACTTGGAGAGTGCTTTGGTAGCAGCACGACCTACAAGTTTTGGGCCATCATTTCCTCACAGAAGATAAAAGCCAGAAGGCAGAATGTGATTTGGGGTTTTTGATCCATATTTATGTTGGGTCTTCAAGGTCCTTCGGAGCACGATAATCCTTCCTGCTGGATTTCTGGGTCCAAACCTTCAACCATTAGTGTCAGCTTTTAGTACCTTGTACTAAAGGTCTTGCTGTAGGATTAAAAAGTATACTGGAAACAGTTTTGTTGCAGGCAAATTATTCAAGATTGAATGATGGCAGAAGATGACTTGAAAGCAGTGTGAATAGTTTAATATAGATATAAATATTAAACTGTCAAGGGAAAGCATATAAGAAAGACAATCCCTGAATGGTATAAGGAGTAATAGGTAAATATTACATTTCAATAAATTCACTTAGAAGGATTCTGCCAGATTTAATTCAGACCTTACGTTTAGGTATATGGGAAAATAATTGCTACCAGTCATCAAAAAGAAAACTGTTGTTTTTTCACTTTTTGCCTCTGAGTTTTTAAAAGTAACTTGGGAGTTACTTTTATGAATTTTACCCAGTTTACTTTACTGGATGCTGAACTCAAGGGAATAGCAGGTGGGTTTTGAAGGTGTAGCAATGGTGTTGGGGTTGCGCAGATGTGATCTTAACTCCTACAACACAGCGCAGGTGGCTGGGGCTGTGCTGCTGCACCAAGCACATGAGTTTTACCCTACCTGTACGTTCAAACTAAGTCTGGTTGTTTTGGAGCACGTAGCCCTGCCTAGTAAATAGCTAGTTATTAAATTGTGCAATTTTCTGTTCCTTTGAGTGGCTGATGGGGGTCAAGGATGTTGAAGTGAAAGAAGAAGGTCTCAGGAGGAGGCTGGAGGGATGGGAGCAAGGGGATTTCATTGCACGCAAGCCCTACTGCAGGGAAGAGCTTTGCTGCAAGAGCATCGCTCCCAAAGCACTTCAAGCGTAGATCCCTGAAGCTGGGCACTTAAAACCCAGTGAATTGCAGAGTACCTGAGCTCTTCTAAAAGGCCTATTTCTAACATCAATTTTAAAAGCAAATCTAATGGATGTCAGAGAAATAAAATACCCAAAGATGGGCAACAGCTCTGTGGATCGAACAGCCTTACTTTGTGCATCTCCTGGTCCGGTCCCACTGCTCCTGCAGAGCTCAGGCTGCCCAGATATGGCACACGCTCGGGTGAGGCTCTTTCTTTACTGCTGGAGGCTTTATCTGACCATTTTGGGAATTAAAGTGGGTTTTGTTTCATGTTTAGCAATCTGAAATTTTCCTTGTCTCCTGCATAAAGCAGCAAACATTTATTCATTTCAGGGCTTTGGCCTAATTCCTGGCCATAAATACTCAATTTCTGCAAGGGAGCACAGAAGATGTGATAAAGCAGAAGCCCCAATCAAATGACACAGATGTGAAACAGCCCTTAATTGATTTGCTTTTGTCAGACATAATTAAGTCCTACATTTCATTGCAGTCCTTGGCTCACGTTCAGATCTCAAGGAGTCTTTGGTGATAAGGAGTATTTTGGCTTCAAATGAGACTGATGGGTTCGTGCAGTAGCTTGCACAGGAGGCATGGCATTTTATGTTGTATTGGCTGAAAGGAAAGCCATGAGGCACAGCCAAAACCCAGGTTTTTGATTGCAATGAAGTGCCAAGATGTCATTCCTCCTTCTGTGCATCTTGCTTGTGTATTCCTTCCACTTCTGTGAGCATCAGTTGCTTTGCAGTTTGTCAGCTCTGGGTGGGCTCAGCTGCCCACCCTATCTGTCAAAGCTTGAAAGTACTTGCTTAAGCACATGCTTAAATCTCACCTATATATATATATATATTTTTTTTTTTTATAAGGATGGACTTCAATACATATCCCAGTGCTTCACTGAACTGAGGCCCCAGGGCCCCGTGCTGTGTCCGCAAAGCCCATGCGAGCCCACCCATTATGTTTTGCTGGGAACAGTATCAGGAATTTAGATTCCTTTACGCTGCTCATTGTCCTCCAGAAGTAAGCAGCGCCTTTTCCCTGACGCATGAAAGAAAAAAAGCAATTTTGCAATGTAATGAAGGAGCTGGGTCAATGGTTTGAGTGGCAAACCCCAAACCAGTCCATATTATATTCTGTTAGCTGTGAAGTAGGGTCCTGCTGGAGCCGCCTAGGAAGGCAGGTGGTGAGTCTGTGTGGGGAGTATTTGGGCCATCTTCATTAAGAGGCTGAAGATATCCAGGGAGCTTTAGATGTGAAGGCTCCTGTAAGGTTTTCATACCTCCTGGCAAAGGAAAAGGACTTGAAAACCTTCCTTTGCCTTGTTCTTTTTCTGTCTATTGTATTATTTAATCTCACCTTCGCTCGGTGGAGTTCTTATGTGCTGAAAGGAAATGAAATCTCTGCTGTGTTATTATTGCTCTCTGCTTAGATAAATAACATTGTGCTGAATTCACAGTATTGCACACTGGCTTTTACCTTCCAGATGCGCTGCTCTGGGGAAGCGCGGCTCTAGCAGGCGGGAAGTGCTCAGAGGTGTTGCAGAAAAATCTTTAAATCCCCACCTTTGGAGCTGAATCCTTTAATAAGTAAACAAAGCTACTGGGTGTTTTGGGTGAGAAGGACTCCAGGAGTTGTCACCTACCTGGAATACCACAGCAAAAGCTGAGTTTTGATTCAGTGGGATTTTAACAGAGATACTATGTCGGGCTTTTTGCCTGCTGGGCTGAAAAAGCCCTTTTCCGAAGGAAATATGGGTTGAATCTCCAATTATCTGACAGCAGTAAGGCCTGGACATGCAGAGACTTTGGGTTTCACACAGCCCAAAGAATGGCTCGGTTGCTCTGAAACCAGATATATCACTAGCTGTGGTATGAAATGTTCTCGTAGGACAGCTTCCCTTGTCCCCGAAATGAGGACAACAGAGAGAGGCAAGCATGAGCCGAGCTTCCCAATGTGTTGCTCATTGAGGATGATGCTTGTAGTCCAGCAAGTCTGGGAGATCTCCGATACATGGGAGGATGGATGGGAGGAAGGACATGGAAGGAAGGAGAGGAGATTTGGGGAGAGCCTTAGATGTGCTAAAGATTAGGAGGGAGCTCAGCCTGCAGCATGGATGGTCGCCCTAAAACTGAGCCTAGAAGAATTTGAGGATGGAAGGAGAGGGAGGTTGGTTTGGTGTTTGATTGTTGTGGGTGGCTGTGAACTCTGCCTGCTGGTGACCAGTGCCGTGATGGCCACATGCCCTCTACAAGAGGTCGTGAAGGAGACTTGACACGGTAGCTATCAGTAGCCATGGTGCAGTTTTTGACCGCTGTGTCTGGACCATTTCTATTTCAGGACATCATTCTCCTGGGGCCCTGCTAGGATCTGAGGGCAGATTCAGATGACAAACTCTCCCCACGATCTCTGTTTCAACCTTGCCCTCCTGATGGTTGGCTGCCAGCACTCAGGTCCTTTGCAGGTCCTTTGAAACATGCTGAGCAGTTGGTTGTGTGCATTGAGTCTTTCATCGCTTGCTAGAGAGGGCTGTTTCATGCTCTTTTGATTCTGCTTTGCTGCTTTTAAGTTGCCCGCAATCTCCAGACTCGTTAGGACCTTAAGAAAGTGTGGAAAAGGATGAGTCTAATTCACTTTTTTATTAATTAAAGAAAAAATAATATATTATTTGAAGAGAGAATGTTATTTTCCATCAAGAATTTTCTTATTCAGATTTAATTTCTGTCGGGGGTGTGTGTGTGAAATTAGAAGTGGCTTAAGACAGGCAAATAGGTGCAGAAACCTAGAGAGATCCAACTCCTGTAAATAACTGCTTGCTCAGAAATATGATGGGAAATGCTGGGAAGCTGAAAATTTGGGAATCACCTGCCTGGGAAGGGAGATTGGTGTTCCAGGAGCAAGGATTGCTTTTGCCCATAGCTCTGTGAGATCTCTTGCTTGACACTGGAGGAGTGAATAATGAGCGCGGATGAGTGCGTTACCTAACGAACCCCAAGGAGGTGGGAGAGGGGTCCTTTGCCCAGGGGATGCTGCACCACGGAGTGGCATGGGCTCTGCTCTTCCAGCTGGTGATCTGCAGAAAGAAAACCGCTGTCATTGCAGGGGGCACCGAGGGTGACTTCTGCTGGAAGTCCTGTGCAGCCAGTAATTAAAACACTGTAAGGGTTTCTCATAATGATAGCTAATAATTTTCTAACACAAAAGGTATTTTGACCAAAACAAACCCCAAGCCTATTCTGGACCTGGTTGCTGGACAGGAATTTTGTGGTTGCCTAGGAACCGGTGATCAGAGCCTGATTACGTCCAGTATGGGCTGACAAAGGGCATTTTCATCAGTATCATCATTGTTTACAGCCATACGGTCCTACGGCAGCTTCCAAAGGGCTGACTCTCCCGAGCTGGGGAAGATTGTGCTTGGAATTGTCTGGAAGCTAAAATATGGGCAGAAAAGGGTGAATGAACATTGGGAATTTTTAGGTAGAGATCATCACATGGACAAGCCCCTGGCTTTCATCATAAAGAGAGGTTGGCTTTGCCTCAAGGATCTCCCAGATTCAGGAGCCAAGTCGGAGCAGATATTAAAAAAAGAGAAAAGCAGTAGTTTGAAAAAGGAACCAGACAGCAAATGATGTGTATCAGAAATTATGAAGCTTAGCCGGCTGATGAGGGACAATTATTAAAAGAGTTTGAAATCTGTGGCTATCAAGAGTAAGGACAAAAAACTTTAAATATCTTTAAACAGAAAAAAAATAGTGCCAGCTGGTGGGTTCATCACTGGATGACATGGTTCAATCAGCGCAATAATATCTGGTCAGTATTTCTTTGTGGCATTTGGAAAGACAAAACGATGTGCTTTATCTCCCTAATGGGAGATAAAATCTTTCCCGTTCCATCTCTAATCAGCAGGGTAGTAAATTATATCTGTGCTGTCAGGGGGTACACTTAGAAATCAGTGTCCATACAACTTGTATTTGAGAGTCTCAGAAGAGCTGGCTCAGAAGATTGAGGTCTGCAGATGTTCATTTTTCATCAACAGCAGAAAAGCTGGGAAAGGGCTAGTTTATATTTTAAAAAGGCTGTCATTATGTCCCAGATAACTACAAGCTAGTAATCCTGGGCAAAATAATGGTATAGGTGAAAGGGAATTCAAACGATGAAGAATTAAAGGCTAGGAATAAAACTAATGGGTTTATGAAACATAGGTCTTTAGAAGAAGACTGAATTCATTAGCTTAGTCATGGTTATTAGGTAGCTCTAATACGTCTAACGTTTTGCAAAGCGTTTGACATAGTTTCACATGGCATTTGGATTAAGCCACCCGAGGAAGCACACTGAAACGTGGTGGGAGCAGGCAGCTGGCAGGGCTGGGGGATTGTTACCCCACCGTGGGAGCTCTGCTGGGGGACTGGCAGTGATGAGGGCTTGGCATGTGCCTCCATTAGGGCCAGCACTGGCCTTTTCAGGACATAAAGCCTCATGCCGTGCTATTTGTTATAGAATTGAGCTTTTTCTTATTTTTTCTAGGATGCGGTAATCTGTAAAAATTATGGGTGAGGATGTGATCCAATGGAAAGGAATATTTTTTAAAAGAAAATAAAAAATTTTAAAAAATAGTGATATAGTCTACCCAAGTGGCTGTACTCCATCCAAGAAGGCGCTTGGGTAAGTTCTCAGCACTTGACTTAACCTTGCTACAAACACATGGGTATCGTAGGGTCTATGTCCAGAGGTACCTTCTTTACAGTGCCCGGAGTAGCACTGCAGACAGCATCTTCCAAAGCCAAGAAACAGGATCTTCACCTTTGTGTCTTCCCAAAGATGCTGAGGGCTCCATGTGGACAAGAGGATCAGCTGCAATTGTCAGGGGGCTGGTGGGTCAGGAGATCTTCGGACTTGAATCAAAGCTGGGAAACCACTGCCTGGAGTGAGACAGGTTCAGAGGAATGAGGTGTTCGCCTTTGCTTTCCATCTCACCGTCTGTTTTCTGACACCTCAAGGACAGTGTTTGTGCATTGAAAGAAATGAGCTGCTGGAGCGTGCTGGAGGATGCTGGAGTAGCCCTGCCCGACCACCCCAGCGGCTCTCTAGGGACTGAGACGTGGAATGAAGCTCTCTGTCTCTTCGGCCAGGGCTCTGCCGGGCAGCCTGGGCTTTGCCACGGGGGTCGCTTCCCCCTCTCTGCCAGCCCTGCTGCGCTGACGGTCCGTGCAGCGCTCCCCTCGTGCGCACACACGATTAACCAAACCTGACGTTACTCTGCACAGGGTCGCTTTGACTCTGCAAAGGCAGGCTCAGTCCTGGTTTAGAGCCGTACCTCCCTGTGCAATCCTGTCTTCTCAAGGACTGCTCCCAGCCGTGGGCTATTGGAAGCAGGGAACGATGCTACCCGAACTCACTCTTCCTCCCAGCATCACCCTGGCTATTAGCAATAACCCACAAGCAAGCTGTGAAGCCCAAGGAGAAACACAAATTCACCCCAAAACAGGACCCAAGCTATTCATTCTTCTTGTGTTGCTACTTCGTTTCTAACATTCACTTGAAAGAACGCAATGCTGCTGTGAAAGATGCTCCAGGAGAGCCGATGAGCACAGGCAGAGCCTCTCGGAGTTGCTAGGTGACTGCTGCCCTCAGGGCACGATCCCCCAATACCGCCTGCTCCCAGGATGAGTAATGCATCTCGTTTGCATCCATTGGATAAAAATGCTGTCACTTGGGTCTTGCTGGTTGAGTCATTCCCGTTGGGAGCAATGGGTTACGTGGGTGGCCGAGAGAGGATCCTGCCACTCTGGAGGTGCTCAGTCCCCAGAGTAAACCTCTCCCACCGGGCTGGGGTTGACGCCAGGGAACATCCCAGTCGCCTGCCACTCCACGATCCCATGCCGAAGAGCTGCCCTTGGCACACGAGCACAGCAATAGCAACAAAAGAGTGTGCCTGTTGGCCAACGCTCTTTGGCTGGCAATCAAAGACCTTCTCTGAATTTTTTTAGACTGTCCCTAGAGGGTAGAGAAGCCTTTCACATCCTGACTGTAGAGATGGGGGGAGCAAGATACAGGGAGGAAGGCGACATGACCTGTTCCAGGTACAGCCAGGACTGGGATGCAGGCATTGACCCCTCTGGGTGTGCAAGCAAATGCTTGTGACATTTCTGTGGACTTCTGAGGTTTTCAATTAATTTCTCAAGTTAAAGACAGTTATAGCGTAACATAAAAAAGTTGTTTGGCTTATTTTCCGTCTAGCTTCACATGTAAGACATGATTTCAGGTTAAATGCTATTTTGGCAGTGGCCCAGTGATATTAGTTGTGAATCGATGAACCCCTAAGGTTCATCGATTTTAAGGTCACTTCTTCCAAGAGGACAAATGAGATGTTTTAGTCCGTGGTAGCCAATTATTTTAATGCCTGAGTGCTCTCTCTTAAGAACGTATTACAAAGTAAAGGGAAACTTGTTTTAGTGAATTTTTCTGGCCAAGTTGAAAAAATAATAAACCGTCGTGTTTTCAAGCTGTTCCCCCTCATTTCTGGCACCAGAGGGGTGAAGTGGCGGTTGCAACCAAAGTGGTGGGATACAGCTGCCAGCGCTTGTTGTACGGTGGCAGCATCCAGAAGGCCGGTCACAGGCCACACCGTGGTAGATGCTGCACAGACACAAACCGAACAGTGGGTCGTGCCTCGAAGAGCTTGCAATTAAAGGCGGAGGAGTGGGAGAGTATGAGGAATCAATGACAAAATATGAGCCATTATTTTCATCAATGATATTGGACATGCTCATATCCAGTTGGATTTGGAAAGCTTTTATGTAGAACATGGAGTAAACACATATTGAGAGGTGAAGGAAAGATTTTTTTCCACCGGGATTTCGGTGTTGAAAAAAGCTGCTGCAGATGAGCTGGGAAACATGGTCTGGGAGCAAAGTGTGGGCAGCAAAGCGAGGAGTGTCCTGTAGCAGAGCTTGGGGGTGGGGGTTTCTTTCATAAAACATCAGGAGGTTTCGGAAGCCCTCGGTGAGCTGTTGATGTGATCTGCACAAAGGGCATAGCCTCACGCAGCTAACAAGCTCCAGGGCAGCTCATCTGCCTTTGATTTGAGGCTTTTCTCCAAGCAGGGATGGTAAATTGTAGGCAAAAATAATTCCTGTCAAGGATCTAATGATGCTTCAAGTTCCTACAACCTTTCAGATAAACAGGGTGGAACAGCGCAGTGAATTTTGTAAGAAATCTCTAAAAATGTGCAGTGAATATAATGAAGCAAAATTGATCTGTTGTTTTCTCTCAGGAAACAAATACTGCACAAGGAGGCAAAAAGAAGACAGGCCAGAAAAATACAGCTGTACTCTCAAAATGGGTCAGTCATAGGGACAGCAGCTGTCCTCAGACATTAATGTTTTCACGTAAAAAAAAGAAAAATTAGGAGCCGTATTTATGCAGCTGCATCTTAACATTTAAGGATGAAATCCTCCAAACAGCTCATCTAAATATTCAGCCCAAAGCCACATAAATGCATGATCTGAAGAACAACTTTGAGACACATGCGCTGGCCTTGCTGAAAGACAGGAATTTGGAAAAGAGAGCATGATTCACTTTACACATAAAAGACAAAACCAGGAGTTAACCAGGAAAAAAGACATGTAGCACATTTCAAGCGCATAATGCCCTTGAGGGGATGGATAGCAAACTGAGCGAGAGCAGCAGCTGCTCAGCTGGGCTGGGAAAAGCTCCGAGATGTCCCTCAGCAGGGCTGTGAGTAATGTGTGATCCCAGGAGAAATGATCTTGGGCATCTTCATCCCTGTTTGAATCCCTCGGTAGAGTCCCAGGTAAATCAGTACAACAGCCCTGCTCTTCTCCAGAGGTACGTGAGCTCCCAGGGCAGCAAGTCAGAGCTGATGGATGGGGCCGGAGCCATCAGTGGGTACATCCCAGGGTCCCTAACTGGGTCTAAGACAACGTGGGTGGGGAACTGGTCTTTGCTTGCTCCTTTGTGTCCGTGCAAAGGCACTGGGTGGTGTTGGGTTCTGCCTTTGCAAAATTTTGAGGGAGCTCCAAGGCTTGGACCAAGCCAGCTTCTTACTGCAGGCTTAGGGATGTCCCAGTGAGCCTGACCCAGCGAGCGGGCTGGCAGTCGTGCATGGCTGATGTTACTGATATACACACAGGGGCTTATCTGGACCCTGACGTCTCTGAGGCTTTTCCTGTTCCTACAGGGTTGTACAACTGGTTATGTTTCATCCCAGGCGTGAAGGTCTGCCACAGCAGGGAACAGGCTTCGTTTGGCATCTGCAGAGAGCTGCACTCTTCTGACGATGTTGCT
Source organism: Gymnogyps californianus (assembly GCF_018139145.2). Lineage (NCBI taxonomy): Eukaryota > Metazoa > Chordata > Aves > Accipitriformes > Cathartidae > Gymnogyps > Gymnogyps californianus. Next base: position 15,640,949 of record NC_059487.1, on the reverse strand, counting down.
TGGAGCTGGGGAGGGCACAGCTCCTGCTCCTGGCACTGACCTGCAGCCTGAGGAGTGACCTGGGAATTGAGAAATGGGATTTCCTAAATGACTTCCTAAAGGCTTTCCTGTGCTTTTTAAATATACCCCATCATCTGGGGCTGTGATGAAGCAGAGATCTGGCTGGTGCTTTACTGCACCCAGCGTGGAAGCTCAGCAGTGGCAAGGGGATTGCTGAGAATGAAAAAGGTCCTTGTGTCATTTTGGGGTGGGAGGAAGAGGTGGTACCGGCAGACCCGCACAGAGGGACTGGGGGAACGCTTCTGCCCAAAGCAAACGATGGGCTGCAAACAGGTTGGGAGAAGATGGATGAACGTAGGCTTGCAGGGGGAAGAAGTTGGAAGTCGCTGCTGTGCGTGTTTATGGCAGCGCTAGCAGGGCTCACGGTTATAGCAGCGCGTGTTTACTGCCGGCTTCTGCAGCTGCCATGAACAGTTTCAGCACTCCCGAATTCGCGGCTGGCTCTCGAGAGCCCTTCGCTGCCTCGCACGGGCGCGGGCACGCTGCGAGAGCAGGCAGCCGCCAGCCCTGCTTCTCGAGGGTCGAAAGAGCAGAGCTCTCCTCTGGCTTCGGAGGGCTTCGTGTGCCTCGTCCAATTCCCCGTCAGGTTTTGCTGTGTCTTGTTCTTAAGGAGCAAAAACCCCAACAGCCCCCCAGCTAACCAGGAGGTGATTTTTCAACACTCTCCTTGAGGACGGCAGCCGCACCTGGTATTTCTTAGAATGAAAGCAAATATTTTTCTTCTTTCTTTGTTTCTTCCTTTTTTCCTAGAAATTAATTTTCAGTCACGCCATCTGGTTGCCAGAGGTGACATTTTCTGCAGCTGAGGTAGCCGATGTCATGGGAGGATGCCGTGGAGGACTTTGAGCGTTTCTGTTTCACATTTGTTTATTTTCTGTCAAGGTCACCGTGCCTCTTACCCAGGATTTGGCTCTTACTTCAGCTGGAGCTTTCAAGAAAATGTTAGTGGCATCATTTCTTTCTGGGAAAAATGCTGTACAAGGTTGACTGAAACTACATGAAAATTTGGATGAAATTCATCTAGGATTGAGCTAGAAATTAAAAGGGGATATGAAAGTTTGCTTTGAACTTGTGGTCTTTCTTTGTTCTGTTTGGATCCTCGTGTTGCATGTGCTTTCAGGGAAATCAGTGCACATCAACTGAACTAAATCCTCAGGAGAAGGAAGGTAAAAGGAACTAAAATCTTTTTACAAAAATATTCATCAAGCAAAACTTTTAAGCCCAGTCCATTTCCATGCTGGAAATAAAGGCATCCTACAGACCCCCAGACTACTAGATTTTACTGTTAGTTTTATGTGGAAGGCACCCGGGTACAGTGGTGAACTTCCTTAGAAGAGGATGTATGGGATTTGTGCAAGCAAAGCAATGAGGGATGCAGGGACTAAAACATCTCCTGTGCAAATCCATCACATCCAGCAGGACTGGATGAAAATTTGTGTACATATACTCTCTGTATACCCACCGGTGTGCACAATCTTTGCACGCTCGGATCAATGTCTTGGACCCCCCAGTTCCCAATTTACACACAGTGTTGCAAATATAATACACAGAAACTGGGGTGCTGTGGAGCCACTGGCCGATTTGCTGGTGTCCACTTCCATGCTCTCCTGGATGTTTGGGTCTTGGTCCCCATGGTGAGTGGGGGCAGGACTGAAGGTGTCAAACTCTTCCCTTAAAATACTGAAGATTATTGTTTCCCCTTCCCCTGTTGCTACTGAAGTTTGGCAACACTTGCAAATGTCATTGCCTGTCAGGAAGATCTTTTGCATTTCCCATCCCCTGGAGTGGAGGCTGCCTATCAAGTGTCTCTTCTCCACAGTTTAATGTTTCTGGTAAATGTACTGATTTGATTTTTAGATTTTGTCTGAACAGAATTAGCACATATCGCATGCTTGAGCTGCCAATTAAGGGAAAAGCCAAGGAATGGTCAGGGGAATAAAACAAGTTGTCCCTCCTGGGGCTACATCAGCAGACCAACCCTGGAAAGCAAAAGCCATGTAGCCCATGGGATCCGCTTTGCACATCACAGGGGTGACAGTGACAGGAGGTGAATGACAAGTAGGGCATTGGGACGGGTTCTGCTCCGATTATAGGAGTGAATGTTTGCAGGGCAAGGGTGCCACCGCGTCGGCTGGGCTGTGCCTGCCCTGGCTGGCAGCTGGTGGGTATCAGCCGGCGTGGAAATGGGGAGGATGAGGTGGTGGCAGGACCTCTGGATGGGGCTGGGACTGATGGGCTGTGTGCCGTGGCTGGCTGGAGACGGGAGGCGAGCAGGGGCTTGTGCAAGGCACCTGGGCTCCCCCGCAGCGGTGGGGTGCTGGAGAAGGACGGTGGAGCGTTTATGTCTCTCAGGGAACACTGGCAACAGCAAGAGATTTTGCTGATATTTAGTGATGACATATCCATTTCTCCTTCTTCTTTTTATCTAATAAATATGATCTCTCTCACAGGCAGAGATCTCAGCTGAAACAGATGCAGAATTAACTCAAGCACTAAAAGCAAAAAACAACACAGAGAGGTGCATCTGTAGCACTGCTAACCCTTGCAATGTTCAAGCTTCAAGGGAAGACCATCAAGATGATTTGCCAGGGAGACTTGCAAATCAGTGTGACTCCCATAAACTGCTGATGATGCATGCCTTGGAAAAGAAAAAGCCATCTCTTCTTGCTTTAGACAGTGTCATTTACTGCACTACCTTATGTTTGCAGAGGAGTGCACCAGAAGTTAGTAAGATGCTGAACATGAGCCTCCTCTCCCAACACAGCTGCTTCCCGCAACGTTCACTCCAACACCTGCAGACTTGCAAGGGGACACGTGGTGTCTGTCGCATGCCGGGAATGTCAGAGCGAGGTCAGGAAAGTGCAGCTTTGGGGCTTTGCAAGTGCTGGGAGGAGGTCAGCTCAAGGAAAGCTTAGACCCCACTAGCCTTCCACTAGAGAAACGTTCCTATTTTCTTTCAGGTGTCCTCGCTCCATCCTAGGTGTGAAAAAGCTCATGTGTATTCACTGGGATTGAAGAGCTGACTAGACAGTGAGAACAAAGCCATATGCTACATGTCATCATTTATATCCTACACTTTCTAAATCCCCCACCAAGATCACAGTATTTTTCTCACTTATGAATTTTATGGAAGGAAAATAAAAGCCTAATAAGAAGGCAGAATGAACTCCATGTTTTCTGCTTCAGCATCACCTGCTGGTTCCAATGGGATCTGCAAACCCATGAAAGAGCTCAGGAGGTGTTGGGCAGGAGGGCCCATTTTGCAGGCTTTGGGATTGTTAATGGGATGCGTGAGTGCTGCTCTGTAATGGCTCACTACCTGAAGGCTTAAATGAAGAAAACAAGGGCAAGGAGGACAGTAATAAGGCAGGCTTGTTAAATCATTTAAATTTTATTGTCGTACTCTGAGATTCACAAGGAGGAGGCAATAAAAGGCATCCTTGTGCAAAATTTAACAACCACCCTTGGTGACTGTGGCACTGAACTGCTTTAGTATCTAGTTTAAAGTTAGTAGAAGCAACTCCAAGTATATTGTAAAATCTAATCCATCTTGTCTGAAAGATCGAAGTCTGCAGGAAAGCGCAAATCCAAACCTCCAAAAGTATAATTGCCCCTGAGCTCCAGGAGCAATATTAAAAATGCCATTTCCCCTCTTTTTCCCTTTCCCTTTCCTCAGCCCTCATTCAGATTTTCATGAAACGAATTGATAGCATGAGATGATGCTCCAGCTTGTAGGGTGATCTCATACAAAGACAATATCTCAACTGAGCTTTATAATTTTTGGACTTTTTTTTTAATTTCAAGAACAGAGTTCTTGAAAACTCTCAGAGAGTTTTTTTGCTCTCGAGTCTGTCTTCTCACCTGGATTGATCCTCAATGCAGAATGGGGACCTAATCCATCTGCACCAAACCTCAGCCATGGCGAAACCTTGGGAAGAACTTGTAGGAACATCTTTCTGGAAGAGCCAGTCCTGGGGAAATACTGGTATATGAACATGCAGTGAAAGCTCAGGCTGCACATGTTGCCTGACCCAGAAGTCACAAGACAGAAGGTGTCGGGGCAGGGAGGGAAAATTTCTCCCAGGATTGTCCCTGACCTGTGCAGCATTTTTATTATGTTAGAACTAGAAAGCTTCAATCACACATTGGGGGTGGTAGCTGGAAGTGTTCAACATATATAGTAATAATAAAAAATAAAAGACATGTGGCAAAGGTCTCCCAAAGTTTCCTCAGAAATTAATTCAGTGAGATCCCAGAGGAATTAGATGTCTAAGACTGTTTCTGCATTCTCCAAGGCAGCTCTGTCACTACTTTATCACTCCAAAATGTGGAGGTTTGGTGCTCAGATGACTAGATGAAACCTCCCTTTCTTACTGGATTGAATCACTTCTAGGTAGTGCAAAAAACCCCAAATTAATACTAAGATTTCACAAAAGCATGTGAAATTTCCCGGTTTCATGTGTCACAGCTGTGACCCTTTGATGTTGCTGAGATCTGAGCAACATGATACCTGGGCATGTCCGTGGTCTCAGAAAGCTTTAGCACTTGCGGATGCTATCAGAATTTCTCAGCAATCTGGGATGGTTTCCAGTGGAAATCTGATCTGGTTTGTATTAGAGATGGACTGTTTGGAGCAGAGCAAATAAAAATACCTTGAGAGGCTGTGATGTGAACTGAGCAGGGGATGCGATAAATGGGAAGGGGACTGGGGATCCTCATGGCTGTGCTGGTGCTGGTGAGGGGAGGGGTGGGAAAACCATCGGGGGTGGGTGCCCTCCTCCGTCCAGCTTACTGGTAGGACATTGCTTTCAGATGACGGTGCCCTCAATTTGGATAGCTGTCATGACTGCAGCTCCTCTGACATGGCAACAGCACTTTGCAAGGCTGAGACGTTTTTACCTCGCTGGGATGCTCCTTTACTCTCACCTCCTGCCTTTTAGCCCCAGGGTCCTGGCATCTCTCCCCCTCCATCCATCTCGTAAATGATTTTGCAGAGTTTGCAGCACTGTCTGGGTTTCTGCAGGAGCAGCACGGTGTAAAAAGTCAATCCTTGTTTCTGTGATTAGTGTAGCTGGCAGATCCTGCCTCTGGCACTGAGCTCACGCTGCTCTGGGAGACGGACTCAACCCGACACTGCCTCAGCAAAGGTGATGGAGGGTGCAAGTCTGGAAAAAGCAGAAGATAGGAAGCAAAATGGTCTTGAGGGCAATTTAGGGGAAGTAATGAGAGGTTCAGAAACTGAGACTGAGCTAGGCACAGGCCTGGCAGGAGCATCTATCTCCCTGTGCCTGAGGGAGAGGACGAGGTGCTGAAGTGCAGCCGTACCCCACCAACCACCTGGGGTGGCTTCTGAGACATGCGGTGGTTAGCAAGCAATCCAACCATTTCTGCAGCGGGTCGCTCTTTGGGAAGGTCTCACTTTGGGAAGCATCTGATATGACTTCTCTCCATGGCTTCCTTGCTCTGATTAGACACCTCCAGCATCTTCCTCAACTGCTTGCTGCTCCTTGGGCTGAGGCGAAGGGGAAGCAGGGGACAGCATGGGGGAGCAGAGCAGGGTGTGAAATGGCTGCTGCCCGAGAGCTGGGTGCAATGCCAGGGGCTCGTCCATCCCTTCCCACTGCCGGGAACATTTCCAGAGCACCGTTCTCGTCCCTCCTGCTGCCTCCGGTCCCTCCTCCAGCGCTAACCTGCAGCTCAGCACACTCATGCACAGATCTGATCGGGGCAGAGCTGGCCCTCGCCCCAGCTTCTCTGTCAAAGAAATCACCCGAGAGCACAGGCAGGGACCTTGCAGCCCTTCTTCTCCCTTCTGCACAGCCGCTTCTCTCAAACCCCTAACTTGATGGTTAACCAGCTTTACCAGTGCATCTGGTCTTGTTCGTGCTCTGCGCTGGCATCCCCTCGGTCCTGCAGCTGCTCGCCCTGCACAGGCTGCCCACGAAAGCATGGAGGGAGCCATGGCAGGGACCAGAGCCGGGCTGATGAGTCCTGACCCGGGATAGTGCACACACACAGGGAGGGGTTTCAACTGGGGTTCCCAATTCCCTTTGACTTGGGAGTTGGGTCCCTACATACACCCCAAAGTTTCCAGATCTCTTTGCAAGGATGCTCGGGAGCCCGGTGTTAGACGTCTGTGTGAAGAACCGATGCTGCTCTCATTAGTGCCAGAAGCAAGGTATTCCCATGCTGCTCATAATTTCTCAGCTCCACGGCTGTGCCCAGCTCTCATTTACTCCTCATCCCAGCCCTCGAGTCAACCACAGCGTAAACTGGACACGGGGCAATGCTGCGCTGAGGGCTGTCCCATCACAAGAGGACCTCTAAGGAGCTTTATGCCTCCTGGTTGGAAAACACTTAAATAACAGCCCCAAATTTGTTCCTTTTGTGTTTCTGAGAGCCCAGTAGTGAAAACTGTGGTAGAGTATCTATTTCTTAAAGACCTTTCACACAATTTTTCACATTCAGAAGAGGAAATTGTAGTAGGATATGTGTTTCTCAGAGTCTTTTCACACAAACTTTCTCATTCAAAAGCCTGGCTCAGTGATACACGCTCACTCCCAGCATCGGTGCTTTTGCTGAACCGGGTCTGAAAACCTCTCCCAGTTCCCAAGCTGCCGCTGCCCCATTTGTGCAACAAGCTTTGCCAAGGCTGGAAGAGCCCGTGGAGAGGAGCAGTCCCAGGTAACGTGATTTCATGCCGTGATGAGCGCGGGTGATGCAGGTTGGGTGGGCAAGGGGTAAAAGGGCTGTGTGGGGCTGGGGAAGGGGGTTTGATGGTGTCGAGGGTGAGGGGCATGTGGAAACAGATGAGCCCTGGTGAGACCAAGCAGCTTCTTAGGTAAGGCTTTGGCTTGGGGCAAGGCGGGAGAGGCTCTTGATGGAGGTTAAATATTATTTTTGTAGGGGAATGGTACAATTTCCCTAGCTGGGAGTGAGAGCTGAGGAGCTCAGCGTGCTGGATAGCCCCTCTCACGGTCACCAGTGCACTTCGGCACACTCAATGCGTGTGTGCTTATGCTCCTGTGGGCAAGCATGGCTGGGCGCAGCCATTGGCATCTCTGCGTCACAAACTTAGAAGTGTTTTCCTATTCTGTCAAACCTTCAGGCCCTGGTTTTTGGCTCCTGTGAAGCAGCACAGCTTTGCTGGAACCAACTTATCCCAGCAGGGCCGTTGACTCTCAATCCCACATAAAATTATGGGGAGATGGAGTGTATGTACAGTACTTCTGGCATGGCTCTTTGCGTGACATCTTCAGAGTGAGCATGACAGCCGCATAAATAGCATATGTGAGGAGACATTACATATCTGCTGCTTGTTGCATATTATTTACATATATATCCTCTACCTAGCTGATGGTTCTTCCTAGTTATAGATTTGTTAAAGACTGGAGTCTTTTCCAGGCAGATATTCAAGCCTTTGAAAAACTGATGGGAATATATTTCCCTCTACAGTTGCTTGAAATTTTCAGTAAACATCTATTGTTTCCTCTTGCTAGAAAGTGGAACATGGGAAGGCTTCTGAGACTGCATTTAGGTGGGTTAAAACTGTGAAAACAAACTGCCCAAAAGCAAGTTATCAGGCATCAGCTGCTATTGATCCAAATAACAGCAAGATCTTGAGTGACATCTCTTTGGAGAAAGCAAGCTCAGAGGGAAGCAAACAGCAAATGGATGCTGAATATCTTGGTGCTAGACTTTTTGCAGTGAATTTGTTGCTCTCAAAGCTGTTCGCTATGTAAAATGACTGCAGTACGGAGGTGATAAGCAGATCCTTGCTTTGAAAGACTTCTGTGAAAATCGCCATCTGAGCACAGCGATGTTTTCCTCCCTAAGGGATAAGAGGTTAAAGTGTTGGGAGGGAGCTTGGAGGATCTGAATTCAGCATCTGCTTCTGTTTCTTACTGAGTGCTGGTGTAAATCATGCAACCGTCATTTCCTTTCCCTAAATCAGAGACCCTTCCTCTCTCAGCATCTGGGCTGTGGGGCCTCCCAGATAGTGAGCCCTGGCTGCTGGGTGCCCACTCCCAAAATGGTGGAAAAAAGAATCAGTGTCCTGGGCAAGGGGAGAGCAGCGGGAAGGAAGGTTTCTCTCTTGCAAGAGTGGAGGGATTTGCTCACTTCAAGGTCGATGGGTTTGAGATGCAAAGAGGAATACGACTGTAAAAAAGAATATAATGTTGCAGAGAGGATTACTAATGGCCTCATCCACAATCACCTGAAATGATCAGTCCCTGGAAAATTGAAAATAATGATGGCAAACAATAAAATATCAGTGAAGTGGGTAGCATTGTGTACTCTCTTTTTCCTGTTAGAGCTTGAGGGATTTTGCTCTAAATGAATTTTTGGTGAAAGCATGATCCACTCTGATTATTTGTAAGTAGTGAGGATCAGGCTCACCACTGCACACAGGATTCTTCAAAATGCAGGTGACTGCTGGCATTAAGTGGATCTGGTTATTCTCCTTACCGTGGGCTTTGTAGCTTAAGGGGGTATAGGACCTCTGATCTTGATGGCTGCTGTCCTTTGGACGTGACTGCAGGGCATGAACAAGGCATGCTGGAAACATGGGAGAGACTGGAATAGGACTGAAGCAACTCCTCCTGTGAGGCCATGCTCAGGTCTTGGGAGCTAAATGGCCCTTTCTTCTCCCATTGCATGGTCCCAGGAAAATGTAGCAGGAGCTGATGTATTTCTTGGCATTGTAACTCCGTGGCTTTGGGAGCTGGAGAGCAAATGGAAGGAAAAAGATGTGTAGAAGAGAAGTGGAGAGATTTCCTTTGTATTTGTGCTTGAAACGGGCATGAATTATACTTGTTTTGCTGTCCTGCTATTTTAGAAAGAGGAATCAATTGACTCCAGCTCTGTTTGCTAGGTGCCCCTGGGGATCAGCTGTCTCTTGCATGAAATCGTTTTATTGTATAATACGCCTGTTCCTATGGATCAGTTCCTTGCTTGCAGTCTCAGGAATGGGCAGGGAGGTACCCAGCCAGCAGCGATGCTGGGCTTTCGGGGTACAGAGAGAAGCAGGCACTGACCCCGGGGCTCTGGCAGAGCGAGCATCGAGAGCAGGCAGGTGGAGCTGCCTTTCGGGGCTGTGGGGATGGGTGAGCTCCGCTGTCTTTCTCTGCTGGCTTGAGCTAAAGGCTGCGTGCAAGTCTCTGGCCTTATATTTACGGCTAGGTCCAAGAGTAGATGGGATGTACTGGGATCAGTCATCTGTGGTATGGACTGGACCCTCACCATCACCCTGCCGTGTGCATCCTGAGATCTTGTCTCAAATGTGCTCTTCCTGAGAAGTTCAATGATCATGGAAGGGAAATAGGGACTTTGAAAGAGGGGGGGACGTGGCCTGTGACATCCTGCTGACCCCATTCCCTTCAGTGGGTCTGGGTTTTAAGTAGTGTCCCAGTGCAAGCCGAAGTCAGCAGGAACCTTTTTTTCCACCGTGTGTTTGTTCCCAGGCCCCTGTTTGCTCCTTGTGAAAGTTACTCCATTTTTCTTTCTTTGTTCTGATGCTTAGCATTGCAAAAGAGGGTCTGCAGAGATTTCTGCCATCTCTAAAAGGAGTCTGATGGAGCAAATACAGAAGCTACAATGAATATGTATTATTGCAAATATTGAAGAAGCCAATGTTCCCCTTCTTAATAGATATTATTTCTCATTCTTTGAACAAGTCCGTTGGCGATGGAGGGCAGATAATCCACTTCTGGAATCTCTCTCGCCTTGCGTTATTACATGATTTATAACGTCACACAAGGAACAGAATCTGTCACCACCATCTCTGTGAAGAACCGCTGAATCCCCTTGTACGGACGACTCTGGGGAAGTGGTTTTTGGGGCTCAAGAGACAATTTTTTTCATTTTGTTATGACTTTTCATTCGTTACTTCGTGCCAGTTTCTCTGATGCTCTAGTTGTTTGCCATAGATCTGTGATATTATGTAAAGCAGTCAGAGTATTCATATACTGAACCCAACATCTCTTGCTCTTCTGGAGCTGGTGCAGGGCTGAGCAGTGACTTCCCTGTGCTCTTCCATAGCTTCACCATCTTAGACATCATTTTCCATGTCTGTTTTGCAGGTTTTCCAGCTCTGGAAAAGGGCTCTCGCTCTAACTTCTCTAGCTGTAATGCAGTTTCTTTTTTTTTTTTTTTTTTAAACTAAAACCCAGTGCCTGCTCTGGTTGTTTCCTTAGTGTTTAATGGTTTGCTGAAAGATGCAGTGCCTGCTGGCGCTGCTCTGCCTGCTCAGCTGCAGACACAGTTAATGTCCCTGCTCAGCACTGACCCAGCGAAGGGAGCAGCGGTGCTCAAGGACCTCCCAGTGCTCGCTGGTAATGCTGGCCTTGGGGAGGCCGCGGCTAGCCTGAGCCACTGCTGGGCTTACCTTGACTTGTACGTGTGCTTAACAAAACCAGAAAGCTGGGACAGAATGAGCAGAGAGCTCAGGGAAGCACTTGTAAGGCCAAGGCTGAAGAGAGTGAGATGGGGAAGCAGAGGGAATGTTCCTCAGCTGCAGTTCTTGCTGGAGGGCTGAATGTGGGGCGTTTTGAGCAGCCAAGAGCTGACTGTTGAAAAGTGTGAACAGTTGATCAGGAAAACAAGACCTTTTGTGCTTTTTTGCATAAACATTTAACAGCAAATAACAATTCTACCTGCCTGTCGCATCTGTTTCTCATTCTACCAAACAGCTTGAGCCCAGTTTTATGACACTTGAAACGAATGGGTTCAGCCATGGTAATGTACTGCCAATGCCATCAGGTTTGATGAGTGGAGGATATGTGTATTCACCAGAGATGTTGTCAGTGTTTATGGTGTGGACAGTGGTGGGAGACTTGAGGCTGTGTGTCTCCCTGGGTGTGCCTCTTGTCCTTGGGTGCTGAATTGGTGTGATGATTAATGTCCAAAGAAGAAACTTCACCCACCATCAGTGGCTGGGGTGCAAATTTAGCTAATTAGCCTTTGGCATGTGGTTGGCAGGTGCCCATCATCCCAGAAGTGACGGCTGCAGTTTTGAACCTTTGCTTTCCAGCCTCTCCAGCGCATTCCGCATCCCCCCAGCCTTCCTCCCTCTCCCCTCCAGCCCAGGCGCTTGTCCTGGCGTGAGAAATGATTTCACATCTTGCAAAATTAGTTCTCTGCTCATGATGGCCTTGATTAAACAGATTGGCAAAGTGTGCTAAAGGTGGCAAAACAGCTCTGACGTGCAGGTGTCTTCACCTCCTGAAAGGAAAGGCAAAAAACTGTGGGCTGTTGCTGTTACGAAATGCAGGTGGCCGTGGGCTGTTTTCTGCAAAAGCAGCAAAAATTCTTCATGTTTAGGAACAGTGTCTGTAAAGTTAACCTGGTTGAAACGATGGTAGATGTAATGATTGGCACTTGAACTAGATTAGCTTGAAATAGATAAGGTTTGTTCATCCACAACTGGATAGACTGTACTGATGGTCCAGCAGTTTGGAGATAGATATGTTATAGGTATGCGGGGAAAGCCCAGGGTCTTGTCTCCGCCAACATATGTCCATTAACCAAGCAGAGAACAAGCGTGCTTGGGCCCCAGCTGTGGTTCTTTGTAATATAAGCCTTTGTAAATTTGCAAAAAAACCCCCCAAATATGCACAAAGCTCATTTTCAGACAAATTTTCATTTTTTATGGGTATTCTAATTATTTACCCAATTAACAAAACTTTTGCATATTTTTGGTTTGAATCTTATTTTGCAGATATTCAATGGAAAGTGAGGTTGAGAAAAAAGGTATTTGCACCATGAATGTGTTTTTGACTTACATGCTGGTGCTCTGGACGCTTTCCTGTAAATCCAGCATCTATTCATGGTGTGTCACCTGCCGCCTTCGTGCGCGCTTTCTGGGCAATCGTCGCCTGGAAGAAGCTTTGCGTTTTTGGCTTGTTCTTTTTTGGCTTTGTTTACCTTGCTGTCTGCATAGAAACCTTCAAGCAGAAGAGTTGATCTGTTTTTCTAAGAAATAGGCTGGGAGAATTCCTTTTGGGTCACACGGATGAAATCTTGGTGGCCTTCTTTCTCAGCCTTGGTGCATAGACCCCAATGGACAGGGGGAAGACTTCTGATAAGGCAGAAATCCGTCCAGTCTCCTGCTCTTGAGATGACTGTCTGTCCTCCTCATCCCAGGGATCCTGAGAAGGGCAGAAGGTAAGATACCATCAGATGTTCTGGAAGGACAGATCTCTTCACGATTGAATTAGGATTGGGGTGAAATCATCTGAAACAGCAGGATTGGGACTGAAGGTGCAGCATCAACATCCTGGGCTTTTTCCTGTGCAAGAGGACAGGGCTGAACAGTGTGAAGATGCCAGATGGATGGAGGAGGAGAATTTTTGGAAGAGTTTTTGTCCCAGACACAAAACATGTCTTGGCTGTCAGTAGTTCAAGGTGGCAATCCTGATCCTCTTTTTACAGCAGTCATTCTAAAACACTAGGCTGTGTTGAGTCAAAACAAGAACTGCAACAAGATAAATAGGTGAACATGCTGTATTTGCTGCACTGAATTAACATAAAATGAGTATGTGAAGGGCTAAGTGCATTTATTGGGGTGGGAGCCAGCAGAGAGGAGCAGAGCTGAATTTGTAAACACACTTTTCCCGTAGACTCCTGGGCTGTCCAGCCGGGCTGTCTCGCACTGATTTACTGCTGTCCTTCCTTCAGCCTTTGAAAATCAATCCATTAACAATTAAAGTAATGTCTAGTCTAGTATTTATTTCACACTCTCTCGTTAATGGACTGACAAAGAAAAAAACCAAAACTTCTCCAGGCACTAGGACTGTTGTATTTCACAAGAGGGCTGTATCTCTGGGTCATGCTTTTTCCCTTCTTCCCTGTTAGAGCTGAGACCTGCTCTTATGGAAGCATTCAGGAAAATTACCACACATTACCATACATTACATTCCTTGTAAAGAAGGTGCAGCTTCTGTGCTAAATATCCCCAGACATCCATTAAAGCAGAATTGGAGCAGAAGGGGCTAGCTAGCCCTGAATGTGTCTGTCAGGCCCAAGCAGCTCTGCATTGGGCTGTCTGTGGGCTCTGGAACAGAAGCAGCATTTGCTGCCCAAGAGCCCATTTTCATTTTCTCCATCTCCTTCTGGGCAATAGCAATGTACCCCGAATTGGATTTGACCCGTGTGTCTCTGCTTATGTCCCCAACACAAACTGCTGGGAAATGGCATCTTCAGGGAAACATGATAGATGCCCGGAGGCACTGGACCATGAGGCTCTAGTTCTCAGTGGTCAGTCTGCCCCTGATCTGGGATCAACCTGGGGATGGACCCCAAAGACCTCTTTGCACCCTGTTTGGAGGGGTGGCATACCTGGGGGCTCTGCAGCTCTTGGGCACTGAGTTTATCAGGGTCAATGTCCCATGGCTAGATTGGGGAGGGCAGGGACCTGTGGGGTCCGCATGGATCACCCCACCCTACGGTCATGAATTTGCCACGGCAGCTTCTTAAAAGAATTGTGCTACTCCAACTCTGATCCTAAGTGCAGGATGTTTTGGGTTACAAAAATGACCTTTAGTGAATGCCACTAGAAGAATACTAAATAATAACAATTTTCTCCCCCTAGTTCTCAGTCCTCCTTGTATTTTTGCCAGTTTCTAGGTCAAATTCCCCATGCTGCTTCTCCTGCGCTAGCACAGCGTTCAGGTTGCACAATTGCAGAGGAGGAAGGAATTCGCTTCCCGAAGCCCTGTCTCCCCAGTGCCCCGATCCTTCCTTTCCCTTCTTCCCAGCTCCTCTGGGTGGGAGCCCACCCCAGGTAGGCTGCCGGCCCCCTCCGTAGCTGGGGGCTGCGGCAGGGTTTTTTTTTGGGGGGGGGGGGGGCGGTGCTGGACCCCCCCTCCCCGCTCCGGGGGTGGGATGGGGGGGGCCGCCGGCAGCTCGGGGCGCCTGCGGGAGCGGGGGGAGGACGCTGCCCTTGGGCTCGCAGGTGTGGGCTCGCTTTCCGTTTGGTGCGTTTGGTTATTTATTATTCCCCCCCCCTTTTTCTCCTCCCCCCCCCCCCCCCCCCCCCCCCGCTTTTCTCTTACGCAGTGGGAGAAGCCAGGCAGCCGGGGCTGGCTCTGCCCAGCCGCCGTCCGTCCTCCCTCCCTCTCCCCCCATCCCTCCCTTTTCGTTAAAAACGTGGGCTCCGGGGTGCAGCCCCCTGCGCTGGCAGCATCCCTGCCTGCGAGGAGCAGCCCCTCATATCCCCCCCCCGCCCCACCTCCACCCCTCCCATCCACCGACTGCCTCCGAAGCGGAGCCTCCGGCCGTGCCCGCAGCCCGGGGGTGCCTGGATGCGGCCGGGGGGAGCGGAGCCTCGCCCGGAGCCGCGGAGCAAGGAGCCGCGCTAGAAGGGAAACCCACAGGCAGGTAAGCAGCCAGCGGGGGCTTATTTTCAACTTGGGGGCTTTTCCTGCCGTTTTAGCGAGGCTGGATCGGGGCAGGGGGCGGGTGGGGGGGTGGGGGGTCCTGCCCCAGCGGCGGGATGAGCCCCCAGCCCCGGTGAGAAGCTGTGGCGGCTCTCGGAGGGCACGGGGAGGAGGTTTGGGGCACAAAGCCGCATGTGGGGACTCACCGACCCGGCAGGGCTGGGAGAGGCAGGTAGGAGCATCCAACGCTTGGGAGGGATGGCGTTGTGCAGCCCGCATGTCCCCTGCGCTGGCGGTGTGGAGATATGCGTGAGCTCCCTGTGTGCTCAGGATGCAGCCAAGCTCTCAGGGTTGCATCCCCTTAAAATGCTCTTGGGGAGGTTTGAGGGGGCCTGTGCTCCCCCCAGCAATAAATCATCCTTCTCCCCCAGCGTTTCTCATGCACATGCTTTGCGACGGTCCCGTGCTACCTGATTGATCAGCGGATCTTAAAAACTGTCTCTTTGGTGCCCCAGGTCCTTGGCACAGGCTGGTGTTTCAGGATGGACCCACTCTTCCCTGCCCATATTTTGGAAGACCCTGACCTGAGAAAGCTGCTGAACGACTCCTCCATGCTGAACCTGAGCTTTCTCCCCAGCAACTGGTTCAACAACGGCACGGGGGACAGCTTCCTGCCGCTGAGCATCAAGATCACCATTGTGGTTGTCTACTCCATCGTGTGTATTGTGGGGCTGGTGGGCAACTGCTCCGTCATGTATGTGATCGTCAGGTAGGACACGCAGGCAGCACGCCAGGGAGGCTCCGGGGAGGGCTGCGAGCGGGGCAGACCTTCCCCCCCTAAATCCCTGCTGCGGGTGAAGCAGGCAGGCGCTTCCCTGGTAATTGCGATGTGCTTTAGAGGTAATGATGTGGCATTCGTTTTATTGTTTTGGTTTTATTTGTTTTTCTCCCTTCCTAGGCTGTGATGAAGGTTCCCACCAGCTTTCAGCTGCCCTCTGGTGCCTCCTAAAGTTTAACCCAGAGAATGGAACAGAGCGATCAGATCTGCTCAAAAAATGGGGCTTTTTGGCAAACTGCCGGGCAGGGAGCTGGGTGTCCCTGGGGAGGGCAAAGTGCTGCGAGCATCCCGCTGCCAGGGTGTGCCTGATCCTTAACAGGACCTCTCCCTCCCGTGCCGTGTCCGGCACCCCAGCTGTGGCTGCAGGTGCTGCTCCATCTGGGAGCTGGTGCTTTCCAAAGCTGAACGTAGTTGCAAGGGAAAGGGCCTGCTGGGAGGCTCAGTCTTACATTTACAGGGGAAAAAGCACCAGCATAGCTCTTCCAACTCTTTTGAAACTGTAGACATGAATAAGATGTGACAGGGTGCTGTGGAGATGAGGGCAACTTCTCTGGCTCCTCACGCTGAAGTTGGGAGAGCAGGGGAGCCTTTGCAGAGGGACAGAGCACGGAGCATGCACCACGCCAGCAGCACTGTCCAGCCTCCCTGCACATTGCTGGCATTTTATGTGTGCCTGTCTGGTTCTGCTGTAGTTCAAACCCCCTTATTTCCTGGAATCAAAAACCCTGTTCCCCCCTGTAAGTACAAAAAAAGTTTATGCAGCCATTAGGGCTGTGATTCTGTGTCAAATGCCAGCAACTCCCTTCTGATCTCTGTACCCTGTATGTTAAGGAGTGAGCTTCCATTTTATACACGTCTCAGAGCAGATTCCTGGTGCAGGTGGATGCTGCCAGCACAGAAAAGGCAGGGTGAATTTGTTTTCTCTTCCAACAGAGGATGAAAATATTTAGCAGGTATTCAGAGACTGATGAGATAAAGTCTCGCTCCTGCCAGGAGCCCTGCTGCTTCCAAAGCACCTTTCCCTTGAATACACACAACTCGGCTAGGGGAGATGCCACAAAATCAAGTCTTTGGGATCACAGGTTGGTGAACGGTGGCTAAATCTCTGCTACAAGGGCAAAGTGACATGACTGTTCATCAGGCCGCCTGTCCGTGCTCTTCCTGCCGAGGAGTTTATGGCAGGGAGAAGGGATCACGTTAGCCCTGGGGAGTCTGGAGACGGAGAGAGGAGGCTTGCAGTGCAGCAGTGCCACATTTGGAGAGCTAGAGTTTCTGTTCAGTGTAGTAGCAATGATTTGAGTAGGCACGGTGTTTGTGGGTGCGTGTAAGCGTAGTGTGTAATGAGTGTCTGCGAGTGAGAAGTCTCGGTCCCATGGCGATGCAGCTCCCTGGGAATGACTGAGCCGGTGTGCAGGCAGGGGAAGGGAACCCATGCATGAACCTTAGATGTGTGTCAGAAGGAGAAGACTTGGCAGAAGTCTTCTCCCTGTCTGCAAAGGTCTCGTGGGATGTGGACAGCAGGCCCCTGCTGGCCCCTGCCCAGGGCTGTGGCCAGTGTATCACCAAGAGTATGAACGTCCCAAACCAGCATCCCGGTCAGGGTGGATGTGTGCCGCGGCTATGCGGGGCCACGCTTCCTAAATAGTGCCTTCTGTTCCGCTCCTTTTTGGCTTTGATACCTTCCAGTTGGATAAATGGGAACCAGGAAAAGAAAGTGGGATTTAGCACTGGAATTTCCCCTGGAACTTAACTTTTTTGTGTGTCCTCTGGTTTTACTGGTTTTAAGCAATTGAAAACTGAAGACAGGTGTCACTCCCATCTCCCCCAGGCCTCTTCCATTTCTTCCGTTTCCCCTTTGCCAGAAACCCCTATATACACAAAAAAGCCAACAAAAGTTTTAATTATTTGGGTACTCTTTTTTGGGGATTCACCTCCTGTTTTTCCAAAAAACCTTCTACGTGAGCCTGGAGGGGCCCCTTGCAGAATGTGCTGGGGAAGTTATAACCGAGCTAGAGCACGTGTAGCAGAAGCTGCTGTTTCCCCCCAGTTCTCCCCATCGGTGTCTCCTGGGAGCTCAGTACTGGCTGAGACTAACACTGAGTTATACCCAGCGAAACGACCCTTCTTGCTTCGGTGAGTAACTGCAACCTTTGGTTATCTCTGCCCAGGATTTTTCTCTCCTTGCTCTGTCTGTTAAGGTCAGGAGCAAGTGTGGTGATAAACTGGACTCAGTATCTCAAACTCTTGACCCTGGTCATGTATGCAGATTCACGCAGAGCTGCTGAATTACTGGCCATGCGAGGAGGATGTTGATGACTTCTCAAGCACAGGTTTCTCTCCCCAAACTGGAGCATTGGTGCTTCTGGGCTTCATGCCTTAAATAGCATCTCTTTTCAGTACGTTGAAAGTTGGTTGCTGGTAAGTCAGCATGGGGTTTTGGGACTCTTAGTGATAGCTCTCTTCCATTAATGGAAAAAAGACTGGCAAACCCTCTGTGCTGCACCCCTACCATCTGTAGGTATGGTGCACCCTACAAAAGTTGGTTTTTTTTTTCTTTCCATGCTTATATTTCACCAGGGATAACCAGACTTCAGCATGCTACACAACCTATAAGGAACCGGCATATTGTCTTCCACAAAAAGAACGGTATGGTGACGTAGACAGTAATTGTTTCCTGTTTTTGAGGGAGCTGAGAAATACAAAGACTGTAATACCAGCACTCGAGGAAATTGGAGGCATCAGGAAGGCTTGTTTTTGTTCCTCTTGAATGAGTTTTTTGCAGCACCGAGGGAAAAGTTTAAAATCTCCCGGTATTTCACACAAAAATACAAATTCAAAGCCTCCTCTGGGTTTTCCCCTCTGTTGTAGAACCCAGCCAGCATCTCTATTATATTTGGAGTGATTTAACATTTGGAGTGATTAATTTGTAGAGACAGTCATCATGTGACTGTCAATCCCCTTCTAATGCTGAGCAGCGCTAATTGGGTAAGACCGAGAAGGGTTCTCGTCAGGAACACGATTTCCTGGACAGTAAAGGGCCTGTTGTGGAAACCTGCCTTGTCTGCGGCTTTGTTCTGCTTGCTCATTGTGGAGTTCCTTGCCAGTGGAGATAATGCCTCCCCCTCCCTCCTCCTCCTCCTTCTGCTGTTTGCTCTTTTCTGCATATATTTCCTGTACTGCTTTTTAATGAAAGTGAAACAGGGAATTTAACAGCACGAGGCAGAGAGGGTTTGGGGGGAGAGTGGGGGAAACCAGGCCGCCGAGGTCCCTCATCTATTAACTGAGTGCTGCAAGGCTGGATGCCCAAGAGCTTGGTTTTTAGGAAGAAAAGCAAAGGGGAAGGGGGGTGTATTGTTCTCGCAATGGCCCTGGGGGGGGGGCTGACCCATGGGCCACGGGGCTGGAGGTGATGCTGACCCGGGTGTTGCTCCACGGGGTGTGACAGAGACCCCCAAGCCGCCACCAGTGTGCCAGGGAAGGGACCAGGGACAACATGCAGCTTCTGGTCCAGGAAGTTCTCTGTTGTCCCCAGCTCCCTCATGCTGCTACGATGCTCGGCAGTGACGATCTGGAGGACTCCCTTCCTCAGTGTCGGCTCTGCTCGCCTGGATCAGGCCCCCGTGGGAATGATGTCCTGCTTCTAGGGCACTTCTTTGCCACGGCAGCTCTCTGTTGGGAGCCCAGCAAAGTACTGGGGATGCTCAACTCTCCCTATTTGAAGAACGCTGTTTCAGAGCATTTTAAGCAGCTGTTTAGGCAGCTGAGGGCTGTCAGGCCCTTACACTTCCATTTGCTGCTTCCAGGTGAAGCTTTAGGAGGAGGGATGTGGTGGGGAGGTGCCTGCACCGGGCGGCTGCCTGGGGCTGGCTGTGCCAGCTGTTTTTCTGCTTGCAAACTGCATCAGTCCCTGAGAACAGGGGTGAGGGCAGCTGGCTGTGATGAGACAGGGAAAATGAAGTTAATTATGATGTTGCAGAGATGCTGATTTCTTAATAGAAAGCTTTCTAAGGGAAGAGCCTTGACCAGCTCTGTGTCTCGGAGCTGAAATCGAGGGAGTGTTTAATGCAATGTGGACCCAGCGGACACCGGTGGGGCCATCTGAGACCTCAGCTCTCTCCAGATTTGCCTCTTTCAGTTTTTCCTGGCAAAAAAAAAAAAAGACAATTGTTGCAATTTGTGGAGAAGGGAAACCCATGCCAAGGGCTCTGTGCTGTGCAGAGTGATTGGAGCCGGGGGAGGATGGCAAGGTGAGCAGGAGGGGGACCTGCTGTGACAGCCGCTGCAAAGGGCAGGTCTGCAGCTCCCTAATTTCCAGGACCCCACGAGCCAAAGTGAGCTGGGCTCAGCCACATGGCTCATAGCAGCCGTGTGTGGTCCCTGCGAACACAGCTTCTGCAACTCCAATGTGTGTTGGAGGGCTCTTGGTTTCCCCTGGCTTTGGTGGGATGAGTGAAAGGGAGTTACCCATGTGCAGCAGTAATTCTGTCATGTTTAATGTGGGAATTGGTTCCCAGTGCTTTTCAGGGACCGGGCAATTCCCAGCAGCATTTAGGACATGAGCAGTTCAGCAGAGGCAGATCCAGCACATGAACAGGGATGAGAGCATCTTGCTGCAGGACAGAGGCTGGCAAATGCCCTCCTTAGACCGAAGCACCGTTCCTGGTGGCCATGCACCCGCTCGGGGTTGCATGAGCATCCCTGCGAGCCCTCGGGCGAGTTGCAGAGGCTTTTGCAGCAGCAGCCACCCAGCCTCTGCCCTCGGCGTGGCAGCCATCGGGGGCCATGCAATGTCCCTGTCTGTGCCGGTCCCCAGAGAGCAGCTTGAGGAGGGTGGGCACCAGTGGAACCCAGACACTGCATCAAGACTCAAAGGGCAAGAAAATCATCTGTCCCAAAGCGTTGCTGCCTGCCCTGGCTGGTGGCAGACTCCTTAACCCCTGGCAGTCAGTCACCATCCTGCCAGGTAATTAATAGGCTTTTACATGCCGGTGTTGCTGGCTGCTTTTGCTGTAGCGTCTGGCTTCATAGTCCAAAGTGATTCAAATTTGTCCTTCTTAAATTCTCTGGGGTTTTTGTGGCCTGTTGAACTACTAAGAATAAAATGGCTTGAATTGGGTAATTTCAGGATGAGGGGGCTCTGAGAAGGTGATCAGAGCGGCAGGGACATGGAGAGCATGGTGTGGGCGTATGGCTGGGAGGACACAACTCACGATGGTACGTGCCAGATCAAATACCAGCTTCATACAACCTATGGGCTAAGAGCTGGTTGGGAGCGGAGATGTCAGTGAACCGGTGCTGATTTCCCCTGTCAGAGAGTGGGAGCAGCTCTGCAAAAATCCTCCCTGAGCCTTTTCTGCTCTGTCTTGTTTCCCTATGCATGTCCGGGGAGGGCAGCAAAGGCTGTCACTGATGCCAGGGCGTGGGGTGGGAACAGAGGGAGCTGCTCAAGGTGAATAGCACTGTCTGCATCCCAATTAGCTGGAGCTACAAATATCAAAATCAAGAGGCTCCAAGAGGCAGAGAGCTCCTGGAGATAATGCTCACGGTTCCCCAGGGCTGAAGTCTTTCCTCCGGTCCCTCTGCCCCTGGTGTCTGCAGCCCCATTTCGGGTTGTAGGTTTGCTGCAGCCGGCTGGTCCTTAGCCCTGGGGCATCCGGAGCTACTTGCTGCCCTGCAGCCTCGCGGTGGCTGGGTGGAAAGGAGGGAGTGATGCTAAAACAACAGGTTTGCAGCTCACCCTGAGGCTCAGCCAGGGACAGGCTCCGTCCTTGTGAAAAACAGGACCTCAGAGCCCAGTATGTGAAAGAGCTGTTTCCTACCCATCTCCTCCTCTCCCAAACTGTGGGTTCCCCTCGCTGAAGCATAGCTTTGTTCCAGGTAACGCTGCTCGAGGTCCGCTTAGCAAAAAGGAGGGGGAAGCCGAGTGCTGAGCTGATATCCAGATATTTTTCCTCTTAGGCTTCAGCAGCCAGGAGAACAGGAGAGCAGAGCAAAGCGATTACTTTTTTTGACAAAGGTGGAGCTGGATGGAGAGCTGAGAACTGCCCTGTGGGAGATGCTCCATTAGGAAATCGCCTCCGTGACCGAGTGCAAGAAAGTGGCTCAGCGGGGAGCTAATGTCCTCCACGGAGGCCACAGGCTTATCCGCATCGGAGCTGTGCCGTGGGGGGAACCTTAGGTGCCTCCTAAAGCCCAAGAGTTTAATTTGTCTTTTTTGTACAGATTAAGAAAGAGAACACTCTCAGTTCCCAGAGGAAAAGAAAAAGACGTTAATCCACAGAGAAGTGATTAATTGATTTTTGTTTGTACTGAACATTCTGGAAATGTTTGGGAACATTGGTTGGTTGGGATAATGGCTGTTGGCTCTCAGCGTGGAGAGAAAGTGGAGCTAGAAGTAATTAATTAGGTGTAAATTAATTTCCCCACCTTTCAAGAGCACAAAATCAGCCTTAAAATCCACTCGAAGGTGGGTTGAAAGAGATAAGCGGTGGGCCAGCTGCCCCAGCATGTCCCTGCGTCAGAGGGAGCGAGGGAAGGCGGCTCTGCCATCGTCTCGGAGGCAGTGAGGAAAGGGGCAGCGGAGAGGGATCCGTGCATCGGGGGAGAGCGGATTTTGCAGGGCCAGGCTGAGCAATTGCACCTGGATTCTGAATTCTTGCTGAGAATTGTCTTGGAGGAGAGGGACCAGCAAGGTCCCCTGGGGCGGAGGGGAGCAAGAGGGAGCTGAAGGTTTGCAATCTGCACACCCCAGGCTCAGGGTTAGCTGAGATGCCCCGAACTTCTCGCTGTGTTGGGGACAGGGGTGTGTATAGAGGCAATGTTGTCCCCCATGGGTGCTGGATGGGTGCTAGAGGGGGGTGGATCGCTGCTTGTTTCTCCCACTGGTCAATTAAAAAAAACCCAAAACAACAACCTTTAATTTTTTCTGTTTCACAGTAAAGTTGCTCATTATTCTTCAAAAATGCAATTGTTATTCCCTCAAGTTATAACATCAGAAAAAGCAGTCAGGGTTAGAGGCATGTTGATGAATTGCCTCTAAGCGCAATTCTCCTGGAAAGATGGACTGGAACAAACTTGACCTTTGGGAAGCTTGAGCAAGCCCAGCCAGGTCTGTGGTATGCAGAGGAAGACTACAGCTCCCAGGAGGCCTTTGCCAACACAGTCTTAGGTGACTGAATAATTTCTTGAAGCCTGAGCTGACAATACTTATTTTTGCGTGGGCTGATAAAGAACAGTGATTTCATTTCTTAATTTTAATTACCCCCCTGCTGACCTAGAGGGGAAAGTGTCTGAATCCATTCACAGACCCGTCTCATGCTCCCTGTGTGCATTGCCTCACTTACGCCAACTGCAAGAACTCAAACAAAAAAGCAAAACTCGCCCACCCTGAGGTACTGCTGCTCTGGGGTTCACAGCACTGGAGTCTGTCCGTTTCTGTGTAATTCTACTTAGGAAGTCCCAAAGCTTTAAAGCCCTGACAGCCGCCTGGTTGTGTTGGATTTGCGAAGTGTTTTGCTTGTTCATCCCTTCACAATGGGGAAGGCACTGGTATTTTTCCTCTACTGCTTTTGGTTATATAAGTTTATCTGATCTGGGCTGGCTTTCTAAGAATCCACTGTCTTGCTTGGCTGCTGTGATTTCTGGGCCAGGAGGAGCCTGACTCAGGCTTGTGTGGGGACCTCAAGTGTTTCCATTGACGTTCGTCTGCTCCAAAAGCTTCGCTTGGCTTTCAAAGTCAAATGTAGGATGGTTTGTTCTTGCTTTCTAAAGCCACTTTCGAACATCTGACTTCTAATACAAGCACAGCTTAGAGCTCTAAGTGGGGGGGGAAATAATAGACTTTATATTCTTATTATTGTGGATCCCCTGGCTGTTGTTCTTGCAAACCTGGCTATGTCACCATGTGTCTCAACAGAGTTCAGAGCGTGGCAGTGATAATGTTCCTCCAAGCATTCTAATAATAATCTATCAAGAGCTGAAGCTCAGGTCGTTGGGAGAGGGTACAGTGCTGAGGAGTGCAGTTGTGGGTTTGCTGTTCTGAATCAATTTGACAAAAAGAGCTTTTTAGGTCAAATCAGACCCCATAATATTCCAACACATATCAAACTGCAAAGAGTGCAGTAGTTTATGGGTTTAAGCATTACCCTCAAATGAACTTGCCCTCCATTAATAACGCACATCATTGTCTGCCATTTCTGGCAACATTTCTGCAAAGGCTGTTAGTATAGTAAATGATAGATGAGCTGTAGTTTTAAAATTATACCTATTTGAGCTCTTATTTTGCCAATGAGAGGAACATCCTGGAGCTGAACGTTAGATTCAGCCACAGAGTCACCGCTGAGTTTCCATTTCTGCAGACTCTGCATGTATCCTTGGGCAGGTGATCACATCTTTCTTTGCATCATTTCCCATGTGTAAAAAGGAGACGATTACCATTAGAACAAGGTGAATCTTCTTTTGGGGCAGTCAGTTCATGCGATAAAAGTAATATAGAAATTACAAAAACCCTTTGAAGTAGAGTTGACTCATGACTTTATCCGCACGCTACCCCTTTCTTTAGAAAGATCCATTGTGATATTTTGATTTCTGATACAAACCTCATTCCTCACCAGTTTTTAGCTGCCACTGGCCGGGGCTGGACATCCTCCCCATTCTGATTTGACAGCTCACATTAGCCATAGTCTTTGGCTATGAGCCCATACAAAATGGCTAATCAACTTACCCCTGGACCATATGATGCCTTTCAGATCAGCTTACTGGGTAAAGCTCTCACCAATATTTATCATAATGAAGCCATATGCGATGAAATCCTAGATTAGCCTTACTGAAGTAATTTTTCAAAAAGCATGGTCTGAGTTGACAGCCTCAGGCTTCCATTGTCCTCACTTGCAGTCTAAGGGAATAAGCTTCTCCTGCCCATGAAACTGATTGTGAAGGCACCATTTGTATTGTTGTAGGAGCTGGGTTGAGCTGTGTGTTGATAAGCACGTGGGAGGTAGAAAGGAAAGGGTAGTGTTCAATCTCTTGTTACATAAGAAAAATACAGCATCTCCTTCCTAATGTGGCAGAATGCCCTCTTCAGTAGACTTCAATGTCTTACCCATCATGGTCAGGTGGAGCTCTAACCATTGCTCGTTCCTACCTTTCAGATTCACCAAGATGAAGACAGCAACCAACATTTACATCTTTAACCTCGCTCTGGCTGATACCTTGTGTCTGATGACCTTACCCTTCCAGGGTACAGACACGTTCCTGGGCTTCTGGCCCTTTGGCAATGTCCTTTGCAAGATTGCCATCTCTATAGACTACTACAACATGTTCACAAGCACCTTCACCCTGACGATGATGAGCGTGGACCGCTACATTGCTATCTGCCACCCTATCAAAGCACTAGACATCCGCACTCCCCACAAGGCCAAAGTGGTGAACGTCTGCATCTGGGCGCTGGCTTCTGTCTTTGGCATCCCAGCAATGGTGATGGGATCTGCAGAGAATGAAAACAACGGTCAGTAAAATTCATCCAACGGGTGGGAGGTGTTGGTGGCCAGGAGAGCCCGTGGGCTTGGGGAGCCTTTGGAGAGGGGTACCAGTTTCATCAGCGTGGTGAGCTCTCTGCTGTAAAGCCATCTTAACTCTTTTCGTTTCTGCCCTTGCCTCTCTGCATCACTGCTACTGCTTTTCCAGTATTAAACATGCCTAAACTAAACTGAATGTGCAGATGCTTTTCTCCTTGATATGGGTTTGCTGATCTTCCTTTCCTTTTTATTTTTTCACTTGCAGAAATTGATTGTCTAATTAAACTCCCTTCACCCGTGGATTACTGGGATCCAGTGTTTGGCATCTGTGTCTTTCTCTTCTCCTTTATGATCCCCGTGTTGATCATCACCATTTGCTACAGTCTCATGATCAGACGACTCAAGAACGTCCGTGTCCTCTCAGGCTCCAAGGAGAAGGACCGAAACCTGAGGCGCATCACCCGAATGGTCCTGGTGGTGGTGGCAGTCTTCATCATTTGCTGGACTCCCATCCAGATTTTCGTGCTTGTCCAGTGCTTGGGTGCCAAGGCAGAAAGCGAGCTCGAGCTGGCCATCTCCTGCTTCTGCACCGCGCTGGGGTACGCCAACAGCAGCCTGAACCCCGTGCTCTACGCCTTCTTAGATGAGAACTTCAAGGCGTGCTTCAAGAAGTTCTGCTTCCCCACCGCCTTCAGGACCGAGCTCCAGATGTCCAACAGGATGTGCAGCATCGCCAAGGATGTGGCCTATGCCTGCAAGAACTCAGAGGGGACTAACAATCCGGCCTGACTAGGCATGGAAATTCCCATGGTGGCTGTCGCCCAGCAGAGTCCAACCACCCCCACGTCAGAGCTAACTCAGATAACGGCTCTTTAGCAGGACCTCAAAACTGAGAGGCGAGAAACCGAGGAAACAATTTTGGGGGTTGGGAAAACCGGATACTGCAAGAGCATGCAGAAAAAGTGAGCCCATTTGATGCATTTTGAATTCCAGTGCACCCTGCACTAAGGAATGTGCTTGAAATCAGCCCTTTGATTCCTGCAAAACCCTGGTGGTTTGCAACATTATTGAGAATTCAGGAATTAAGGGTTTAAAACAGGCATTGCTCCTGGGACTTATACTTTTGCTGCCGGGAGGCAGACAAAATGCAAACTATTCCATTTCTTTTTTCCTCCCTGAGTTGTTTAAGACGCTAACAGCTCATGTGGCTCACCAGGCGCTCGTGTGCAGGTTTTATTCCTGCGGCATCGCTCTGAAATTAGACTTTGCTGAAGCCAAAGTGGGCAGCAGCCATCAGACAAAACCCAAGATCATCTCCAGGATGAGTCATCACGAAGGGAAGGATGCGGGGAGGGAGAGGAGGGAGCTGGTGGAAAGGGGAAGGAGGGCAACATCAGCTGCTGCAGACGGGGTCTGCAGTAAAACCCTCCGCCTCGAGAGGGGAGCAGGGTGGCGAGAAGGGACTGTCAAAACTGATGATGAATGTAGCTCGGAAGAGGAGGAAGAAAAGACGGATGAGATGATCACAAATCCTTGTTGACATGCTGCTATTGCTTTTTTTTTTTAACCCTGTATTTCCATTGTAAGAATGGACTGAATGTGTCTGTATATACACATCTCTCTAGTGCTAGAGGTATAGCTATATCGTAGGATTTCATCTTGCCAAGCATGCCTTGGGGATCTTCCTCAGTGAGAGGAGGGAGGAATGAAGTGGCCTATGTATACACGTATTTATGTATTGGGGAAAGCCATTTTGGAGAACTCAGAATGGCAGCTCCTCCAGAAGACACGGACATTTCTGGCAGGAGGGGCAGCCTAAACCAGTCCCACCTGCTCCGCACAAGGTAAGCGGTGCACAAACCATACAAAAGGTGTTTTGGTTTGGTTTTTTTTTTAATGAAATGAGATCCACGACGCTGAGAGCACTTGGGGGATGCTGCCGAGGTACCACCCCTCCTGCCAACCGTAGATTGATTTTCCTCTCCCAGTAGGCCAGAGCTTTGTGGAAAATGAAATGCCCCATCTTTTCATTTGATAATGAAAGCATTCCTGAAGAGTTTAACCGCTGAGTGCCCTCCGTGCTGGCAGGGACAGCAGATTTGTGTTCTCCCTGTAGCACAACCGCCTGGGACATCTGGGCAGTGGTGGCCAGCGGTGCTGATGGGGAAGCAAAGCAACGACCTCCATTTGGAGACGGGAGGTCAACTCCAACACGAGAACCGGCAGTGTCGTCCGGACTGTACAGATTTCATGTGAATATATTTCTTGTGCTCTGGGCTATGAGATTCTGTATTTTTAATGTATTGATTTGCCAATATTTTAATGCTGTCATGTTCTTTATATATGCTGTATAAAAGAATCCAATGTTATATTTCTATGTAGAGTGTTTCCCTTATGGTTGGGCTTAAAATATAGATGCAATTCCAGTGTCCCACGTATAGGACCCAGATCCCTTGTAAACTGCTCAAGCTGGGAGGATTTTTATGTTGATTAGCATTTGATTGGGAATCTGGAGGGATACCAGAGAAAACTTTGCAATTAGCGCTTCCCCTGAATAACATAGGGGGAGGAGGAAATCTGGGCACTTTAAGCACTTTACAATGGATGTTTATCCCGAAGCACTCACCAGGAAATCTCATACAACCCCCAAGCATGCTAAGAAGAACTCCCCGAGAACTGCGCTGCTGGTGAGCTGCATCCATGCCCTTGAAAAAATAAGTTGGGTGGGCTGTTGTGTTCGTGGCTACAATAACAGCGTTGGTCAGTGAGCAGCCTTGAGTCTTCTCAGCCCATCGGCTGTCGTACGGTCTGACAGGGTGCTGGGTACCGTTGCGCATGAAGCTGGGAACCGACTGCCAGGCTTTTCTTGCAGCGCCATTAGGGAGCAGGAGAGCATTCGTTAGTGGCTGGCTAAGGAACAGCCACCCTCCCTTTGTAGTTCTTGGTTGGGTTTTTAAATAGATTTATGTCCTCTGAAAAAATACACCAGTGTTTGGCATTTTTTTAATAAGGATTTTGTTATAATGACTATGCTGCAACGATCTTACATAATCAAGTACTCAATAAATGTGTGTTTACTAAGCTTTTGGGTAATTCTGTGGCCCTTGCAGTGAATGTGTTTAGGCATTCTGTTCAATGCTCAGTGGAGTTTGTTATAAGAAGAGCAACAAAAACCTGAAAGCAAAAGCTTTATTGTACTGTGCCTATGGAGTTAAAGGCTTGCGATCAGCTGGCCGGCTGAAGCGCAGGCTCTTTAATTCTCTTCTGAAATGGTTGTATTGGTATGATTTTACAATTACCGCAGTGTAAATGACAATTTCCTAGGTGGCTACTTGTGTGCTTTAATAAAAGAAAATAAAAAGCCCTGTACTTTGAATGATGTGGAGTCTGAAGGACTTTGCTGCGTGGATCAGGGGGTGTCTCAACCGCGGCGCTGCCAGGATCTTTGCACGTGGGCTTATTTTTCCAGCTAAAACCACTGCTGAGCATATGCAATGCCACCGAAGCATCCGATCCCTTTTTCTTGAGGTCAGTGGGAACTTTTGTTATGCAGGCAACTTTGTCTGCAGGCAACCTGGAAGCAGAAGATGTGAAAATGCTAGAAAATCGATGGTTGGAGATGAGCACAAGCTGCCTGCACCTTGCCAGCCCCCGCAGCTGCTCTGGGTCTTGCAACAGGCAGCTCTCACGCACGGGCAGGGCAGCGATGCCGGCAGCTGCCTGCTGTTAGAGGTGAAGTCTGATGCAGGACTGAAACAAGCTCTTCCCACATACTCTCCCCACACCTCCCAGGGGTTACGGGGTTAGGCATGGTCATGCAGAACAATGAATTACGGAACTGCTCTGAAAATAAAGCCAAAGCAATATTCTGTAGCCAGGAAAGATGGATTAGCCAGTGAGATGTGCAATAAGGAAAGCGCCTTCTCTCTGCACAGAGATCAATATTCCTACCCAGGCAGGTAAATATCAGGAGAGTTTTTTTTATTAGCAGTGGTGATTTTCTTCTTTTTTTTTTAAAAAAAAAAGAGAAATAAAATTGATGAGAAAAAAATTGAAATCTTTATTTCTTTTCTAGTTCAGTTAATTATAAATACCCAGGGGTGAGTTCTTATAGCAAAACCATAAACCAAAGTGCTTTATTCAGTATTATGGGATTTATTAATGTATTAAGTGTTCTCCCTGCTACTGCTGGCTGGAGACAACTGCTGGGAAGGCCGAGGAATGGATGAGCCGGGGCTGAGCTTTCCCCCGGCGAGCTCCTTGGCTCACGGCACTGGCACATCTGGGCAAAACTCTAGCTTTGGAAGGATGCTTTGCTCTGCCGATGCCGCATCTCCCTTCCTCTCCCCCTGCCCAGGCTGTTCAGCCGACAACTTTCCCCCCAACATGAATCACAATTTCTGAAAGCAGAAATAAGGTGCAGAATTTGCACCTTCCCTGAAGTTTGGATGGTTTTATGCCATGGGAAGAACTCACCTGGGGAGGTGCTGAGTTATCCTTTACCGAGCTACAGGTCAGACTGAGGTGAGTTGGTTTGGGGGAGTATTCCATCGAAATCACCCTCCTCATGCCCGCTGCCCGTAGGAGCCACAAAGCCTTCCGCCCGCTCCGAATGCCTCTGCCCCCACTGAGCCTGGCCCCCCCGTGCCGAAGACAATTTTAGCAGGTGGAAGAAACCCCGACTGCAGAAAAACAAAAGCTGCATTTGCCCCACATGGTGCCCATCGCTCCGCAGCTCAGGACTTGCCCCGATGAAGACACTATCTGATGCTGAGCAGTTGCCATGTCTATTTTTCCAAGGTGTTTTTGTGCAGAGCTAGACTGTAAATATGTCTTTTTTTCCCCTTTCTTCCCCCCCTCCCGCCCCGAGGAAGATTTGTTAACTCCTTAAAGAGCTGTAACTGGGCTCTGCTCTCTCTCTGGGTACTTTGGGATATCAATGCTGGGGAGGACCATGCCCAGAGGGGGATGCCTCTCACCCTGCAATGCTTTGTAGGGAAGGTGGGCGCTCTCCATAGTTATAGCCTCCTTATTTAAATGAAAAGGATCTCCAGAAGCAGCTGGTGCTGGTGCAGCCTTTACTATCTGCTCAGAAGAGGGACTCTTAGACTGGCAGCAAAGTGGGCTCTGCCAGAAAAACCCCAGTTTGCTTTCCCACTCATTTCCCTGTCCTTTCCTTCAGCTATTTTTGTGGATATTTATGCATAAGCAAATTTCTCCTTCCTTCAACAGGGAGAACCTCCTTTGGACAGATCCTGAGCTGTAGCCCTGATTGTGCATTCATGGCTTCACGCCGTGTTTCCATGTGAATCTCTGTGGCGGCAGAGCTTCCTTGCTGTGACTTTGCAGAATCAGCTGGTAATCCACATCCCTGATCTTCTCCTCACAAGCCCTGCCCAGGGTTGTCTGAAGGACCAGTTCTTACTCCCTGGCCTTCTCCTATGCTGAGGAGAACCACGAAGCTGAGATGGGAGGGATAGAGGGTTGCAGGAGGGAAAACTGTCTCAGCTTCATGGTGAAGAAGGCTTGTGAGGTGGTGAGGCTGGAAGAAGGGAGAGAAAATGGAAGGTGGACCTGAGGCTTCAGCATCAGCCCGCAACCCAAGAGTCATGGTGCTGCAGGAGAAACAGAGACGGACTATAAGAGAGTCGAGCATATGCTGCGTGATTCCAGTTGGCATAGGGGTTTTTTGGGGGATGGGGACGTGATGTTACAGGATCTGTAGCCCCTCCTTGCCACGGCTGAGCTGGTGCACATCTATTTTGAGTGGCCCGCAGTGGCCGCATGCACCTGCCCTCTTGCCCGTGCAGATTGGAGCTACATGCCACCTTTGCTCAAAACACGTGATAACAGATGTGTTAAGGTCGTAACTCATTTTGAAAGAAGGAATTTTAGGATTTTTCCAAGCAAAGGGACTGCTATTGGGGTGGGTGCACTTCAGGTCAAAGAGCCCCACAGCTCACTCCCTTTGTTCCTTTTTTCAGTACCCTGAAGCCTGGATAAATTGCATGACAGAATGAAATAATCAATAAATAGAGCAACATGGTTATGTATCTTGGCAACAATGATGCTAATCAACCGTGTAAACCGACTTTGCTCTCTCTCCCTCCCTTAATGCAGTGAAATCCCAGCTGTCTGCAGTAAAGGAGTGATGCCGGCTCTCTGCAGTGCTGGGGGACACAGACAGCCCTTGCCCTCACCTGCTGCCTCTCTACTACACACAAGGTTTCCGCTTCAGCAACCCCAAAACTCGCTCAACGCTCCCCGGGGTAGAAAGTGCACAATACTATCCAACACCAGCTGGGATCACCTTCACCCCCCCTGGAGAACATCTCTCATGTTCAGATTCTTGGGAATTTGGTCCTTCAGTGGTTGAGCTGCTGGAAGGGCCTCCGGGAGCAAACCCCATCGCTCCGTGCTGGCACGTGGCATCGCTTGGGATCTTCCTGAGTAATGAGCAGGTTGGATCATTTGTGGGTCCGTATAGCGTGGTGTTATACATGTCCTTGCCTCTTGCTCCTGCTTTGCTCTCAAATCCTTATGCCTTTTGCAGTATATAGGTGCTGGGTGGGAACTCCTACCTGCAGAGCCCATGCAGGCAGCAGGTACTGGGAGGTCTCGTAACCTATGCAACCAGCCCACTCTTGCAGCAAAAGGTATTTTTCCTCCAGTATATGTTATTGCTACGAGGGGATGTAGCTCCTGTGCGGGTGGAGTCCTCCTGCCTGCCTGCAGTGGTCAGGGAGAGCATCCGCTGCTTCCCTCCCCTCCAGGCCTGCAGCCAGGCAGGATGGGCTGGAGCCAAGAGCTGAGCAGCACCAGCCCTGCCAAACAGCAGGTTTTCAGCATAGTGAAGTGAAGGATGAATCTGCAAGAAACCAAGCACAAAACTTGATTTTTTCTGAGGAAACCACTGACAGAATGAACATCTTCCCACAGTCTGGTTTTTGGTTGCATCAGATCACCTTTCTCCTGCCCACAGAAAGGAGACCAGGCAAAGTTTGAACTGGCTCTGTCCATTCTATAAACATTGATTTCTCTGTGTGTTTTCAGTCTGCCATGTGCAGTGAATGCTCCGAAAAGCTCACGCCATGCTGATTCATTCAGTGATGGGGAATAAAAACACAAGCCATGTAGTCAATATGAAATCAAGATTAATGGCTTTTCGGCTTGATTTCCTCTGTGTGAAACAAGTCCCGTGTTGTGATTTGGCTATTTAATGTTTGTTCAATGTTAGGCATTAATAGCAACTTCTCCGCGTGCACAGGTCATTTGTTCACATATTTTGGACTTTCCCTCATCTCAGTCTTGCACTGCTCTTGCTTTGCTTAACCACAGAGAAAATTCCTGGAGATAATCACTTGCCTCCAGGGATTAAGCGTAAAAGAGCAGAAAATGAGCCCAACCTCTGCTGCTGGCGTTTATCCTTGCTCCCTGCATTCCTGCGGCGGCTCGGAGGTGGGTATGGAAAGCCAACCAGGGCTGCTCTCCCCGCAGTTTGCTTTGGCATCTGTGCTGGGGTTTAGCTTGAATGTGCTCGGCTGGAAAACTCCCTCTTGTCTTCTGACGAGTGTGTGTTAGCGATATCACTGAGCTCTTCTGCCTTGGGGCTATCCGCCAGGATGGTGTACGATGAGCTGCCCGGCTCTGACCTGCCCCATCCACCGTGAAATGGTGGCTATCATCAGCCTCATCTCCCCGGCTCCTGGTCAGCTCGGAAGGAAGGAGCTCAGCCGAGAGTGACCCACAGCATGGAGGAGC
Organism: Gymnogyps californianus; assembly: GCF_018139145.2. NCBI lineage: Eukaryota > Metazoa > Chordata > Aves > Accipitriformes > Cathartidae > Gymnogyps > Gymnogyps californianus. Next base: position 15,608,397 of record NC_059487.1, on the reverse strand, counting down.
CCGCTGTCTCCCTTGCGCGGCTGAAAGAAATGTAATTACATCTGTAGCGTTTCCATCAATACCAAGCAGCAGCAGGCTGAGTCTCAGGGGAGGTTTTTCATTGCATTGAAATCTGACTTTATTAATTACCGGCCTCTGATCTCATTTGAGGGTTAAGTTTATGAAACTGAATCCTTATTTCTCTGCTTTCCTTATTCAGCTGCCTTACTGAGTTTTGTACAGTGGATGGTTTGGACCTTAGAAACTGCCGAGGTGTCTTGTTCTTCAGGCATGAGCTGTGCAGGGGAAGCGGCGGAGCGAGGGGAGATGACGGAGACGTACAGAAGTCCTGGTGAAAGGCAGAGAAAGAAATTACATCTCAGGAAAACTGAAAATGGGGACAGTTGCCTGCTGTCGAAGGTCTTACTCCCAAATTATGGTTTATTTTCCCCTCGCCAGGAATTCCCCCTTCCCACGTGGGATGCTGGTGGCAGCACCCAGAGCCCCCACCCCTGCCCAGTGAGGGGACATTGCGGAGGGGTGCTTTAGCAGAGCCACCATCAGCCTTCGGTGCGGCGCAGGCTGCTCAGCTCCTCCTGGGGAAAGCTTTCCAGCCTCTCTCTCTTTATCCAGTGAGCACCAGACTTGGCTGTAGGCACTTATGGGAGTGCCTGTTTTTTATCTAGACATCAAATATTATTTTTTTTTAAAAGGGAAAATAGCCACTAAACAGCCCTTGGAGCTTTGGGCTAGTGTCTAATTCCACTCGAAGAGCTTTGTTAGATAATTGTAACACTTTTCTGAGAGAAAATAGAGCAATTGAGGCTCGTAATTAAAGCTATTCAGACAGCTTTGATCTTTCCCTCTGCATCTTCACTTACCAAACACAAATGCCAACGAGAAACTCTTGGCAATATTTACTGTCGCTATTCCTGGTGTTTGCCTTTAAATTAACTCCTCTTCCTCCCTTCCCGCAAAAGGGAGGTGGGGGAAGAGAAAGGCGGCGATGTGGCATGTGGCTTTTCACGAGGGGTTTCTTTGGAAAGATTTTTTTTTTTTTGGAGGGTGCCTAGTGTCCTGTCACTCCATGATGACAGCAAGCATGGAGCTCCTCTGGAGGCCTCAGAGCTGCCCTAGATCAAAGGTTTATCACCCCAAAACCAGCTCTGGGCACAGCCTCAGCTGCAGCGTGGTGTAGATGGGGTAAGACCCAACAAGGTCCGCCCCAGGCGTGGGACAGGGAGCTGCCGTTTCTGTGTCCCCACGGCCCACAGAGGGTCCTGAGGTGACCTCCTGACTCACCATGAAAGGGACCCCAGCCTGGGGAGTCCCCTTCTCTTCAGCAGCAGGTGGCAATGTCAGACCCCGAGGTGCTGAGACCCTCTGAAGGCACCAGTGGGAGCATCAGTGGCACATCAGCACCGATCATCCCTAATCGAGATGACACCCAGGGGCTCCCAGCATCCCGTAGGCGAGAAGGTGGGTGCTACAGATAAGTCAGGCTGTACAGAAAAGGGACAAATTCTCTCTCTTGGATTGCTTTTAACAGTATCCTCTAGAAACCTTTCTGCTTCATATCTTCTATATTCCAAGTTTTTGCTCATCCATTTTTAATCTCTTTCTTCATTTTTTCCCCATCTAAAGATGCTTCTGAGAGCCAGGCCTTCATCCCTCAGTGGGGTATTATTTCTTTTCTCACCTAAAATCGTGACCAGCAGTAGGAGACAGTGCGAGACTGCATAAGTACCGGGGGATTACGGCTTCGCGGGGGAACAAGCTGCAGCACAGCTCGGATGAGGACAATTGATTGAAACAGCCATTATTACTTGCTGCAGCACGAAGCCTTAAAAAGCAATAGTAATTTCCGATCCCCACCTCTTATCTCAGACGCCTGGGTTTAAAGCCTGCGGTGGGAATATGAGCCCTCGATGAGCCCTAATTCCTGTTTCTGGAGTGGAAAACGGCTTCTTCCTCTCCCAGGAATGATGAAGCAGAGTCCTCCAGGGCTGTCTGTCCTCGTGGGTGCAGCCGGAGCGGGGAAGGCGATGTTCTTCCCAGAGAGGAGGCGGGCAGGAGTCTGCTGCCTTCCTCTGTGCTGCTGCAGTGGGCAGGAGCAAGCTGAAAGCCTTCAGCTCCTGCTGTAACCAGGGAGCTGCAAGGTTACCCGGCACCTTTGCACTCATTAAGACATCCTGGACTGTCTCGGAAGGAAATTTTCCCGGCTTCAGGGCTGAGCTGGCTTCCCGGCTCGATGCATGGCTGTCTGGGAAGGGGATTAGGATGGGAGGGAGCCATGCAGGTCCCTGATTCAGCCTCCTGCGACCCTGCAGACCCTGGAAGGGATGCTTGCTTTAGAAGGGGATTTATTTGGTGAATTGTTAAGGGGATTTATTTCCTTGCTACCAGTCTTCAAGATGCAGCTAATGTGGGCTGGTGTGATCCGCAGCAAGCCAGCCCCAGCAGCCTGATGAAATTCAAACGAATGAGCTGGTGTGCAGGTTTTCCTCGGGGTGAACTTGTGCAACGAGGGGGCAAGTGTCCCCTCGAAGGTGGTTTCAGCTCTCCCAGAAACAGCCGTAGCAGCCTGGCCTCGGGTGCCGTGCTCAGAGGGTCTGCCCGGGCATGGACAGCCCGAGTTTGCAGGCTTCCCGCAGAAGCACAGTACGAGCCTGCATGTGAGGCTGAGCAGCGCTGCGGGAGATCCAGCGATGCCGAGATGAAAGCAGAGAGTGCCGCTTAGTGCCGCCGGGCTGAAACACAGGGTCCCACTGGACACTCCACCGGCCGGCACACCGGCCAGCTCGGTGCACCGATGGGAGCCGGAGCCCCTCCTAAGCACGGGAGGAGACCTTGGCCAGAGCAAGCCCCTTCTCCCCTTGTAGTCTTGCACCCCACGAGAGCAAAGAGGAGCCGACGCTCCCATCTTAAGCATTTTACATAGAGAAAAGGACAGATGCAGGCAGGATGCTGTCGTAAAAGGAGATGCTGAGAGACGGGGTTGCTCATCCTCAGGGAGAGAGGGCTCGGAGGGATCTGAGCGATGTCTGTAAATGCCTGACGGAGGGTGCAGGGAAGAGGGAGCCAGACTCTTCGCAGTGGTGTCCAGTGGCAGGACAGGAGGCACAAACTGAAATATGGGAAATTCCATTTATACATAGCAAAAAACTTTTACTGTGAGAGTGGTGAAGTACTGGAACAGGTTGCCCAGAGAAGTTGTGGCATCTCCATCCTTGGAGATACTAAAACCCAAGTGGACATGGTCCTGGGCAACCTGCTTTAGGTGACCCTGCTTGAGCAGGGGGGTTGGACTGGGCGATCTCCAGAGGTGCCTCCAACCTCAGTCGCTCTGTGATTCTGTGACAATGGTGACATTTGCTTCAAATGGGAAAAGCTCCAGCAATGACACTGTCAGGTCTGAAAGTGGGTGACTGACTTACACTCGAACGGTACTTTCCACCTAATGAAATGTATTAAGTCTTCCACCTAATGAAATATATTGCCTTTCCTACAGACCTAATGCCAATGAGCAGTGGCGTTGCAGCTAACTAGACAATTTGTGTGTGAGGTGGCATCATTTGAGTCAGTTTTCTGCACTCAGAGAGGTTTTTCCACCTGGGGAGCCCATTGCCAGCAGGTGGCAACCGTGCTAAAGCAGTGGGTGCCCATGATGCCCGCCAGCACAGGCTGGCTCTGCTCCCTGGCCTTGCCTGGGCCAGTCTAAGGGGTCGCGCAACACCTCTGCACTCCCTCATCTGCTGCTGGCACCTGCCTCCTTCCCCGTGAAGGTTGGTCAGGACCACAGCACCCAGCTTTCCTTCCAGAATTGGCCACCCATATGGTCCCCACTTCTCCATGTGCCAGGTCTTCCTCCTCTTCTCCAAGTTCTTTGAGTCATTTGATACCTCTTGAGAGCCATCAGCACCTTCTAAGTGGAGCTGGTCTCTTCTCCAGGTGCCTCCTTTTTGCTCCTCTTGTGAGTGGGGCTTGCTAAGCATCACCTCACACACCTGCACGTGCTAACACACACACACGCTGTCAGGAGCAGGTCTTGAAAAATCCTTGTGTTTGCTGACAGTTGCAAGGTGCAGCTAATGAGAAATAGAGATGAACCATGAAACTTGGCTCAGGGAACCTTGTGGGCACTAAGTCTGGGGCTTTAAGATTGTGGGGTTAAGGACCCACCGCTGTGGTGTGTTCCTCATGAGGCTGGCTGAGACTGGGGATTCAGCTCTTGATTTTTACAGCACGCTAATGTTACTGTTGGTATAAAAAATAAAATTCCTGGAGAAGTTTCACCTGGAAGAATGTATTCTCCTTCATTGTTCTTCCAAAGTTAACACCTTTAACATGGAGAAGGCAACACAAGTGACCTTGTACTCACAAATCTCTTTCAGTTTTCTAAAAGGGAAAAACGAGATTGCCACCGAGAGGTATTGAAGGCTGTTCACGGTGGTGTCGGGGCTCTGAGGGCACTGATAGGGCTCAATTGCCCTCAGTGGCTTCCCCTGGGGGTCTCCACCCACACCCTCGCCCATTGCTCCAGGAGCCCATTTAAGCTGAGCCCTGTAGCTCCCAGTCCTGCTCTGTTGGAGGGGTACCTGTTTCCAGCCCTGCCTCCTGGATGGACCTTGGACTCATGTTGCAGCCTTGTCTCCAGCCCTGTTTTCTGGATAGGCCCTGGATGACTGCTGTAGGTAACTTGTCTCCTGGATGGGCTTTGGTGTGTGCAATATAGCTGGTCTCTAGCCCCATCTTCTTTTGTTTTACCTGTCCTGTACTTTCCTGGTGGAGTTTGGACAGGTAAGAGCCCAGCTTGGTGCTTGTGGATCTGGGGAAAACTGGAGAGAAAAATTTTAGCTGACAGCCTTCCTTAAACTGGTAGTATATATACACCCTACAGGGCTAAAGGATGTGAGAATAAGCTTTTCACAGACCTCCCACTTACTGCAGCCCTACAAGACAGCTTACTGCTGTCCTCAGCTGGGCATCACCCTCTAGGACAAGGGCTGGGGGCAGTTTGGTTTTTGCAGAGGTGATGAGGGGAGTTAGTCTTTGGCATTGCTTTGGCCAAAAAAAAGTCTATTCACATTTAACAAGGTGCTTCGGTGGCTAATATGGAGCCAAAATAACAAAGCTGTGGCACGTGCACTGTCCTGGCTGTGGTAGATCACTATTCAGGGCTGAACATGGCAACAAGCCCTGCTCACCTCTGTAGGTGGATGGTGGAGGTGAAGACTTCTCCATGACTGGGAAAGCTGGAAGATGAGGTGTGCTCATCCCACTGTCTGTCAGTGAGGGAGAGGTTCCCTTGCTGGGAGAAGGAAGATGGGGTTTCAATATATTTTTGGTAGTTCTTGAAGCTTTCGGTATGATGTTTCTGATCTCCAGACTCTTCCTCTCAAGTCCTGGTTCTGTTGAAGTACTCTTACTATTTACTTGTTGAAGGAGGAACTTTACCTGCAGTGCTTGCTAGAGTTTTTCTTGTGGCTTACAGAACACCTTAATTTTGTTACAAACCTACAATATTTTATTTTACAGTAGGTAAAATGCAATGTATATAGCAAAGACATGGGACGAGTAGCATAAGTTTTCTCTGGTGAAAGAAGGACCAGTCTTTTTTTTTTTCCCCATGAGGTTTATTTCATTAATCACTCTTAAATAAATATGTATTTGACACTTAACAGGAACAATTAGTTAAAAATAATTTCTAACACACATTCGCACAGTTGTCATAGTATTTGTATGGTGTGCTGTTTATCACTATTTTTGAGACCCAAATCTTGCTTTTGGTTTAAATTTAACTTGTGTTAACAGCTCAGGAAAGAGGGAATTTGGGGTGGGGGTGGAAAAGAGACATCCCTCAAAATCAAAACCAAAGCCATAACACACATATGCACAGACGTGGACATGAAAATGGTTTGTTTTCTCTTTCAAATACCCATCTTGCATCCTCTGTCCATTTTACTGATATTTCATTGAAAGTGCTCGTTGGCTCTGCTCCATGAAACAATCCTCCAAATAACATAGCTGTTAAGAACTGAGCATTACATTAATCTGAAAACTGGTCTCCAGCTTGTCTGTGCTGTACAGCAGATGGCAATAAAGGACCACTCTGTAGTAGAAATACACCTCTGAAAAGGAAGTTTTCTGTCCTTAACGCTTCAGAGTGTGTAATTAAAAATAAGAATACAGAAATGCAACTTTGAGAAGTTGGGAGGTGCAGAGAGGGAAAATGCAAGTGTTGCAAGTAAGCAGGACAAACCATGTGAATGATAAACAGACACACGCATTGTATGTAAATGAAAGACAGAACGTTGTGCATTCATCAGCCACCCCCTCAGTCTGCAAAGGTGCCCCTGCAAAGCCACGGGAGGGAAGGGATCTGCGAGCCCCAACCCGCTGTTCAAGAAGTTCTGCATTCCAGCATCTTCCGGAAACTTTTCCGAAAACTGTCATCCAGGAAAGCATACAAGAAAGGATTCAAGCATGAATTGGCATAGCTCAGGCTGGTGATGAAGTAGGATATACCAATGACTGTGGAGGTCTGGGGCAAGTCAGTGGTCAAAGCCACAATGGTGGCCAAGTGGAAGGGGGTCCAACAGAAGAGACACACAGCCAGAACTATGAAGACCATGATAGTGACTTTCTTCTTGGCTTTGTCCAGGGCTTTAGCATTAGAGTTCAAGTGCATGTTCCTTAGCTTGTAGAGCATCATGGTGTAGAGGATGCAGATGGTGGATACTGGAATGGCAAAGCCAAGGAGGAGGGTATAGATCCTGCTGGCTTTGAACCAAAACCTCTCAGGCTTGGGGAAATTGAGACCACAACTCTTGATCTCCAGGTCATCTATGTAGACATTGGCAAAGATGATGAAAGGGAGAACTATGATGGTGACTAGGATCCAGATGCACAAACTGACAATCCTGGCTGCTCGGTACGTACGATGCGGCGTCCTCTTGGACCTGACTGTAGCCAGTACTACCAGATACCTGTCTATGCTCATCACTGTTAGGAAATAAATGCTGGAGAATATATTGTAGTGGTCTATGGACAAGATGACCTTGCAGAGGACTTCTCCAAAGGGCCAGTAGTGGAGGAGGTGTTCAGCAATATTAATGGGCAAGACAAGTGTGAACAAGTCATCAGCTATAGCAAGGTTCAGGATGAACATGTTTGTCACAGTCTTCATCTTGGGGGCCTTGAGGATCACATAGATGACAGCAGTGTTGCCTGTGAGCCCAACAGCACAGATCACAGAGTAAATCACGGGGAGAACAATGTAGAAATCTGCTGCCTGCTCTTGGAATGTCAAATTGAACCTCATGCTGTTGTCCAGGTAGCAGCTGTTGCCTGCGTTGCTGCAGGTGCTGTTCTGATCATCCCAAAAAGAGCTGTTTCCCATGCCTGCTGGTCACAGACTACCCTCAGATGTCACTGAAAGAAGGGAGAGCCTTTCTTTCTGTGAGAAGCAGCTGCTATCTCATTTAGAAGTGGGTTATTTCCAAAGAGTGTGTTGTGAGGCAGGATGGACCATCTAACTTACCTCTCCTGTCCCCCACCATTGGAGAAGTTAGATTTTGAAGTGATCAGGGGAAAAAAAAGCCAAATATACAAACAAATGATTTAAAGACACATAAGGCTCCATGACCAAAGCAAGCAAGAGAATTATAAGTCCCTGTGTAAGTCAAGGAACTCTTCTCTCTGAGAGCATCCCGGTGAGCTTTAGCTTTTCTCTGCTAGGGAAATCAAGTGGCTCCAGTTCAACTGTCTGCAGCAAGAGTCCTTCTCGGCGCTGGCAGGAACGGGGAAGGCAGAGGGGAAGCTTTGTGCCTGGTCAGCTATTCACAGCCCTTGGAGGACTTGAGGGATGGCTGCTGTTTCACTTGCACAGCGCTTGCTTTTCCGTGCTGGAGCAGAAGCGTTGCAGTGTTTAATTAGTGCCTTTCTTTGTGCCAGAGTTCAGACTCTTTTCATTGACTGAGATTTCACAAACAATGAAGAAGCTTCCGACACAGCTACTCCCCACTCCCAGGGTCCCCTAGCAAAAGAAGGAGGGGGGGAAAAATAGAGTTCAAGGAGTATTTCCAAAACTAAGTTTAAAGGGGCTTAACCCACAATTAAAGTAACTCTTTAAGCCAGGGTAGGTTATGATCTTATTCAATATGAAGACCATCCCCATTGCAAACAACTGTGGCAGCACACAAAACTTGGCACAGATGGACAGACAAACCTGTAAATCTCAAAAGTTCAGGATTATTCAGGGAAGCGGGGGGAGAAGTACCCTGAAAGCAAATCCACTTTAGAGTCAATGCAAGAATTACCCCATCTGTTTCCATCTGTAGCAGCTGCCACATCCATCGCTATTGCCTGACCCATACTTCCAAGAATTCCTCCGCAGGGAAGTGAACAAACAACCGACCCCCCGCGAAGATCAAAGATTTGGCAACTGGTCCCCAGGCTCTGCAAAGAGAAGTGCCTCGCTTGCCTCGCGTTTTGTTGTCGCGCAGCAATAAAGGCAGCGGGACCGCCAGCATCGGGAATCGAGGGCTGAAGTGCCCCTTACCTGGTGAGCGGCTCTGGCTGCCTCCTCCAGCACCTGCTGCTCGCCTCTGCTGAGCCTCTTCTCTCTAATCCGAGTTGGAGGAGGGTCTCCGGGATGCTGACGTTACCCGGCTTTGCGATCATATCAACATGGTGGCTCTGTGTGTGCATTGCATGTCTGAGCAATTAGCACTTGTTCACACCAGGGAAGGGGAGGGGAAAAAAGTTTTCTCTCTGCGGGGCTATTTAAATAGTGAGTAAGGTAGATGCTGGCAAGCAGTTGAGGCTCCAGGGCTGTTCTCTGCAGGGATGAGGGAGATGTTGAGGGGCACAGGGCAGCACCCAGGGCTGGCAAAGATCTGGCTGGCTGAATGAGGGATGTGTGAAACGGTGGGAAGGCGGGAGGGTTAAACTGCTTCAGTAGAGAACGCTGGCTGGTTTTAACAAAGGAAGATGCACAAATGGGGGGGGGGGGAGGGAGTGGGAGGAGGGTACACAACATTACAGCGCTCAAAAGGAACAAATAAACAGACGTACCTCGCAGGATCTGTGCTGGTTTCAGCTGCTCTGGGGGGGGGCTCAGCTGGTTTTCCCCAGCTGGGTCTCTGGTCCAGCTTTGGAAATGCAGCTAAATCCTTCAGATGTGCATCGCAAGATGCAGGAGTCCTGTGAAGCTTGACAGAAACGCACCCCGGGTTATATAGCAAAATCAGCAATGATGTAAGATCACTTTACCTTCATGTCCCTATAAAAAGAGGAAAAAGGAAATCAAGGGTCTTTTAAATGTATCCCCCAGCTGCAGGTTGCCTGACCTTTGTTTCGATACCAGGCGAGAGAAAATGCAGGCATCCATCAGTGCTACGCCTGGCAGTGTGCAGTGTCATTTAACCAAGCGGGTCAGCTCCTTTATACGAGCCACGTAGCTAAGAGCTGTGTTTGACTTTGCTCCTCTCCTATAGATGTTTACCCTTTTCTGGCAAGATTACTGTGCGCCGGTAACTGGGTGGGAACAAAACACTTCATTGCGCACAGGGAGGTAACTCCTTAAGGCCGTGGGAATAAGTGACTTTTCAGCAGACGGTAATTTTTTTTATGCCCGGTGTACAACTCTTACAGATATTTTCTGTACCTCAGCCAAAATCTGATCAGCCATTAGGACTAGGTAAAACTAAACAGAAATTAAAGATTGCCCAAGAAGATGCGTAGGAATGATATGGATGGTATTTCTTCAGATGAAAGACTTTCAGAGCCGCCCTCTTGCCTGTTTTGGGAAAGCTGGCACGGTTTGTAAGTAGTTGTGAGGGAAGCAAGGTTTTGATAGGTCTGCAGAAGGAAGGCGGTTTTCCAGGAATCGCTGTTGTCTTTGTCAAAGAGAAGAAAATACTGGAAGATAGAGAATTTCAGGAGAATGTGATGTTAAATTTACTGATCTGTAACTATTCCCCAGGGCAAAAGGGTGTAAAAGTATGTGGTGTTGAAAATCCTTCCATCGTGGCTTTCTGTTTTTCAGCATAAAGCACATCTCTCAGGGCCCTGGGAGAGCTTAAAAACTGTCCTGTCACTCCCCAAACTATGTTATCTTGGAATTGGCTGTCATGCTGCCTTGGCCAGTGGCTGTGTGCCCAGGTGCTGCGTGTTTTGGGACACACTCCGAAGAGGATGGGAGCTGGGGGGCTGGGGAGGGCTGCAGGGCTGGCTGTGCTCCTGTGGATCACGCATGGGCTGTGCCTGCCCGGCAGTGCCGGGGCCACATCCCTCCCCGGCTGCCTGTGCCGCCTTACTTCTCATTATCCATAGTGAGCACGGTCTCCTGCGTGCCTTGGTTAGGATGTGTTTGATTAAAACAACTTTGTCAGAGATGAGATGGAGACTAAGAATTTAATCTCGTTGTCTGGTGTGAGTAGAGGGACTTTTGTTTCTTTTCTATCCCCGAGCAAATGCACGGCGCCTGCTTTCTGAGCTGTGCTCCTTGCCTAGTTCCTCCAACAGATTTGCAGTGAAGCTCACCTGCTTTGGGGAGAGCAATTGCAAATGGATCTAAATTCACGCATGAAATTGCATTGCAGCAGGAGCACTTCCATCAACAAAGAGAAAAATCTTTCCCTTGTGTCGGCTCTGCATCCGACCAGAGCCGGTGGCTGAGCACAGAGGAGGCACGTTGTGTGTATTGGCATGATGTGAAATGGGGAGTGCCTGGAGGGAAGGCTGAGAGGATGTTTTATTCATCTTGTTTTCTCTGGCTGAGTGTCCCTTCCACTTGATTATAAATGTTACAGTGGCACAAAGCCCTGAAAATCAAGCACTAGTTCAAGTTACTGTTACGAAGGACACAAGCTGTATTTTCCCTCTGAGCCACTTGGACTTATTCTTGTGCAGGCAGCTCCATCGCCAGCACGGTGCAAGAGGGACAAAGTTTCTACCCCTGGCAAATCCGCACCATGGAGATGGACTTTACCTCTTGAAACCCACGTTCAGACTACGCAGCTCGAGTCAGCTGTGCAAACAGAAGGAAAAGGCAGTAAATTAGGGAGAGGGAAATCCCTTGCAAGGCTAAATCAATGGTGCTTTATTGCCATCATAAAGTTGATGTGCTGCTGACTCCAGACAAAGGCCAGCCATCATTCTGGAGTTACAGCGGACTGTGCTGCTGGCAGAGCCTGGGGGGCATCAGGAGTGCCCGGCACCAGCAGGGCTGAGCCACAGCAGCAGCTCACACCTCGCTGGGGACAGGCAGGGCAGAAGCTTTCTTTGCCTGGGTTGCTTTTGGAGAGCACTGCAAAATAGCTGCTCGAATGATGGGATTATTTCCCCACTGACAGCGTGAGTGATGCCGTCCAAGCCCTCCGAGATGCTTCAGCCCTCCAGTGAAGGCATGTTGTCTAAACGGTTGTCGCCTAAGGCAGAAAGCTGCCTCCTCTAAGCAGGTTTCAGTCCTTTCAATGAGGACCTCCCCAGGTCACCAGGAGCGAAGCCTACCTCACCTCCCTTGTTAATCCACAGGGGCAATGAAAGAGGATGAGTTACTCTGGATCAGCCCCTGAGAGGGACTCCCTGTTTCTTCTCCTTTTTCAAAGTCACAGTAATCTCGGCTGGATTTAATTTTGAAATTTTGTTGAATTAAGGCTGCTTTTCATTCCATGCAGGAGCACCAGGGCCGATGAAACCAGACTTGCTGGAGGGGTGACTTCACCGGGGAAGGGAATGAGTGTGTTCTTCCTGCAAGGGCTTGCAGGGATAGGAGACATGTTCAGCCATTTAAAATTCAATGAATTAGCTGCAGGAAAGAAAACGGAGAACTGATTATGCTCTGCTCTACTGGGGGGTGGTTCTGTTGGAAATTTTTTAATGTACCTGTGCTGTTGCTGCCTAAAGTCACAGATCACCTGCTGAACAGGCAATAGCTTTCCAGGGCTTTTTCATCCCCTTTGAAAACTATATTCTTGTCTTGGGAGTAGAATTCAAGGAGAGCTGCTAAATAAAGCAAAATGAAGATGGCTTCTTAGTCACCCAGGGTGCCCCTTGGGATGCACCTTGCTTTTGGCATTCTTGCTTTGGGGACAAAGCATGATCATCTCCCCGTGGTCACAGTGCCGGTGTTCCTTGTCCTTTTCTGGGGCAGGCTTTGAGCCTCACCTCCGTGTCTGTGTGACAGTCATCCTGGGAAGATCCACAGACAATTTGCAGAGGCAGAGCGGAGGTTTGACTGAAAAGCTGGGGCTCAGAGAAGGGTGTAATCACATGAGCAGGTCAGATCTGGACTGGGATTGCCGTTTGAGGACTCCAGCTTTCCTGGACACCTGAAGGGATCGCTTTCTCCTCTGCTTCACTTCCCAGCTGTGGAGGAAGAGGTTGTGCAGTGCTGGGCTCAACATCCCTTCCAGCAGCCCTTTGCTTCACAGGCCTTGGGCATGACCTTGGAGCTCCTGCAGCCACCAGAGAAGTCCTGTCACTGGATCCAGTTTGATAAGACTGCTTTGCTTCCCACCTCTGCCCCTTGAGGGATTAGCTGGGGAGATAATCCTGTTTTCTTGGGTTTCAGCTGCTGTCAGAGTCAAGTTCATCTCAAGGACACAGATACACAATCAATACTCTTTGCTCACCAAAACAAAATGTTCTCGGCTGGCTATCTTGCAGTCGCTGGTTATTAGGGTGATTTATTTTGTATGAGGTGTTCAGGCTTTTCAAAAGGAGGTACAGCACTGCAGGCTAATATCCAGAACAGATTATGTCGAACGGTCTGTAAGTGATGGCTTCTGGTGAGTAAAGCCAGTGTGCCTGGCCAGGTTATTTGTTGTAGGATAACATTCACTATGCTGTAACCTCTGCCTTGGGGCTGAGTCTCCCCTGAGCGGCTCTGGTCCCAGCCTGGGGTTGCATAGATGTTGGCCACTGCATCCCCCAGGAACCACCTCCTCCTCCTTGGTGTGGTGCTGGCTCAGCAAAGGAGCAGTTGGTGGGTGTTGGGATGAGCTGGAAAGGAGAAACCTGAGCTTATTCATCACCCCTGTGCTGGGTGCTTCCCCCTTTGGCACAAGCTGGGACATGTTCTCCTGCTTCCTAACCCTTCCGAGCCAAAGTGAGCCAGGTTGGCTTAGGCAGATGATGGTGCTCACCTTGTGGGACACCCCTGGGAACCACGCAAGGGGTGTAGGTGCTGATTTTTCTGGGAGATGAGGATAGAGCGGATGTCTCTGTCAGTGAACTGGTTAATTGTGGGTGAAGCAATTGGCTTTGAATGGTCATAACAATGGCAGTGGATCCAGCAGCCAGTGACGCATCCAACCCATCACGAGCTGCGGTGAAGGCAAAGTGGTACTGGAGGTGCTTTAAAGAAAATCAGAGTAATGAGTCTTATTTATAAAGAGCCTGTTTTTGTCAGGCAGGGGATGTATCAATAACTGCCCCATCTCTGCCTCTGCAGGGGAGCAGTCAAGACAAATGCTGTGTGAGTAATTTCCTCAGACCAGAGGTGATGGGGAATAAAAGCTGTGGCACCGGGAGGTGTGGGTGGGTGGCTGGAGCTGTTTGCTCCCTTCCTGCAAGCCAGGAAGGAGGCTATGAAGCTCCTGCAATGGGTCAGCCCTCATTCCCAACAGCTTTTGGAGACCCTGGCTCTTCTGCAGGACATCCCCAGCGCCGTGGTGCCGGCACAGCCCTGGCCTGGGCATGTTCCCAGAGGTGCAATCCAGCCTTGGAGGGTGAGTGGCATTGCAAGAGGCTGCCTGGCTCCCAGCAAGGAGCCCATGCTGTCGGAGTGCCTGTGCTGTGCTGGCAGCGGTGTGTTAATTAATAGAGCTCTGGCAGTGTATCTGCAGCCATACGAGCAAGGACACGGTGCCAGTCTCGCTGCAATTTATACGTATCCGTGCGAATTTAAAGAGTGCAGGCAGAACACTATGCAGCTTCTTTAAACACTTTCATTCCTCCCCCCCCTGCCATTGGTCTGGCTTCAAACAGCCTTGTTCCAGAGAGAAATTAAAGTAAGTTTCCATTCCAGGATGCTTTTATTCTCCAGCATTTTTTCCTGCTTTTCCCCAGGCTGGAAGTGAGTCTGTACTTCGGTTTGTTTTCTGCCCTGAGCCAGTCCAGTCTGTCCAGACCACAGCCCTTTGGGAGAGGAAGGTTTCTGGAAGGGGACTGTCACCCTTTTCAATGCCGCTCATCTCCTTTGTGGGGTGTGTGGGGCTCGGGGCAGCTGCTGGAGGGGCCGGGCAGCAGCCTGGGGCTCCCCTTGTTGTGTCGGTGCTGCCACGAGCAGCGGGCAAAGGCTGTCCCACAGCGTGTCCTGCGATGGCTCTGACTGCTGCAGGGATGCTGCTGCCTCATCCTCCTTAACTCTATCTGGAAGCAGGGGAAATTAATCTGCGGGGTCAATCCATGGATCGATTTGTCTTCTGGGCTTGGAGCTTTTGCTGTTCTCTATCTCAGGTTTCTTCCATCAGCCCATGTGAGTCACAGCTTTTGTGTAATCTGACTACGGGACCTGTGCCTATGAGGAAAAAGCATCGTATGTGACAGTATCTTGTGCTGCAGTACTCTAGGGCACAGTTAATTGCTTTTGCAGTTATCTTGGAATGCTGTTAACTCTTGAAACTATCAATGACCATTGAAATGTTAACAGAATTCTGTTTTACCGCTGGTTGCCTTTAGCAGATGTGCATGGCATGTCTACAAGGGGGTTCTCCAGCACAGTTGTTGGATTGCAGAGGTAACAAGCAAGACATAAGGAGGAACCCTATTTTAAAAGGATCGGAGTAAAAGAGAAATGGAAGGATGTTAGTTGCCCTAACTGGGTGAAAAGAAATGGGTGTGAGTCAGCAGGCGGAGATCTGCTCTTCTCCTGGGTCCCCATCCACACTGTGCTTTCTGGTGCTGTGCTGCTGGCAGACGAGGGTTGTGCAGGACACGCGTGCTGTCTGGTGCTGCAACCCATCGGCATCCCATGCCGGAACTATACGTTATTTAGTTGCTATTAAGCTGGTTATTATACAGCTGCTAAGAGCCCTTGGTATCTGTGCCACTTCCAGGTGATAGGAGTTGTCGCTTTGACTTTTTTAATGACATCGGAACTGCCGCTTCTGAAAAGTCACCCTTTCTGTCATTGCTTGACCCGCTTTGAAAGCCAAGAGGCTTTGCAAACAGCGGCGTTGCAATAGGGTTATAATGCATCCTCGGAAAACCAGCATGGAGCCCTTTGGGGATGCTCGCCGGGGAGCAGGCTCTGTGCAATATATTCCAATATCTCTAAGCAACAGCTAAATGTGTCACCTCGTCTGCTTAAGTAGCAAAGCTCCTCTGGCCTAAAAGCCTAATCATCAGAGGGTTATGGAGCGCAAATTGCTGCTGAATGAATTTGCGGCTTTGTTCACTCCAGTTTCCCCTTCCTGCCTGTGTTGTGACAGTGAAATGACTCATCTTCACCTTAATATCATGTTTTAGAAAACTGTTTTAATATTTTGTACAATGTTCATTGTTTAAAAAAAAAAAACAAACAGCACATGAAATCTGTCTTCTGGCACAACATTTTCCAGTGCAATTATACAGAGCCGGCACCTTTCTCCACACGCTCTTCAGGCCAACAAACACAGTGGAGTACAAGGTTTATGATACCGTGGATCATTCTGTGGGAAAAAGGGAAAAGCAGGAGGCCTGGTTTGAACTTAGTGAAACTTGACTCTATGGCTTTGGACTACAATCACTTATTACAGCTCACTTTTGCAATTAATACCAGCCTGACCTACTTAAATAGGTTGTCGTAATTCATGCGGCCAAATATCTGCTAATGAAAATTCAGTTTTAAGAGCGTGATTCTTGGTGGATGTGCCAGCGTGAAGGAGAAAATGAAAGTTGGATAACTGAGGTGAACTTAGTAGGAAATGGTGTGCTATGAAACACCAAGCAAAAAACAAAAGGAAAGGGGAAGGCATGGCTGCAAAGTGAGGTTTACGGCTGATGCTGTCTGCTCATCTGCACCCCGTGGTCATGGATATAGGGAGGAGGTTTGGCTCTGAGCGAGGGAGGGAGCGGATTCAGTATGTGCACCAGAAATAACTAAAAGAGTAGGAACAGTCAGTAGGACCTGGCTCTCCTCTCTTTAAAATCTAATTTGGACCCCAAAGCAAAGCCCCAAAATTTCATTCCCTGGGGAACTGAAGCTGCCAGGTCACTGACTGGGGTTTTCACAGCGTGCTGGGGAAAATGAGGTCCCCGTCAGAAATCCTATTGATGCAAATATTATTAAACAACCATGCCATAGAGAAGATGTTTCAGATGCTTGTGGAGGAGAAGCAGAAAAAGAAAAGAAATAAAAATATACCTCTTGCGTTTTCCGCTGGGAATAATTTCTGAAGCACAAAACTCCCTGGGCTGTGCAGGGCCTCCTGCCAGGGGAGTAATTTCAGACAAGAGCTGACCGAGCAGGAGAAGGTGTTTTGTGTTGGAGGGCTGAGTTATGACCACGTAAGTCTTTCCACTTCTAATATCAATGTCACTTTATCAATAAGGAGCACACTCGGGCTCTGCGAGACCTCTCCATCTCCACCTGCTTCTCAGTTTCACTTGAAGGTGGAGGAAAATGATTTCCTTGTAAGTGGCCCGTTTCCACCAACTTCTGCAAACTCTCACCGAGGCTTCTTGCTGGGAAGTTGATTTTTTTTTTTTTTCCTTGTAATAAGAATTGCTTTCTCGTAAATGTTAAGTGATGCGTTTCTCCGCCTCGGATGTCAGGAGGTACAGGCGCACATGCTGTACAGAAACACTTCCCAACTGCATCAATAACCTTTTTGTGCTGCTTAGTGAGTCCCAGATAACTGCAGAGCAGTTGTGTGTCTCTGCAGGTTACTTGGCAATCAATTATACATCTCCAATACATCCTAATTTACAGGGAGGATGTGATGAACTCCTTACCCTGCAATCAGGTGCTGGCGGGGCCCGTTCTCTTATGGGTTTACGGGCTCAGCCAAATAACACCATGCTCAGCAGCCAGGTTGTGCAGGAATAGAGATGCTTTTTAGTTTTGAGACTTTGCATCTCCCTGTTATCTGACCAGGATTTAAGGTGAGAAGAGCTTTTGGGCTGTAGTAGCATCTAGCTCCCCTGTTTTCCTCGTGTAGCTCTGCAGCGCTCTTGCTTGGCTTGCTCCTCATTGTGTGGGGCAGCCAGGATCCTTCTACAGCCTTACAAGGGACAGGGAATTTTCTGGGTTGGAAAGAAAAACATTCATGAGAGAGGCAGAATATGATGCTCTTACTCATGGCTGGTGTTCCCACCCGTGCCCTCAGTTTTTCCCTTCTTTGCTGCCCTGGGGCACCGAAATAATGGAGGTTTTGTAGTTTTGTTGTCCGTATTGAAATCAGTAGCAGAGTTTATGGACTTGTTTAGCATCAAAACAAGCTCTATTTTGCCCGCTATATAAGGGAAAAATGATATTGTGCGGAAAGCGGTGAGAAGAAGACAGGTGATCAGCGGATCTTTTTCATGTGGCTGCAGGGAGGGAAAACGCAATTGCGGTGTGCGAGATGTGTCGTTAACGTAAAAGCAACAAAAGTGACCCAAACAGTGAGCGAGCATCAATCGAGCTGGCATCACTGTCAGTAATGGAGCATCTCCAATCTCTGCCGCTGCGCCTGCTCCTTCGCCTGCCGAGAGGCGCTTATGTTGCGGCTGATTGCGCCTGTCATTTACATTTCGATTGTACGGCTGGTTCTTAGAAAACAGGTTGGCTTTTTTAACTCTCTTGAGCATTCAAGTGAGTCCAGGAGATGTGGGGATGGGCTGATAAGTGGGTTTATATTGTCTTGGCTGTTAGGTATTTCACTGTTTCCCCCGGCGCTCCTACCCGTGATGGAGCTATTTGCTCTGCTCCGAAGCAATCCCAGGCACGCTGCTTTTGTGGAAGGCAGAATAGCTAAAGAGAAAAACGGGCTGGAAATTACCCTTTCTGGGGAAACGCAGTCACTGCGAATTGTCTTCTGGGACCTGCTCGTGAGCAAAGACGGAGCCTGAACGGGGATCTGCCCTCGCGGGGGTCACTTATGCATCCGTGCATCTACAGAGGGTTGTCACCCCACGGAAACACGTTCCTGCAGGGAACCCCCTGGCAGGGGGAGATTTGACATCGCAGTCGTGCAGCTTGGAAAAAACACCGAGGCAAATTTTTCCTTTCATCTCCCTTTCTCGCCAGGAAAGCCAGGACATCTGCCCGCTGTATTTCACGAGTAGGAAATCAATTGCTGAGGGGTTTCCGCTGGGAGATTTGCGCTTTATGAAATTCACGCTGGGGCGCAGAGAGGCAGGCTGGGGAGCTGGAAATGATAGCTCCGTCTTCCTCCCCTCTGCTGCTTTAATTGTTTGTAATGACTTAACAAGCAGCACTAAACAGGGAAGCTGATCCTTCCCTGCTGCAAACACAGGCATGCGGCATTTTATGAGCTTTTCTAGGGCCTCTGTTTGGAATTTCTTTGCTGTATTTTCTTCTTTATGGGCTTGATCCAAAGCCTGGGGAGATCGGTAGGAAAACTGTCGACTTTGTGGTGTCAAGGCTCTGAGTGTTGAGCCAGCACCAAATCCGTGCAATGATCTGGGAAGAAAATAATATGGAGAAATGGCATAATTTAAGCAATGAAATGCTCTTGGCCTTGACACCCTACATGTACAAATGCATGCCAGGGAGAGGAAGAGCAAATTAGGTACAAACCCCCCCAGTATTTGCAGAAGAACGAATGGAAATAGCTTGCCATTTAGGCTGGAAACGAGGAGAAACTTTGTGCCCGGCAGAAGGGTGCCGACACGGACCAGCTGCCCAGTGACAACAGGCAGATAGAGAAGCGAAATCCCAACCTGAAGATTTCTAAGGTGGAGCTTTTTGAATGTGGGGGGCTGTAGAGGCAGATCTCGTGAGTCCCATGGCCGATGCAGGCAGCTTCCCGGGGGGAGCATCCCTGCCCCATGGCCAGGGAGCTGCTGCCTGGCCGGCAGCAGGTCTGGTCCCACAGGGGCGATTTAGTTTGTACCTGGTGGCTCAGCAGAGCTTGGGGAAATACCCCAGCCTCTGCTTGCTTGGATTTGAGGCATTGGTCAAATTGATGCATTTCTTCTCCGAGGGATGGAGTCTTGAGTTCTCACTGGTTTTGCTTCAATACAGGGGTATTTGTCCAGTCTGCCCCCGCCCCAGACCCCAGCAGACCCCCTGCTCCACCCTCTCCGTCTTTCCCACAGCTCTGATCCTCAGAGTTTTTCCCCTTAAACTACAAGAACTGCAAATTGGATGGTTTTTGCTGCCTCTTTGTATTGTGCAGCTCAGGGGGAAAGAAACTTCTTCCTCCCTTCATTTTTCTGCAACAAAGCATCTCGCTCTTCTCTCTGAAGGAGCAGGAAGAAACACTTTCAAAGCTAACGGAGCCAAATTGAATTCTCTTATTTGGAACAAAATAACAAAGTTATTTATGTTAAAAATAACTCCAAATTTTTGAAGAGATCTTCTGAGAAAATATTTCTCTTGGTGACTGCTTACAAGTGGGTATGGGAAGAAATTCTTTGCCTCGAACCACTCAAAGCAGTAATTTTTTCCAAAGAATAGATGTAATTACATTTTCTGGGTGGAAAAAAAACCATATAGTGGACCAAACGAGCTCCAAGTCGATCTTCATTTGCTGTCGACGACCAAATTACAGCACGCGGTTACTACCAGCTCCGCCGGACAAAACGTTGCCTTTGCGTTATTAGAGGTTTTGTCAGAAATCTTTGTGGCACGAATAGCTCATGTACTCGTCTATCTATTGGCTTTAGCTTTTCCTGCTGTCCATCATACGCTTCTATTGTAAGTCAGCTCACTTAATTATGTTGTCCTTTGATTCAGACATGTGCAACTTTTTCTGATTTCTAGCCCCAGTTTTCAGCTGGACAGACATTTTCTTATCTGTGAGTGTACTCAGTGACGGCCACACAAGTGAAGCGAAGGAGTTGGCAGGTGATAATTCATGGAACTTTCTACAATGGCTGGAAACCCCAGCCTTCGATTTCCGTCTCCTTAAAAATGTCTGTTGTCTTTGTTTCTTGTCCTGCCTGTTTGTTATGCCTCTGTGCTTGTGGATTTTGTGGCTGGTCTGAATTTGGTGCTTGGAAATGCAATTATATGGCTCCCAATTATTTTCGCACGGAAGAGTCTTGTACATAAAATCAAACAAATTTAACCTTCCAGTATTTTGAAGTCACTTTTAAAACTTACAATGTTTGGAATTGCCCAGTTTTAACTGGGCAAGTTTCATTCCTGCTTCGTGGCCTTATCGTCATTTATTTAAACAAACAAAAACTACTGCGCCCAGCAGATCCTTCCCTGGCACAAAATGATGGAGGACGAGGCATTGCCCATCATCCTTCTGAGGCTATAAACCTTTGCCCTCTAATTTGTTCTCGGTAACAGACTTGCAGGGCTCAGCAATGAATGGATGCTTTTCTCTTCTGAGAGGGCATTTATCACTCAGGGGTTACCCTGCAGCAATGATGTGGAAGAAAAGTATGATGTAAAGTAACTCATTTATTGTTCCTTATACCATAGGACCGACAGCTGAGCTGTGTTCTTTGTGTTTTTTCTCTTCTCCAACTCTCTTTTCTAGCCCAACAGACACGGATGCAGGGCAGAGAAAGGAGCAGGCATGTTAAAGAAAGGGATCCAGGCGGGAATAATATTTATGGGAAGACAGCCTGCATCTTGGCTCTGCTGCTGTGTGAGCTATTGAAGTGGATGAAATTTAAGTAAATGTCTTTTCACTTCTTTTGATGTTTCTTTTTAAGTTTTCAAGCCCCTGTTGTGTGCGTTATCTCCCGTTTGTTGGTGAGACAAGGGACCGAGGAGATACTGGCATGTCCTGAGGATCAAACAAACCTGCCTATATGCAAAGTGTCTGACTTGCTGGAAGGGAGCTCTCCATGCGTGAAAGTCACCTAGAAAAGAAATAATTTGTTGGCAGAGGAAGGAGACAAAAAGATCGGGGAAGCAATCCCTGGCCTGGTTGAAATGGCATAGCGTCTGCTTGGCTGCCCGGGACCCCAGCAGCCTGCCAAGATGCCCTGGCATCAGCCGTCCTTCTGCTGGGCCATCCCTCTCTGCTGGGCTGTGGACATGCCGTTGCTGGCTGGGATCGACAGCGAACGCAGCTGGATCCTTGTTGTCCCCAGCCCACTCAGGGCAGGCTTATTAATCACTCCTCTCCCTGGCGTGTCCCCATGCTCCTTGGAGGCAGGGCTGAATCTGAGGGAAACTGGAGGATTGAATTGCTCCTTTCATGGAAAGAAAAGGAAGGATTTGCCATTTGCTGAGCTCCTGTTTGTAGGAGGAGAGGGATGCTGGCAGGTCTGGGGCCGTTCCTGCTGTCGTCCCCCCTTGCTGCAGGACCTGTGCCTTGGGGCACGGCTACTTTCTCCCCCAGAGCTCAGCACTTGGGTCAGGCTGTTAAGTGACACCATCAGCTCCACTTCACGATGAAATTACGGCAGTTCGACGTCCAGGCGGCTTCAGCATGGGGACCTGGCAGCCGTTACTGCCTGGCCAGCTTCAGAGCAAAAAGGTTATCTGATTTAGCTGAAATCTCTTTCATTGTGGACTGAGTAAAATTGCCTCATATTTGCTCAGCACTAAAAATCCATCAGAAGCCGATTGCCAAGCCCTGCTGCGGCTGCTGAGTAATGGGATAACCCCCTGCAATGCCACCACAAAATGGGAGACTGGGATAGAAATATTAGAAATGACATTTCCAACCGTTTGCGGGCTCTGATGTTCTAATGTTGGCTTGATGCTGTCAAAGGGGTTGATTTTAATGATTTTAGAGGCATTCACTTGAAGGGCAGTGAAATGCACCTGCGGCAGCAATTGCACCTCTGGTCTCTGCAAGCACCTCCACCTCCCTTCATGCTCCTCAGCACTGAAATCCTGCAAGGCCCACGTAGATCTGGGGCTCTGGGAAGACTCAGTAGTGTCAGATTTTGGAGACATTTGAGGTAGGACGGGGAAGCAGCAGCAGAAGATGGGGTAACCCTTCATCCTTATACTCTCCTGCATGCTGATGCAGCCTGAGGGAGGCAGGGATTCTGTAAAGCACCTTCTGTATTTCCTGCGCGGGGGAAAACAAGTGGCAAAGCCCTTAATTTCTTGGAGCTTCAGGCATGTGTTGGGTGGCTGCACTGCACCCAAGGGCCCAGGCTCAGCTGCTCTTTGCACTGGCTGGTGCTGCCAAGCTGTCCTCTGCGATTTTATTTGCAAACCATCTCTCCTACCAGCCTGCACTTTGCTTTAAAAATTCTGCACCACGTTGGCAGCTGAATGGGCCCCAGAACTGGGAAGAAGGGTTTGAAATGCGATTTGTACTGTAGACTCGTTAAAGCGGGGGAAATGCCGTGTTCTTCCTGTGCCCAGAGCTGCTAATCTTGTTCTGAATGTTGAAAACCTCTCCAGCTTCTCTTATTATAACTAAATTTGATTATTGCTTTGACTTCACACTTTTCATGCAGGTTTTTCCTCCCTCCTTGGCTGGAAATGTCAGGCCTGAGAAGAGAAATTTTGCTGAGCCTTGGACTTGCACACATTGCCCATTCCTGCTCCTAATGCTGCTTTTAATTATCTTGGGAATCTGAGCATGGGGGCAGCTGGTGGTGACTTTAGAGAGGGGGGAAAAATAAGGCACACAGGCAAAAGTCTAAACGCAGCGTCTGGGTTACTGCAGCCCGCACCACCGTGGAGATTCGGACTAGCGAATTAATGCTTTTCTCTGTGAATTGATGACTCCTTCTGTGTCGTCTCCTCCTGAAATTCCTACGTAAATGGCAATGGGATGCGAACGTGTTATCGCAGGTGGTGAATTGAGCCCGATGAACAGCACAGCTCGTCCCTGTCCTGTGTCCGAAGGCGACCGGGAGCAGATGTTCCCAGCCTTGGCATGAGGATGAAATCCTGCCGGCATGGAGGAACATATCCTGAGCCAGGTGTGTTTAAAGACTTATCACCTTCTTGCCTTGCCCGTGTGCCTTTAATGCATCCTTCCTTTTGGAAAGTAGTTGAAATGTCTAAACATTAAATGGGTAAAAATACCCGGGCTGTTTTCAGCTCATCCTGTGAATTATTCTAGAGCGAGTTTGGCTCTGCAGATGAAGAGTTACTTGACATTTTTGGCACAACTTTTTCTTCTTAGTGAAAATATTGCCTGCCTTGGACTCCTGGCGTCCCTCCTCTGGAAGCAGGCAATACGCTGGGACCCCGCACCAGGGTCCCCAGGGGGTCCCTGCTATTGCCCCTTGCTGCTGCGGCCAAAATGCCCCGCAGGCAGCGGCGGTTGTGCTGCTGAACAGCCCCCTCCTCTGCGTGGAGAACAGGGCAATTCCCAGCTCCTAGATGGCTGTGTTTTGTCTCGTGTGCTTTTAAAAAAAAAAAAAAAAAAATCCCACATTTTGCAATCAGCTCTTTGTTCTGCTGGTATCAAATAGTGCCCCCCCCCACCCACCCGAGATGGGCCATTTTGGAGAGTGACTGGAGCTTACTGGGGCACTTCAGGCTCCCGCTAATTACCTGTCATTACAACCCAGGCACTTGCTGATTTTTAAAAGCCATAGGTGGCTGTGCTGGGCAATGAGGTCCTCTCCTGCAGCAGAAGGGCTGGGGCTGGGGTGATTCACTGCAGTGTTCCTGCCCCCAAGCTCTGCTCCCTGAGGAGCTGCCCTGGGCAGTTGCAAGGGGTCACTTAAAGGAAATAAATTTATTTCAAAGTCCTCAGGATCTGGGATGGGTGTAAGTTGCTGTGTTAGGGAGCTCTGAGCTAGCTCTGCTTGAACTAATGCATGTCATGCAGAGAAACTCCGCTCAGATGTTAGTTCAGATCGGAAGAGTGCCGTAATCGGACTCATCTCCTTGCCATGGACCTGAGTTCGGGCACAGCATCCCGTGGACGCACTGCCTTGGCTTCTGGCTTGTGCACCAAGCTCGGAGCTGCGATGCCGCAGGGGCCTCATTAAGGAGCCGCGTCTCTGCTTGGGCAAATAATTCATGATGAAAAACTGCTGTGGATTTGGTCTCTTTCTATATGTTCACAAATTACTCGCATGCCAACCAGTTTCTATTCCGCTGCTCAAAAGTAATATTTCCTGAGAGAAACATGTGTTGTCCTGGGAGCAGCCCAGGAGCAACTCCTGGGGTTCCAGGCGGGAGGAGAGGTGGCAGCAGAGCAAGGAAAGCCACTGCTGCCAAGCAGGGACCCACGTCAGAGCCCAGCTCCTGAAGGAGGATCACTGGGCCATGGCAAAGCTATTTGGTAGAAGTGCCCTTGGAGTGTGATTCAGTGTAAAGCAGTAGTCCCGCACTGATGTTAGTTCTAGCTGATCTGTCAGATCTGCCTCTGTGAGATTAGGGGCTCGTAATTGTAGTTCTCGTCAAGTTGAGTTGGTTCCTCAGGTCTTGGCAGAGTCCTCTGGATCATAAACCAAGAAAAGACAATTGGGTCAGCTGGTCGTTTTAAACGTTTTTTTAAATATACATCTTTGTCTCTCCAAAACCTAATTATTATTCGCTTATTTTCCATTAAGTTTTTTGTTTGCCAGTTTAATAGTTTGCTAAAAAGTAGGTAAAACCATATAAAAGCATGCAAGATGCAGGTCCTGCCAAACTCCAGCAGAGCTTCGCATTGCTGCTGTTTCCCCCAGGAGACCCCCAGCTCCGTGCTGCAGGACGGCTGCGTTACCTGTGGAAGCCTCATCCCAGCAGCATCGCGCTCAGGCCAGGACCCATCTCATCCCTTGGGTGCCCCTGGGCTGGGTTTCACCCGTGCACCAGGGCTTGTGCTGGAGTTGCAGCCACGCAAGGTCCCCACGGGGCTGCGTGAGACCCGGTGTGAATCGTTTGTTCACTGCTCTTGATGAAAAGTTGTGACGTGCACCTCGGTGTCAACAAGGCGACACTTTAATGCTGCTGCTGTCGACTTGTCAGGCAGTGCCCACACACCGTGTCTGAAGATGGCTCGGGAGGAGAAGGCGAAGGAAAGCTGGGATGAAATGCCACGTGCTATTTAATGCTGTCAATAATTGCTCAGGAGTGAGATCTGGGAAGGGACTTGGGAGGGCCAGGCGGAAGGGACAGCTCTGAGAAGCGCGTGGCACATTGGTGACGTACTCATGATTACCTTTACGCAGGGGTGAAAAAGTATCAGTTTGCATGGCCTAAATGTCTGGATCTGAAAATTCACGCTCCGTGTTGCAGAAGCTGTGCTGAGTTCATCTTGCTCTGAAATATTTTCTCTGCATCTGAACCAGGAACAATATTAAAGTCCTGAACCTACTAATAAAAGTCAGTTGTAATCCAGGAGCAAACCTTTGCAGTACGCATTCATGGCAGATGAGGAGACCTAAAGCTTTCAGTAGATTTATTGTTCTTGGAGAACAAATTCAGCATTAAAAAACTCCCTCCTTGGTGTTAAGATACTCTCTCCTTGGTTTCGGCTATGACCCAGACTATCAATGCAAAGTCTTTTATTTCTCCGTGTTGTTGCTGGTGATATGTTGTCCCCCTGTAGCTGTCTGCAGGTAGGCGCTAATTAAAGATGTGCTGGGGATTCATCTGTTTTGGTGCCTGAGCAGGGACTGCAGAACAGGGATTATGAGCGCTGACATTTGCTGCGGTGTAAAGTCCAAGGAGCAAATTCATGCCAATTAACTGCACACTTTTAACTAGGAGGATCAAGTCGTGTTACGCTTGCACCAGAGTCTAGTGACAGAGGTGGTCTCTAAAGGGAAACTCGGTCCGTGTAGGACCTGGTGGTGCTTTTCCTCTCGGCTCTGTACGGACAGCGGTGAGTTAGATCAGTGGGAAACAAAGCTGGAGGGTGGCAGATAGTACCAGAAACTGAAAGACGAAATGGTAGCATCACACCCAGGTTTGTCTCTAAATGTCTAAAATTAATAAAAGCAGAGGGGCAGATGGTGGGACAATCTCTCTGCTCTGAGCTCACTAATATTGTCTTATTTTTCTTGCTGCTTTTGTCTGTCATGCTGACCCAGGTTTTGACACTTGAAAAGGAGCTGGAGCTCGGTGCAGCGTCCGTTTTCCTCTCCCTTTGCGCAGCGCCGAGCACACAGAGCCTGGGGAAGGCTGACGGTGTAGAGCAAAACCTGCAAATATATTGGTGATCCTGAGCCTGGCCGTACCTGGGGATGCAGCTAAACCCAGTCAAAAGTCATTTCTGGTAAGTCAGGCCTGGTTTACATTTTCTTGAGTTTGGCAGTGTAAACCTCACCAGTCGTTTCTTTAAAAAAAGAAAAAGAAAAAAAAAAAAAAGGAATTAGGTGCTGCTATTGTGTGGATATCACAGCCTGCGAATGGCTGCTTCCCACAGGACC
Source organism: Gymnogyps californianus (assembly GCF_018139145.2). Lineage (NCBI taxonomy): Eukaryota > Metazoa > Chordata > Aves > Accipitriformes > Cathartidae > Gymnogyps > Gymnogyps californianus. The sequence goes on along the minus strand of NC_059487.1, from coordinate 15,582,006 downwards.
ATCATGAAAAGCCGTATATACCAGCTGCTCAAAAATAAACATGACAGGAGAAATAATAAAAAGTGATACACGACGACTTTGGGGGCGAGTGGCAGCCCCAGCTGCGGCGGCTCCGCATTAGGGTGAAGGATGGGCATGGGGTGGGCCAGATCCAGTGCTCCCCACCCTCCCGGCTGCTGTTTGCTCCTGATGAAAGATTCTTGCATGACCTTGGCCCCTCTCAATGCAATATAAATCATTCCCACAGCTCTCGGTTGAGCTGCTCGTATTTCCAGAGCGGGATTCAGCACAATCCTGCTGGCGGCTGAGCATCTGTGGAAGGTCCTGAGCACCTTCATCCCCAGAACCATGAAATAGCTCAGGCTCTCCCTGAATCAGGTCTTCATGGGAGGTTTCCAGTCTATCTGCAAGATTTTTTCTCCCCCAACAAACATGATTTTATTTATGTACAGTGATGCATCTGGGTTTCTTTCCTTATTCATGTGTGCCTGTGAGTAATTGATCATGCATATGGATGATGCTGTGTATAGAAAAATATATTCCTGGATTGTCATTTTACTTCACTGTCAGACGGATGCGGTCCTCATCTAACTGGGCAAGAAACCTGTAGGAATTTTGGTTCAGCGAGGAGCAGAAAGCCCCTTTTCTAAATCAGGTTCCCAGCTGATGTGGTTTCACTGGCAAAACAGTGATTCCAATTCATTGTCCTGGGAGGAATGCAAAGACTCATTCACAGATCACAGATTCAGCTGGCCTCTGACTTCGTGCACCTCATTTCACACATCCAATTTCAAGGGCTATTAAAATAGGCTCGTGTTTGCTTTGCTACACAGAAGTGCCGTAGTTATTCACAGGAGAACAATAAATGACTGTCCCACGGGAGCTCTCATAGTAACCTCCCGTGTACAGATACCCTGGGCGGTCACGCAGTAGCTGGACACTTCTGGGGACAAAGAGCACCCCAGCTGACTTTGGCTGCCAACTACGGTAAATCACAGCGGCTGCATCACTGCCATGGGGTGCTGGTGGGTCCTGGTGAGTGAGAACTGCGGCCGCTGAACTCCCTGATTTATTTTTTTTTTTTCCCTGCTCAGTAAGCATGCCGTCCCTACCTCAACCTCTGGCTCTTTGTTTTTGGAAAAGCCTATTGCAAAGCAAACTTTTCTTTGTGAGCTTGCTATTTGGATGAGTGCATGAGAACAAGGTAAATCGTCATGAATTGCCACAGTCTCTCCTTGTAGAAATTCCCCAGCGCTCACCTCTGGTTTTCGGGGACGCTTGCCACCCTCCTGAGATTACAGCTCCTCTTTGGGAGGGTAAAGCTCAGCACGGCTCCTGGCTGTGCACCCAGGTCTGAGCATGACGGCGTTACCTTTCCTGCTTTGCAAAATCTGGAAAAGTAGCCACTACACCCCCACCTCTTCTACCATCTCGGAGACAAATCCCAGTCCCGAAAGCTGCAAAGGTCAGGAGGAATTTATGCACGGCCGTGTGTTTCCCTGCTGACGTTTCCGAGCGCACCGGACCATGCGGCATCCAGCCCCTGCAAACAGCTGCACAGTGACAGCCGTCACACGCGGCACGGCTCTGCACCCTCCGACACTGCTCTCCCGTCTGCTCCCATCATTGCTTTCGTGGCCCAACATCAATACAGCAAAAGTGCTTTAAAAATAACTTGTCGGGAGGGAAAGGAGTGCTCTGACCTGGATATTGATGGACTGCTGCCAGAAGGTGCTGGGCTTGCCTCCCTGGGCTGCTTTGAAGGCTGCTCCTGGGTCAGGGGGCTGTGACTTTACATCTAGTCAGAATTAATTGGTTTGTTTTCCATACACTTATCATGACAAATCCCAGGTCTTTCAAACCAGTGACTGTTTTGCTCCCAACCTCATTGGTATCCACGTGAGGTACAACAAAGATCCTGGTTATCGCATCAGGGCCCATTGCTTTCTCATTGTCAGCAATGAAACCAGCTATTAAATAATTCTTCGCCGCTCACGATTTATTTTCTGCTTTATACCCACCCTGACAGAAGCTTCCAGTTACCTTCTGTCTCTGCAGTTATCCAGACAGCGTGCCGTGGCTAACCAAACACGAAGGGAGAAACCTGATTTTGCAATGTTCCGTGCAAACAGGAGTACGGTGGTGATGGAGTGGGAGTCTGCGGCACAGGATGATAAATATTTCAGCAGAGGTTTGAAGATTGGTGTTTGACTCCACATGTGCCTCTGGGAGATTTTTGGGGTTGAAATCTGAAAGGTGAGGCAATTTTTCCTCTGCTCCCTCCAATGCTCCAGGGGAGGTGGGAAGCAGCAACCTGCCACAGGGTTGGTACCTTTGGGCAGGAGTCCCACCACGCCACTGCAACTCCTTGAGCAAACACAGCTAGTGCATTTTGGGGCTGGGGCTGTGACAGCCCAGAATGTGGCAGAGCAGTTTTATATTATTTTTAGAGTTTTGAAAACATTGTTCCCAAAACAATCTCCCTCTCCTGTCTTCTGTCACAAATTGTGGAACAGAGAAAAGGGAAAATAGCAGAGGTTTGATTAAATTGGCTTTTTTCCGTCTTAAAATAGTGTCAGCTTGATGCCTGATATTTTAGAAATTGAATTAGTAGCATCTATTTCATCCCACCAGAGAGGTGGGATTTAAGGCTTGCAACAACAGAAACATTGGATGCGCAAGAGCAGAGTTTTCCACCCCTAGCACCCTGGTATCTCGTCGTACTATTTCAAGCAGCCTCAGCCAGTTATATAAATATACTGCTACAAACAACAACAACAGAAATAAAATGTTCCACCAAATGGGGAAAAATCAGAAAAGGAGCTGGGAGCCCTTTCTGAAGAGCTCGTGTTGATTTTAAAGACTTGGATGCAAACAAAAGAGGGTTCACTATACTCCTTTCCTTGAAAAATGTACATATTTAATAGAAATATATCTCTGAGGCTGTTGATAAGTTTGGTATGATTTTAGGTCTGGGAGGAACAAGACAAACATTCTGTTTTCCTGAGATGTTGCCTTTGCAAGGGGAGATCACAAATATCCCAGGTAGTTTTGGAACGCAGACCTGAGCAGCGCTCTCCCCTGGGCGCTGAGGGATTTCATGACTTGCATTTTATGGGGGATTTTCACAAGGCAGCGAAAGAGCAGCCGCGTGTGTTTGACAGGCAAAGAGGACTGGTGTGTCCGTAGCTTGATTCAGTGGAGCTTTTTCCTTCTGCGATCGTTTGTAACCTGAGGCACTCTGGGGCTCTTGAACTCAGTGGCTGGGGAAGTTAATCAGTGTAATTAGTGATAAATGAACCTGTTCCTTTTGCCTTAGCACGGCTGTGATGAGCATTAGGTAACCCCGGGAGCACTTGCCAAGAGGGGGGCTGGTTATTTGGCAGGGAGGAGGAAGAAAATATTGCTTGTAGTAACTAGGGCAACTTGGCTTCCCCGGGAAGAGGAAAAGAAGCAATTAAAGATGTGAGCGCTGCATGGAATCGTTTGCATCATTAGCTTCAGTGTTTGCAAATGAGGCAGCTATCTTGAGCTCTTCAGCACACAGCACATCCCTGACCTGCCATAACCACCGGGCAGCACAGCCACCGTCCCGGCTCATTGCAGGCTGAGCTGGTGGAAAACAGGGGTCTAAAATCGTCCGTGCAGGAGTGAGGGAGAAAACTCCTGTGTTTTCTGAGACCCTTTTTCTTTCTCTTTGCTTCTTTCTTGATATCTCTGAGATGTTGCACTACCCAGACACGACCCTGCTGTTGCATGAGGTTGTATCTTGTTTACTGTGCAGGAATATTCTCAATAAGCCATGCTTCTCCTAACCTTTACTCTCATGTTTCTGGATTTCTATCGCATGATACAAGAAACTATGGGTTAAAAAAACCCCTAGTGGGCAGGGAATGGATTAGATGCTGTTACGACCCGGACCGGACAGACCAGAGGGTCGTAGAGGTTCTGGGATCCCCCCGGGCTAAATTAAGGTGAAACGACACCAAACGATCACTTTGAACGCTTTATTCGAACAATGCAAACTGGAAGGCATAACGGTGGGCAGCGTGGGGGAAAAGAAAAGAGAGAGTTCACCGCCCTTGGATCCCGCGATGTCGGTGACGAGCGTGGCAATCCTCCGGTGATGGGCGCACGCCACGTGGCTCTTTGCAGTTGTGTCTTTTATAGTCTAAATCTCCGTCCACAGTCACGTCTCTTGAAGACTTATATGGGTTCATTCCAGACAGTTCTCAACATACATAGTAGTGTTCCACAGGGTTCTTTATCTACTGAGTATGTGCGATTTATTGGGGTGGTGGTCTTAGGGACTTGCTAAGGAGCTACAAGCCCCCGCCTCAGATAAGCTTTGTGTGGCCTCTCGCCATATGTGGTGGGTTACCAGGCTGGTTCTGCCAGACCAGGCTGCACACCTCCGCCCCCCTCCCGTGTCATGCCAGCCAACTTCTGCTAATGGCCGTTGTTGTTACGCAGACCGCACCTTGGTTGCTACAATGTTTGAGACATTGACAGACATGAACTCTTCCAGTTCCTCACAGATGCCTAGGAAGAGTGCAGAGGCATTTTTTCCTTTCTTCAGGCTGCCTCTTCCTTTTCTTCCCCTTTCACAGGAGCTCACTTCGCTTCTCCTGTTGTTTGGAGCATGTGCTTAGCTCTTCCCTCATCTCCCCGGCGTTGTTTTGGCTCTGGGTGTCATGCTCACTCTTTGTTAATTATTTTATTTGTCTGTTTTTTTTTCCCCAGCTACCTATGTGTTTCTTTAAATTGTTTACCTTCATTTATCTGTTGGAGTGATGGATTTTTCTTACCTTTTATTACTTAGTGTTTTTTCTGTATTCGCTTCATTCTCTGAATTCAACTTTTCACATGCCTTGTGGTTGTTAGGTGCCAGTTATGTGAGTATTAATTCTTTCTCTACTGCTTGCCTTAGCTTTCGCAAGGAGGTAAGTAGCTCTCTTGCGTTAAACTCATCTCACTTAAATGCCTTCCTTGATGCCGCCTATGTTCTTGGACCACTTTAGGGGGATAAAGTCTCAATGTGGAGATTATAGGTGTGAAGCGATGACTTTTCTTGAGAGGACAAGAACGCTATTACCCAGCTTTTCAGGGATAAATTGACCACCTGGTTTTGGGGAGGAACTGGCTTAGATCAGCACAGAGGTGCCCGTTGCAGGTTACCGGGGCTTGGAGGGACAGCAGCAGCTCCTCGGGGCTGTGTCTGTGCGGCACCGTAAGGTTTTGTGTTGGGATGCTGGGGCAGTGGGAACACACACCCCTGTGAGATGCACATAAGGAAATGGGGTGCGTGAAAGCGTCTGGAAAGCCGACCTGCTTTGCTTAGATTGCTAAGGCTTGCATAGGAAAAAATATTTTTGCTGATATTTTGGAGAATTTGAGGCTCCTTCTCATATTCTTTGCCCCCCCTTTGTAAGAAAGCTGGAAATGCAGAGCTCATGCCACGAACCCCCCTGATTATTATTATTTTTTTCCTTTTCCCAATGTTTTTATCGCAGCAGGAGTTGGAGTAAGAGGATATGCGTAACCTGCCTGCCTTTGTCTTAATGACAGTAATGATGACATGGGGAAGCTGGTCAGAGCAGCGTCACTGCTCTGTCCTTAATTTTCCTTGCGCAACTGATGGGGATTTAATAAACGAGGCACAGCCAAGACCTTTCGCTCCTCTTATGCTCATCAAGCAATCATCGCCCCCGTCACGCTTCGGCTTCAAATACCTCATTTGCATCTGGCCGCCCTTGACTCTCCTCCCCGGACGGGAAAATGAAGAGGTGGGAGTGTAAAGGCTGGGGGCTGGCTTTTAGGGGTGAATCCTGAAATAGTGGCCGGTGCAGGCTCGTGCATGGGAGGTGCTGTGCCATGAAAGATGATAGTAAATGGATTAAACAGGAGATAAAAAGGGGGAGGGCACCTGGTTAGCTATTGCTGAAGAAAACGTGGAGAGAAAAAAAAAGTAAAAATTTATGCCAGAGACTGTGAACCGCACTGCGGGTCCGTGGCTTTTTTTAATAATTGACTATATAGTGAATGCTAGAAATGATATAAAAAGCTCTTAAGTGACTGAGGGCTTTTAGTGAATGGTTGGGTGAAACAAAGGAATACTGATTCTGGCAGAACTTTTATTCTAATTTAAGCAAGATCCTTTCTCTGAGATAATAGCCGCATTGAATATACTGAAATATCTTCTCCGTTAGCTCCAGCAGGAACTGGATAAAGCTCTCATTCAGGTAAACTTTAATCCAACACGTGTCTGCATAGCAATAAGTTAAGTGGGAGCCATCAAACTGTTCTAGGAGTAAGGATGGTGCTTAGGGCTAAGATAACTAGCTCTTGTACAAGTAGGAAGAGTAAACTAGGAGTGGACGAGCCATGAGTTTTAGCAGAGCAATTATAATTTATGCCAGCTCAGGGGAAACATTTAACTAAATTAAGCTAAGGGTCTGTCTTCATTGCAAGCTAAGCTTTAAAACAGACCTCTACTAAAGAAGACTTAGTAGTCCTGGGCTCCAAATAGACCTTTAAATCCAAGTTTTCCTGTGGTTTAAGAAAGCTCAGGGCTTGAGCAGAATTTTATGGCCTTGGTCTTGACTCTTGGGCTGTAAATAAACATAAAATGAACGCCAAAGTTATAACTTGCACAGATTTCGAAGAGCTCCAACAGAGACAGCTCCGCCTGGCGCTTGGGGACAGGATATCGGAGCAGAACAATTTCGAGTGCTATTAAACTGCATTAAAACTCCTTTTTATGGGGGAGTTAATTTCAACCGCCAGTCTATCAACCTGACACGTTCTTTGAGAAGGAACAAACTTTACAAGGCATATTTAAAATAAATTCACTGACAGGTTTACGCCTGTGCGAACGTTAATAAACTGAAATAGCTATTCACTGTGCAGTAGCCACTAAGCAATTATGTTTTGTCTGTAGGCAGCCTAATGAAACCAGCAGTTAACGACCTAATGAGAATTTAAACCAGCCTACTGCCCCGTGGAGACATCCCTTCTCTGTCCCTGGTTATCTGGCACCCAGTGTTTTCCAGAGAAGTTTAGTGCTGCTTGATGTTCAGGTAAAAAACTGCCTTATTTTGCAGAAGTGGCGATGCGCTTTTTCTGTGGTGGTGTTTCACACGTGTGTGCCCAGATGCTGCCATGTTGGGGTCACATCAAAAGTCCAATGTTTCTGCGGGAGGTGGTGAGCAGGGAGATGTCCGATAGCGTGGCACGGGAAAATCAGAGTGGTGGGATTTTGTTTTAGTGTTTCCCTCGGTGCCAGACAGCATATTCATATCGCAAATAAGGCAGTGGAGAAATAAGGCAGCAGAGGGCTAAGGGATGTGTTAATGAACAGGAGACGGATGCAGAGCCCAAGTGATGACCCACGGAGGCCCACTGTGCCCTGGCTGCTCCCAAAAGTGATATCTTTGGAAAGCGTCCACCTCCTTTTTTTTTTTTTTTTTTTTTTTTTGCACTACTGGAGCACTCAGAGCCTCTTTTTTTTTGCATGAGGCAGCCTGAAGGGTCCTTGCTGCTAACAGCAAACTTGTACAATCCTTCTCCAGCTCATCAGCGAGGAGAGGACAAAGTCATTAGCCGTCTGTGCGGGGGTAATTAAGCAGCACAGCCTGGCAGGCAGCCAGCGAGCAGGCGGAGGGCTGCAGGATGCTCCGGGCAGGGGGACTGATGCTGATTTTCTTGTCCAGGGCACAATGTAGCACTGACAAAGGGGCTCAGGATGTGGAAGGGCCAGTTGTCCCCTCGAGTGCAGGTATTTGTGCCATCCCTCCAAGCCACTTGGGACTCTACTGTGGATATCAAAGCTCCTAGCTGAGCCGATGGAGATGAGCACGTGCAAAGAAAGTGCTGGATAAGGGCGATCCGATGACTAGCGAGTAAAGCAGTCAGTGTTAAAGAACAGCTATGCCAAGTAATTTTAGCACCTATTTGGAGCAGGGCAGGGTCAGAAGTTGAGGAGACGTGGCCACGCAGTAGCAAACTGGGTTTGCAGACTGCGGCTCGTGCCGGCGCATTTGTGCTCGTCTCGCCCTGCCTTGCAAAGGAGCCTGAGCAGAGCCGTGCACGGAGAGCTCGGGGATGAGCTCAGGCTTTCTGTTGTCCCTCCCCTACTCAGTCGCTGATTGTAACAGCCTGGCAGGCGTAGGCTTGCATCCTTCTCTGCCCCAGCTCGATGTGGATATCATGCTGCCTATATGAATACCTAAGCCTTTATCTGTATATGATACGTATATATTGATAAAACTTTAGATCAAAGATAAGAAGTTGCTCTTTTGGTTCTAATTCTAGGTTGCTTTCAATATAGTTTTCCCCTGACAGTTAATGTATTGTTTTTCGGTTTCTTTGAACAGTCTGTCATTCTTTTGATACGTAATGAATAGCAGCATCTATTTTACCCTTATTATTATACGATGTCTAGCTTTTTTAGGTTCTTTCTTCTCCAAGTCCTAATCGCTCCGCTCACTCCTATATGCTTTTAATTATTTCTATTGCTTATCGGTAGACTTTTCAATTCTGCCTCCCACGTTTTAAGCAAGGTGTCTGTGACTCACTGCACCGATGTACTAGACATCAGGTCAGCCTAAAGAATAGTTTAGGATGTATTCAGCTATATTTTCTCTTCCTCCCTCTGTGTACATGCTAATGTTTTGTTACGAGCACTCTTGCTCCCTGAGTGCTCTCTCATGGCTTGATCCTTTTCCGGAATAATCAGCGTGATGTCAGGACTTAATCCCCTCTCAGCTCTGAGGTCTGGCTTCTGAAGAGCTCCAGTCACGCTCAACTACTCTTCTCGTCCTGTCTTTGATAGGAATATTAGGCTTTCATGGGTCATTTTTTAAGTTTGTGCATGCTGGCACTGTTTCCCAAGGAAGGTTTTTGAGTCTTTGAAGGGTTTTCTGGTGTGGGAATGACAATCCTAATGCTTGATGGGAGTTGCAGTTGTGCGAGTTGTGAAACCTGGTGAAAAATGCTGTTTCTTTCCTTTCAGGTGACCGTTTTCATCAACAGATTATGAGCTTTTGGGATTTCTTTTCAAAGGCAATTTCAATGAGTCTCTGTTTTGGGTTTCAAAAGGGAATGGTGGTTTTTCACCAGCACCTGCTTACGATCCAATTAGCTAACTGCCTTTGGTAATTAACCATAACATATTTCAGGAGAACAGAATAACAACAGGACAAAATCAAGTAGTGACAACTCTGTGAGAGTCTTGACTGAATTTGGACTCACCCTTTCCCAGGTGCAGGCTCCTGAACAGCCCCGTAACTCGCTGCCATCTCCTCTGAGCTCTGCCACGCAGTGCCTTGAAATGCTGGGGGGAAAAAAAGCATCCTGTCACCCTGCTCCAGGTTCAGATGTGTACAATCACCTGCAAACCCAGAGAGGCCAGCGGGTATTCCGGCCTGTGGTTCATGTGCCTGGGCTTTCGCACACAGGATCTTTTCTTTTGAAAATTTGGCCAGCCTGGCTGCTGGGGGACAGAGCTCTCCGGCTTGAGGGCCTTTGGGCTCTCTCCTCTGCAAGAGGTGCTTGCCTCTGTTCTTTCTTCACCAGGTTTTCCCCCTCATCTGAAGGTTCCTTCATGGATGCCTTTGCAGACAGGAAAGCATGGCAGGATTGCTAGAATGAAACAGGCTTGGTTTTTGGTGTGATGTGCAGTGAGTGGCTTTTAGGTAGTTGATTCATCCCTTAGCAGCTGGGCTTAAAAACCCTTTAAACTCTACAGCTGATCTCCTGTTTCCTATTTGGGACTGAGAACATACTGAGCTTCTGGGCTTTTCTTGAGTTAGCTGAACATGCTATTGCACATCTACACTGTGCACATCAGTACTAACTCGAGGCTTCATCCCACTCATTACAAACATGAGTGGATGGCTGCTTGTACTGGTCCTCTCCACCACTGGAAGAGATGCATTCAAAGAAATGGGTGCCCCATAGTATCTGGTTATGTGTTTTCCTCAAAAATGTGGTTAGATGAGGTATGTGGGACTCATTTCTTTAGAAGGATAGGAGAAACAGCTGATGCTCCCCATGATGGGCCTCCCTACCTGGCAGTCTGGCATAGATGTGCTTCTGAAGAGCTTTATAATTTGTCCTTATTATGTTCTATGTGTGATTTAATGAAAGAATTTTTAATGAAAGACCCTTTCTGTACTGTAATTGAGCTCTTAATCTTATCTGAAAAGCAGAGCACAATCCCTTCAGAAACGGTGTTCGAGTAACAGCCTATTTGCATTGCCTGCGCCATGGTGTCGCTCACAGGAGCCGCTCGCTCTTTATTTAAGAGCAGACAATAAGCAGATTTCTCTGACTCAGAAATAGATCAGTGAAGCCATACGGAATAGGTTTGAGAAGCAAACTATCTCACGTCCCAACTGAGCAAACAAGACCTTCCCTGGTCCTGAAAAGCAAGAAGTGAGCTTTCCCTTAGTGAGCACCTGAGTCTTCATGCAGCTTGGTGCTCAGCAAATGGTAGGTGGAGATGACAGCTGTCAGCAAAATGAGTTACTCTGGGCAGGTAGAAGTTGGCAGGCGATAAAAGTGGAAACTTCAAAACAACAGGATGCTGAAAAAATTGTCAGAAAGGCAATGTGTTCAGTGAAAATCTCTCCTTCATCTTAAACCTTCAAAAAACATTTTTACAAAAATCCACAAAAATGCCCTGCTTTTGATCAATCTGATCTTCCTAAATAGCATTTCACAATCAGAATTATGAGTTAAGAGAGTTTAAAGATGAAGGCTTAGCACGGGATTTTTCATTGTGACCTTAGGAGATTTTTTTAACGTGCTGTAGGTTGGAGGGAGGCCACAAGCCCCCACTGCAGGCTGATGAGAGCGTCTTGACCTAAGCACTGATGGACACTCCCAAAGCCTAGTGTGCTGGACTGGCCCCAAACCGAAATCTGGATGGGACTGTGTGAAGCACTTAACAGTAGAAAATCCTTGAAGCTTGGTAGTGATCCACGGTTCCCACTCCAAAACCACGGGCAATGCGAAGAGTGAGCGGTTTGCTGCCTGCTCTGTGCAGAACTGATGGTCTTGAGCGGCAGAGCCATGGGATGAATCGGCTGCGGGTTTGTTGGGGCACACAAAACCTTACATCTCTACTGCTTTCTTCCTCAGAGCAGAGTGCATTTTACTAGACGAATAGCTGGAGAGTGGAAAGGATGAAGAGGCAAGCCTTCCCCTGCCACTAGCCATCGGTTGACGCTGTGGTCGTTGCAAACGCGCAAGTTACATCTTGTACAAGTCCGTGAAGTCAATGCAGAGGATTCCAGACTGAGCTCAGATCAGCCGTGTCATTTACCAGGCGAGTGAGAACTAGACTCTGCACCACATTTCCACAGCTGGAGATGAGGGGCTTGAATTGCATCCATTGACAAGATGAGAAATGTGTCATGTTTTGTCTTGTCCTGTACAGCAGATATCCTAATTTAAAGCGGCGCTGTCTTCCCAGCTTCTGCTTCTTCTTCTGCCTCCTTGCACTGATGCATACCTCTAGTGAGAAGACCCATCCATTTCAGTCCTGTCACTTCATCTCTCCCACCCATGCTTCCCTTTATACTTATCCACTCATCCCTGAGAAGACCTCCTTTACTGGAGTAATAGGCGCTATTGGATCAGGCTTTGATGTGCTGAGCAGTGGATTTTTGTAGTCAACATGTCAATTTAAACTACTACAAATAAAAATCAATTCCTTCTTTCCTGGAGAAGAAATTAAGGAAAAATCTTTTCATGTTATGAACAGAGTGTACAAGGCTGAAGAGGGTGAAGGTGGAGACGAGGTTGTCTCCTGAGAGGAGTAAATTTGCCAATTTAGCAAATTAGAGAGAATATGCTTGCACATTTTAAGTAGTCAGGTACCAAAATAATGTCACTGAGTAGACAGGGCTGGCGTGGGAATTGCTCACACAGCTAAGCAAAGCCATGGATTTTGACAGATCTATTCACACAAGAGCCCATTTGCTAATGCCAGCTCCACACAGCAGGGCCCAGAGAGACGGCTGGTCAAGGACAATTTCTCTGCCTGATTTTACAGCGCGTTGCTACAAGGCTGTTCGACAGTGTTTTCCATTCCCTTTGCATCCCTGTGGACGGCGTCCTTGGTGAGACCGTCCTGCCACACGCTTACTGCCTGCGCGGTGGCACCGACCTGGCTTGCGTGATGCACCAGCGTCTGCGAGGGCTCGGTCTCCTTTCGTTCAAAGCTGTGACAGGTTAGAGGGAATTTGATGAGTTATTCAGCAGCGTTAAAGGCCCTGTGAGAACTAATTAGTAGCTGTGGTTATGTAAGGTGAAAGAGGAGGATTTCAAGCTCTTTTTGGCAGAGGAGCGGGTGGTGTTACAGAAGCTCCGATCCAGGGTACAGCACCCGGTGACATTGTGGAGAGGGGTGAGAGGTTCCCTCTGGCACCTAGGTCCAACCTGGAACAGCTCCCTGTCCAAACTCAGCCCAGACCCCATCCCCTCCCGATGCAAAGAACTGCTAGAAACAGGACGAAAAGGAAGGGGGGGGAAAACCCAACCGCACAATGCTGAGGGCAAGAGCTCCATTCCGCAGCGATGCTGGGGAGGGGGCTGGAGGCAGCACCCTGCCCGCGCTCACCCGTGCTCATGGGTGCTCACGCAGCGTGTGCCACCCGGCAAGTCCCTTCCGCCACCGCTAACGTGCTCCTGATTATATTTAATTAATTAGCAGCAGGTTGAAATTCTGGAATCAGAATTGTGCCGGTGGAGGAACAGGAAACAACATGTTCTCTTGGCGTTGGAGCTCCTCTAACGGTACCCGTGATTACATTCGCCAAGGTAACAGCGGGCAATGACTCAGAAGATGCGCAGGCAGCAGCTGGCAGCAGAGTGCCAGCTCCACGGAGGCTGAACACTCGGATTTGGTGCTCCCAAGCACGGACCTTATGTCCCTGCAACACCTTCCCACCCAGGAATGGTGTGGAAAAGGGTGACGAGTCCTCTGGGGATGCGGTGCCAAGTGGCAATATGATGAGATGAATTTTCCACACCAGCCCTTTCTCGCTGCGTTATTTCCTCCCCTTGCGAGACGATGCGCTGGGATGTTTTCTCTTTTCTGCTCCTTCACCGTTGCACTCTGGAAATCTGAACCTAAAAAATGCACTCCGGGGTTTTTGTTCTTTTTGATTGCACTGACCTGTACATCAGGATCATATCTATAGCTTTCAGTGGGTTTTGTTACTATATGAAACTTTGAGGCATTTTCTGCTTTTTGGCCCTGATTTTGTGACTTGGCAGGTGCGTGCTTGATTTAAAAAATGCAGTCAGTGCTGTCACCCTCTCAGGAGCTGCTCAGATACCTGAAGTTAAGCAGGTTTGTATTGCCCAGGTACCTACAGCTGTAATTAAAATAATTTCTTCCTTTTCAGTTTCATAAGACTGATCTATTCTTTGGCTTCTGGTACATCCTTAGTTTGGTTAATTCCTGCTAGTCCCCTTCATGTCCCTGTGGATACTAAAAAGAGGCTAAAACTACTTGAAAGCATCAGAAAAAGGTGTGGGGATATTTAAAAGCCATCATTGTGTTTTATGGCTCTACCCTCCCTCACTTAAAGTTCCTTCCATTTTTTGTGATTATTTTTTTCCTCTTTTTTTGCTAATTGTGCTTATGCTGTCTCCCTGACAAGCTCACAAAAGAAACCCAAGAAACCAGCCAGCCAAGCAGATAAGGAAACAGATGCTGTAGAGCGCAAAGGTCAAATAAATACAGACAGCTCGGGAAAAAGGCTTTGCAAAACGGTGGGAAGCTGAATAGGTGAAAAGGAAGGTTTTTTTGGAATGGGATTACAAAGGGGAAACCCTTTTCTGCAGAGAAAAAAAAAAAAAACCACCTTAGCCTCCAAAACATATCTCAATGAATTCAGGGCAATAAAAGAGAAGGAATAATAACTTGCATTTTGGTAAATGCGAAGCCCTGCCAGGCCTGTGGACTCGCTGCAGGAGCACACGCAGCCTCTGCAGCCCTGCCACCCTGCAAAGCTGTGCCTGGGGCACTTAGTCGCTGATTTTCTCATCATTTTATGGCCTCTGCCATATGAGGAATAATATGGAAATGCTCCAGTCTAGGAAAGCATTTAACTAACTGCGATAAGCAGGACTTGCGTGTACCAGTCTAGTTGGCTGCTGACCTGGGATTGTTGCTTTACTCCCTATTTCTGAGTAATTTAGCTTATTAGGAAAGAGACAAGTCTTTAATTAAAATGCAGTTAATTCCAGCCTCACTAGCCTGGATCGTATTTCACTGTTCCTTGTATCGTAGGCAGAGATGGGACTTGTACTTATTTCATTAAAAATGCAAAATGCCACCAGGCGGTCGCTCGCCGGTACAGGCAGTGACTTACGCTGCAGCGTTTGTCACGGGCAGCCGCAAAACCGTCACCCAGATCCATCCTAATGACTCCATCAGCCCAAGTGGGACTGGTGACAGGGGGCATTGCTAAATGCCTGGGTCTCTCCGTCCTTTTTGTAGCTTGGCCGTGTACCCTGGCAATGCTGATCCCTCCTCGCGATGCGCAGCTTGCGGCCCCAGCCCCCCTCTCCCTGCAGCGCGGGAGGGATGCAGAGCTGGTCTCAGGTTCTGCTCCCACCGAACCGCGGTGCTTGACGGTTCTCACGTCATTTCGTCGTGGCGATAAAAATTAATGAGCAATAATAGCTCTCGTCCCTCAATCATTGAACCGTGGCTGCGTTCTGAAATGCTGAAGCGCGCCTCTGGGCTGCGAAACCCGTGCTAACGGAAGAGTAACGTTGCAGAGGTAAAATGCAAAGGGAGATTAAAACCACTTGTGTTTGCTATTTAAATCCCTTCAAACATCAATTATGATTGTCCTGATAAAGACAGGGCAGCATTCAAACAGACGCTGAACACGGTTCCTCTAGTGCATCTCTAGATAAGATTACAAAGCAGCCATTGTTGTTCCTTAGTCGCAGCTGAAATCTCAATCTCAGCCAGTGCAGCTTGGAGGGTGAAATGTGTGCTGGTACTGGGGGCCACGGTATGGGATTTGTTTTCAAAGAATCAGGAAATGCAGAAGCAGAGGTTCCTGAAAGCAGTAACTCTACGTACAGCCCGCGACGAGGCATCGGGCAAGGGATTTCGTATTCAAACACAGGGAGGGAAATCTAATCAGGACTTGCTTATTTTCATGAAGTCAGACACTTGGGATTCACTTCAGACTTGCATTTTCCTGGAATAATTCAACACAAACGCTGTGTATTTATACACGGACACTTGACTTTTCTGTTGTTCGATGAGACTACAATTTGTCTTCCTCCTGTGGTCACTGCAATCTTTCCTCTCCTGCAGTTTGCAGTTGAACTTCCCACCTCCACCCCAGCACTATTCATCTGTGTCGTGGTTTAACCCCAGCCAGCAACTAAGCACCGCGCAGCCGCTCCCCCCTCCCAGTGGGATGGGGAGGAGGATCGGGAAATAAAGTAAAACTCGTGGGTTGAGATAAGAGCAGTTTAATAACTGAAGTAAAACAAAATATCACACTAACAATAATAATAATAAAAATACAATAATAATAATTGTAATGAAAAGGAATATAAAAAAAGAGAGAAATAAATGACAAGTGGTGCACAGTGCAGTTGCTCACCACCTGCTGACTGATGCCCCAGCAGCGATTGGCCCCCCCTGGCCAACTCCCCCCAGTTTATATACTGGGCATGACGTTCCATGGTATGGAATAGCCCTTTGGCTAGTTGGGGGTCAGCTGCCCTGGCCGTGCTCCCTCCCAGCTTCTTGCTCACCTGCTTGCTGGCAGAGCATGGGAAACTGAAAAGTCCTTGGCTTAGGATAAGCGCTACTTAGCAACAACTAAAACATCAGCGTGTTATCAACATTATTCTCCCACTAAATCCAAAACACAGCGCTGTACCAGCTACTAAGAAGAAAATTAACTCTATCCCAGCCAAAACCAGGACAATCTGTTATGCTTTGCATATTGCTCGTTCTTCAAAGGAAAGCAAACAATGCTTGTTTAAGCAAGCCCACTTCGCAAGCAGATTTTATTTGAATCAGGTCCTGCATAAAACCAGAATCCAGTCTCATCTCCATTGTCTTGTATCTCTATTATTTTTCCCCTCATCATTGCTTTTCCATTTCTTCTTCCTATGCAGTTCTCATTCTTCAGCAGCATCATTCAAAACTACATAGAATTCAGATACTGCTTCTTTTATATTTGTAACTGCTGTGATATCTTATCTCAGCTAGATCTCTATTTAACATCTGGTTTTCCCTGGGCTGACAGATTTATTTTTTGAGCTGTAAATATTGCAGATCAGGGATACAGACATTTTCTTACCCTGTGAATCTGATCGAGGTCCTTTTCTAATATCTCACTGAACATCTGAAGTCTCCCTTTCTTCCAACAGCCTCCGGAGCTGCTTTTGGCTAAGATAAAGCAGAAAGCACTGTTTGGATTCACTCCCTTGCTGTATTTCCATCTCATGCAGTGGCTGGGGTAGGATGTCTGGTTGGGCAGGCAGCTTTTGCAGGCAGGTCTGCAGATGGCCCCAACCCACTGCACCGTTGCCTGCTGGTGTCCAGCCCAGACCATGGCAGGCTGGATGCCACATGGGACCTTTTCTTCACCATGGGCTCTGACAAAGCCAGTGCCTTGTATTTTAGCTGAAGATGTGGTCTGGCAGGATTTGAACTTTGGTTTCCGAGAACTGGAAGCTCAAGGCACCAAAAATCAGCACAATTAAACCACTGCTGATCGGTGGGATTTGGGGTTGCTGAGGCAGCTCTCTCCTATTGATTGAAATACCCGATTGCCAATGGCCATGTCCTGATGTGCTGGGCCAATGCAGGTACCGACCGCAGGACCAGAGACCACCTCGAGCCAAGGACCTACCCAGCCTTCTCCTGTTGGGAGGCAGCAGTGTGGTGATGGCGGTGACCTTGGTCAGGATCAAAGCACCGATGATGGTTTTCAACACTAACTACGGCCTCTCTTTGCTGCCAGGTCAACCAGAAGACCCCTCCCCAGGGGCAGGTTAGTGCCACAGCCGTGTTTCTCCAAGGAGATGGGGAACTAACGCAACAGAAATGGGGTGTGTGACCTGCAAAGCTGAGCATCGAGCTGGGAAGAGCGTGATGATGCTCTCCAGAGACACCGGGTCTTTAGCCACTGGCTGCGACTGGTTTCAGGAGGTGGGAAGCCCCCCGTTATGTCACCCTGAAGTGAAGGTCTCGACATCCTGCAGAGCTCAGCGTCCCCATGGCAGAGACGCTACTGCAAAACTTTGTTGTGCTCATGAGCATCCCAGCAAAATAAATTGGCTGGCCTTGTGGCTCTGTCCCTAACCCCAGGCAATGCCTGTGTCCCCGGCTGCCCATGCCATCCCTGGGACTGCCCCAACAAGGGGAGCCCAAGAGCTCCCACCGGCTGCAGGCAGCGGTCAGGCTCCCTGCCTGCACCCGCCTCGCCATGCACAGTGATCCTGCACGCGTCGGCGATAAAAAGCCCTGCGTTGGCAAACCCCAGGTGTTGCGGCGGTGACATTTTGGGGAGAAACGCACAGGGAAAGCAGAGCTGTGCACGGCCAGCTTGATGCCTGCGCTGGCGTGAGCACCAGGGTGAGGCAGTGACCTGCTGAGCCGATTGCCACCACCGGTGCTCGCACGGGCTGGGACACCGAGTCAAGGAGCTGTGCGTGTTTGCACGCAGACGCGCAGGGACAGATGGGCACGTGGCACGGGAAGTCCCTTTGATTCCTCAAGCAGAGGCCTGTGTGTATGGTCCTTTTCATTACATAGCAGGTAAAAAATGAAGTAGCTGAGATGTATCTTAACCAGGGAGAGATCTGGTGGCGGGGGAGAAAGAAATGCACAGTCAGTTTGAAAGATGCATTGAAAGGGAGTAAAACTTGCTGCCAGGCTTCCCTCCGAGAGCAAGTCCAATCTCTTTCTCTCTTTCTCTTTCTTTCTTTCTTTTGGTGCTGTGTTATTCCTCCATGGCCAGAAGGCTGCAGGCATTTCAATTCTCTTCTTCAAGTCCTTGTTTCGAAAAGGGCCCAAAATATGTTTTCTTCTAAGACGCAGCAAATGGGAAGCGCACAATGCAGCCGTCTCTAAGCCTCTCTTCTCCTGTCTCAGGGAGACAGGAATTCACCAAGCCCTAGAGCCTGACTCACTCACTGTGTGAGCATGAATTAACCAGGAATGTTCGAGAATTATTCCTGAATAATTCATGAACCTGAATTAATCATGCATTTTCATGAATTATTCATGAATAACTCATGGAAATGCAAGGTTTATTCATGCTCCAAAAAACCCAAGGCTTTTTCTCTTCTCTTCTGCTCTCTCTCCCTGTAAGAAACAGACCTGAAACAAGCTAAGGGGAAAAAAAAAAGTATATGGAAAAATAACAGGAATACTAATGCTGAAACAAAACAACCAGGAAAAAAGAAAGCAAAGGGTCTTTTTTTCCTTTGCAATGGGGACGGCAGGTGGGAGCTTTCTAAGCCAGACAAAGGAGACCTGACAAGGAACTGTGGTGAAGGGACAAGCCCAAGGCAAAGAAGTGTCCGGTCACCTCCTCTCCTGGAGCAGGCAGCTGAGATCTGGATAGACAGGAGACATTTTGCAAGACTCAACACCTGGAGCAGTGCTAACCAGGCAAGGACGAGCTCTGTTGCTATCAGGATTGTGATATCTTTCTCTCTCTTTCTTTCTCTCTGTGTTTGTGCGTTTGTGTAGTTTTGTGGCATTCATTAAGGTAAATGAGCAACTGAGAAGTGGGGCAGGAGGGAGCAGCAGCAGCTCTGAAGATCAGGGTTTTTTCTTTACATGTCAGAGAAAGGAAAAACCCTCTAGAGAGCTTTTTGGGGCTGGGTTTGTTTGCTGTTTGGAATATGGAGCTCTTTAAAACAGACCTGTGTTTCTGGGAGGGAGAGGTCTCAGCTATGCGTTTATCCCAGTTTCTTGGTCTGTAACCTTCCCTGGGCTCAGGAGAGGGCTGGGTGCAGCCGCCTGCTGCAGAGCATCAAGCAGCAGGGAGGGGGATGCGGGGAGCCAGGCAGTTACCACACAGTTAATTTGTATATGGTGCTTCCTTACAAAAATAAACCCCAGAGTGTGCCTCGGCCAAGAGAAAAGGATTGGAGTGAGCCTGGTGAGAGTCTGTGCAGCAGGGCAGGCTGGCAGGGTTGGGGAAAGTTATGGCTCCTGCAAGCAGCTTTGCTGTAGCTGATGATGGTGGAGGCGGGGAAGGAGAAGGAGAAAGTTCTCCAGGGTGAACTGAACCTCCCAAGCGAGAGAAATCAAAACCAAGCTTGGCTTTAATGGGGGTGTGGAGGCAAAACAAGAGACTGCGATAAATTGGGTCGTAGCTTCCTTTCCTGACAGCTTGTCCTTGCTCCACCTCTCCTCTCCCTGCCCCAGCTCCTTCCCATCGGCTTTGGACACCGTGGCCATTCTCCACGCGTTGCCCAGCACAAGGGCTCAGCCCCAGTCCCCAAAGCCCTTCTGCCAAATCCTGCTGCAGAGCAGAGCAGGAGGGTCTGGGGTGATGCTCTGCCAGGGCCCTTAGGAGCTCTGGCAGGTGGTCTCTGCCTGGTTTTGTCCCTATCCATGATGTGGTGGGTGAAACCTGGAAAGAAACCCTCCCTAAGCCCAGCAGCCCCTGGCTCCTCAGCTGCCCCTGTGCCTCAGGAGGTTTTGAAAGTCACCATCAGGCCGGCTGTTGTTTGACTGCTGAGCACTCCCGTTTCTCCAGTGATTTAAGCCTGCAGCTCTAAGGGGAGAAACAGGGTATGTCAGTGGGCAGAGCAGTGGGCCAGGACCCAGGAGACCAGCTCCTGGCAGCTTTGCTACTTGGCTGCCTTAGATGTATCTTTGACTGGTCCGTGCCTCAGTTTCCCCAGATATGAAACAGAGATAATTTGCTGCCCTCCTTATGAAAGCACTCTGACGTTTACTGGAGAAAATAACTGTGCAGGCAAAGGAAAGATCATTCCCTTGGGTACACCTGGGTCTTTTCGAGTCTCTTCTCTGTACTGCCTTCATATCATACAAGCAATTTGACTCCACTGTAGCAAATTGGGGTAGACCCACTGAAGTCAATTGAGCTGGTTCACACGGGCAGAGGAGCCAGCCTGTCTCTGCTTGGTGGTCCGCTCAATGTATCCTGCGTGAGAGCTGGTCCTGCCCGACCCCGGGTGACACGTATCACGGCTGGAGCTGCAGTTCCTCTTCAAATTAAACTGGGGCACACTAAAGGCACATGGAGCTGTGCCCAGGTCAGTCCCAGGACAACCTCCCAGGGAAGAGGCTTAGGACGAGGCAAGCACAGAAGGGCAGGAACGGGAAAGGAGAAATAACTGGTTGAGAAGATGCAGGGACAAGTATTTTATATTTGCAGGCTGCACCGCCTCAGGTAGAGCATCATTTGCTAATCCTCCCAACCATGGGAGAGCACAAAGCCGTGCCGTGACGCTCCCCTCCCGCTCCCCCCGCACCAGGTGGGCAGCCCCGATGTCGGCCAAGCTCTACGTCCTCATCAGCTGGCCCGACGGCAGCCGTGTGATCAACATCGAGAACATCAAGGAGCCCCGCAAGCCCTTCCACCTCTACGCAGTGGGCGAGCAGGTGCTGGCCCGCTGCCCTGGCTTCAGCGGGCTCTACTGGGGGATGGTGGAAGGCATAAGCGGTGAGTGACAGCCCTCTGCCTTGAGCTTTGCAATTTGGGGCTGCTTGGGAGCAACCTTTAGAGAATGAGTTCAATGCTGAAAAGTCCTCTCTTCCTACAGAGCATAAAGATATTTTAGAGAAGAAGCTGCTGGAAGATAGACAGCTCCTGGAAAAGTTAAGTGAGTAGGGTCTTTTGCAGGTTGCACCTTTCTACCTCCATTGGGCTTTTAGGGTGGGAGGATGCTGAGGGCATTGTAGTCCTGTCATAAATTTCACGGTCCTACAATCAGGATAAAAAGTACTGAGTGGGAGGTGGGAGATACACAACATTGATACCCCATTGTACATCTTGAGTATCCACCTTGTTTTCAGAAGAAGAACCGGCCGTCCACAGCATGATGCCACCCCAGCCAAAAAAATCCAGGAAAACTTTCCCAAAATGGACCCCGGGGAATGCATCCAGGAAATACCATGGCGACAGGACTTACCCTGCCAAGCCACTGCTGAGGGCGGCTGAGGCCAGCCTGCCCCATGACGCCAGCAACTCCTCCATCATCAAGGAGAGACGTGCCCTGGGCAATGCAGCAGGAAGCCCCCGCTCGCTGGCGGGGCCCCCCCACCCAGCCAGCGCCTTCACACCCCCATCCACATTTGTCACCATGGCCATGCCGGGGACTTCCAAGGGTGAAGAGGACAGGGCTGGTCCAGCTACTAGAGGTAATTGTGGCTGTAAACTAGGACATTGGCTTTTAGCCCTCTCCTGCCTCGTCCCAAACGGCAGGTTGGGATGGGGACCCGCAGAGCTGCCAGGAGACCTCTGCTTTGCTCCAGGGCTGTGTGTGCTTTCTTCCAGGGCTACAAAGGTTAGAGATGAAATTTTCTGGTCCTTTCCACCTGGGAGATCTCCTCCAGGAGTGCTGTCTAAAGGGAGATGCCTGTGTGATAGCATATGGTGTCTGCTCTACCAGGCACCAGCTCTGTCTCCTGGGCTAGCAGTTCTTTCCCCACAAGCCAAAAAACAGTCTAGTCTGCCTAAATAACTGTGAAATACCCAAAAGCCTTGTGTCTCAATTAGCCAAACCTTCTCAGATTTGCTTATTTCCCTGCTTTTCCAGGCGCTACTACATACATTAAACATACTTATAGAAATACACTAGTGCATCATCTACCTGCTGACTAATAGCAGTGTCCAGAGACACATTGGCTCTGCTTGCCTTGCCCACTATGTCTTTTGTGATGGGAACAGAAGACGACCTTGAGATACCACCTTTTTCTAAGAACAAAATCTATATTGTTCAATCCTGGGAAGCATGTCTGGATCACTCTGTTTATGCAAAGGGAATAACGTGTTGCCATGCAATCTAGCAGGAGTGCTTAGCTAACCTTTTCTGGAGACAAAGGGATTCAGGACCTTTTCAACAGCTGGCTTGTTCAGCTTGTCTCCCATCCCTGCCTGTAGATTACGTTGCCCTGCCAATGAAGAGGAAGTCAGATGGCATCCTGTCCCAATGCCAGCAACACGTCTGTCTGAACAGGTAACACTTGAAAGCGCAGTGAGGACCCTGAGTGTTTCACACCATATATATTTATTCCATAGTGTGGGCTCTGCCCACTTTGTTTCCATGCCCTGGCGGTGCTCGCTTGGAATAGATGTTAATGTAGACATAAACCCGAAGCGCAGAAGCTAATGGGAGTTTGTGTGGGTGCATCTATACTGCAGAGTAATTGAGTCCCTTGTGCTCTGGAATCCTGATCCCTTGCTGGGTGAAATGGGAGCCCCCCCGTATCTGTGTGCCAGGGCTTCCTCCGCGTGGAAAGAGGGGTGCACGGGAGGTTGTCCACATGAAGAACCATTGATATTTCCTCTCAGTCCCTTTTATTCTTGCTGTAAATGAAAACAGAATTGAATTTGCTTTGAATTCCAACCTTTGAAATACAGATATTCATTCTGTAATGAATCATCAGGAATGAATATGAATATGAACATGAAGCTTCTTGTGGCAGTGCTTTTTAGCTTGCTTGTTTCTTCCAGTTGTGAAGAGCGAAAGCTTGACGCTTTGCAAGAGATGGATGACTTCGAGAGAGTTCAGAAAAATTTTGGTCCTGGTGAAATGGAAAGGTAATTAACAAAAGAAGGCACTTGTTCCTAACTGTATTTTCCTCCTCACTACAAGAAAGAGCAGTGAGACCACAGCTGGGTGACAAGCTGGTGCCATTTCAGAACCAAGAGCTGCTGAATCTCTGTATGATCAGAGGCAGGTCTTTCTTTCTGATTGTAAGGCTTGGAGTTAGAGATGCAAGAAGGCTCTAAAACAGTGCAGAAACCACAAAGCTCTTGCCTATAACAATCAAAATGACATTTATTGTATTTGAACATGGTTGTGTGTTGCTTGCCTTATTGTCTGTTACTTTGATGACAAGTATCCAGTGATGAAGTAGCTGCTAGGGACAGTTTTCCTGCAAAGAAATGGGTGCCAAAAAATCATGTTATGGTACTTGCATTGTCATTTCCTGCGTGTCTGTTGTTTCATACCACAAATATGTGCCTCCTGGGACTTGCAGGACAGGGCTTATATCCTTCCTTAAAACTGAAAAGAAAATTGAGCATCCAAGTCTCCATGCATGCATGACAAGGGGGGTTTGAGGGTTAAACTCTGAACATTTCTGAGCTACTGAAAAGTCCAGACCATGTCATTCTTCTCTCCTGCCTTGCTCCTCACCCAGGTGTAGCTGGATGGGCTGACACTCTGGCAGAGAAGTTGTCCTGTCCCTGCTTGCGGGAGGCATGTAATCACTGCTTGGGTGGCGGTGCTACATCCTTTAGCAATATCCATGGTGAGGCCATGGTGTCTTCTTGCCTTTACACATGTAATTTTAATTTTTCAGGGCAGAGAAGATAGAGCAGCTGGAGAGGATAGTGTTGGACCTCCAACAGGACGTCCTCTCTCTGAAAAGAAGGTGCAGAGGCTGGAATCTCTGTCCTTGCAGGAGGACCCCCACCGGCAGCCCTGCGAGGTGGTGGAGCTCTTCAATGGCTACACCAAGGAACAGCTCAAAGAGACCATCCGGTTTGACCAGAAAATCAGCACTGCCTGCAAGACGCTGCTCTACAAGCTCTTCACATCCGACTACATCCAGAGTCACTCCATCACGGGGCGGAGGGGCAATACTTTTCGAGAGGCGAAGCCCATGATGGATGAACGCTGCATCAAAATCATTCGGGTGCTGTTGAAACAGAAGTTTGGAGATCACCTCAGTGACACAGTGATCACGGAGAAGATACAAAACGTGCAGAAAGCCCTGAGGCAGAAGTTTAAGACAGAATGTCTCTGATGCATGGGGGACTTGGTGTCTCTTCCTGCCATGCTCATCAGCGTACCTGAGCAGCCCTCCCACAAAAGACGAGTCCGATCTGCTGCTGTTCAGCTGATTCCCTCCAAGGAGCCAACCCAAGTGAACCATGCGCTAAACACAACACAAACCTTTCACTGCCAAACCTCTGCCTGCATTAATCGAGCGGGAAGTTTGCCCAGCTTGGCTAGGTTTTTGCACATCTGCTAGCACTTTACAAGTTCCTTTCCATCCGGTCTGTGCGCAAACCTCACTGCAGGGTGCGTGTAATGATCTCTGGGCCTTTTTGATGGACATGCTCAAAAGCTCGAGGGTTCCCGTTGGGTCCAAGTATGGGTCAGTAAGTCAGCTTTGTTCCACCTTGCAGTGGGTTAGGGAGAAAGATTGGCCCTGGGGTAGGGAATCCAGCTGCAGATGGACTTTGTGTCACCCAACACGGCTTCTCTCTGCATGCCTGTGGTTGCCTCCTCTGTCTGTGGGACAATATTTGCTGTCTTTGCTCCCAGTGAATGTGTTTTACAATTTCCTGCAGTAACAGAAAAGCAGACTCATTAAAACAACACCATAAAACATTCAGAGAAAGATAATTTCATTTTTTCCTCTGTTTTAATGTAGCTGTATGGAAGAAGTGTCTTCACTAACAAAAACCTGCTGAACGAGAAAAGAAGTGGTCACCTATGGAAATTACTTTACATGAATTTTCCTTTCAAAACCAGATTATTTCCATGCAGAAATCCTGTACATTTTTATGACACAAGAGTGGGAGATGGAGGGCAAAACTATGGCCCACTGTAGCTACATCTTTCCTTCAAAGATCAGACATATTATGAACACAGTCACTATAATTTAAATACAGTATTTATATCCTAGTTAAGAAATTCCAGGTACAACCAGGGATTTTGCTGTGTGAGAGGCTATAGAGAAGGGCTAGAAAGACATGTCTTTTCCTAAGTAGGTCAGAGCTGGAGTTTGGGTGGGTTAAAAGTGTTTTTAACATTAAAAGAATAAGATGCTGACACCAGTCCACCTAACAGAAGTGCTGCAAGATACCAAACATTCCCTTTTAAAGAGGCTTCTCAGACAAGAAATTGGTTTTCTAAGTTTAGTTTTTAAATTATTCAGGAAAGGAAATGTCAGTTGTTTTGCATTAATCAAAACATTTGGTTTAATTTATATGTTTTGTTCTGTTTTCAAGTATTTAATTTCTTCACAGCTACATGGGAAATAATAATGTAAAATAAATGTATTGAAAAACAAGGAGCTGTTTTGAAAGAAAAAAAAAGGAAATGTGTTATTTACAGATTTTTTCTCCCCCCTCTGCCTTTTTTCTAGTTGAAAAACAAAATCATTGAAGTAGGGTTAATGCTATGAAGCACTTTGATTTTCGTGGGAGATATGCTTGCCAACATTTTTGGCACTATTTTCATCAGATGTGTTTAACAGTCATGCTAAATTGCTGTAGCCAATAACTAAAGATATTCCTTCTGTTTTCCCAGTGCAAATGCTTTTCCTAACTCTCTATTATGCAAACATGCCAGTGATGATTTCTCGTTTGTATGGACCTTGACTTGAGCAGCAGCTGGAGCAGGTCTACTGTGATCACTCAGAGCCAAGAGTGCAGCCAGTCCTTGAAAACATGCTCAAACTGAGCAGAACTGCCCCAAAACCTCCTCAACGCAGAAACACCCCTTAAAACACAGCTGCCTTGCCAGAAGCATGTTACCTTCCCACTGCAGGCAGACCTTAGGTTGGTATCATTGCTCAAGAAAACAACCCAGGAGATGTTTTTAATGTTGACTTATCACAGGGAAGATTGAGGAGGCACAAACAGCCTTATTCTGCAGGCATTTGCTTTGGCGTCAGCCCTTGGGGCTTTCACACACCTTCCCTGCAGATTCTGCTTCTCATTTCCCCAGTGACATTGCAGCCAGCAGCACGGCAGCAGGGAGGGATGGAGAGGACGAGTGCCTCAGACCCACCCCAGCGAGGGACCACCATCACCTCCTGTGTGGCCAGGGCTGCATCCGAGCCATTTCCCTGGGCACACATTTTCGCCTTAATCTTCCCTCCCGGTGCTTCATCAGATCCCTCGCCAAGCTGCAGCCTTGAAAGCCAGCTCACAAATGTTATTTATTAAAATATGTGCTGCTGCTGTCCTCCCCTGCTGAGCCCCCTCCGACGAGCTGCAGATCATTACTGCAAAAGGACGGAGAAAAAAGACCGAGAGGACGGACTTGCTGTGGGGAGCGATGGCTCCTGAAACGAGTCGTCTCTAATCAGCTCCTCTGGAAGCAGATGAGCCGGGTGACCTTTCTGCTTGAAAAGCCCTTTGGTGGCTCCCTCGGAGGTAAACTTCACAGCCTAACACGCTTACTGATATTCTGCGAGCGCTCCCGGGAAGCGGGGCCGGCGGCATGGGCTGATGGATGCTCCCCAGCTCCGTGCACAGCACAGCCACAGCACTAACGAGCCGATACTCAAATGGGCCCTTCTCAGCTATAAAAGTTGTCCTTAGCTACTTTTGAAGGCTTTGATATGACGGAGAGGGCTGAAGAAAGGCAACGCAGGTGGCTTTTCGTTAAACTTCATTTTTAAGGTATTTGTGAACCGGAGGCAGCATTTCCAGGCTAATTGGGAGCACTCGCAGACACCGACGATCAAACGTCACCGTGAGGATGCTGATGCTCTCACCTCCCTGAACTCGAGCTCCGGCTAATCAGCCTCGAGAGGGAAGATCATACTGCGCTGAGATGTGGCAACCCTTCGGGGATGAAGGGGTCAGGGAAGATAGAGGAGGAGGAGGAGGGTTTATGCCAGAACCACTTCACTTGGGGATGTTCAAAGCCCTTGTCTCTCTCTAAGTGACGAAGGGCAGCTCCATTGAATTGCATTAACCTCCCACTTTAAAAGAATTACCAGGAAAAGCTGGACAGGTCTTTCTGTTGAGATGAATCGCTCAGCTGAATCTGCAGCATCTTGTTGAAAACGATGCTCCTGTTCAGCTTCTGGGCCCTCTGGGTGCAGGAGAACGTGGGCAGCGAAAACTAGGGTCAAAACCCATGGTGGACTTCAAGGAGGTTTTGCGCTTGGTTCAAAAGCAAGCAGAAATGGGACTTGTCAATCTTTGCAAATACAGGACAGGCATGAAACATCTAGTTCTCCCTCCTTTCAGCAGGAACCAGAGCAGCAATGCTGTCCTCAGTAGTTTGCACGATTCAGCCAGGGTGTGCAGCAACTGAGCAGGGACCTTACAGGGCTCTGGGGCTCGCTGAGGGTCCTTGATCCCCAGCACCCCAAAACACTGCAATGGGGCACTGCCACCCACCGCGTGGTTACACCTCTTCTGTTCCCTTAGGAACCAGGTGAAAGCTGTGTGTTGCTCACTGGCAGCAATGCTGCCAGCAATACGCAGGTTTTTAGGGAAAAATGGGAGCCTTCCCAGCCTGCTGTGTGTCAGCCTTTACACTTCAGCTGGACCACAGCATGAGACTTCTGCAATTTCCAGTTGCAGAGGTGCTGCGGACAGGATTGCTGACTTCACGTAGGAAAAAAAACAGCCAAAAGAAGAGGGAAATTCTCTTTAACCTCATTTATTTCGATTTTATCTCCTTGACTCTGCCAGGGGGATTCCAGTGTCCAGCACAGGCAGATTTTAATTTGCCCGTTTCTTGGCTTCTAAGAAACACACACTGCCAAGTCTCTCAATCTCTGCACCGTGTGCATCCCCTGGAAACTGTAACACATTAGTTTAATGAAAACATGCAAACTGCGAGTATCAGTTAAATGAATAATGTTAAAATGCAACTAAATCCCTTCTTGGGTTTTAATCAAGGTTTATGAAGCCTGGCTGCCTTTATATAAGTCCCAGGCAGCCGCCGCTGAGGCTGCCCGACGCTCCGAGCTTGCTGGATGCGCTTGGAAAAATCTGACGCAGAATTAGTGGTGCAGCAGGTGGTGGAACCGTCTCGTGCTCGTGGCTTCATCTGGTTTGAGATCCTCCATCACACAGCTGGAAGAACGGGGATGTCACCTATAGAGAGCTCAGCTGGGGGGTCAATGAAATATTAAAAGGACAAGCCTTGGTCTGTGTGAGCTTGAAGCTGTGTGCCATCTCCTACTGGCATTCAACACACAACTACTCAGTGTCATAAGAAGATTTTTTTTTTGTTCCGGTAAGTCTTTATCTTATTTGGCTTCAAAAAGACAGTGAAAGAGAGAAAATGCGCATAGAGATGTGGCCCCAGAGCTATATATGTGTATTGTATTTGCACTTCTGGAATATTTTTTGACAAAAGTTATTTTTTTTTATCATTTTACATTTTTCTTGAAAGCACACCTGCATATTTTTTTGAGAGTGCATACACATACCTGGTAGGTGTGCAAATATATCAGATTTTATAACTTTAAGCAACCTTTCATGTCTCTGCTTCAGTCACATATTCATTACACATAATTTTTACCAGTATTTCTCTGTCTGCAGTACACGATTACATTATTCTGACTCATATCTCTCTATCTCCCCCATCTATTCAGAGTCAAATGGAACGGGGAGATCGTTATTAAAACACAGAAAGCACAGAAATAAAATTAACCATAGCACCAGTTCTCTGTGTGCTGAATACACTGAGGAAACAAAAGGGCCCTCCACTTCTAATAAAATCTGGATATGAATTGCCTCATAAGATCTTAAATGAATTATATTCAGCGGCCAAAAAGAGAGAAAAGAGAGAGCTCGGAGCCCTCTGACTGCAGGATGACTGCTCTCGTTGCCTTGATGTGCAGCACGTCAAAACATGCCATGGAAGCTTCAGAACCAGGTGTGATGTTCTGCTCAGAAAGTGAGCTTCAGGACTTGCTGAAACACTTGAGTCACAGGTCCACAGGTGGTTAAAGCCCTTTGCAATGAAATATGAATCCCATTGAGGTTGCTGGAGCTCTTCCCGCTACCTCCTGAGGGCTCAACCATCGCTTCGGTTCTTGCCCAGTCCCTTGGCGGTAGAGGAAGGACCTGCAGAGGAGCGGTGGCTTCTCAACCCTGTGCTTGCCCCACTCCGATCTCCCCGGGGTCCCAGGAAGGATCTGGGGTATGGACATGGTTCCTCAGCTTCTTCACCTCGGCGCTGCAAGATGAGGGCTGGTGAGGAACATGCCCCAATTCTTCTTCCTTGTAAAGCCCCGGTGTCCCCTCGTCAACAGCATGTCCCAGGACATTTCACTCCTCATGAGACGCAGTTTGGAGACAGGCTTTCTTTTAATCATATGTTTTACTGGGTGGGGTTTTCTGTTTGGCACAGGGAGTTAGCTGGAGCAAGGGGACTGCGTGCCTAACTCAATAACGGAATAATTAGCGCCCCACAAAGCCTAGGACCGCATGGTGCTTGTTGGTTGTTTCTCTTAAATATAAACAGTGTAGCCCAGAGTGTCAGGCATCTGAGGGAAGTGGAGACTGCAGAACTGATTTACTCCTCGTAATGAATAATCGTTAAACTCCAAAGGAGTTTATTATTATTACCATTAATTCTAGTTGTGCCGTGCCCGGAGACATGGAAGGTGGAGATAGATGAGTTCGTGACCTACATATTACAGGCTAGATTTTATCCTGGTAATATAAGAAAATTGATCATTTCTTAAGTGAGAAGACCGATAAAATCACTGAGTTCAGTGGAGCAACATCATTGCTATTATATGTTCCACAACCTCACTGGAATGGTGCTGGAGAAGGGTCGAATCCCTCCGCTGTATATCTTAAATTCGGTTTGCCCCGTTTCCAGGAGGCAGGAGGGAAGCAGTTAACACCGTCCAGCGTTCACGCCTTCGCTTGCGGGCAGGATTTCTCCTTCGTGCTAACCTGCTCCTGCGCAGGTTGGACATCTCCCAATCCCATTTGTTGTCCTCTTGAGGTTTTTCATACCCTGAAGTCAGAAGAAATTGCCAAAAGTGAAGGGAAGCTATGGAAAACCTCCTCCAGCCATAGCACGGGTGGGCCAACAGTCAGAGGTTTAATGTTTTTCCTTTAAAATGGTTTGGACCAAGAGTAAAATACTGTCATCGTGTGGGAACCCCGCTCTTCTTCACACTCCCAAAATTACTCAGGCGTGTTCCTTTGTAACTCACTGTGTTATAGAAATGCCCCGAGCAAGAGGACTCATTCCTCTCCTGCAAGATAAAAAGCAAAATTAGCTATAAAACACCCGCAAAAAATGTCTGCCTTAATTTGCCCAGACCAAAAGGGAGGTGTAAACTGCTCTCTGTTTTTTGGGTCTTTGTGCAGTGTATTTCTTAATTCTCTCTTGAGCTGAACCAAGAAGTTGGGTTTGCTTTCTACAGAAGCACTACCTTTCTGTTTGGAGATGTTTCTGTATTTCTTGGCTCAGAGTGGAAGAAGTGAATATCACTGTATTCATGACCCTTCCAATGAGACCATTCAGGTGAAAAATGCAATCAGTCAGTTTAATGGGTTGTTCTGGTAGAGGAATTTTACAGCTTATTGTAGTCTTGCTGTTAATTCAACTAATTCCTATTTATATAATACGGACTGCTGGTTTAGTTTGTACTCCGAGGAGCGGGCTAGGAACATTTATTTTCAGGAGGGAAAGCCATTCCTGGGAGACCCAGCAGCCCCAGGGGCAGACCTGCTTTCTGGTGAATGGTTTGAAAACTGAGACTCTCTGCCCTGTATTTTTGCCTGTAATTTCTGCAGGCCGTGACTCGCTCTCTTGTGCTTGCACAACTTAGACGGCTGCATTTACCAGGTCACTCGAGAGCCAGCAATACAAACCAGAGCAGGGTGGGCATTTCCAAAGCACTGAAACAGGGCAGGGACCTAACAGCACTGTTCTCTAGGAAAAATAACCCACTAACCCTCCCTGCCCCTGCAAAGCTCTATCATAAATCTGGAGTAATCTCTGGTGACAAATGGCCTGGAAAGTGGGAAAGGAGGAAGCTCATCTTCTCGTGTGAGAAGAAAGATAAGTTAATTCTCGATTAGGAAAGGCAGCAAATGGAGGCACTTCCAGCTGCACAGACATTATCTTGACATTGCCTGTTAAAGTTAAATGCCTAACGATGACAGTTACCATGAATTAGCTACAGAATATGTTTTATTGTGTTTCAGGGTCCCTAGGGCCAACATGCCAGAAATTTTTAAAGAGAATAAAAACATAGAAGGGGAGGCCTCCATACAGGCTCATTTTGAATTTGTGATGCCTAGTTATTAAGAATATCACAGAGCTCAAAAATCACACATGATACCCCTATGGTACAGGTTAAGCTTCAGCATCCTCTGTCTTTATAAATAAAAACATGGGCAAGTGGACGGGTCCCCAAATGACAGACAGAAACATACCTGAGCACAGGAATTGTTTTTTCATTTTCTAGGCTGAAAACTGGGATGATGTTTTTGGTAAGCTGCTGAACTGTCAGTTCTTCTCATCTGTTTCACAGGATGCCAATGCAAGGTCCGATTTTCATTGCTGAAGTCAGTGTGAATTTTGCTCAATACCTTCAACCATCAGAAGTCCAGATCCAAGAAGAAAAGTTATCAGAACTCAGCAGGATTCAATTTTCAGTCCCTGGATTTCAATTTGACAACAACAATCCATAGGAAAACTGCATATATGATTTTTCCTGCAGACAGAAATGAGAGAGGGTGCTGAGAGCTCTTGTGTTGTTTGATCACTTTAAAGCCTTTCCTGCAGAAAGTGAATTGGTGAAATTCTACTTGAAATGTGCTGGATGCATTTACAGGCAAAGAGATGAGATGAGTAAACCTTTCTCAGCTTGGAATAGCCTCCTCCAGACCTTCGTGTTTATCCACTTCTTAAATACAAGGGTGAGGGTTTTTTCTGGCTCATCTGTGGATTCACCCTGTGTACTTCTCGTTTAGCGATCCACTTCACCACGGAAAAAAGACTCAAAGAGGTTTCAGCTCTTTCCCCTACCCCAGCCCTTTCTGTCTTGTAATGTTAACGAGTGATAATGCTTCATGATTTTTTTCACAGGCTATTGCTGCTGAAGATTGCTTTGGTGCATGGGGACTCTTATTCACTGGGTATATCAAGAGCTTTCTGCAAAGCAGAGGAATAAAGACCAAGGCAGTGTTGTGGCTGGAAATCCTATAATGGTCTGACCTTTATCTTGTCTCAGAATCAACTTTTAAAGAGTGGGTCCTGTCCCCCCTCGCCAGGCATGTTAGGGATGAGCAGCACAGCTCGCTCCCTCCCTCTCTGGCCCAGTGCACCGTAACTCACACATCCAAAAGGCAACACTTTCCATCCAAATTGAGGAGGTTTTGGGAACTGGACAAAGCTTTTGCTTTTCATGATTAACTAAGCTTAAATCTAGAAAATAAAAGGCTGAAGAGCATATTACCTGGGGTGAAATTAGTTGTGAAGAGAGGCTGGGGCAGCTCTGTGGCTCCATCCCTGCAACCTCCTCACTGCCGCTGCAAGCGTGTCGGGGAGGGATCTCTGGGATGTGGGTAACCAATATTTCTTCTGAAATGGTGCTAGCTGAGGCATTAATGCAGCCAGGAGAAATGGGAAGGACTCTCTGACATGCCAAATAATTTCTCTAATATGAGTTTGCAACGGAGCAAACCCCAGCCTCTCCTCAAGGCTCTAGTAAAGAAGATGTTTCGTGTGTGGCAGCGTTATCCCCAGCACGAGCGTCACTGCGGCAGGGAGCCGACGGCCAGAGCCTGTGCAGGGGGGCGAGGGAAGATAATTTCTGAAATCCTCTTGCCTTTCAATACAAAACCAGCAAGTCCTCCATGCACCCCCTCCTTGCTCCCACAGCACTGGAACGTGCATATATACATACGGACACCTGGATTTCTTTCCCGGAACCTTTGGCTTCTTTCACTTACTTCAAGTCCTCAGCTTTTGTAGTCCCATGGGGGACTTGAAATAGGAGCAGCTGCACAAGTGATACTCTACGCCAGATTCAAACCCATCGGGGCAACCGGTGTCCCGTAAGTGCTGTCAAAGCAGTGAGAAACAGAGACTGTATCGCAGACTGCTGACTTTTTTGCCTTCTCATTTTGGCACTGAGAAAATGTTTTTGGCCTCTTCTGTCCTTCAGCGTTTCCCGAGGGAACTGGATGCAGGTGTTTCACAGCACTGCAAAAACAAAACGAGAGCTATTTAATACGTGGGTGAGGTGTGATAACTTCACTGTCGGTGTCCATTTGGAAGGAGGCTTTAAGGCGGTTGTATCCCAAGCTTGCAGAGGTGCTGGCAAGGGATTTCTAGACTCACAGTGTACCGTTTCTGAAGAGACAGCAGCTCTGGATATTAAATAGCCTTTAAGGGAGCAGGAGCAGCTGCACGATGTTTTTGTAGACCAAAGGTGCAGCTCTGGCAGCACTGAATCTGAAAAGTCAACAAATGGATTAAACAGTACGGTTTAGCTCTTAGAGCTGAGATATCCAGCCTGAAGCTTGCCACTGAAATTCGTTCTGAGAGACTGTAATTGAAAGGAAATCTGATATTTCTAAATCTCACAAGGTTTGGAAGCTGCGGGTGAACACAGACTGGGTGATGGTGTGCATATGTTGGTGTGTGCGTGTCCATCCTACAACGAACCGCTTAACCTTTCTTGTAAGCATCCACAGATCATCTTGTTCAATATTACCATAGTAATTAGCACTTGCTTGCATCAAAATCTAGAATAAGCTTATTAATTATTTATCACATCTGCTTTCCTTTACTTTGCCCTTTTGTCTGTGTGGAGAAGGGTGAGAGTGTGTCTGGTTTGGGGTTTTGGTCACTATTTTTTTATTATCTCATGCAACAAGTTCTTACATCCTACAGGTGACCAGCTTTTACATCCCATACTTGGAGAAACAGTGCTCTGAAGTGTCTCTCCCCCATCATCTTCTACCAGATTTGGAGTCTGGCCTTGGTCAGCACCATCTAAGGTTCAGTTCAGCCTCTGAATAGTGAAATACTCTGACCAAGGTTTGGGGGTTTCTGTGGAAAGTCCCAGCCCTGCTGTGCAGGCTGTGTTTATCAAAAAGTGGATTCCAGCACTTCTTGCTCGCAGTGGTTTTGGATGCCACATAGACCCGCACACTGCAGCGGCGTGTGTCGAGGGGGATGGATTTCTAGACGAGAAAGCACAGCTATGAACTGCAGAGACAGAGCTGGAATCAGACCCCAGTGGCTAACTGAGCTGCTGGCTGCCAGCTGGACAGGAGATCAATGGAGAGATGGAGGCACGTGTTGCACGTGCAAATACGATTGGAAATGTCACTGCAAACCCATTCTTCAGGAAAAGGGCAGGGCAGCAGCGAGCGCTCTCCCTTTTCATCTACCCAGCGTAGAATAGATTTTGCTCAAGGTGCCAACCTTTATTTCTCAGAAACAATTTTACTTCTTCTTTCTTCCCTGGACATAACTGCATCTGTTTTCTTTTGTTATTCAGAAAAAAATGAGGAAACAAACCCTCGCTTATTCCCACTGTTCAACTTTGATAAAACTATAGCTTAGAAAACTCTACATATTAATAGTGTGAATCACTTAAGTGAGGTACATTATGTTTTCAATTTCCATGATGCTTTTAGTGTAGGCAACTTATCAGGGGCTGCCATTTAATCTGGTGTAGCAATCTTGAACATTAAAGCCAGGTTATTTCACAAAGGGATGTATTCCTTTCACTGGGGAGGTTAATATCACCCATGATTATGTTTGACATTTGGGCCTGGCATATTATTTTTCATACCGTGTCTGAACGTAACTACCCACTCTTCGCATGAACAGTGTTTGAAGTGGGTACATTTCGAATATCTGCACACATCCATAAGTGTCATCCTAACAGCCTCATCGCTGTAAATAAGAAAAGACAATTTAATGAACAAAATGGGGAGGGTGAAATTCAGGAAATGAAATTTTCTCTAGTGGGTAAGCAAGCAAGGGATAAATATCATCGTTGTGCATGCCTACTTAAGAAACTTCAAAAGGGTAGCGGGTGCCGTGCTCCTTGGAGGAGCATCTCCAGAGCATCATCACCCAAAGCATCCCTGAACAAACGCTACTGAAATACAGCTGATGTGCAGCCGGGCCTCCCAGCTTCTTGCAGAAGTTCCTTTCATAATACGACCCACAACATGGCTTAGAGGTCTGCTCTCACCGAGAAACAGGGAGGTCTCTGAGGAGACAGGTTCAGAAGCTGATGTCTCAGACTGAGCGACACTTCACGTCCTTCAAAGCCAATGGACTCCAGCTGGCTGTCAGCGCAGGGCTGCTTGCGTGTGAGCCTAAGAGGACTCTTCAGTGCTGAAGATGGGAAAATTCACCTTGCATCTCAGTGCTGGCCTGGTGAAGATGGTAATTCTCAGTTAGGGTAAGTGCCTTTCATTTAGCAGTCAAGGGAGCCTGTGTCACGGACATCAATGACTCATCCGCGTCTCTACATGAATAGATCTGCCAAATTCAGCTGTTAATTCTCTGTTTGAACCCCACTTGCTCCCTTTTGTCTTTGGTAAGAACAGGCTATTGAAGGTGAAGCTCTAGACGCTATTCTTGGACACGAGTAACTTGGGGAACTTACTGCCACAAGATCTAGGCAAGACCTAGAGCTGAGCAAGATCTTAATGAAACCAGGGCCTTTCTACTTAAAATGTTAGCTCCTTGGTCTCGTTGCTGTCATTAGCTAACTGTTTGCAATGTGTGGAAGCCAGCAGGGCCTTGATGCAGCCTTTGGATGTTGGTTTTTTTTTAAATCACCGCTGTCCTATTTCTGGCTTTGTTTGTTCAGCTTTAGAGCCTTAGTTATGTCTTAATGAACTATGAAAACAGAGCAGTGGACTGAAAGGGAAGAATAGGACATGAGGAAACAGCAGTTCAGGAGAGGGAAAGAGTAAGTGGAATTAAATTACCACCAATTTCTGAGGCACGACAATGCATTAGTGGATTTCATGGAGCATTCAAACAACTGATCTTGAAAAAATTCTCTTCCCAAAATTCCATGTCATCAAACGTCATTTCCACAGTCCTTTCCTTTGATTTATTTTCAAAGCTAGCTGATAATGCTCCTATAATCTCTTCTGCCTTTGGCTTTTATCTGTTCCTAACACTGTGACTATAGTGGAGGAAATACTCCGAGCAGCAACGGCAGTGACTCTACCCTTCATTTAATGCAGTGCAGGTAATTTGAGACAAATGGGACTGTACAGGACTATATATCACACCTAAGTAGCCAACAAAAGAAAGAATACCCAGTTTTCAGGCTCTCTGAACACTACCTGGGTAAAGACACAAACACATGGGATCAGAGCCAACTGCCCTGTGCTATCTAGCATAACCCAGTGCTCCTTGAGGAGACCGCTGGATAACAGAGGGTCTCCTGCAAGTGGAAGCTCTACTTGACAAATCCGAGTAGAGCTAATCAAAATGGAGAGCTTCATCAAAATGAAGCCATTTGGATTAATTGCAAAACTCCCTGAACTCAACAGGGCTAGGATTTCAGCCTGACACTCCCCTGTTGCTCTTAGACATATATTAATACAGTCAGAGTCGTAGAAAATGGGGCTGGGAGAGGACATCGGGCTATCACAGAAATCCGCTCCTCCATCTACCTATATCTGATCTATCATTTCCTATCCTGTTTTCACAAATCTCATAAACTTGGAGACGTCACTGTTCCCCACACAATTGGCTCCATTGCTTCAGTGTCCTTACTACTAGGGAGGTTTCTTCAATACCTAACTCCTACCTAGTACGGGTTAGGGGAGCTCCAGAGGTGAGTTCAGGATACATATAACCTTGCCTGACTTTTCAGAAGTGGTTGAGTGGAATATTTTATGTTTTATAAGACATACTTTTGGGCTACCTGATGGTTTTCTATGCATCAGCCTCAAATTTTTAAATACATCTGTTTTCACCTGTGACACAGCGTTGCTTAAACAGAGCTGCTCATGGAGGAGACCAGCTCCGGTCAGGGGAAGCCCCCTTGTGCAATGCACCTCCGGACCCCCTCTCCCCTCCTCCTTGTCCCCAAACACATACACTTCTGCATTCAGACCCAGTTCCAACGGGGATTGCTGTACTTATATTGTGGGTTTTTTTATGACCACAATTTTGTTTAACATTGCCCCTGAAGAGCTCTGTAGTGTTTTTCAGAGCTCCAAGTACAAGAGCTCCTTGAATCTTTCCCCTAAGTGTTCCTATTGCTGTCGGGAAAGAATATTAGAAGAGTGTGGTCTTGCCTTCCACTCTCTCATTTGGAGACTGTGATTCATGTTTTATAGCATCCTGCTCCCATTACCGCCAGCTCTGCTTTCCTGGGGTTCGTTCCGCAGCGTCTCGTACAACGGGAGGACTAATGAGTTTTTATGTCCCGTGGGTTTGTATCCTTTATCCCCGTATCTGTTCCTTTTTATTTCAGTAACCTCGATCCTGTCCGGATGAGACAGGGCAGTGGAAGGGCTGCTCTCCAGCTGCATGGATGCAGGCTGGTCCACCAGTGCGTCAGCAGCACGTTGCCAACAGAACATGCAAGGGATGAAGTCTTCTCATTTGTTTCATTTGCTTTACTTAGGCCATATTTTTCACAAAACTTATATTTGAGACCCTTCCTTCCTTCTTTCTAGCCATCGTTCCACCCATAACTGAATGTTTTTAAACATTGGTAGTGAACTGAACATGAGAAGCAACCAGATCAACCAGCACAGTTGCAGAAACCTCATCTCCTTTGGAAACCAGGATAACAATCCAGTTGCAAGGATTTTGTAAGTGCAGGAAAGGGATTCACAGGCAAATGATGCTACAAATAATTCCTACCAGGGGATGCTTGTGAATGCCATTTGATTAGAGCTCATCAGCATTGTGGGGTGGAACAGCTGGGCTGGTAAATGAAAATGGCTTTTCTATCAACATGCAACTATTTTGCAAGGCAGGATTATTTCAAACAAAATAATTATTTGTGAAAAAAGAAAAGATTTCTCTAATATTGCAACATGTGATTGGGATATTAGGGAGCGAAATGTCATTTTGAATGGACTTTTCGGAAGGAAACTGGTTATTTATAGGCAGACTTTGTAAAAAGAGGTCAGAACAATTGTCTGAATTGAAGAGAAGCTCATTAATTTTTTCTCTCCCTTCCTTCTGCCAGGGCAAGCAGCTGCTCTCGGGCTGTGCTCAGCGTGGACCTCTCCGCAGACCAGCAGTGCCACTGCGCTGGGTGCAGGCTACACAGATGAAAGCTGCCATTGCTCTCCTCGGTAAGGATAGTCCCCACGGGGGACTGAGCCCGCCAGCCTCGAAGGCAAGGATGGGACTTTCCTGGTAGGTGGCAAAACCATCAGCTGGATGAGGCCATTATTTCATTTCAAACTTATCTGGTTAGAGGAGGACACT
Source organism: Gymnogyps californianus (assembly GCF_018139145.2). Taxonomy (NCBI): domain Eukaryota; kingdom Metazoa; phylum Chordata; class Aves; order Accipitriformes; family Cathartidae; genus Gymnogyps; species Gymnogyps californianus. The sequence continues at coordinate 15,543,606 of NC_059487.1, read as the reverse complement.
CTTGAGGTGGTAGTGAATTAGGAACGTCTGAGAGTCTCCAGTGCTGGTGACTTCGCTGGTGACTTCCCTGGGTTTCTGTGCTCGAGCTGAGGGGCTGGGGTTTCCATCTAGGGGGTCCAACACAGGGCCTGTCCCCCCATTCATCTCCAAGTGGTGCCACTAGCAAACCCTGCCATGCTCCACCACTCCTGCTGCAAGGGTGAGCTCTGTTCCCCCCGCACTCGTGCTGAGTCCGGTGCTGCAGGAGCACAGCCTTCTCCTTGGGCATCCTGCTCCCTCTCCAGCTGCTGGTCTCAAAGCAGGTTGCTATTTTTCTAAGCGCTTTGGTGAGCTTTGCAATAGTCATGGGCTGAGTTACTGAGAGGCTGAGCTCTGCTTGACTGAGCCTTCCATATTCTGGGAAATGAGATAAACGCTGGCACAGGTTTTGCATTGCTAATTAGCACACAGTAAATGAGCTGGCATCCCGTGCAACAGGCACTGATGATGCGCTAACGCTGGTTGGTTTTGCATGGTGATAACTGGGATCAGAGCAGGGATAACTGGGATCAATTTTACTGAACATCTCTCCTGCATGAAACCTGTCTGGCATGGAGGGGGCATGGTGATGAAGCGGGACACCATCACTTCACCTTTGCTTCTGAATAGTGCACCCCAACCTCATTCCCAGGCCAAGAAGCTGCAGGATGTTTTTCCCATGGACATGTGCAACAGGAACAGACACTTTCAGGCTGTGCTGTGGACTCAGCTCATCCCAAGCTGGCCCCAAAACCATCCTAGAATCCTGATTGCTCCCACCTCTACCAAACAGATTTGTGCCTGCAGCTCAGCTGCTGGGGCTGGAAAGCGTTCGGCGTCATGCCCACAACTCATCTTGCAGCACAAGTGAAGCCAAAAAGTCTAGTTAAAACGTGATGGAGGAGAATGGTCCTGACAATTCAATTAATGCAGGGGTTGGGAGATAAAAATCCAGCAGAAAATGTTATGTACATTGGTACAGATGGTACTTACTAGGTAGAAAAATAGTGTAATGATGGTACTTTCTTCGAGAATTAATACAAGCCCATTTAATTGCCCAGGGAGAGCTAAGGGTAGGCGTGCGACTGTGTGCTTAGATCTTCACACTGGCTTTTATTTTTGACTGTTCAAACCCAACACCACTTTAAACAGTTTTTGTACAAACAAGACTGAAAACAACAATAAGTCCTTCATCGTGAAGTACAGAAACATTATTCTTCTCTCAGGCTTCTTTGTAAGTCATTGTATATTATGGCTGCCAGAGCAAACACTAATCCACCTGTGTGCTGACTAAATCATATTAAGCTCCTATAAAATACAATGCTCTCCCCGTGGACACGAAGTTCTTGCTGAGAAGCCCAAGGATACCATGAATTGACCACAGAAGTGAAGGACTTTACTTTTTTTTTTTTACTCTTTCTTTTTTGAAATCCACCAAATTGAAGCCCTCTCACTCACTGCTCCGAGCCATCTGCTTCCCATTGCTGGTAACGAAGGCCAGGCTTTTTAACTCCAGCCTCCAGTTTTGCTGTTCATTATTTGCTGGCTAATAGGAGCTGCTTCACTTGGGAAAATAACTGTTTCCACGTGCAAGCCTGGCCACAACGTGCTTTGCTCCAACTGCTTGGCTGCTGCGCGTGCATGTCTGCATCCGTGTGCCAGATGCAATCAGCTGTGAAACCTGCGCTGTAAAAATGCAAGTGTTTTCCTTTTGTTTATTCCCTTCCTTAATCCTGATGGTTTGGGTGTTTGGTTATCTGCTATGTGAGATGTTTTGTGTGTCGGGTCCTTGGGGCTGCACTGAGGAAGCTGTGCTGAGCGATCCTGTGGATGCAGTGGCTTGAGGTGAGCTGTTCCCCAAGGTGAGAGCTGGGCTTGCTTGGGGTAAGAGAGGGAAAGCCCAGGCTGGGCTTTTCCTGTGGGGAGGAAAGTGTGAGCAAGCCACAGGTCAGGGTTTCTCTTCCAGCATCTGGCAGCGCAGCCCCATCTGAAAGCTTGCTGGGGTCTGGTAAGCAGATGAGGCAGACGGAGAACAGGAGATGGAGGTTCCCAAGGGATTGGTATCTCAGGAAAAACTTGCCTGTGCTCAAAAACTTTAGTAGCTTCCTCAATCTTGCAGGGAGGTGATGGGCTTTGCTTTAACCACAGTTGCAAGTCCAGGCCAGAGCCGGGGTCCTGCCTGTTTGCTGCCAGGCACCACAACTTCAGTGCAGACAAGACTGGTATCTCCTCATCCCACCTTCGCCGACCAAAAAGGAATGGCCCAAAGTCCTCAGGGCATCTCTGCTAGCAGCGGTGAGGTGAAACTGAGCCTTGGGTCCTGCCCTCCTCCTGCCTGGGTATGGCCAGCTGGGCTCTTCCCAAAGCGGGGCTGGTCCCCAGGCTCCTGTCTCCATCACCCTCTTCTCTGAAGGGCTGGGTGGTTCCCAATCCTGCCAACGCTGACCCCGAGGGCTGGATACACCATTTCAATCTCTGCCGCCTTCTCTCCTCCCACCTCTGACCACCACTTCTGCCCCAAATGTTGGGGCAGAACATTAGGGTTATAGATTTCTCCAAGAGAAGAACAATATTTTATAGGTGTAATTTTCACCATTTAAAGTCATGCTACCACAGAATCAATAATTACCAAGAAGCAAAAGTAGTTATAATCTGACACTCCGAGGTTTTGTTCAGCTAAAGGAAAGCAAAGATGTTTGTTTTGGGGGTTGGTGGGTGGGGTTTTTGTTTTTTTTTTTTTTGGTTGGTTGTTTTTTTGTTTGTTTGGGTTTTGTTGTGTGTGGGGTTTTTTTTGTTTTGTTTTGGTTTGTTTTTTTAAAGATCTCATCTCTCTGGGCAGGGACCAAAGAAGCTTATCTGGATCTCTCAGTGTTTCTTTCCCCTTGCATAAGTACCTCGTAATGACTACATATGAACAGCTTCTGCAGGAGGATTTTGTAGTTGCATTCAATCAATGCTAGTAATTATTACAGCATCTATTACTTCTATTTAAATAGAAATCTAAAAAAACCCTGGTGCTAGAACTCAGACCATGTCCCCTCTTTTCCTCCAAAGCTATGTACAGTCCCTAAGGCAATGAGGACAAGTGCATCCCAAGATTGGTCTGGGTAGCAGTGGGGCCTGAAAGGGAAATAAATTCTTGAGGCTTGCGTAGAAGCTACCAAAACCACCATTTGGTACTTTTTTAATGAGGCTTCGAGATCGGAGGCAGCTGAAGTGGAGTTTGGGAGAGTGGGGCTCTTCTCAGGGGACATTTGTGTGGGTTGTGTAATGACTGCCTGCCTCAGTTTCCCCTTTGGGAGAAAGAGTGCTACTAAAAAGCTAGTTCACATGAAGTAGGGGGTGAGATATGTCAGTCTCATTGTCCTGGTTGAGGAAACTTATTTGTTGGTGATGCCAGCTTTGTTTTACGTGAGGGAGCATTTCTTGTCTGTATCAGACAAATTCAAGCAGAAGAACCCTTGGAGGCATCACACCCAGCAAGAAGGGCAGATGTCATTTTTTTTCCTCTTGTGTTATTCTTAATCCCGCCAAGTCCTAGGAAGGGATACAAGCAGATAAAACTTTCTCTGTATGCAGCAAACAGATGTTATTAGAGCAAGCTGGAAATGGTACCTCCTCGCATGTCAATATTTGGCTGGAGGTGATGTGGGGGCGGCATCGATTGCGCTTCGGCTTTGATGCATTGTCACTTCAAGGCATGAAAACCCCTGAATAGTTCAGGCTCTGTGCAGATGTTGGCAGGTGATTATAAATCCATGCAGAGATGGGAAAAGCCAGTCTTTGGGGAGAGCTTCAAAGCTGAAGCTGAAAATATTGCAAATGTTATGAAATATTTCAAAGTCTGTCAAATGGGAGCTATACTTTTAGACTAGGTTAAGGAACATGTGGGCTAATTTTGTAAGACTTTCCAGCAATTCTTGTGGATGGTGGATCCTCTTTTAATCTTTAAATAGCTGCATTTTTCTTTTCATTTTCAATTAAAAAAAAATCCCCAAAACCCACCACCTCTAAGAAATCTGACAAAAGCAAGTGTTTCTCCATACACTTAGTCTGAAGGCAACTCCCAAATGCCTGCAGTTAGTGAATTATACAGAGCCTTTTACTAACACAAATGGGCAAATCGGTCTAACGAGGGCTTCCCAGCTTGTCCCGCATGGATCCTGCACCAGTCCTTGCACAGGGAAGGAACCAGTGCCTGGAGATGGCTGCAGGGAGACCACGGCCTGCTCGCTACTGTCCTCCTCCCCATCATCTCCCATTTTGCTCCTCTTGCTTACTCACCTTCATCTTTTCAGCTCAATGTTTTCCCAGGCGGGAGAGGGATGATCTGCAGGAATGCTGCGCTCGTGTGGGATTGCAGGAGATGAAGCCAGTCATAGATAGAAAGGAGCGGAGGGGGTTTGCAAATTTGGCAGCTTCAGAGAACTAATTATTCTTAAAAATTAAATTTGAATGGGAGACTTTGATTCTTGCGAAACAATCAACCCCCTGGTTGCACGTTCACAGTTCCAGGACAGTTTCAGACAAGGTTGCTGAACCAGGATGAATTCTCTGTCACAGGGAATTAATCCTCAGTGGGGTGAGCTGAGTGGTTTAAATATATCTGAGGTGCAAAATATTCCTGGTCCTGAAGAAGAGGGGAAAAAACCCGCAAGAAGATACTTTTGACCTACTGTTGCTTTCAGGATCATCTCCTGAGATACCTACCTGCTAAAAAAAAAAAAAGACACGAGCTTGTCTAAGTTCATTTTGCAGCTTGTTTTAAGTACTTGAAAACATTCATTAAAGGCAGAGGTAATTGAACAACAGCTCATGCCAAACTGTTGGGTTTTTTTTAAACTCTCCTCTAATGATCTCTTTTAAAATCTGTAGTTTAGCCAGTAGGTAAGTGACTGTCCTGTATTCCAGCTGCACTAACTCATCTTTCCTGGTGGAATTAAAATGTGCCTTCAAAAGAAGGTGATTTTTTTTTTTAACTGATGCATACAAAGCAGGTGGGCAGGAAATAATGTTCTTTCCATACAAAGACTTTTGTGATTTCCGAAAAAACAGTCTATTCACACCCCAAAGACAGTGAAAAGGAAAAATCTCAGAAATCGTTACTGAGTTCCAACTCAGCTTCAAGTCTTTGTTCTTTCTGAAAATGTCACTTTAATTATAAACTGTATTTTTTTAACCAGAATTTTCTCCATTTTTGTGAAGAGGGGAAAAAAACAACCAACCAACCCCCAAACTCTTCCGCTCCTTCAAACCAAGAAAAATTCCTTGTAAAACACCAACAGTTTTGGGTAGGGGAAACCAACAGTTTGCAGCGTCCCTGCTTCCTATACTGCCTCCATCAAGAGGGGAAGCGATGGCACTCCAGTAACACCTTTCTTCTGGCGACTTGGAAGATTGGATTTTGTCTGACATGCCACAGTGCGCATCGCATTGCAATGAGGAGGGGAGGCAGCGAGCCAGCTCTGCAGCTGGCGGGACAGCAGCGTGCAATAAATCTTACGGTAGTAAACACGGGATCAACGTTTTCCACCTGTACTTTTTTTTCCCCCCCCAAGGAAACTAAATTTTTTGATTATACAAAATCTTGTTGAGACAGCTTGCTTTGGAGAATTTGGGGGTTTGATTAGAAATGTCAGGCTTATTTTGCTTAGCATGATCCCTCTTCCTCCCATAGATGTACCAGCTCTCCCCAGTGTCTCATCATCAGCTATTGTCAAGTAGTTGGAGCTGGGACATCATATGAATACTTAGAGTTGTTTTCTAATTTCTCCAGTGTAAATCTGGACATTTCCACAGTGAGACAGGGCCGGGTGACAGTGAAGAGCCAGGACTTGGGTCAGGACTGGGGATCAAGCCCTGCCTGTAGCAGAAAGGGCAGCAGCTTGCTTCCAGTTCTCAGAAGCAAGAAAAACTTGCTTGAGTTTTCCAGTTCAATTCCTCCTTTGCTCAGAAGATGTCAGGAGTATGTTAACATCACTTGGGTGTCCAGACACAACTTAATGAATGCAGTGCTTTACTATTAATAATAGACTGGCGGACTTGAACAGTCCTCGAGTGTCTCTTTACCAACACAAAATTGCTGGACTGTAAATACTACTGCTAAATCCTTCACGTAAAGGGGGAAGGAAAAAAAAAAAAGTGTTTTAAACCTTTGTTTCCTTCCATACTCCACCAGCCTGTTGGAAGAATATAAAATCTGAGATCTCCACCAGGCAAATAACACTGGAGATAAGCTGAGACTAATTGGGACTCGGATGGATGAGGCATGTCCCTGGGAAGGGGGAAGATGAGGGGATGCTGCCCGCAGTCCTCTGCGGCCTCGGATGAATTACTGGACTTCTTGGGGTCGCTGTGTTTGAGGTCTATTTTTCGTGCAGCCTTTCAGCTCGTCTCCTGGGGGACCCCCAGCCTTGGCAAACAGCTGATGGAGGGTTTCTCCTTTCGCTGGCCATTTGCTGGGGTGGTTTGTCTCCCTCCCTGCTAGGAGTGGGTGTTGAATTTACAATGTGAATTTTCTGGTGGCGGGTTCCAGCTGCTGCTTTTTTAATACCTTTCTCTGCTGAATTCAAAAAAATCCTAGCAGGTCATCACAGGGGGGAAACAGGCTCTGGTGTTCACCTGTGACACCAGATTTCTTCCTCTTCCCTGCGCTTGCTGAAGAGCATCACCGCACTCATCAGCCTCGCAGGAGCAGCGTAGACCTTAGAGAGGGGCCTGAACCTTCTTGACCGATGCGTCTTCAGCAGAGCTTCTCCCTTACTTCAGCTGCAAATCACCCACCTTCCAACCATACCCACCTTCACCAAAATATATTCCAAGTGGCCCGTTTCTTGCCATGAGTCAGACCTGTTAACATTGCTTTTTTTTTTCACTGCCTCTGCCCTCCCGCCAGATGCAGCACCCATCTGACTTCAGTCCTGTGAGTCACACCACAGATTTTTGACAGGGAAATATTTATTGCCTATTAGCCGGTGTAGAAGCCCGCTCCACGCATCCCAAGGACCAACACGTCTGCTTCTGCTCCAGCTTCGTTCGTGGTGTCAGTGTAAATATTTGAACAGCTTTGGACTTGCAGGGGAAGACTTTTAGCAGCGTGCATGACCACAGCCAACAGCTCCGCTAATTAAAGTGTAGTGAAGGACCGACTGCTAATGGAGTGCCAAGTGAGACACTTCTGTAGCGGTTTTGTTTCTTCTCCTTTTCCTTTCTGTATACAGAAAAAAATGAGTGGGCTTCTTGAACCTCCTCATTGTAAGCTAATGTGTTACTTGCTTAAAAACCTGTCAAAATCAAGAGGAAAGAATAATAATTTTGATGTTCAACTGCATGATTTTTTTCCCTTTAAACCAAAGCATTGTTTCAAATGATTTCAACCACCAAAGCTTATTTAGCAGAGATTAAAATTCAAATGGGTTTGAGAAAAGATAAAGAACCATTTAGCTTGTTTTAATTTCAGTTGTCTTTGTGGGAGTTAGTGTGAATGAAATAGAAAAATACATTCGGGTATGAGTGGTGGTAGAGAGCAGAAAACTGGAACTTGAGCTGAAAAATCAATGCGTACTTATGTAGCTGTGATATTTTGTTTTGCAGGAACCCTTTATTTAAGGTACTTAAGGAGCCCAAGACATTACAGAAATGATGAAAAAGAGAAATAGCCTGCCTCATAGCAGATCTAGGCCTGTGGAAGTACTGCTGCTTTTGAAGGCACTTTGCAGCATGGGAGCTTTAGTTTGGTCTCTGCACTAGCTTGCAAACCTGATCTTGTAGGTGCCTTCTGTATATTTAGGCATCTAAAGATCATAAGCAAGGGTCAGTGTGCCGCCGTGAATGAAAAAGCTCATTTGGGATTTCATTTTGCAATAGTTGCTAGATTTCTTTTCAGTTAGAATAAAGCATTTCTCACAGCAGTGAGTCTTGCACTTTTCCTGGGTTTCCAAAATGAGTTCATGAGCTTTCAATAAGGGAAACAGTGTGAATCACTAAAATATAATATTTGCTGATGAGTCTTCATTGTGAAGCTCGCTCACAGGCTGCGAGATGCACAGAAACTCTGAAACAACATTTTCCCCTGACAGCTGGTTGCAAACAGAGAGATAATAAGGCTCAGCCTTATTGCTTTCCCTGCCTGCTGCTTGGAGATGGGGGAACGAGGTCCTCAGAAAGAGCCTCTTAAATCTGATTCACAACCAACAGGTTGAGGAGATCTGCAACAGGCTGGTTGATGCTTGTGCATGAAAGGACATTTCCCTGGCCCTGGAGGGGGAATTGGCTGCATGAGTGGTTGCAATCTCAGTTCAGCAGCATCACAAGGTCTCTCCTGAAAGCCCCTCGAGGAGGTTTTCCAACAACAAGAGTTGTTCCCATCTCATCTCAGCCAAAAGCAAGCAGCGCTAATGCTCCTATTTCTGTTTAAATTTCCTACTGTCTGTGCAACCAAGGACACGCTTCAGCAACGCCCGGCGGCTCCACTCCCCAAACACCCTTGGGTGGCATCCTGGGAGTAGACACAGAAAACCAGCCATGGTCCTCGCTGCATCTATGCAACAAAGGAGCTCACAGCTAAGATATAACATCTGAATGTATGCAGATGTTAAGGTGCACAGGAGTTATGGCAATATTCACGGTGTAAATAAAGTATGTAAATGCACTGGTGTTTATGCAAGTATGCTAACAAGGATATGCAGAATGCAAATCTGCAGGGGGTAATAGTAACATATCGTGTATTTACGCTACGGAGAAACCCCAGCAAGCATTTCCCTCCACTTTAAAACAAAAGCCTTATAAAGGGGTAAAGGAGAGGAGATTCATTGCCGAAGTTCGCTGTGTTCTGCCACAAGAAAGGTCAGCAGGAGGATGGGACTCGGCCTCCTCTTCCTCAGCCTGCCATGAGCGTAGAAACCTGCACTATGGGAGCTGGGGAAAGAAATAAGCCTGGGCCAGGTACAGGTAATTAATGAATTAACGCTCCTCTCCTTCCTCCTCCCCAGCCTACAAGTGGCAGAGGCCTGGGAGGGAGCAGAGCTGCATCTGGGTTGAGGTGAGGGTGAAGCTGGTTATTTGGTAGAGATTTTGGCCAGGGCTCATTTAAGCGAATACAAGTCAGGCTCTGAAGGGACAGAGGGGTTTTATTATTGCTTTTTCTATCTTGAAGTGCTGCCTTTAAGCCGCCAGGAAGGTCTCTAAAAGCCTCTGTGGGAGAATAGGGAAAGCAAAGCCTCTTCTCTGAGCAGTGGTAGGGAGTTATTGTGCAATCAGGTAATGCTTTAAAGGGTTGCTTGGTGTTAAAAGTCAATATTCTGTGCAGGTTTCTGCTGGGGGAGAAGCGTTTTGTGGGCTGTAGCTACAGACTGCTGCAGACAAAGCCCTGTGTTGCATCTGGAGTTGGAGAGGTTTACCTCTTCTTCTCTTGTTCTGTCTCCTACAAAAGGCAAACCAAAATTAAATAGGGACTAGTCATCCTGGTGGTGAAAAGTGAAAGAGTCCCTGTTTTTCCTGAGGGTTTCCTTGGAGTTAATCGTGTGATCAGCTAATCCAAGTGCTCTTGGAAGGAGTAGGAATTTGGGTCTAGGCAGCCCAGTTGCATACTACTCGTTAGAGGGCAGCGTTTTTAAAAAGATGGTCTTGGCTTTGGTTCTGTTGATGCTGGCCAGTGTTTGATATCTTTCCAGGGGACTGTCCAGATGCAGAGATCCCTGAAAAAAATAGGTCTTCATCTGAGAGGAGCTTGACTTCTCATCAAACAAAAAATGGTCTTGAGGTGAGTGTTCCCACTTCTGGCAAAATGCAATGCTGCCTCTTTGAATATTGTGTCAAGGCACAACTCTTGGGGGGTGTGTATGGGAGGAATTCCTCTAAAAGTAAGCTGGAAAAGTTTTTCATCCAGAAGTCCATAGAAAAGTATTTGCTATTTTCTTCAGCGTTAAAATTTTTGCTTCTTAAAATCTGATTTGATGGGTGCATGCGTTGTTCCAGCAGCGAAAAAGCTTAACTCTCTTAAATTCCTTCATTTCTTTAAATAATTCTTCTGTGCTTTGTGTATTTTCTAACAGCCCCTACTTCACCAGCCTTTCCAAACAGCTCAGTGAATAGGTCAGAGCCCCTTACAGGCTGTAAAGCAGATGATGGAGATTACAAGGACAACTTCACCCATCACTGAAACGCAGTTAGCTCAGAGAAGGAACGCAACTCCCCTTTGGCCAGGCACCACCAGGATGCCTCCGGCTGCGTGGGACCGCAGGCTGAAAACCATTGATGCAAACAGAGTTTTGGGGCTAGGGGAGATGTAAGCAAGGCGGGAGGCGAGTGAGTGGACTGGAGGTTGGCAGGAGCCCGGGTACAAATGTTGCCGTGGAGCCCGTAAGGAATCCAGTGATCCCATCTATTCGCTATGGAAACCAGCAGCTGGATTTGGAGGATGCACGCTGCATTTGAAACCCGCGCCCAGGCAGCGTGCAGCCAGGGAAGGGCTCCCGGAGCTGGGCTTACAAGGCTTGTCGTGTTGAAATTGTAGATCTCTGCTCCCTGTGAGCTGAGCACAGAGACCTGCAGGAGCATCCTGTGCAGGGAAAATTAATTAATCCACCAGATTGAAATCTCCACTGTGAAATATTCTTTTCCACCTGGGTGTATTGACAGGTGGAGCCCATGGAGTCTGTGAGCAGCCTGAGGATGACAACCAAAAAGAAACTGGGGAGCAAAATAAGGGAAGAAAAACCCAGTAGTGTTTTCTTGAAAAAACTTAGTGCAGATGCTGCATGGGAGTCAAGAGAAATAAACCAAGCAAATATAAGGTGCCACGGGAGAGAAGGGAGAAGTGAGCATTTTTCTAATCCCTGAATTTGACAGCCAGTTTATATGAAATAAGCTCTGAAGGCTCCCGACTTCCCCAAGGTATTTTCTTTCTAAATAGATCTATAGATACACTAATTAGCCAAAGGAGAAGCACAGGAGTTAAACCCTAATCATGTAAATGTGTTGTTTCAATTAATTAATGCACATGGCACTTGTGCTCTAGTGATAGGCACCCTAAGGAAAGACAGACACGAACGAGAATAATCATATTTAACAGTCTACTCCCATTTATTCCTCTAAACATTAATGGTGTCAAACCTTCCCATAATCTTTCTCCATAATTCATTGTTGCTTGGCAGTGCCGTGTTACAAATTAGCTGGAATCACAGACTGGAAATGATAGTCTTGCAAAAAAAAAAAAAAAAAAATGATGTGTTTACTTGATGACCCAGTGAAGGGATGTAAACAAGGGAGAAGCAAAGCGCTATTTTCTTGGTTGGCTGGTTTGGGAATCTCTGCGTCTGGGATGGTGCTGGGACCAGCACCCTGTGGATGGGTGCGGGCTGGGGCCGGGCGCCTACGGTTTGAGTGCTGATGGGGCTTTGCCAGTCTACATGTTCAGCCGTGCAGGGGGATTGCTAGAGCAAGTGGAGAGACTGGGAAGAAGAAAACAAGTCACCAAAGAGTATGTTTTCAGCCATTAAAAATTTTTTTTCCCTTAATAAAGACCTTATTGACCTTCTTAAAACAGCTACCCAAGCCATGGTCCCAGCCTCATGCGAGTACGGTAAAAGATGGATCCAATTTCTACTGTTTTGTACCAAATGTTAGCGTTTCAGCTCAGTCACTGCGAAGGATAATAAACAGGACATGTTTATATAAACCTGAGAGGACTGTAATGTCCTTTCCATGCTGTTTCTGAGAACTGGAAGTACCGTATCAGAATTAAAAGCCACTTTGTTAAGGAAAAGGCACAAAAGGAGTGTGGAGTAAGGCAGGCGAGGCCGTTCGTGGCGTGGTGAGGCGTGGATGAGCCCTGCAGAGCAGCCAGCATGGAAAGGGGCTCGCAGGCAAGTTCTGGCTCCTTGGGGCAAGCTGGGTTTTCTGTTGGCAAGATAAAAATATCCACAAATGGTACAACGGAGGCATCTGTGGAGCCAGCAATTACCTGTTGGACTGAGCGAAGGCTGCTTTTATTAAAAGGCAGGGCACTGTCGGGTTTGTCTGAAGTCTCTTTGGAGAGGTGGGATGTTTGCAGAGGTTGTTCTTGTGAGGTTTTTTAGAGGTTTTTACTGACCCGCAGCAAACATGCCTTTGTCGCAGCCCATCTTGTTGGGGTTTGGAGCTCCAAGGTGAGGAGGATGCGCACGCTGCACGGAGATGCAGGAGCAAAGCCCTTGAGGTGATGGGGCGACCTGCAGTGCTCGTGATCCACGAAGTCCTCTGTGCTTGTCCTGACAGCAACAGCATCCTCCGCCACAAAACACACCCAGATTGATGGTACTTCTCCAGCATAAATCCAATTATTTGAAAGAACTGAAGAAGTAATTAGAGAAGAGGCAGGAGTCAATTAAATAGCAGAGGCCAGCGTGTCACAGTTGTGCAAGTGGGATTTTTTTGGTCCTTTCTATCACATGTAGCTGGTGGACAGGGCTGAGAGCTCCTGAGGAGCCCTGGGGCGGCGGTAGCCCAGGGAAGCTGTGGTTCATGGCTTTTGAGGTACATTTGCTTTTGGCTGCTGTATACCTGACTGCAAGGTACTGCACAGGTCAAGAACTGATCAATACAGCTGTTAAATACTATTTTTGGAAACCTCTTTGTAAACACCCTGCCCAGGGTCTGGGGGCAGTGCTGGGGGCAAGCGCACTTGGAGCTCGTTGGCCCCATGGGCCAAATCCATCTATTTGATATTTTTTGAACCTGTTTGCCTTTCCCACTTGCACCGCAGCTTCCTCAAGGGCTTTCTCCTTCTCCTAGAAAGCAGGCAAACAAAGCTCTTCACAAATCAGTCAGGGTTTCACAGCGTTTCTCAGGCTGATGAAGAGGAAGGGTTTGCAATAACAAAGCGTGAGCTTTGCCCTGGCTCCGCAGCATCGCAGCGTATACCCCGGCCACAACCCGCAATGGCTGAGCCGCTGCGGCCGCCTTGCCGTCGACACCCGTGGTGATGCTCAATGCAATTAGAAGTTGATTTTCTCAATTCATTGCGGGGGGGGGGGGGGGGAAATAATCTGAGTTTTCTGTGACTTTTTTTCCCTCCGGTTGCTACGGTAACTGTTTTGTCAGGCCGTCGCTTTGGGTGGTTGAGTGAGGGAAGGTTTAATTTTGCTTCAGCAAATTAGCCCATTCCTTTGAGTGTGATTTCCTCCGGTGGAAAATTCCTGCTGTAGCTTCCCATCGCTTCGGAGAACATCCTCGTTAAAGATCGCATCTCTCTGATTTCCACTCAGAGCATGAAACCTTTCATTTGCCCATTTACTGGACTGACTGCGATTCATTTCTCTCTTTTGAAGACCCACCTCCAAGCTTGTGCCCTGATGGTTATTTAAAACCACAGTCACCTCTGAAACAAGTCCTTAGTGTTAAAAGAGACTTAAGACCTATTGAAAGTAAGTGGACTGCATGGGAGAAAACCACGAGTCTGCTCTGAAGTCCAAGGACATCAGTGAAAAACCATGGCTGCAGGAATGTGCAGCTTTACCCAAACTAAACCAAACTTGTCTCTGCCCAGTGTAGAGCGATGGTTAACCTCACTGGCAGCTCTTCCTAAACTGATCAAGAACTATAACAGAGTAGTGCTATGTATTTTTTTTTTTTCTCTTGCTGGTGCCTCCCTCCTTTTTTGGGAGTTTAATTGCTCTTAAGCTTAGAAACTTAGTGTTAGTCTCCTGCTGAAATGTATTCACGGCCAGTTTAATGCCATTTGTTTAACTGAACTGTAGCAAGGCAGCTCCAGAGAGGACACAAAGAAATTGTCTTTTTCTGAACAGCTTGAGAAGGAATCTGAAAACCTAATATTAGATGCTGAAAAGACAGGATTTAACTCCTTGGTCTCTCCCTTACGCACAACCCCCACGAGGAGCCCTCCTCGCTGCAATCCCTCGCAGCCCCGTTACTTCCCAGCCACCTGCCTGTTCTCTGTCTTTATCCAAGAGAAGCGTTCAGAGGAAAAGGGGGTGAAGGTATGAGCCCAGCAAGAGGAGAAGGGCATTTTTATACACCGGGCAGCAAAGCTCAAATTCAGGAATTCTGCTCTAACGGGCCATTGTGCGCTCAGCCTCAGGGCTGAAATCCCAGCCAAATCCCCCCTCATCTCCAGAGCACTATTGTAATTTATTACAACAGCTCTTGCCCGCTTGAAAGTTTACATTTTTTTTCCCAGTTTACAATTCCCTTGAGTGGGTTAAGAACATCCTAATTCTTCCCCAGCAAAATTTTCTTAGAAACCTCAGTGCAGACAAAAAATGTGGAGTTTTTGTCTGTTCTTTCCCCCCACCTGTGCCAAAAGCCCCAAGAACTGTTTCTCTTGCTTTCCAAGCAGTCGCGCACCTAATTTACACCCAGTTTCCAACCGGGAAAAGCTGAAGCAGCAAAGCAAGGAGCCCCTTGCCATCAGCAGTGTTTCGCAGGGGTCCCCCCGGATGCAGAGCACCCAGGACCCGTGCGTTTTCCAGGAGAGCTTGGTGCATCCTCTCGCACGGCGTTTCGGTGGCCGCCGATGAGCGATGGAGCTCTGCCACCTTGTGGGACTGTAACCCTGTCGCTTCACCCGCCTGGCACCTGGCGGGTTTCATACCCAAAGGGTGCCTTTCCTTACCTTATAGAAAGTTCAAAAAAAAAAAAAAAAAAAAAAAAAAAGAGACACATTGGAAACCATCGCTAGAAATCCTTTGATTGTGGCTCCAAGATCACGGGGAATACGCCTGATGCTGAAAAGGTACAATTTCACTGCAACCTCTTGGAAGAAATGTGACGTTTGTATTGACTCCGATGTTCTTCCCTGATGGTTTTTGAGTACTCTCAGCGTTCTTGTGCAGGATCTCAGGGGATGCGAGAGGGGCAGGGCAAGGTCTGCAGGTCAGGACTAGAGGGTAAGTGGTATCTCGGGGTGCTTGCTGTTCTTGGGAGGTGGCTGCTGGCCAGCCGAACCCCACACTGATGCGGTGCTGTGGCATCGTGGGGGGGTACCTGCGTGCTGACCTGGAGCTCACACCACCCGTGGGCAGGTCTGGCAGTTGCCTGCCTGTATCTTCCCTCTGCTTCTTCTCCAATGGCAGAAGTAAAACCGAGATAGCTCCTGCTGTGAAACGATGCCCTTCTCAGGGATGCAGCCAGCGGCAAGCATTGCCCAGCGTGATCCTGCCCTGGAGATGCCGAAATGAAGGTAGGGTGAAGATGGGGGAGATGGATGGGGCCCTGCGTGGGATGTGAAGCTTGAAAGAGAAAGGGAACAGGGAGTCCCATCCTTTGGGGCTTACATCGTGGGGAATGAAGGGGCTGGGAAGGAGCCTCGCGTGAGCTGTGGGCTCTGCAGGCAGGTGGCCGTGGTGGCTCTGGCTGCTGGAGGGGGCTGGAAGCTGGGTTTAACCCCCGATCCGCAGCACTGCAGGGGCTGCCATCGGCTGGCGAGGTTTTGGCCGGCCGGCTCTGCCACCGTGCGGCCCCAGGGCGGCTGTGGAGCAGCGAGGCAGCCCCCAGCCTCGCTCCCCTTCCCTGCCTGCAGCACCCCCCTGCAAGCAACAATTAGCATTAATATTCAGATTGTCTTTTTGAGCCTTGAAAAGGCAAAGAAAAGGGAAAGAACTAGCAGGGCTGCTGAGGTTCACTAATTGGCACTTCTCTCCCTTGCCCGTCTGCTCACTCACAGACCGACAGCACTTTGAACATGAATATAAGTGAATTGTCAAGTGGCAGGAGATACTTAGGTGGCTGTGCCCGGCTCTGCCTTTGTTTGTTGATTCGCAGTGTTTAGCTACATGAGTGTGCTGCTGGCTCTAAGCTCCGCAGACGTGGCAGGTTGTCGGTCACTGCTAGCACCAAGCATCGCTGCCGCAGCCCTGCAAGGGACAGGCTGCCACTCACCCGCGTCCCCGAGGCGTGAACATGTCGGAGCTGTGCTAACTGTGTGTGGCAAGCGATGCCGGTGCAATGAATTTTCATTTCAAGGTTCAAGTCACTATTGTATACTTTGATCTGATGCTTGATCAGTGGGTCCGAGGTCCGAAATCTCTTGCTACTGGAAAATGGGAGGAGCCCAGGCAGGAGATGGAGGTACAGAAGCAGGACATCAGGCTTGCTGGTAGCTCCAGTTTGGTTTGTCTTACGTCTTTATGTACTGATTCTTTTTGCCAAGGTTGTTTTGCACTCAACATCCGCTAAAATCTCTCTAAGAGCACCAAAGACAGTTTTGCCTCATAAATGCCACCGAACCACATGTTCAGGAAAGCATGCGAGCTCTTCCTTGGAGCCACCTCTAGCCTTCTCCAGCAGAATTTAGGCAAGTGCTTAAAATCACACATGCACTTCCGAAATCAGGGCCAGAGTGGCTAACGTTTTCAGTGAGTGTGCAGAATGTGCCACCTTCTGCCTTCGCAGGCTGATCGAGAGGGGCGAGCTGGAGCTCCCTGTGTCCACCTCAGTCACGGGTGGATTTTTAGAAGTCCTCGAATTCCAGCAGTCCCTCAGAAGTCCCTCAGGCTTTGAAGATTCCTTCATCCCACATGTAGGACGCTTTTGATGATCAGTTAGGGAGTTTTATGAATCTGATCTGTTGGGCAGCAAACAAATACTCTGTGGCAATTATTCTGAGATAAAACTTTATTTTAGCAGCAGCCTATCTATCTGCCCTGGGAGTGACAGAGATATTCTCTAGTTTCTTCGAATTTACCACCTGGGAAACTTTTCAGCAATAAATAGTCATGAGCTGCTATTCTGGATGCATATGGTTGGTTTCAGAACCGTGTGACAGATTAAAAACAAATAAAAATAACCCTTCATGTCAAAGAACATGTTTCTGATCTCTGCTGCTTCTGCCTACGGGACTTGCAGAAGAATAAACTCCTACAGACTTGATTTGCTTTAAAAGAATATAGTTGCTAGATTTGGAAGAAAGAAATCTGCTCTGATTTTGTTTAGGTGGTTGCTATTGTTTGCTCTGCTCTTTTCAAAAGGGATGAGTCACCACCTGAAATCGGTATGTTCTCATAAAATGTTCCAATTTGACTAAAATGTCAACAAAATTCATTTCCTACCAACTATAGACAATTTGTGATATCAAGTCTCATTTGCGACAACACGGAATATAAAAACACTCCCCTCCCTGCCCCCCCCAACCAGAAGGAGTTGTAATTCATAAAGGAAATAAAGCAAACGAGAGCTTGAGCTAACACCACCAAACTGTAGGATAATCTGCAGGATTATCCTTTAGGTACTGATCTCAAGAAAAAGAGGAGCAGCTGCAGAATCCTCTCAGGGCAAAATAATTGTGTCTGAAAGCTTGTTTGCCAACTGATCTGTATCCAGAGCAAAGAAATTATTTTGGCCTTTGGGGGGGGAGGGGAATGTCAGACATGATAATTTAGTTGGCTGCTGGGATGATGCTGGGAAAGCCTTGCAGCGTGCTGAGCTCTGCCTACCTGTGCATCGCTGAGTTTCCTCTCAAAAAAAAGCATATTTTTTTTTTAGCCCTTGGAAAAGCCATACTGTCCTGTTCCCTTCTTAGCTGTTTCTTGGAGGGAACTGATTTCGCTCTGCAAAATTCTCCTGGCACTGCTGGAAATGACAGTGCTCACACCCCTCCGCTCCTGCATTCAGCTGTGGTGGGGAGGAAGGTGTCCCGTCCCCACCGTGGGGACAGCAGTGTGACATTGGGGTGACCGACAGTCTCTGTGAAGCAGCCAGGATGCTCCAGGGTTGGGCTCAGAGGAGTCAGGGCAGAGCATAGACGTGGGTGATGCCGGCTGCTGGGCTAAACTGAGCTGATATTTGGGCTGGAACTGGGAAATCGGTATTTTATGCTGTGTGTAACCGAAGCGAGGAGGAGCGGAACAGGGCTGCGAGCGGGGGCAGCTGGAGGAGGGCTGCGCTCGGTCGTGCATCTGGGGGAGATGCTGTGTGGTCCCTTTGTGCCATCCAACAAACCTGGCTCTGTTGCGGCCCCGGGGCTGGAGGAAGACGGAGCAGGAAGGAATATTGCCTGTCCTGGAAGTGGGAGCACCACAAAGCCTGCATTGAGGGAGGGGGCTGAGCGGAGAGGGTCCTTTTTGTTGTTGGAAACCTTCCCGAGCAAGTCTGAGGTGCTTTGGAGTTGTCTTTGCTTGCTAAGGGATCCATTCACGGAGCCTGACCTCATTTCCCCCGTAGCACACACCAGTGTGTATTCTCTCCGCTTTATTAATCTGAAAGCGTTATTGCTCTCACATTTGTTTGAACAAGTTCCCCACAGATCTTTCCCAGGTGGGGGCTGTACTGCTCTCTTTCCTCACACATCCCGAAAATAAACCAGCTCAAAATTAACTTCGGAGTCATTTATTACTGTTCTTTTCAAACCTCCCTTGGACTAGAAATGCAGGTTGGACCCCTGTGAGCACCATGCCTTCAGCCCTGCAGCACTAATCCTGTTGCTTGCGGCTGGTTTGTTGCAGTCCTTACCTGGGTGGCAGCTCCCCCAGGGAGACGGGGACCCTGCTGAGCCGCTGCTCGCTCCGGCTCCCACTGCATCCCGGTCACCCGAGGTCTGTGTGACCCCTTGTCGTCGCTGCTTGGCTGGAACAGCTCTGCCCTGGCCTTTCAGTGTGGTTTGAATTCCTCTCTTCCCTCTCCTAAAATGGGTCTGGCCAGGGGACCCTCTCCATCCAGCCCACCACCCCAGGGGTGCAAGGAAGGAGGAACAGCAGATGAAAATCAAAAAGCCCTCGGGGGAGCGTGAATGTGCAACTTAATGCACTTCTGGCTACGCACAACTTCTATGCAGAGGAAGCCAAAGATGCACAGAACAGAATTTTTTGACTCTAAGCCATTAAGTTACTCAGCCATCCTCCTCCTCTCTCCTTTCCTGCTGTGAAAGCTCTGCGTGGTGCCCGAGGAGACGCAGACGTAGGGATTCATCCGTTTGCCATCAGCTAGTCCTGGAAGAGGATTTGCATGAGGCTAAAAATGTCAGTGTTCCCGGAGGAGGAACAGGGTTAAAATCCCATCTGGAGTTTGTAGAGCAGCATTCGGAATTCAGGTAGTGGCACCAAGAGGACACTGTCCCCTCATGTCATCACATCTGACCAGGAGACCAGGGCAGGGGAGCTGGAGACCAGCCTGGCTCAAAACCACTGTGTGAGAACGAGCTTGCAGCTCTGAGGGAGTTTTAGGGAGGAAAGGGGAAAGGCAGGTATCTTCCTGGCCACCTAGCCCTGGATGTGTGTGTGGGGCTTGTCTCTGGCACGTTGGTGTGGCAGAGCTCTCTTCCACCAGGGCTTTGGGGAAAGCTTCTGCTGGGGACACAAAAGAGCATGTTGGAGTGGTACGGCGTGGTGATGGGGACCACAGTCACTGGGATTCCTGGTCTTCCTCACTGAGGGGGGAAGGACTTTCTGCAGAGACAAGTTAATGTTGGAAAATCCAGCTCAGAGAAGCACGGAGGCGGCTGCCAGAAGATGTTTCAGCCACTGTCCTCTCACTTCAGCCAGAGGAGAGACCACCGAACAGGACGTACTTTGCAGCACGTCAAGCTTGAGGCCAGCTTTGAGCTTCTTTTCAGAGCGAAGCTCTTTAGAGCGGGGACCAAACCGCGTGTCCCAGGCTCTCGGGCCTGTGCAGCTCATCAGACCTCATACGCAACGAAGTTATTTCCATCCTTTCCAGTTGGGCTGCTGCTGAGAGCATCCCTGTGCCGGACGCCGTGTCCCTTACATCAATAGATGGCAGCAACTTCCCGGGTGCTGCTGGAGGAGCCTTTCCTCAGAAGAGCTGCAATAGTTATCTGGAGTTCAGCCTTTCTCTTGCCTGCCTTTCCCGCTGGTTCTCAGCCCAGCCTCCTGCCACAACCCAAACTGTAGATGGCAGCAGGAAAAAGATTTTCCTATTTCTTTGTGACTTCTGCTCTGGATAGTATTCTCCTACTAATGGCTGCTGGCCGAAGGGGCCCGTTGGCTCTGGTTTTTCTGGCCAGCTCACAATCCTGTCTTGACTTCAGGCCAAGCTTTGCTGAACGGGGTCGAGAGAGTTTTCTGTGTGTGCTCCAGCTCCGAGCGATCTGCGTGGTGTGTGCGTGGGAGACACCCGTAAGTGCCTGTGGGGGAGCAGAGGGGGATGCTCCCACCAAACTTCACACCGGAGCAGTCCAAAAGTTTTGGTACAAACTGGTGCATTCACAGCCGGGAGGGAAAAGTGGCTGCTGTCTCCTGTTAAAGGAGACAGAGTTTAAGCAATAGTTGTGCTGGCAGAGAGGTTGTGGCACCTCCAGCCTTGAAGATTTTAAAAACTTGACTGGACAAGGCTCGGACATCCTGAGTTAACTTTGAACTTAGGCCTGGTCAGAGCAGAAGGTTGGATCAGGGATATCCAGAGGCTTTCTGTCCTTGTCAGCCTGATCTCCAACTCTCTGGTCTGCGTGTACTAATCATACTCATCTGGGTTAAGGTAACATGTTTTTCTCTGCGTCTGCACAGAGTCTGTTACCCCTTCTTGAGCCAGGATAGATGAGTCTTCAGAAGCACCATCCAGGCTGTTTGACACCTTGCAGATAACTCTCAGTGTGTCCTAGATGTGTCAGCAGGACCCTGAGGCCACATCCGTATGTGTCTCCCAGGTACAGCCACGCCAAGGCTTCCTAAAGTGTTTTTTGAGGCTCTATTTGGCGAATTGGTTTAGAGCTTCACTCTTGGTTGATGTAACGGGAGTTTAGCAAGCTGATGTCCTAAGGAACATGGGTCATTTGAAGTATATACTGCTCAGTGGAGGAGGAAATTTTAACGTGGTACATGTCGGCTAGGAAGAGAAATCAAGATTAAGGTGAATCACAGAAAAAGCTGCCTCAAAATGAGAGCTATTAGCTACTAGAGTAACTCGTGGGGACAGAATATTTAGGCTATTTAATGCACCATAAATTATATAGGGAATTCTCATGCTTTAACTCAGTAGTCACTTGATTTAAATCTGCTTCTCTCCCCAGCTTCCTATAATTACAGCATAGCTATCAGCCACATCCCCAGCCACCTGCAGCGCCTGTTCCTGGTGAAAGGGACTCCCAGATGTTCGACACCTCTCGGCGCCGGGTCCCACATCTATGGGGTCTCTGTCGCGGAGCCGCCGATCCCCGCTCCCACCCTGCCAGCGGCTCTTGAACCGCCCGGCTGCTTTGCACACTACGGCTCTCTTTGTGGAGCTGGGAAAGGATCCAGAGCAGCTGTGTTAGGACCTGTCAATCTCAAATTGCAAAGTCATAAGGAGGGAAAATAATCATCGTAATAATAATAATAAAGTCATCAACTTGTCTTAGCCTCCAACAGAAAAAAGGTTTTGGTTGGAGGTTTGCACTAGTTATAATTTTCTCCAAGCTGATTTCTCCCTGTGATGCCACTATACAGCCTATAAACGATGCTCAGCAAAATCTCCTCTGACATTCATCTCTGTTTACAGAGCTCATCCAAAACAAGAGGCCTTTTCTTCACTTTATTCAGCATCACCACGGCTTGGTTGCCAAGGCATCAGCCTTTGATTCCTGCAGTTTGGCTCTAACCAGTGATGCCCGACACCTCCTGATCACCACGAGCAGCAAGCTCAGCCATCCCAGCACTGATCCCACAGCCGAGCAGCGCCGTGTCCCCGTGGTGGGACATCCACCTCCACCACCTCGCCTTGGTGGGCTCCTTCCTGAGCCTGACATCAGGACCTGCCTTAAGCTTGATTTGTCAGGGGCAAAAAAGCAGGTGGAAAAGATGGGCAAAATGATGTTTTGTTAGAGCTTGTGCATGTATCACTGTTCAACCAAAATCACCTTCGTTCTCCCTGCTGAATGGAAAGGGCTGGTCAAGAAGACCCTGAAGCAGGGGGCCATGAAGCCCTTGATGGGTCGGGCGCAGAGCTGAGGCTCTTGTTAACTCTCCCGTCTGTTCACTCTCCCACAACACTGCCACCTTCACTGACTGATGCTCATCTGTCCTCAGATACCCAGGGTTTTCTAACAAGATCATTTCTGGCTGCAAAACCCACCACCCTGAGTCAATCATTCGCACGAGGGCTGAGCTGTTCTCGGACGAGAGGTCTGTTAGCAGCCCCTCCTAAGGCCCCCGTCCGTGCATTGCTGCTAAAGCTGCCAACATTTATAAATAACTCCGAATCCAAGTCTGATCAATGGAAAAAGATGTTTCTCCTTTTCTGGTTTTCCACCAGAAAAAGAAACATCATCTAAGCAGCGCAGCATGCTAAGGGAAACGAGCGGAGAGAAGCGAGTTGGGAAGGGGACAGACAGAGCATCTTGATGCCTTTAAGTCACTCACATGAAGTTCATTTCTCCTTGTCTGTACAAGGTTGGACTCTTTGCATTTTCATGGTAAATTTGTTTACCGAGCCGTTGTTGAAATTCTGGAAGCAGAGAAAATGCATTTGCTCCATAACCTTTCCGGATCTGACAAGTCCTATAAAATCTATTAAAGCCTTTAATGAAATCCTCGCTCAGAGCCAGCTCCCATGAATGAATGTGGAATCGGAATTTAAATTAAAATGTTTTTGTAGTCTGTGGGCTTTAGCCTTGACAGAAATTAAAGGGACAGTTCACATTTTGGGGGTTGAGGATGGGTGTTTGAATCTCTTTTCCTCTCACTGAGACTGTGGCCAGTTGGGAGCACTCAGCTGCAAGCACAAAACCTGGTGTACTGGATAATTTCAATTAGCAAAGAGTAAATTGCTTAATAGGTAGCACCGTCCTTTAAACAGCATGCAGAACTCTCGTTAGCAAATAGAGGGACGTTGGGTCCAACCTCCCCCTCTGAGGTGCACGGCGCTGGCCAGGCACAACGTGCCCTTGCTGCAGGGGTAACCACAGTGCCAAGGGCACCATGCTCAAGGGCATCCTCAAACATTTCCCTGTCCCTCTGCCATCAGCCACCCGGGGACACGCTGTGGCTCGGCCCCTGAGTCTTGGTGCTACTGAGACGCTTCCAAGCAAGCCTCCGTAAGGAGCCTGATGTAAATCCATTGGATGTGCTTGGCTTTGCATACCCAAGGATTTAATTTCCATATGTAAATACAGGTCTGCATGTGCAGGGGGTATGCAAGCAATTAATTATTTTTGATCTCTTCTGCACTGAGCAAAGCGAAATATCCCACGGTGAAACATGTGCGTCTGAGCCTCAAAAATGAAAAGGCTGCTCAGGGCTTTGATTGCCTTCTCCTAAGCTTGGACCCTGTACCAGCCTAATGCAGCACGGTTCAGGGATGGGCCAGGGCTACGTGGGTCTCCGATACCTCCTTCCCCCAGTGGAAATCTGCCCGGCTTTGCTGGGTTTGGCTGCCCATGGAGCGATGCCACCAGCTGTCGCCACTGCCTCTTTGGGTGTATGTTTTCCAACAAGAAGTGACAAAGGTGACAAAGTCTGCATTTGTTTCCTTACGCAGGTTTGCTTCTTTTCGGCGTATTTTGGTTTTACATTATTTGCTCACAACTGCATCAGCTCTTGCTGTCCCCGGCAAGGAGTCAGCTCTTTACCTGGGAGAAGGAAACCATCCATCCTCCTTTCCTAGGAGCCAAAAGCTGCCCCAGCTCGGACTCCCCCCAGCTGCAGCCGCTCATCCCTGGGCTGGGAGCTGACCAGAGGAGGCTGCAAAAGGTACCTGACTCGCTCCGTTTTGGGGATTTGAGCTTTCAGTTGCTCTTTTCACAGCCTGCAACTCCTTCTGTTTGTGTTTCTCCCTTTGCAAGGGTTATTTTTACCCAGAGAGGCCCTTGGCATCTGTGCTTCAGCCTGGATTTATGCCATGCGATGGACTCCCCTTGCCCCATGGCAGGCTGAGGAGTCCCACCCCGTGTCCAAAAACATGTTGAGGGTGCCTGGTGCCCCATGGTCCTGACCTGGGGTCGAGGATTATTCAGCTGCTTCTTTCTTTCCTTTTCATGAGGGCTGCTTCCAGAAGTGCATCCCCAGCTCCCCAAACCTGTGCCGTTCGATGTTAGGCTCCAGGGGCTTAGCACAGGATGGTAACTGTTATGAACAAGGCATTACAAGAAGGGTTGCAGATCACAAATAGCTGCATAATAAACACATGTAAACAGCCATTTGGTTCACGGCTGATAAACTTTCATGGTCCATTTTATCACTGTGTATGCAGAGGAAGAGGGCCAGCTGTGGACCAGCACTTGTCCCCCTGCCCTGCCAGAAGTTTGGGTACGATCCTGAACCACGCGCTCGTTTGGTCTGTGCTCCAGTTCCTCCAGGCTGGGAGGACAGCTCTGCCTCCAAAGCATGGCATGAGACCAAGGAAAAGGGCGATTTCTGGCACGGGTGATACTGCAGAGAGAGGTTTCGTTCTGCAGGATGCTCAGCACACGAGCAATAGAGGAGGAGGCTCCTCTCCCGCGGAGGAGAAAGCAATTGCTGCTTGTATTAAAACCTCTTTGGGGCAGGAAAGCTACAGTGGGCTGAGCACACTCATGGGCACAGGGATTTTCCCCAGCTTCATAGGAAGCCTTGCTCTTGCAGCAAGGCCAAGCTTGGGAAGAGTGTCTCCAGAAGGGAGGATCTTGGAAGCCAGGAGAAGGCAAGTGTCTGTTTGCGGTGCAGAAAAGCAGGGGAACTCATTATTTCAATGTGAAGTGAAACAGAAAATGCTTAAATTTGTTGGCAAAATGGCAGGAGGGGGGAAGGAAATGCTCTTTCCATGTCGACGCGTCACTGGAAGGATGGTGAAAAGTTTGTTTTGTTTTGGTGGCCGTCAAGCCTTTGCATTTTTCTCCTCTCTCCTTTTTCTTTAACTCAGGTTATTACAAAGCAATCCATGCTGTTTCTAAGAAAAATATCATTACATTTCATTTTGAAAATGTCAAAACAAAATGTTTTGGCATTTCTGAAGTGAAACATTTCATTAAAAATGCTGCATCTGAGTGTTTTGACATTTTTTAAATCCGCTCTCCTCCTCCTCCCATTTTCTCGACCTAAATTTGTTAATATTTTTAGTCCTTCTAAAACTTAATTTTCCAGCAAACATAGTAGTTAAAAAAGAAAATAAATTGCTGCCTTCTGTATTTTGAAAGCTATGAGCAATGGGAAACCTGGGCAGCTGAGGTTGCCACTGTCTTACAACCTCAGTTGTCATTTCCATGGTGCAAAAGGAATGTGTAATCATGTAATTTTGTAATAAGAGTTTTATTCACTTTTTATTCACTTAGAATCATAACGGCAAGAGTTCCACAAGGGCAAAAATTGACCCTGTGGCGGGGAGCAAAGCCGGAGTAGGTTGGGAGCTGGGTAATGATGTTTATGCCCCCTTGCCTTCCTCCTACTCCCTTGCTGCACCCCTAGTTCAAACACTGCCTGCATCGGAGCACCCAAACGGCTGCAGGGAATCATCCTGGTGCTTCAGCCAGGAGAGCACGAGGAGGCTCGAGGGGGACGTGCAGCCCTGCGATGCAACAAGGTGGGCTGCTCGCACGGTGCCGGGTGTTTCTTGCCTGCCAGCAGCCGCCACCACGCTTCAAACCCTCCTGGCGTGCCCTGGGCATGTGGTAGGGCCCCCCTCCAGCCAGAGCAAACTGCTGATGCTCAGAGGCTGTTCAAATATCGGCCGACTCGAATGCAATCAAAAGCTGCCTTTAAAGTGATGCTTTTCGTGCAGTGGAGGAAATAGCTGGCGGGGCATGTCGCTTGTGGCAGAGTGTGATAGTCGCCTACAAAGGCTGGAGGTGTTTGTCAAAGGGGACGGGGAAGCCTCTGAAGCCAAGAGATGCTTTCAAGAGGAGAGCGAGTGAGTGCGTGCTCCTGTCTGCACCCCATCACCCGGAGATGAAAGGATGCGAGGCTCCGCTGTATTGCGTGCTTGTAGCCCCAGCGTGCAGCAATTGCACACCCTTCGCCTGCCAAAGCCTTAGCACTGGCTAAATTAAAATGAAAAATGTAAGAAAATATGGAGTCTTTATATTTGTTTTCAAATCACCTGACTCCAGGAGTTCAGGTCTTGATAAGCATAGCCAATACAGGCTCAGAATAGCACTGCTCACTCAGCTGGTGTCGCTGGATAAGAGAAATCGAATTTACACACCATTTACCCTCTTGTTGCAGCACCTCCCAGTTATCTGCTGGCAGACAAACCAGGACTCCCACCAAGAGGTCCGGCCAGAGGAGAGTCTTAAACCAAGAAGCATCAGTTTTAGGTGGGGGTGATGGAATAAGGCAGTTTTGCTGCTGAAACACAAAGGCAGGCTGGATCCTGCCTGCCCGTGCACGCTGCAGCAGGCAGGAGTGCGCTGGGGCTGCCCGGGTCTTGAGCTCTGTCTTTGCCAAGCCCTGCCTAGTTTCGTGCCGTTTCAAGGATTTGGATGAACCACACAAGGCTGAGCATGTTTAATTTGTGAGCATTCGTTTCCTGGAAAAAATATCCTCTAGCCTTACAAATGTCTATCTGGAGGCTTTCCCAGAACTTCAGGAAGACCCAGAAGCTGCCTCAGCAGTATGAAGTATTGACAATAATCCTAATCTGCTAAAGAAAGATCCAGTTTTTTTAATCCAGATCAGCCAGTTATCTTCATATTAAAAAAACGCCATGCTTGTGCTTGCTGGGGAAACTGTTGGTGCTCTGGCTTGCTTGAGGACTGTGGTCCCAGCTCTCAGCTCTGGTTTCAGCATCCCCCAGGCACGCTGGGCAAGCAGAGTACCCGCCAAAGACTTCCTTTCAATGCTGGCTACTTGTGACTAGATCTAGGCAAACGGGCAAACCTCTTTTGCTTTGGAAAAAAAACCTATTTTTTTTTTTCCCTCTTCTATAGCTGGACGTGTAATTCCCATGTGGTGGAGCAGATCTGGATGTTAACACCAGAGAGTTCCCTGAAAACACCCTGCACCGACGCTCCAGGGGGATGCAGCCATGCTCAAGGCTGAATTTTCCCAGCAAGCACAAACTTATTTTTGCACCAAGATAACCAGCTTGCAGTAGTGGTGTCCAGCTGAAACCCTTGTGGACATGAGACATGGGTGGTTTTTATAGGGGCAAGTTCAGGTGTAGGGAGAGATCCAGGCTGGGACAACCCGAAAGACGGGTTCATTCAAGGGGAAAAGAGGAAAAACTGCCTCTGGTCTCCTCATCCTTTGGGTGATGGCAATTTTTTGACAAATTCAGTCACTCTTCCAGCCTCTCTGGTGACTAGTTGCCTTCTCAGGGCTGCAATGCCTTTGTCCCGTATCACTCTGCCCCGGACCTCTGGATAGATGACCTTTAAAGGTCCCTTCCAACCCCAACCATTCTTTAGCTGTGCTCATCCAGAGCCTGCACGTCTCCTCGGGGCCTTCTCCGCTTTTCTAAACAAACATTAAGAAAAAAGGGCGGAAGGGAGGTGGTGGTTCAGGAACATAAAGTCCCACAAAGAAAATTATCTTCCTTTCACTTGAGTTTTTTTGAAAGCTGCTGGGTTGCAAAGGCAGTTCTGTTGATTGCAGTTTCAGTCCCTGATTATGCAGTAATGGAAGCATCAGAAATCATCAAGCTTCCTTCCTCAATTTGAGTTTGCCCTTCATCCCGTGGTTTCAGGCTAAGGAGAAAATGGTCATTTGGAAGAGGAAGGAGGAAAAAAAACACAATATTGTTTATCTGCCTTAAAGTCACAGCTCTTTATTTGCCACTCCCATTTTACAGCTTGGCCATTTGAAAGATCAATTAGCGGCTGCCTCGTACGCGAGCAATAAAACCTTTCACAGGGAAACTTTTCCCCAGGCTGAAAAGTACTTTTCTGTCCTTCTTACAGAAAGAGGAAAGGCCAGGTGGTTCCTCAAACCAGGAATTCCCAGGTAAGAAGACGACACAGGCTGCGAAGAGGCTTTCAGACGGGCTGGCAGACCCCGCTCAGCGGGCGCTGCGCTGAGGGTTGGCATCAGTGAGAAAGAAATGAGAGTTTTTTGGGGAAAAGCCAGCAGGTTGTTGGGCTGGGGACATGTCGAACTCTCTCCTGATCAGAAGCCGCGAACAGAGGAGGAAAGCACCTCTTGCAACGGGAGGTTTTGGTGATCGAGATGAACTTGCCCATCCTCTCCCTTTCACTGTGCTCATCCTCTAATAGTTGGGATCACTTGGGAGGGGACTAAGCGGTTAAAACAACTGCTTCAGGTTTATTCTCTCTGGGGCAAAAGTACAGTCTCTATTTTAAAGTTTTATAATACGTGTGCACATCTATATACCCACAAGGATTTATAGACATTTGTGCAGATAAGGCTGATCAAAAATTCACAAAACAGGTGCACAACAACTTCAAAACCCAATCTTAGGTCATCACAGCTAAGCAAAGCCTGGGATTTTGGGGTGAGCCTGGAGCTGCCGAGGGTGACTCTGCCACCTTGGCACCTCATTTCTGGAGGAAAGGCAAAGCTTTGGCCATCCTAACATACCTGGGATGCTGCTCCTGCTCTCCCTGGTGCCCTGGGCGGCCAGTGTGGCTGCACCCCTTGCAAAGGCTGAGCACTTCTTTTCTCTCTCTCTTTTTTTTCTTTCTTTTCTTTTTTTTTTAAAAACTCCAATCTGTTTGCACTTCTCCCCCCTCCCCATCGCCATCCCTTTAGGCCTTCTGGGGAAAGAAAGAAACAGCCTCTCTGTTTTTAATCAACCTAATTAGTGTATCTTTAATACAATTAGAGGGAAATTTTACCGCTCCCCCCCTCCCCGTGTATCAATTAAAGCCCCACAGTTGCAGGGTAAATTTCTAATCCATTTAGGACCGTCTCCCCCGGCCTCGCATCCCCCTCCTCCTCCTCCTCCTCCTCCTCCTCCTCCCGCCTGGCAGAGTGTTGCTTCCTCCTCCGTTTTCTTTAGGAGTCTGTTCAAACAGCACATTGTAAGGAGTAAATAAATTACTCTCTGCCCCCTTGCCCTCTCCTCCGCAGCAGCCGGCCCCGTTCCAGGCAGCTGCCCTGATTGTACGGGCAGGCGCGGGGGGGAAGGGGCTCGCACAAAGCCGGGGCTGCGGGGCTGCACGCTCCGGGTCAGGGGGGTCGCGCTGTTCATCCCTCCTTTCTTCTTTTCTTCGTCCCCTCTTCTGCATCTTGCTGGTTTTGGGTTGTTTTTTTTTTTTTCTCCCCAGTCTGGGGGTGTTTGGGGTGGTTGGGGGTTAGTGTCTCTTTTGTGGCATGTAGGGGTTTATGCCTAGAGACCCCCACGGTGGTTTTTCTCCCTCGAGGGTCGGAGCGGGGTGGTGGTGGGTTATGGCCCCGCGGCGATGGTCATGGCTCCTTCTCCCTGGGATGCTGCGTGGGGAGCTGAAGGGTCCCACTCGGCCCGGCTGCCTTCCCTTCACACCACGATTCCCATGCGGAAAAAGCCTTGGTCTTGCCTAAATCTGGAGGGAACAGCCCTGCCCCATGCCAGCATCCTACAGACCATCCAGGCTCAGCACCAGTGGGCCCAGTCCTGCCCTACACACTGCAGTAGCAGCTTGAGGAGCACAAGGTACCAGCTGGTGGAGCGGCACCTAAATAGCAAAAGCGTTTTCTTGGGGTTTGGATTTTTTTCTTGTAGTAAAGACAGACAGCTGCTGGATCTCCAAAACCTCATTGAACGCCACAAAACAAATGCCCAGCTCAGAGACCTACTTAATTAGCGCGTGTTCGTTTGCAAACTCCTTAGAGGGGTTGAGGGCTCTGGGCTGGCATACCTGGAGCGTGGCACCTTGGGGGGATCAGAGCTGGGAGGGAGAAGACAGGACCCGACCTACTCCCCCTCTTTTTGCACATGGGTGTAAGAGCTCGCTCGCAGAGGTGAAGAGCGAAGCGGTGGGTGCTGTGGGGCTGGGTGCTGGCCCTGCGTGGTGCCTGGCCAGCGTGACGGCACAGGGCAATGGCCTGGGAACCCCACCAGAGCCAGCAACTGAGCTGTGCTCCAAAAAGTCCTGCCAGTGGCTCGTTATCGTCAGTGCAAACACGATTAGTAGCTTTCCTGCTGCCTTTTCGAGGTAGACAGGCGAGACTTCCCCTCTCTGCATTTCTCCCCGGCTGGCCCGCAACTACAAGGTCCTGCCTTTATGGATCACCGAGTCCCTGCGCTTTCTTAATGAACCTGCATTTAATGCTTGACTTCTCTGTGTCATGTTTAATTACAGCAGCTGTAACTTCCTCGTTGGTTGGCTTGAAATAATATCTAAGCGCTTCTGAGCTTTAGAGCCTTGTTATTCTTCTATAATTAGAGTTTTAAGGCTGGTGTGAGCCATCTCTATAAAATAGGCAGCCATTTGCCATGCATGCTTATTGCAAGGCTTCAGGTTTCCTGAAGATGGGAAAGAGATGCTGTTATTTAAGGTCTTGCAGGTTTAGGTGGAAGGAAAGGTGGGCCCAGGGTGCAAGAGGTGGCAGCCGTGCTCTGTGGATTGATGGCAGTGGAGCATCTTGCTGAGCGTTTCAAAACTCAAATATCACCAAGGAATAGATACAAAAAAGTTCCTCAGGGTGCACCTGACACAGGAGTGTGGGCTTTCTTTTGCTTAAGGTTGAGTTCTCCTCCTTTCATCCCTGAATACGCTGCTTTTCCCCTGAGAAGGGTTGGGGTTGGGAAGATTTGGGGTCCTCGCTGCCCCTTCATGTCCCCTCTGCTTCGGTCTGTGTGACCCTCCTGGGAATGGGAGACAAGAGCGAGATGGGGACGGGGATGAGCATCGGCCAGTGCGAATGATCTTAGAAACCTGAGGTGACACTGTGCCCCCCCGGGAGACGATGAGCGAGACAGCAGCCAACTTGCAAAACAAGTAGCCTTTTAGGACCTGCCAACTCGGGAGAGAAGAGGGCTTTGAGAGGGTAGAGATCACCCCATTTATACCACATCTGCACTCCCGGCAGAGGGGCCGCAAATGTTCCCTCCTCTCAATCTCTCCCTCTATATTCACTGCCTTTTAAAGAAAGGTTTTTATTCTGGCAAAAGTGAAGGGATTGATGCCTTTTTCTTAACTTTATGTTCGGGTACCTGTGTCGTTCAGGCAGCTGCGGTGGGAGCTCGAGCACGCAGCCCCGCAGCCCAGCTGGAGGGGTTTGTGCCGGCCATAGTGGGGGATTGAGCCGCAGTGACCCCCCAGCTCTGTCCTTGCCCTGCTCGGGGGGTCTGGGGAGGACACGGGGACTTATGAGCTCGGGGATGGCTCCTGTCCATGTGGGTATGGTGGCTTCCCAGGCAATGGCACTGCAGAGCCAGTGCCACCACCAGAGACAAGGTGAGAAGAAGAGCAATAACATTTCTAGTTTTTATTAAACTCATGCACTTCTGAAATTCCCTCCAGCTGGAGGGTCTCATTGCCCAAACTGGGCAGAAAAAGGCACAGCCTGTGATGGATGTCGA
Source organism: Gymnogyps californianus (assembly GCF_018139145.2). Classification (NCBI taxonomy): domain Eukaryota; kingdom Metazoa; phylum Chordata; class Aves; order Accipitriformes; family Cathartidae; genus Gymnogyps; species Gymnogyps californianus. Next base: position 15,512,292 of record NC_059487.1, on the reverse strand, counting down.
GCCACCGCTGGGGTATGGTCTCAGCTGTGGGTACCTGTGAGACGCGAGCCCTGGGGCAACCCAGGTCCCACAGCGTGGGGCAAAAACCTGGGACTAGACTGGGCTGGAGATGTCAGGGTAGCACTGGGCTCACAGGGGCTGGGGCAGCTGGAGACAGGACACCCCATGGGCCAAAGTATAGCAACTCCTCGGCGTGGCTTAGGGCCATCCCGTCGTCCCTTTGGAAAGCAGTTCCTTAGAAGAAACGGCAGCCTGCTGATCCATCCCTAAACTGGGATTAGTCGAAACAGGCAAGGACAAAGCGCCCTGATACATCAATTACACTGTAAACTCTTCCCTGAAGCATCTGCCACGGGCCACATTTGGAGGCAAGATCTCAAATCCAACAGAGCTCAGGCTGAGCCCATGGCGTGGGACCCGGCACTCGCGGCCGTGGAGAAGCTCGTCTCCTCGCCAGATCCCCACAGTACTACTTGCGCCGAGCACTAAGAGGGTTTTTTCCAGCAAGAAGGGGATGGCGAGGAGTGACAGTCTCTGAATTGCAATTTGAAACATTTACAGCCCAGTCAATCCTAATTCATTATTAGCTGTAATTGTTTCAAAGAAAGTGTCCACTGTTATGTAAAATGCAGTCCCAGATGCTCCTAATGGTTCAGGCTCTCTGATTGCTGTAATTTGCAAAGCTTTAGCCTTCCCCCCCCCCCCCCCCCCCCGTAGTTATGATGTGCCTTTTATGAGCCAGTGAGGAAGAAAGAGAGAAAAGCACGCCATTAGAGGAAAATAATAATGTTGTACCTGAAAGGCCATTAGTGAAAGTATGCATCTGGTCTGCGCCCAGCCTGGCCCGGATGCTCCCCAGCACCCGGACGCCGCTTGGGGACACGGGGAGCCTGGGGATGGGGACACGCGGGGCCTGGGGACAGCTCTGCTTGCAGGGAGAAGGGCTACAACCTGGGGGTGCAGCCCAAAGCGATGCTGCACTAACCCAGGCATCAGGATATGTAAATAACCAGCGCGCTTCGCAATTAATTTTGACGATTAGATGCGGGCTCTGTGCGGATAGGAAATCAGCTGGGGTGGAGCAGCTTTTGGCTGGCAAATTTAAGGGGGGGTGATTTTGCTAGTGAGGGGGGTTTTGTCTCTTTTTTGACATGAAGGAAACATCCATTTCTCACTTCATTCCTCTGATGTTGCTTTGTATAAAGGCAGAACTGCAGGGATGTCTCTCGCCGGGGTACCCAAGCTGTGTGCTACGGGGCATTTCAAAGCTCTTATTGCTTGCTGTCTTTTGCCTCCACCTCTGTTTTCAGCTCAGGTGTTTGTTTTAACCTGTCTGTGTCAATCCTGTCACCCCGAGCTTCTTAAGTCCATAATATCAACCTAATTTAAGGAAGGCTTTACATGACGAGACAGGTTTTGGCCCCTGCTGTGTGCAGAGGAAAGAAATGAAGGTTGGTTTGGTGTTTCCATCACACCCTGCCCAAGACCCAGCTCCCACGGAACGAGGCATGATTCTTGGGCTGAGTTTCTCGGTGCAGCTTGCCTGGATGAGCTGCATTAGACCTACGACTGGGATCAGACAGAGAGGCACTTTTAGTGTTTTTGGGGGGTTCTTTTAGGCAAAAAAAAAAAAAAAGAATAGGATAGAATAGAATATTTCAGTTGGAAGGGACCTACAATGATCATCTAGTCCAACTGCCTGAATAATACCCAAAGTCATTGTGAAAGAGGCTAGAGGACATGAAAGCTGAGATTAAGTACAGTGTCCCCCGTGTCCGGCAGATGCTGCTTCCGTAAATTATCTGGGAGTGAAATACTCCATGAATTGCGCTGGGGTTTCCCTCTTTCCCAGGCCAGGCTGGGGGGAGCAGCAAGTAAAGGCCAGGAGGAGCGAGCCAGGGCGGTGGGGAGGGAGAGTGGTGGGAAGGGAGGGCTGCCCTTTCACCTCTGCTCTCCCATTTCTCCTCCAAAACTATCTGCCGTGCGACCCAGCCTCGCCACTTCCCACCAGACAGCCCTGCCCTGGCCCCCTCCCCAGGACCCGCTCCCTCGAGACAGGCTTTGTCTGGGGAAGATTGAGAGGGCTGATGGAGCGGGGCGGCCGCCTCATCCTTCGCCTCCGAGGCGGGTGGTCCTCCGGGGTCATTGGTGGGGGCACGCAGGGCAGTGCGCGATGGTATTGTCTGCTCAGGAGCCTCGGGATGGGCTTTTAACGGGGGAGAAAGGCACATAGCACCCATCCCAACACCTTGCATTTCACAGCACCCATCCCAGCCCTTGCATTTCGCCCCTTGTCCTGGTGCTGGAGATTTCCTGGTGTTGGGAATAGAGGGGACAACTCTTATCCATAGGAAGGCTTTAATATGGGTTAACTCAGGGGCTGTGTGTCCAGCTCTGGCAATTAGCAACACGCATGGGCTTGGAAGCGTCAATTAGGCTCTTGAGCCATTGTTTACTCATTAACACAAGGGCTCTAATTACCCTGACCTAATGCTATGGGGGTGCTGAGGTTGGCTAATCAAACATATACATCCTTCAAAAGGAAGTTAGGGCTCAGTATTGAGTGAAAATGCCCTTTCCACGGCTGAGACCATGTTGTCTGGGGATTTACAGCAACATCACACTCTCCATCCCTGCGGAGGGACGGCGGGGAGGGAGCGAGCGGCCAGGCTGTCCAGGTGTCTCGCACACTGCCGGAGCGGCCGGCGGGGCCAGGATTGCTTTATTGCCTCCCACGTCTGCGGCTGCGCGGGCCTGGCAGCCCTGGCTCCTGTGGGATGTGTTAATGCAGGTCGCGGCATGGCCGGACTTGCCGGCCCCGGCAGGAGCGGGACGGATGCAATGACAGCAGACAGACAGCTCGCCAGCGTCAGGCAGGGCTGCGCGGGGAGGTGGGGGCAATGTGGTTGTAGAGCTTTGCTTTGCAACCCACCGAAATGATGATTTTTGGGGGAGAGGTGAAACACTCTGAACTCCCCAAATCATAGCTAGGAAAAGGATACCGCAATCGTGAGCACAATGGTCACACAGGAACCAAAGCAGCCTTTCTTGTTTGATTTATTTTTTCCCTCCATCTCAATTAACTCTCTTTATTATTTCATCACGGAAATTGTTTGTGCCTTTAACAAACGGGAGGAACACTTGCAAATGCCTTTTTGTCTGAAGGCAAAGCTGCCTGGTGTTACTGAACTTCAAGGGATCGTTCCCTGTTTCCGTTCCTCTCCCTTTCTCTGCTGAGGCAGAACGTAGCATAACTTAAAAGTCAGTGATTCAGACTGCAATTATAACCTAAAAGCACAAATAAAAGATAAGCTGGCATCCTACTGTTCCCCATTTGCATCTGTGTCACATGGGATGAAGGGAAAAATAAAATCTGCTTTTATAAAGTGTTGAGCCAGAGAATCTCGTCCAGCAGAAAGAAGAAAATAAACAGATCCCCTGAGGCACCGGCTGTTTGAGTTGCAAATGACAGCTCGGTTGGAAGACGGACTGGAGGAGTTTGCACGCAGGTTGGCCACCCCGGCCGCGCACGGAGCCGTACCATCAGCCTGACACTGCTAAAAAGCTGCCTTGTGCTGGTTTTTGCATGTCCTGTGAGCACCATGCACCTCAATGGGGGGGTTCCCATTGCTCCCCCAACACTTGCCATGGTTTCCAATGGTGAGGAGGGGAGGTGGGGGCTGCCCGGGTGCAGGGGGGCTCGGTGGGGCCGTGGGGCTGCCGTGGTTTGTTCACCCCCCATCAGACAACCATCCCACGTGGCTTCTCAGGGCCAGCGCCTCTAACATTATCCTCTATTTTGGGGAGCAATGGCTCGTTTTAGCATCAGCAGAGATTTCTAGTGCTCCTGTCTTGGTAGATGGAAAAGTCACCTCCCAGGGTGTTTCAGGTTTCTCTGTTTGCAGAGTTGGTTGGGAACTCGCTGGGGCCCTGTAAACACTTCTTGCTGAAAATAAACAGGGTTTTGAGACAATGGGCTTTTTTTTTTTTCAGAATGTGATGGGTTTCTAACAGACAAAAAAAATCCAAGGGGTAAGGCAGAAGGAGGAGAGTATTGGCTGAGATACTGAAGAAAACCAAAGCTATCATATTTGGGAGCAGAGGGGGCTGTGCTTTGTGTCTCTTGGGCTGGAGGGAACTGAAGCCTGGGAGCAGATTGTTTCCCAGCCAGGTGCTGAGCTGGACACGAGGAGCCACATCAACACAGAAAATGCTCTCGCTTGGTCTCCCAAACTCGGCTGTGTCCTTCCCTACCTCCTGCTTCCCCACAGACCTACCCCAATGCTTTATAAAAGCAGGATTTATTTTTCCCTGCCCCTATCCAAGATCCTTCAGTGCTTCATATACTCATGGCAGACCATGGCTGCGGGACAGGCAGCACTTGGGGATCTTTCCCTAAAATCATGCAACGCTTTACTTAGCGTTTCCATGTCCCAAGCCCCGCGGTGCGGCCAGCCGGAGGGGCTCCTGCCAGCATGCCCGGCCCCGGGAAGCGGAGCAGCTGTGCCGGGGATGCTCTGAACAAAGTGCCTCTCCCGGTGCCGGCAGCTGCGATTTGCATACAGATGCGTAGGAAATCCTGGCGGGTCCTGGTGTCGAGGGGGAAGGGGGCCACCGGTGCGGGCAAAGAGGTGAGGATGGCCAATGTGTGGCCCCCCAAATCTCCACCTCATCGTGGCAGGCTGGGGGGGGGGGGGGCATCAACGAGGCTGTCCCCATGGCCACCCCAGTGTGTGCTGGACCAGGAGCAGCCTCCAGCCCAGTAAGCCAGAGGGATGCAGGATGTTCCCCACGACGCAGCACCATCCTGCCCTGTCTGTCTGTCCATCCTTTCTCCCTTTCCTGGCACTTCTCTTGTTCCTCCTCTTCCCTTCTTCATCAGCCTGTTCTCATGCTTTTCCCCTCCTGCTGTCTTTCATTGAAGATCCAGGGTAATACTTTAAAACGGTGTTTAGATCCTGCTCACTGGCTGTCCAACAGCTCTGGGTGCTCTGCACTCTCTCACCCAGCGCACAACCCCACCTGACTGTGCAAAGGGTGTAAAACCCCGTCCCCACCACCCTCGCACCTTAAGTCCCCATCCCATGCCGAAGGTGGGCACTCACCAGAAGCAGTGGGTTTTGCAGGCTAAGGAGGGTTCAACAAACCCTCCGTCAACAAGGGGAGAAAAACTACGGCCTGTGATCCCCTCACCCCCGCTCAGCAGAGGAACTCCAACTGGAGACTGCCGCGGTCCATAAACAGTCTGTTTGCTTTATTTTAAAGAAAAGTTATCCATCAAATCTGTTTGAATAGCAAATAAATGCAGAGAAGCTGTGAGCGGCCGTGGAGGGTCCTTGGGCAGAAGGGGAGGATGAATTTGTCAAACCCGCTGTTTGTACAGCTGGATCTCTGAGCGTTTTGCAGCATCAAGAAAGCTGAGGCTGCATATGAATGAAACACCGAATTCATCACCCACTTTTTGCGTGCCCTTCCCCAGATGCCGACGGCTCTGTGTTGCCTTTGCTGCCGGACTCTAAACCCCACTTGACGTGAGGCTGGCGATGGAGGGACTGGAAATGGAGGGACGTGTGGCAACACGGGGCAGCACACATTGACTTTCCAAGTTTTGCAAAGGGCTCGGGGAGGTAAAACACCGGAGCCACAAGCATTGCGTCTCAATGAGGAGCTCAGCAACCTGCTCTCCTACCAACGTGCTATTAAAAAGAACAAAACCCCAACACCGTGGAGGTGCTGGAAATGAGACAGCTTCCTCGCCGTCCTTGTAGCTCCCGTTATCAAATATTGTCCACGGCAACCCAAATGCATGACCTCGGCAAACGGCAAATTAAGTCTGTTTATCACGTGGCTCCTTAAGAGGTGCTTGCCTGGTGAATGGCCTTGGCATACATTGAGTGAATAAACCGCCCCATTGTTCGGCTCCTTCAGTCGCTCTGCTCAGTTGACCCATTCAATAACTGTTTGTTTGCACAGATTTCCCTGTACAAGTGCAACAAGCTGAACCCTGGATCTGAGCAGATGTGTTTGGAGTAGGCTCTCTCTCTTCGCTTCCTTCCCATCAAGGTGTATTGTTGCGTCTTTTGAGAGCTCAAGCTCTCACCAGCGTGACTCATTCAGGCAAAATTTCTGTGCTGTTTTCAGGGACCCTCAAGGGTTTCCAGGCATGATTTACCTCTTCGGTGGCCATATTTTGAGCCTCAAACTAACCCAAAACTTCCTCCTGAGAGATTTCTTTATGTTTTATCACAGAGTATCTGTGCATGAGAAAGCGGAATGCAATGGAGCACAGGAAAGGTGTGCAACTGCTGTTTGAAGCCAGAATTGAATCACATGTGTCAGCTTCTCCTCTCTGAGGCTGCTTGGCTCCAGAGAAGGTGCTCTGAAGTCCTCTGGGACTGTGTCTATTGTGGACATCCTTTGCCTTGACCTCGCAGCACTGCGCATCCCAGCCCTTCCCGGCAGCCTGGAGCTCTGCCTGGACTTAGCGATAGGAAAGCCCCAACCTGTACTTCTGGGATGCCAGGAGGGCAAACTGTCCCTGCAGCTTGAACTTTTAATTGGTAAAAAAAGAAATGATGTTAAACCCTCTGGTTAAACCCTTGTACTAAGGCAGACCCCTGCAAGCACCTTTGTTTCAGGAACCCAACTTTTCGGACACGGGATCTGGAGGATTTTCACAAAGATAGCACTTCTCTGTTTGAAAACCATAGTTTGGCCCCTAAATGATCTGATATACAGAACCCACTGCTTGTAGCTCATGTCTTCTACCCAGAAGTAGCAAAGCGCTGTGTAAATATCATGAGTTCAGGCTGATCAGGCACAATCTCGCCTTGATGCAGAGACCCAATGGCTGAAAGATTCATGGAAAAACAGTCTTCAGCAGTAAAAGTGAAGGGATATCTCCATGTATTTTAAAAAAGTGGGTAACTTCGGGTATGGAGTAAGGGCACATCCCTCAAAACAAAGAAACTCTGGAGTGTGTGATGCTGCTGCCTGAAATCAAAGTCAGCTCGAGGTTAGCTAAAAATACAGCAGGCACGTTCTGCGGGACTGTGGATGCCAAAACCCAATAAGCTATTAAAAGTTCTGGAGATTTTAAATCCTTTTTTCCATTGATGTATCACATGAATCACAAATACCCTCAAACGAGCCATTTGTGCGTCTCCCTCCAGACGGAGCTGACAGGGGGATAAACCAAACGCATGCAAATATTATTTCAGGGCAGGCTGAGATTGGATGGGGTGAAAGAGAAAAGTTAAACATAGAAGCATATTTATTTCTGCATAATTTTGTCAGCTTTCTGCTGGCAGTGAGAGACTAAACTTCGGAGGAGCCTGACCTCTGGATTATCTGAGGGAAGACATGTGCTCGCTGTTTCGGAGTCACCATCTGTGAGGGAGATTTCGGGGAGCGAAGACGTGTGGCAGGGAGACGGCTGCATCAGCCCAGCCCGGAGAGGAACCACCGGGACCCTCAATTCCTGAGCATCCTCCCAGCCCCGCCTGTGCATTTATCACCGCAACGAGTTTCTGCTTGACAGAGGGGCTCGTCAGCTTTTCTATTTCTTCCCCACCAACCCTCCAGCCCAGCTCGGGGGGACTTTCCCCCCCGCTCCTGCAATCAGCCCCGGCGGGTCCATTTGCTTTTGTCTCCCATTAATTGCTTGCTACTTTTCACTGCCTGCTCCTCCCCCTTTTAAAGATAAATTTTAAAGCCCGAGCGGGGTGGAGAATGGCTGAGCCCGCTGTTATTTTTGACATTCGCCCCGGTGACAGCTGGACCTTGCAAGGCTGGGGCCGTTCGCACACAAAGCCTATTAGCTGTGCCCACTCACTTAATGAGGCCTGAAGTCTGGAAGGAAAATTTCCTCCCCGAAGTGTGGCAGAGCCCTTTGTCATTGTAAACAGGCGCTGCTTGCCGAGCCCTGCCTTGCCTTTCTCCTTCCTGCCACCGTGGCTTTTCTATTTACTCAGGAAACAAAAGCGAAGCCGTGTCAGCGTGCAGGGAAGAAAATGCACCCAGCTACTCGGGTTCACACGCATGCACGCACACGCGCGCCCGCCTCTGCCACCCAGCTACCTTGGCCGGGGCTCCCCGGTGTCACCGACACGAAGGGGATGTCTGGGCACGGGCTGTGGGACAGGGAGGGAGGGATGCACCTGGGATTTGCAGATCCATAGGAACTGCTCCCTACAGGAACCGGCTGTACGGGTCAGAACAGCAGTGGGAAGAAGAGCGGGATGCTTCCTCCAAAATCCTTTACCTAACCATAGTGATTTGGGGCTCCAGAAATTCCTGCATTAGCCACAAAGTCAGTTTTGAGGGATATTTTCTTCTGTGAATTTCTCTAGTTTTCTTCTGAATTTGCATCGTTTTTTTCTCGTGCAAGGAGCTTCCTTCTCAGCTCTACAAATAATTCACAAAGGAATATTTCCTTCTGCCTCTTTTGAATTTGCAGCCTGCCCAGGTTTGTTGCACCGTAAGCCCCAACATGTCCCATTTTATGCTCGTTTACAATGGGAGTCACTACCCAACAGAATAAAACCGTAAGTGCCTATAAAGCATTTTAGACATGGGAACACTCTGGGTGTAACTGGTAGCACACGTTTATTGAGACTATTAGCAATATGCAAGGAAAGTGGAAAAAAACCCAACTGCCTTCCCTGAGCAAGGCCACCTCGCAGATTGTCCTTCCTTGGGCTGAGGGTGACCAGTCACTTGACATAGACCCTGTCACCAAGGGCAAGCAAAGTTACTAGGATGAAAGCTTTGGAATATAGGTCTCGATTTGATTAAGAAGATGAAATCTCCAGGTCTCATGATTTGCAACATAACCTTCAATGTCGGCTGGGTGTAAATAAGAGCTGGAATATCTGCCCGGTCTTCATCCAGGTTGGGCAAGAGCTGAGAGGTGCGAGCTGTCTCTTCTTTGTAGTGTCACTACCAAAGCCTAAAGAGCATTTAAATATCCTGCTTGGAGCGTGTGCGAGGGCAGGCTGAGGCTGCTGCAAACATCACAGCCTGCACGGCGGCGATTTGCTTTTGTGGTTCAAGTGGGCAGAGGATGGCTTGAGAGCTGGACCTCGGAGAACCTCCTCATGCTATCGCTTTCCTGGGCTGCCCCTGGCGAAAACTTCCAAGAGGCTTCAGAAATGCAGCTCCCAGCCTGCAACGTCTCTGTCTCTGCTGGCACCCCTTCCCCCGCTTCTTTTTTGTTCCTTCTTCTCCAGGGATTTGCTTGCTAGTTTTTAAATATTTGCATATTTCAGTGTTTTCTTTCTGTTGGTAACCAAGGCTGTTTGGTAAAAGCTGAGACATGCTCTAAATGTAAGTCAGGCAAAAAATTACCTTTTTTGTGTGCTTTGCAATTATCACAGCAAAATGATTCCTTTCTTCCTTCCATAGTCAGTAATTTATTTTTTAACAGAAAAACTAAAACGTTACTTCAAGAACAGTGGGTTAATGCCGTTCTTATTTTCCCTGTGAAGTTAAGCTGGCTTCGTGACTGAAGTGTTTGTCTTCAATTTGTAAAATTGCTTGTGGGTATGTCCCACTTTGGGAAGACACAAGAGACATTCACAAGCAAGAAAATCTCAGGTTCCAAATTGGTTGTTTAGTAACAAAGGGAGGGAAAAGACCAACCTTTATCCTGAGTTTTAAACTTGCCTTTGCCAGTGTTTCTAAAGTGGCTTTTCCCTGTTTGCTTCATAAATCCTAAGATGTAAAACCGACTGTCTCGGGAAATACACAGTGATCTTTGATCACCAACCTCAGCATCTCCTGCTTGCTCCTCCGGTTCCCTGCACTGAGGCCAGCCCACGAGCATGAGGACTCCTGCACCCTGCCTGTGGCAGCCTCTCCTGAGCAATGCTTCATCAAGGGATGATGGAGAGAGAAGCGGAATAGATAATGTTGATGAGAAGTCAACAGTGAGAAGTCAGTGAGAAGTCCTTCCCTTCTCACAAGTCATGGTTGCCCTTTTGGCCCATTTGAAGTTCAGCCTGTTCTGGGGATCAGGGAAAGAGATTTTCTACTCTCGCTCGGCTTTGTGTGAACTGCTCGGATTGCCACAGCTTTGGTGGAGCTCCTTATTGACCATCCCAACTCCTGCTAGCTTGGGCCAAGACCACCTCTTTGCAGCAGCTTAGTCTATCTGATGGGTAGTCAGGTCTTGAGAGACAATGATGATTTGGCAGTCCAAGTCTCCCAGTTTAATGAGTGTCCAGTTCAGGGAAATGTGTGTCAATGCTGATTGCAGGGTAGGAATGTGAAGGCCTGGGCTGTAAGAGCGATGCTAAAGTGTAGCTTTACCGGCTGCTTGAGCAAGCTTTCCCGATACTCTCTTTGACAGCTCCTGCACGTCCAGCACACGTGAAAGCCTCTCAGTCACATTTCTCCATAAATCCTTGAAAATTTTCCCTAATGGCAATGGAGAACCTTCCTGTTGCACGCAGTCATCTTGAGTAGGGCTGTTCTGGAGAGCAAGGAGCCTGCTGTGGTCCCCTTTTCTTCTTGGGGTTCTGTGTAATTTGGGGGGTGGATTTTGACACGGAGAAGTCTGCAGAAGCCCCTCTTCCCTCTGGCATCATCTTGTCCCTGTGCAAGGGGGTTAGGACATGGCAAAGGAGCCGCAGAGATTGGGGAGGATGTTGTGCTACAAACCAAGGTGGGGGCCAGGAGCCTTTCTCCATCGCTGTGGCCTCTTCATCTCAATGTCCTTCTAATACCTGCTAATCGGCTTTTCATTTGTAGGCTCCGTTTTAATTCACTCGTGTTCATACCTCCGACATTAAGTTGGCAAGCTTGCGCCTGTGTAAAAGCTGTAAGTCAGGACTGGGCAAACGGCTCCAGGAGTGCCTGTGAGCTTGGCGTGTGTCAAGGGGATTTGCATTTTGAAGGCGGAGGTAATCCCTTTTCTATGGTCCGCGCTTGTAGGCAGCTGCCCCAGAAGCATTTTGCCTGTCCTCTCCTCCACCCTCCCTATCGACGGCGATTTCAGAACAAAGAGGGTGGCGGGTCAGGGGTGGGAGCACCAACCTGGCGTGCAGGGGACCTGGCTCCAGCCCTCTGCTCTCATACAGCCTCCCAAGGTGACCCTGGATAAGTCCCGCAGACTACATCTACACGGGCGCCAGAGCAGGCTTACGCACGCTAACACCCAACCCATCCATGAAGCTGGCCTCCAGCCCAGCTCCGGCTCCGGTGGCCAGCCCAGGTCAGGAGAGCTGCTGGGAGACACGGCTGAAAACGAGTAAATGCATAAACACCTTACCAGCACTTCCAACCAGCCTTTTAAAATTTGAATTGCATCTACTCAGTATTGCTGGGGCTGTATTTTGAGAGCTCTGTGAAAATCTGGGCATGTGTTTCTGCTCCTCGGGTCTGCAGAGCCTTCTAAATAGCTGATATTGAGCGAGGGTTAGATTTCATATCATCTCGGCTTAAAGATGCACTTACTGCAGAAGTTGCTCCAAGGCCAGCAGCTGACAGAGGAGGTGTCCAGAATCCCTGGATGAGACCACGATTTTCAAAGCCAAATGCAGGATGAGGATACTCAGCACTCACTGAAATGAATAGGAGTGTTAAATCTAAATATTCAGTTGGCCTTGCCAAGTGAACAAAATTCTTGTGAACATCCCTTTTGCCACTATTTCATTAAGAATATTAACCTCAAGATGAAGAAAGTGGGAGAATTGAATGCCGAGAAATTTGGCTGGATTTGACTTTTGTGCTTCGTTTACAGAGTCCAGGATGATCTTTCCAAAGTAAGGGTGATGATTATTTGCACCAACCCTGTGCAATTACTGTCTTTTACACAGTTGTGATGAAGGGTTTGGAAGATGAGGAGGAGTTTTTAGGCCATTTCCAGCCCCTTCTGTGTGACTCTGCAGTTACCTGCCAAGACACCCCAGGACTCAAAGAGGCCAAGCTCCCTGCTCACCTCTTGTGGAAGAAGGAAGACCTGCAACCCCAATTTCTGGTCCATGAATGCTTCCCTTTCCAACAAATCAGCATTTTCCAATGATGAGGGGAAAATGTTTCCCTTAGAAAACCTCCCATCAACTTTACAGCTACAGACCACACCAAGTTCTTCACTAGGTCATGGAGGTATTTACAGGTGTTTCGTCTCTGACCTCTCCTCTTGGAGTGGGAAGACTTGCACCAAAGCAAGCAGTCCTCACCTCCATGTCAGTCCTGGGGAAAAAAGTCCAGTGCTGACAATCTTTGGTGTGATTATTTCATATCACAAGGTTGGCTGGGCAGGTAGATGCTGCCAGGGCAGGGAAACCACCCAGCACAGCTCAGGCAGGTGGGCTTTTGTTGGCCACACAGGAATGCAGATTTCCCCTAAGCGGGGAAGAAAATAGAGTTGGGTTGCATTCGAAATAAGGCTCGTGCAAAAATTTGCATAATAACATGTAAAAAAATGTGATGTGAAACTAAATATAGTGCAGTGCTATTTTACCAACCTCTGGTTAATCAAAGTTAACTGCATTATAATGTAACGTGCGTTGTCTCACTGCATATCAAATTTCCATTCTTCCAAACCATTGGTGTGTTTCTGAAAGGCAGCTCTACAAAGAAGTACAGTGGAAAACAAAATCCCAACTATACTACACTTCAAATCGCCAGTAAACTTGCTTTTATACTGATAAAAAAGTTTTAATACTTTATTTTAAGTCTCACCTCGTCATTTGAAGCAAACCTGGGTGGAAGGGTTGGGTGGAAGGGCTAGCAGCAGGAAACACCCGTTTCCAATGCTCTGGAAAAAGCCAGATTTGTCTGTCATGTCTGGAACAGACATACAAATATTTACTTGAATCAAAACCAGAATTTTCTGTAGAAAGAAAGAATGTTTTCAGGTAAAGCCTTTCAGCTTGCCCTATTTAATCTGCAATGTTTTGAGTCTCTCAGAGGAGTGTTGTCACTACGAGCATTAGCCAAGACCGGTCCTACAGGAAAGTCAGAAAAGAAAGGAGCACCAATGTTTTCTTTGATTTTTTATTTCTTTCTGTTTTTTTTTAAGAAACTTGTCCTCTAAATCTCAAAGCTTTCCTTTTTCTCCTCCTGCAATTTCTATCATGAACTGTGATCTCTGTCCTACCAAGTTCTTACTGTGGCTCCAAGGCAGTATCGTACGTATTTCTGTGTAATCTTGATTTAAAAAGCAGATGTTATATTGCAAATCAGACACCGGGCTGTTACCCCGTGCAAGCCTCGCTGGCCTGGTGAATCCCAAACTCTTGTTAATATTCATCTTGGAGCTAACGGCGGCGTTGAAGGCTCCAATGGGCTCCGTTGCGTTAGCTCCCATACAAACACGTGTGAAAAACACGCGGGTCCCCGTGTGCCGAGCGAAGCTCTCCCCTTTTTAAGCCGACAGTCGATTGACCGCCCTCACCCAGGGTTTTATGCCACGAGGACCGCCGGCGTTCGGCACGTTCCTGGAAACACCCCGCTCTCCCCGCTCAAAGCCCCTGTGGGTTGAACTCCTCCACGGCTGCTGTTAATAGGTTAATGAGACCCTCGTCTGGCGGAGTTAGAGTGCCTGGCTTTCTAAGATAAAACTATCCAGCGACATTAGGAGGTTGGGCCTCTTTATGACTGAACGCCATTCATCCTGAGTACACAAGAGCTCGCAAATTTAATAAGCAGAATCCATTTCAGCCCCGTGGCCTGCCATGGCAACAGGAGAGAGGGGCTCCAGCCTCCGCTGCTCAGGCATCATTATCTCCAGGGCCATCTGCTCCAGAGAAGCACAATCCCAAACTCATTTAAATAGAGCCAGCCTGAAATATGTGACGATTTTTCCCAGTCTCCCCCTCCCCGCCGGCTCCCCCCCCCCGCTCCCCGTGCACGGCTACACCTCCGCACACAAGCGGGAGGAGATGTAATATTCAAAGGGTGAGGAGAGGGTACGGGAGATAAGATTATAGCGATAATGAACTGAGGGAAGGCGAACAGGGAAGGGAGGAACTTTCCTCCTTTGGCTGCCGTTCCCCGAGAAAGCAAGAGGTTGCAATAAATTATAAATGTATTTTTCAAATCATCTTCTTGGAAGAAACATTTCATAAACAATGATTCATCACCCTCCCCAGGACTCAGCCCCTCTGGAACAATTAAGCAGTGAAGAAAACTAACCCAGCTAATTCATTTCTTTCCCTGCTTTCTGACTGACGGTGCACTGTCCTCATCATAAAAGAATACAATAAATTACCGTGTCCCTAAACGTGTTCACCCCTCCTAACTGGGGACATTCTGGAAAGCAAATGGGAGGGGTTAGGGGGAAGGGGGTTCAGTCCTTGTGGAGCTCAGACGATTTGCACCTATGCACGTGCTGCCTCGTGTTTAGGGGCTCCCAAGCCAGGATTTGGGACAGGGATCCATAACACCTCGCAGAGATGAGTGGCCTTAAGTGCAGCCTCGAAGGGGAGAGGGGGGGACACGGGCTTTGACAGAGGGACAGAAACAAGAAGGTGCAAAGTTGCACCATGCCTCTGCTTCTGCACGAAGTCATTTTTAATGCATCTGTTTTATTTCAGATGTAACTCACCGCTTGCAGGCGCGGCGGCTGCAGGAGCTGTAAGGAGCGGTGTGAGCCAAAGCGGGGGCAAGGGGGGACACCGGCGGGTGGTTTTACAAGTCATTGCCCCAACAGTGTGTAAAGTTTGAGGAGCACTTCAGGCTGTAGCTGGGAGGAGATGGCCAAGAGCAAGGACTGGGGAGCCCCAGGGAGACATCCTGGTTGGCACCCAGGCTGGGAAGGGTGCTTCTCTGCCCGGCCGCTCCACCACGGCTCTGCACAGTGGGAGACATGTCGCAGCCGGAGGGGAAAGAAGTTACTGCAGGAATTTCTGAAAGATGCCATTTCTCATTTGTTTTCTGTCAGGGTCTTTTGACCTCCGCTCGCTGGGTCACAGGAGTAAATCCGTCATGGGTTGAAAGATGGGTTTCCTCCACCGAGGTGGAGGCAGCGCCCATCTGCTGAGCATCCCTGCCTCTCCGAAAGTCCGTAAATGTGTCTGGAAACCCTTGCCCTGTTCTCATGTTTCTAGGTCTGCAGCACGCATACACCACGCAGCATGAGCACACGTGTACGTGCACAGAGGTGTCGAGGCTGCGGGTGGGATGGGCAGCCACAGCCCCGTTAGCTTTCAGGGCAGGATTATACGGAGTGAGGCTGCAGTACGTCAACGAGATCAAATGAAAGTGTAGAAATGCGTCTGGGGGGAGGGTGAAATGAAATCATATATATTCATTACATTTATTTAGTGATGTTAAGCCTCCCAGTGCCCATAATACCCTGTATACGCCGTCATCATTCACCTGCAGCGGAGGCAGCCACCTCTGGGAGGGAGCGTGGCAGATGGCCAGAAAGCCAGCGCAGCATCGCCGAGGCGGGGAGGTGATGAATGCCTGCAAGGACGGACATCTCTGCCCTGGCCCCGGGGAGAGCTGAAGGAGGCAGAATGGAATTATACATCTTGGAAATTGGAGGTTTTCCACCATCGACTGAGTCCTGGGGTATTTCAGTGTCTGCTTCTGCGGATTTTTGCCAGAGTAGTGCTTGCTCCTGTGAAGAAATCGTGGTTACCGTCGGTGCCCATCCCTGGGCAATGCAACCATACATGCGCAAGACATCTTGGGTGAGCAAGGTGCCCAGCGTCCCCTCCTGGAGGCTGAAATGGCTTTGGTCACATCCCTTACGTTGCGCGGATATAATCTTTAAGTGTTCACTAACTCAAGTTGTCAAGTCATTGATTAGGAATGCAGACTCAGCAAACCCCGGGTGATAAATAGCGTATGACATATGAACTTATATAGAAAGCCTCTATTGCTTTGAAATCTTTTTAGGTTGATAAATTGGAGGATCTACCACAAAATCCATAATAATGTGTTTTTCTCCGTAGCTCAGTTAGAAATGATAAGGTACCAAATGTTACCGGAGAGGAATAAGCTTCAAAGTATTTGCAGTATTTTAATTTATTAAATCTGCAGCATAGTTGAAAAATTCATAAGAACGGTTTCGCTGCAAGTTTCTCAACTTTTTCTTTTCCTGGCCTGGCTAACACCACACGAAGACCTGAACCTAACCAGGCCTTTGAGTTCTCATCCTAGGCAGAGATTTGGCCAACAAACAAACAAACAAACAAACAAACAAACAAAAACCCCTTATGAAGACACAAGTTCAACTCCTGTTTTCTTCTTTAGAGGAAAAACGATTTCCTCCAAAGAAATTTTGTACCTCTTTATCCCCTCATGTAAATCAGTTCCCCAGGAACTGATATTCACGATAACATGCAGTGTCCACTCCAGATGAAAGGAAAACCAGACGTCTTCACAGACAGACTGATGCCGCAAACTCCATCTGATCCTCTGTGAAATCTCAGCCTGGAGTTTCATGGACACCCTTTCACCAGCCAGCCTAGACTCTTGCCTTAAGCACATGCATTCAATTATTTAGCAAGGAAAATGGGCTCCTGTAACTAATAAAATATCTGATTTAGCCCCTTAATCCCATTCTAACGTCTTTAAACCCGTGCCAACACAGGTGAGACCTCTGGGAGAGGAAAGCTAAATATTGCTCTCTGCCTCGTGGCTTGCTTTCAAACCTACATTTCATTCCATCTCTGTTGTTCAGAATTAATGTTGCAAGGAGAGCGGCAGAGAGCTTTTCTAGGAAAGCATGGCAAATGCCCAGCTCCAGCAGAAACCAGCCTACCACCGTGCAGATCCGCCGGAACACGGGTAATTCATCCCGAATGGCAAAGGCTGGGCTTGTTTTTTTGAAACGCTCATCTGTTAGCAACATGAGAAAACCAACTCATGGGTCAAAGCTCTCGGAGCAAATCTTTCTGCCTTATTTTTCAGCTTTTAAGAGATAAAGCCCAGCAGGTGGGAAGGAAGAGATTGAACAGGGCAGTTTTTCATTCTTCCATAAGCAAATTCTTGGTCGCAATCTTTCCAGCTCCTGGTGCGGTGGCCTAACGTAACTAGACAGCACAGCCCGAAATCTTTCCTGCATAATTGTGTGCTTCACTGGACTGACACCAGGAATGAATTTAGCTCACCCGAGGCTCAGCTGGACATGGGGTGGCTTTCGAGGAGCTTACGCTCTGTCCCAGCGCATCGCCCCTCTTTGATTGATCACCTTTTCTGCAGACTCTGACAAGAGGTATGAAATTATCATTAAAGATGCCCCTCAGAAGGGCTCCAAGCTGTTTTCTTATCAGATTTGCACTGTAATGGGAGGAGCGAGGCAACTAGCATCTTCCCAGTCTAATTCTGCAGCTGATGGAGCCGGCTGGGGCTAAAGGGATGGCATGGAGGAAAACCTGTGCTGGGAACAAGGTCTGGGCAAGCCCAGGAGATCAGCAGATACCGGTGATTTGGCTTTAATCCAATACATCTCAGCTCTCAATTTTGATCACATTAGGAAGAGTTTAAAAAAAAAGCAGGAAAATTTGACATTTTCTGACCAAAAAACCCCAAACATTTGGATTGCCTGTAGTGAAGAAGCATTGGGTTAAAAGTCCAGGAAAATTTGGGGCAGGCTATAGTTATAAATGTACCTAACGTTCTTCCCGGTATCTATTTCACAGGCAGCCTCATTTTCTTGCATATTTTCTATTTTTATTTTCTTTAATGGGTTTCAGCCGTGATATTTTTAAGAGCGCTTTTCCGTGCGTAGCAGCTGCCATTGCCACGCTGTCAGCCCGGTTGCCATGGCTGATACGCAGGGCTTGTGCCAGAATTTTGTTGGTCAACAAGCCGCTGTCAGCGCTGTTGGGCAGCGTGTTTCCATAGCTATCCGTGGAGAGGGGCATCTTCAGGTGATGCGATGCTGAATCTCCTTTTTAAAGGACTCAGCCTAAATGCACTTGCAAGTCTGTAGTCTTTAATGTGACTATTTAGCACCCTAACAGCTGAAGTCTCTCCAAATTAGCCGGAAAAGCAAGTGCGATGATTTTTAACGCAGCGCCGGTAGAGCAGCTCGTTTGTGCTAATCAAAAGGGAGCGATCAGCTTGAAAATGTCCCTTCTTAATTTAATTCATGGACTTCAAAAATAAGTTTCTTCAGATGCAGGTGCCTTGAGAACATCCGTTTTTAAACTCATTTGAAGTAGTGAATTCCTCTCACCGGACTTAATTAGGGACAGGTATTAAAACAAATCGAGGAAGAAGATCTTAGAAGAAAAGTGGTTTTATTAGGTAAGGACTGTAGGGCTTTTTAATTAATGCCAGAACAGCTGTCCTTAAACTGTTTCTCTCTTATGAGCAGATTATCCCAGCGAAGGCTGAGAGGCCATGGAAAACAAGGAGCAAGTTCTGGTTAGAGCTTCTGGTCGCCGTCTGCACCACTGTCATCAGAAACCGCGGAGCATTTGTCTGGTCCTCCCTTGGATTGCAGCATATTTCTGTTTTGTTACAATATAGACTCATCCCAGTTTGTTTCTAAGCGAATTGCTTTTTTGTTCATATTGCATATTCCCTAAACAGTCGTATTAGTGGTGACAGCATGTCATTTTGATGGTGTTATGACAGTATGACGCCAAACTAGTATTAACATAACATTTCTTTTTAGATCTTGTCTGAAAACATATTGTTCTCCCTTGCCAGCGCTTCTCTGTTTCTCTCACCCTTTACCATGGGTTCTGGGTTGTCTTTTTTGGTTTAACTCAGTCGTTGCAAGCAGGCTGACACACAGCCTATACGGAGGCATTTTGCTGGTCATTCAGGTGATGAGACCAAGGGAGAGAAGAACAAACCTGTTTGCCCAAGGCCATCCAGAAGCCTCTTCTGAGGGAAAGCCCCAAGCCCACGTTCCCCTGGCTGACATTCTCCTTTCTCTTATGCTTCACCTTGCTCAGATTTATTGAGTTTAGATTTATGAAGTTGAGGTTTCAGGATCCCCATTGCTACCACGGAATTATTTATATTTCTTCTACATTTCCTTCTACAACCTCAACGGTGGACTCTGACGTCCCCCAAATGGTGAAGTCAGTCTTAAATTCAGAAAGCTTGTGAAGAGGGGAGAGCTGTAACTCGGGGGACGAGGAGCTCTCTGTGTGCACGAGGGGGATGAGCAGATGCTCTTGTTTGGATGTCCTGGTTTTCTGATGTGAGGGCTGCGGGATGCTCACTCAGGGATGCAGCTAGTTTGGCCTGGAAATCAAAATTGTTTGCTAAATAACAGACATTTTTTTAGAAGGGAAGTAGAATAGCACTTGTTTCCCAAGGAAGAGATTTTTGTGTTAAAAGTGAGTAATAGGAGAGCAGAAATCACTTCCAGTCCCTGTGACACACAGCGAGATGCACGCAGGCAGCGAGATGCACGCTCCTGGGCAAACGCCTGCGTCTGAGGGAGCCCAGATTGCCAAGGAGGAGCTGCAGTCATTGAAACAGAGAAAAATACGAACGGCCTTCCCTGCAGTACCCCCACTCGAGGCAGAAGCCTGGCTGGCGGACACCGGCCGACCCAGGGCCCCATCGTGCAAAGTGCTTTTCCCTCGCTGGTTGAGAGGACTGGGAGAAGGCGACATCGAGAACTGCAGCTCTTTACTGGGGGCTGCCAGGGAGCCCCGAGGCCGGAGGCATTGCTCAGCCTCCCTGCACGACCGAGCTGGCAAAACCTGGGGGCATCTTCGCCCGACCCCTCTCACCTCCCCAGGGCGGCAAATATGCTCTGGTCCAGATCGGCTTAGCGTGTTGCCGGCTGCAGGGTTTTCCCGGCTCTCAGCCCGTTAGTGATAAAGGGAGGATGGAAGGGGGTCCTGCGATACGATGCGTGGTAAAGCTCCCCAACAGCCCCCCGATGGGGCTGAAACACCCACTTTCCTCTCCAACAGCCTGTGGATGAGCACAGACCCCATCCCCATCGCCCTGGACATCTGCACCCCCAGCTCCTCCTGCCCCCCTTGTCCCCAGCCCCTTCCTCACAGCAAACCTTCGCTCAGGTTTTATTTTTGCCTATTTGTTTTCCCATCCCTCCTTCCGCTCCCTGACCTGACAAGCGCTCCTTTTAGCAGAGTATTAATTATCATCGCAGTACTGGGACTAGTAATTATCCCTCCCTTGTGCTTTATGGGCTTCCCAGTACGGCTTGCAACAAGGACAAGGTGAAATGGCTCAGCTGGCAAGGGGCTCGTGGTGTGTGTCTCGGAGCTGTGGTAATTGTCCTGTGCCAGAGAGGAGGGAACGAAGGGAAGAAGAAGGGAAAGGAGAAAATCGTCTCTTTGGAGTCAATGGTGAATCGGAGAACTCAGCTTGTAGCCTTTAACCAGGATGGTTTTTTTCCCAGTGGTTCCCAGAGTTTATAATGGAGAAGAAAAATAGGAGTAACCTTAGGACATCCACCAGGAGGTGGAGAAGCCCAGGAGGGCTGAGAGGACGATAATGATATTTGCCAGTGCTGAGAAACTCCCTTGTAAGAAAAAGCGTGAGAAAAAATCCCAGAAGAGATCTACAGAGGGGTCACAGGGAGAAGATTTCAAGGATGTGGGTACACCTGCATGTTCCTCGGTGGGTATTTGTGTGGGGCACCTGCAGCAGGCTTTGCTTTCGTAGGGGGATCGCTCGCGTTTCCTCGCAGGGCTTGCGTGGGCTGGCCAGGCACAACTGGGCACAGCAGCACCCATTTAGTTATCTCACTGATATTAACTACCATGTTAGTACCCAGTTTACAAGGTCTGTCCAAAATATTTCGTACTCATTTAGTGCATTGCATTTCACCGAGCATTTTAAATGAAAAACTCTGTATTTAACTCTGCCCTCTCACACCAGCAGAGTTCTTCTGTAATACCTTGCTGTACTTCTATGCCAAAATTGCATGGTGACCGGCCGGGCAAGGCTGCTGCTCCGAGATGCTCATCACCGGCTGATGGGACCTGCCTTGGGAGGCGATGGCCGTGGCGAGCCCAGCGAGGAGGCAGCGTGCAGGACGGCAGAGCCGGAGAGCGGGGAGGTGGGGGCCCGGATGCCTTCCAAGGCGCAGTGCTACCGCTGCTGCCAGCAACACAACAGCTCTCGGTCATGACTAGGGTAAAAAAAAAAAAAAAAGAAAAAAAAAAAGAGAGAGAGAGAAAAAAACACTCTCTGGCCAAAACTGTGACTGTTTCTTCGGCAAAATGACAACACTCTGCTAGTGAAAATTGCCTTTCATTACAGCAGGGAGGGGAAAGGGAGATGAAAATGAAATAAGCTGTGCTTTTCTTCCCTTTATGTCCTTTTCGCAAACCTGTAAGGATTCTTTCTGTCTTTCCCCCCGCCAGTTTCCTGCAGCAGTGAGAAGTTTTATTACAATTTATTGTCTATTTGTCTAGGAATTTAGGGATCTCAAGCAAATCACAGCCCCAGTCTGGCAAGCACTGCTAACAGACGTAGTAAGAGGCAGGATGTGCTTTAAGCACCTTTTACTTGAAATAGAGAAGCCAAGTGTCAGAGGGAAAATGGAATGGATGAAGAGACTTTCCCATGGCCGCTCTCAAAAAATCAGTGGCAGGAGTGGAAATGAAATCCAGATCTCCTACCTCCTAGGCCCTTGTGAAAACCTGGCCACCTGGGGATTTTCTTCCCAGTATCACGGATTAATTGTAGCAATGGAGCTGGGATGCTAAAGTCCTAAGCTAAAAAGCAGCATCCTGCCCGGCTGCTGCTCTGCCCCATGCCCGACGTTGGGACAAATCACGCGTGTGAGACCTGAGGCCATGCGGGTGGCACCGACCCACTCGCTGGCTGCCGACGGACATTCCCACATGCAGCATCTTGGAAGTTGTGGGATCGAACTCTGCAGCTTTTCCATGTGCTGGTGCAGAGCGCAGGAGGTGCTCGACTTCGGTAGGCCAGCGCGGGTAAGCCTTGGAGGACATTTATTCCACAGAGACACGCTGTGCAAGTGAATCCTCCCAGTCCAGGCTGGAAACCCTGTCCCTGGGGAATTAGGCAGAGCTCATTTGCCCATCATTAATGGGAGCAGACAAAAATATGCCCACCAAGGCAGTGATCATCCCTGCAAATACAGTTGTCCTGAGAAACTTAATCCTCAAACATGTAAGCATTGCATCTCTGCCTTTGCAGCAAGGGAAATTTGAGCATCTTCTCTGATACAGTGGAGCCAGCTGGGTTTTTGGACTCTGGGCTAAGGAAAATGATACTTTGCTCTTAGCTCTGCCAGCCACTCTCTATGTAACTCTGGTCAAATCACTTGCCACTTTGAAGAGGGTGGAAGAAGATTCAGTGGAGCAGCTCCTGAGGGTGGGCATGCCCCAGCTTGCTGTGTGCTCGGAGGAGCGGAGCTGCTGCAGCACCAAACCGAGCTGCTGAGAGTGCCAGGACGGCTTCAGCCTCCTCCCGCCGCTGGTTCAGGGCAGCCCTGGACAACAGGCAGTCTGCACTGACTGTCACTTGCTTGGCTGCTCCCTCTCCGGCTCAGCAAAGACAGTCCAAATATGGTCCCGAGTCACCCCGCGCCTCAATTTCCCCATCTGTTAAATGAGGCTGATCATTGCTTTCAGTTTTGCCTTGTCAGCATCGCACTGCCATGCAGAACCTAACAGAAAAGGGCTTTCTCAATGAAGGTGAGCAACACTCTGGAGGTGAGCAGCTCCCCTGGTCGGGCATCCCTCCTCCACGGTGGCTCTGCTGATTTTGGGCATGTGCATGTCCCTCCCGCACACCAGATAACGAACTGACTCAGGAAACCGCATCCATCCTCCATCTCGTCTGAAGGCAGATTGCTCACGGGCAGAGGAAATCTCCTGGAGAGTGAACCTTGTCAGCAAAAATGCAAATATTTGGAGACAAAGTGTTCATTACAGCAGAACTTGATTTCAGGGTCAACCCTTTTTGCAGCAAATTGTTAGCCAGCTAAAATGTTTATTGTCACCACGCTCTGGCAGTTTTGACAGTACCTATCAAGTCGAGCTTGGCAATATCTGCATACTGCTCCTCTGGCTTTCCCTTGCGCAGCAATGAGAGGTGCTGGAGGAAGAGATTTAAGACAGAAGCAAACAGTCAACAGATAGTTTGAACTATCCCCTTCTTCGTGAAAAAGCCAGGGCTGCTGTGGACCAGGGGAGCTGTTTAAGAGGAGGGAAGTATAAGACAGGCTGTTGGTAAGATGGTGGTGGGGTACGCAGAGAAACGTCTTGGCCATTTTTTTTTTTTTCCCCAGATGCAAAACTGCACCCATGGAACAATAAACTCCCCCCGGTCTGGCAGTGCATCAGCAGAAATCACAGACTACAAAAGGACGGTATTTCCTTTGGTCTTTTTCTAAGTGAGCCACGTGGCTTCCCAGGACCCACAGCAGGGAACCATCCAGATATCAGGGGAGTTTCTGTGAATTTCCTCCACTCCCATTTGTGCTCTCTTCTGCTCCCCTTAGCGCCTGCACAGGACTAAGGCCTCTGGGAAGAGGATCACACCGCTGGCGAGCCCAGAGCCCAAAGGGATAAGCTCCCATGTCTTTGCACTGTGCTCCAAGACCAGAGGACGGAGGGAGCCAGGGCCAGCTCTGCCTCGCTGGTGAAGGCGGGGCAGGGGGGGAAAGGGAGGCAGCAGCAGGAATTTGGGGGAAAACAAGAACCAGGATGAGATGCTGATGAAAACACCAAGAAGGAGTGGACAAGGCAGCTGCAGCCACAAGGTCTGCTAATAACGTTTTGGGGCTCCCTCTGCTAGACAAAAGTCAGCAGCTTCCAGCTCAAGGGTGGACTAATTTTACTCTGCTTTTTGCTCCTCCGTGTCTTTACCTTTTCCCCAGCTAAAGCCCAGGGAAGGTGGGCCAGCCTGGAGCCACTGTGAATGGGTTTCATTTCCTTGTTTGCTGGAGCTGACTGAAGGCTGTTTCATCTCAACAGGCTGCTCCCAACACCCCTTAATTTGAGATCTCCTGCATGCAGGAAGCAATGGAGTTGAGTGACCTTGCTGAATCCCAGCCACTGCGGCCGCAGGAGAACAGGGGAGGAAAAGAAAAGAGGGGAGGAGGAAGAGGCACTTTGCTATCTCCCATTAAAGCCCCAAGAGGCTGAAGATGAGAGAGCGAAAGTTTCAAATTGCCAGACCGTAATTCTGAAAGTCATTTTCCAAGCGCAGTGCTCTCCACAATGTCACCTCTCATCTTCCAAGGTGGGGATTGAAGGGACAATAAAGCACAGAATATTCTGCAAAGACAGAGCCGCTAATTCAAAGACGGAAGAGGTGCCAGTCCCCAAACAGGCTGTCTCACACCCCCTTCTGCCGGGAGATCTGTGCAGTCAGATGTAGCTGTACAGGGAGCTCAGTTCCAGCTCCTTTCCTGAGCCATATCCAGCCTGGATGAGTGATCCGGCTGAGCTAAGCATGGCTCATCCAGGTCCTTCTAAGAGTAACGTTCTCAAAAAAAGCCCACCTATTCAACAGTTACACTTTTAATTTGACTCAAACTCCTGACTTTCAATTCAATCCAATGATGATGATAATGATTATTACAATCATTATTTTCTTAGCCCTCCCTGAGACCACCAGAAGACCGTGATGGATGTGCAGAAGAAAAGGTGCACTTTGATATTCACACCCCCCCTGCCCCAACGCAGCAAAGCTGTTCCTCCCCGCTCCTCCTTCCAGCTCTCTGCCTTCAAAGAAATCTGGATTAAAGAGTTAGACGTATTCAACAAAGAGTTCGGCCTAGGATCTTGCACCAAAGAGTGAATTAGCCTCTTGTTCTACATTCTTTGCCGACCTTTATTCCAACTTCATCCCCCGTTATGTTTATAAAATAAAAAATTACCCAAATATACAGGCATCCCCTGCTGAGATAAATTGCATTCAACTCTCCTTCAGTTAATATCAGCTTTGTCCCGGGCTCCTTATTACTGGTGCCAGCTGTCCCTCCAAGCACAGGCTTTTCCCCTTTCCCTTTCCCAAATTACCCGAGCCGAGGCTTGGGCGGGCTTGCCCTCTCTCTGCAAATGCCCTTATTTGCCCACCCGGGTGAGGGTGCTGAGTTTTTACACTGACCATCGGGCTTTTTGCCAGGCAATCCCTCCTCTCTCCCACTTTCAGAAATCGCACTTTCCCCTCTCTGCAGGCCAGGCCTGACCCACAGGAAGAGTTGGCCTTGTTTCTCTCAAAGGTGACGAGCAGAGTGCGGTGGGTCACACAACCTAGAGAAGGCACTTTGCCCTCCAAGCCAACAGAGTCACAAAATTCAGTGCTATCATACATATTAATCACAGTCCTGGTTAGTTTTCTATTATTATTATTATTATTATTATTATTATTATTATTATTATTATTTCCTGGTAACTATTTCCCTGCTTTTCCATCTGGAAGGCCAGTGAGAGTGTTCCTCGCTGGCCTGTAGCCAGTTTTCTCCAGCTGGGATCAGTTCATTCCAATGTTGCCATCTGTCCTTTGAGGCAGGGGGACATCCTCTTCCATTTCGGATCTCTCCCAGAAGCGATTCCCCCTTTCCCTTTCCCCACGCACCCCAGATTCGACCAAAGCATCCAATGAGCTGTGTGTGGCCATCATTAGATCGTGCATTTCCAAACAGACTCGGGCTTGCGAGACTTCCAGTGACCTGACCACTGCCCGTGGACTGTCTGCAGGGCTGTGGGCACGTCCCCCTGCCCAGCCCCGGGGCGAGCTGGGGGGATTGTCACTCTGCAAGCAGATACAGTGTCTTTTGGGGTCCCCCTGACATAGTAGAGGTGGATCGGGCTCCCTGGGGATGCTTCGCTGGGTGGGGGGGTGTACCCCCACATCTCTTCCGCTGGGGTGTGCATGTTGTTACTTCATCTCTTTCCTAATTAAAGGCAGAAGTGAGGCGCTGAGACCCCGACCGCTGGGAGGATGGGTCGCCTTCCCCAGCTTCTCCCCCTCTGCCCAGCTTGGGGGGGGGGGGGAGAAGGGGGGGGAGGGAAGGGGGGGAGGGAAGGGGGGGGGCTCATCCCGGGGGGGGGGGGAACACACGACACCAGAGCCATTGTGCGGGGCCCCCGCGGATTGGCCGCCGAGTGCGCTGCAGTGATTTTGCGGCGAGGTCCCATTGGCCGCCGCCGCCCATAAGTTTTTGCTCCGGACGGCAACTTTTCCCAGGGATGATGGAGTAACCCCGCGGCGGCTCCGCTCCCGCCCGCCCGGCTCCCCCCCCCCCCCCGCACCCCCCCCCCGCCCCGGGCGAAGGCAGCCACCGCTACCCGGCAAGGATGAAGCTCTGCGGGACTTTCCTCGGTTCGTAGCCCGTTTGCCGGCGGATGGGGGCTGTGTGAGTGTGTGGGGGGGGTCGGGGGGGGGGGTCCTGAGTGTGTTCCCCCCCCCCCCTTTTCTCCTCTAAAGCACTCGAGCAGCTTAATTCTGCCTAAGCCACGCCTTGGCAAAGGGGTTCGGTCGGCCGGGGGTGGGGGGGATGGCGGCCCCACAAACTATCCCCTTCTTTTATGATGTGTTTCCCCCCCCCCAATGGCATGGTGGAAAGCGGTTCCCCGAGTGTGTTTCAGAGCGCAAGTTTCCCGTGTTTGTGTTTAGCAAGCGAGGTCCCGGTCTCATTCTTGCCCCCCCCCCCCCCCCGCCCCCGCTTTGCTCCGGGCTCAGCTGCGAAAGGCTCCAGGTGCGGGGGGGGCACTGCGCCGCCCCCGGTGCTGCTGCTCCGAGGCACCGGCGGGGCTTTGTCCGCTCTGCCGCGGGCTTCACCTAATTACAAAGGACGAGGAGGGCAGGGGAGGGGGGTGAGGAGAAAATCCTGTTTTCTGCCGCTTCTGGTCACAGTTCTGCTGGGGGGGGGCGGTGTGTGTGTGTTTGGTTTGGTTTTGCGGTTTGGTGTTTTTTTTTTCCTCCTCTTGCACATTGCTGGATACTAAAGAGGCGAGGGGGGCTGTTAGTATTTTTTGTATATATTTATTTTTATTTAAATAAAAAGTTAGTTCGTGCCTGTTCAGCTGGGCGTGTTTCAGTGCCTGCGTTAACCGAGGCACAAAGGAGAAAGTTTTGGGATAATGCGAGGTGCCTTTTGCAAGAGATGGTGATTGCTCCGACTGTTGTTCTTCAGGGAGAAAAGAGCTCTAGATTTGGGTTAGACAAAGACATTGCCTCTTCGGGAAGGAACTGCCCAAATCGGGGAGAAGGGGTGCGCTGGAGAGCGAGCAAAGGGTTATTAAATGTTGGGTTGGTTTTTTTTTTTTGTGCCTGTGCATGTTGTTCCATCTGCCAGGGGCCTGTAGTGGGCAGGTTTCTTCGCAACCCTTCAGCTGTTCCATATACAATATTAATGCTGGCCATTTCTATTCGGCATACAACAGCACTAATTGTAGTCTAAGGCATTAAGGCAGCCAGCCCATCTGCATAGAAGCTTTCAGAAAGAAACAAGGAAAAAAAAAAATCTTTCACCCCCAGCTGGTAACCAGAGAAGTTGGTGCCAATTACAAACGCATAAAGTTTGAGATCTAATTTTCTTTGAAACGGACTCAAAGAAGCCAATGAAACTCAGTGTGGCGTTTTTGTGTCTGTACTGACACAAGCAAATGCAGTTTTATTTTAAACAGTCTCAAACTTGAAATGCTTGATGTGAAAACATGAGCATAGTAAGATTTCTTTTAAAAAACAAACAAACAAAAAACCCCCAACAAATTGCACCGGGGGGGGGGGGGCGTGAAGGGAATCTGCTTTTAAAAATCCTTTTGGCTTTCACTTCTGCAGGCAACACACAGGCAGGGACCCTCGGAGCACCCGTCTCAAACAACGCTCCGAAGGCGAAAACACGTCAACGTTTCTTTTCTACCTCTCCGCTGTTACGGCTCCCTTTAGGGAAGCGGCAGCTCTTTCAGACCTGGTAGCACACAATAATTATCTCCTTCCTGAAAACAGCCGTAAAGTGACTCTGTAGAGCTTTGAGGGAAAAAACAAAAAACCGACCCCCCCAAAAAAGGTGGAAAAACGCTTAAAATGGGCGAAAAGGCTTTAAAAGCAGGAGCGGGAGGGGCGGGGCGGGCGGAGCTGTCCACCGCCGTGGTGCTGACCCGCCGCCGGGCTGGAGCCCACGCGTGGCCTCGCTTTTCCACCCGCGGGCTTCTCCAGCGTGGTGTGTGTGTGTGTGGGGGGGGGGGGGGTTGGTGTGCTGCTGGCCGGCCTGACCCGGAGATCTTCAGGAGATGGGGAAGGATTTGGGGGCTGCGAGATGGGAATTCCTGCCGGCTGCTGAAAGCAGGGGTAATCAGAAACGCCGGGTAAGGCGCCGCTCGTTTGCAGCGTTTTGGGAGGTTTTGAGAGGAGGGGAAGGGGAAGTCTGGCGAGTTTGGGAACAAAGAAAAGCCAAACACCCTCTCGCAACCCGGAGCTTAGCAGAATGGTATCAAAGCTGTCAGCTGCCTTAGGGCTCCTAGGTGCGTCGTGTGTTAATAAATGCAACAACAGCAACGAGAAAATTCATCTGGGCTAACACTCAGAGGCACAGGTATGCTTGCACATGTGTGTACTCACATACATGCAGTGTGCGTGTACACAAATTTATGTGGAAACACACGCAAGTAAACACACTCCCCTCCTGCCTTCCAGCCTATCTATTGTGCTTTTGTTTCTCAAGTTTTAGCATTACATCTCTAAATGCAATAGCGGTGGACAGGACCAGGCAGCATTGTGAGCAGAGAGGAGCTGAGTCCACCCAGCCCTCCCTTTGATTCTATCGCGGGTGCAGAACAATGGCGATGCAGTGTAGCACCAGGCCTGCTGCCTGCAGATAAGAGTTTAATAGAATTTCTGAATGCCAAAGGTTTAGGATGTAAAATATCCCTGTCTTCGTGGTGTGTCCAAAGGAGATAGAAAACGGCTTTTCAGGAGTACTCTCTGCTGAATACCTCCTTTATGCTAACAGTTCAGGAGCACACCAAGCTTGCAAGCCATGGAAACG
Organism: Gymnogyps californianus; assembly: GCF_018139145.2. Lineage (NCBI taxonomy): Eukaryota > Metazoa > Chordata > Aves > Accipitriformes > Cathartidae > Gymnogyps > Gymnogyps californianus. The sequence continues at coordinate 15,483,407 of NC_059487.1, read as the reverse complement.
GGCATCATAAGAACCTCCAAAGTGGCCTCAACAGTTTAAAATTAGTATTTCTGTCACCCTCTCCTCAATAAAATGCCTGAAATGGGAAATCAAATCACTCGCCCCTGCCATGCACCCTGTAATGGTCTGTGGGTGAGACAGGGTTGCATCTAGCACTCGCTCAAGCCCACGCTGCCAGGAAGGTGTCCAGCAGATCTATAACAGGCATGGGCTGAAACCTCGGGCAGCTTGAGAGGCTTTTCCTCCTCCTGCCTGTACCTAACCTGGCCAGGGTGGTGGGGAGCTGGAGAGGGGTGGTTTGGGCTCCCGCAGCTCTGGAGCTGGAGTTTCCCCACAGGAGAGCGCATCCCCAGCAGGATTCAACTTTCCCTGCCAGGCTCTTCCTCCGCTCTTTCAGCTCTCTAAAGGCTCCTGGGGTTTCCGTCCATTTGTGAGCTCCTGCATCTTTTCGGAAATGCTCAGTAAGATGACAGTGAAGTCTTAATCATCTTGGTGATGCTGGGGACAGTGTGAGGGTGCAGGAAAAAGCGCTGGGTCGAAAGGTGACCCCCCCCACACCCCGTGGGGCTGCAGCATGCCTGTGTTTTCCCCCCACTATTTCCAAAAAGTTGCAATCCAAGTGCTAATGCTCCCATCTGGGGGGGGGGACGGGACACACGGACAGACAGAGACGGACGGGATGTGCTAATGCCCTTCCTGCCGCACGGTACCGGGGTCTCTCCCTGGAGCCTCCCTCCCTCCAGCTCGGCGAGGGCTTTCTCCTCCCCGGGTGGCCAGATCTCCACCGAACAGAAGCATTTTGAAGGAAAGATGATGCTAGCTCCTGGGAAGTGTGGTTCTTTCTGGGAGGAAAAGACACGTTAATGCAAGAACACGCACTTTGCTCACCCAGACGCAATCCCCAAACTATTTTAGTCACCGTTTTCTTTTAGGACTTATCCTTACGTTATTCTCCTTCCCATCACGAAGCCCAAAACGTAACTGCCTGAGCCATCACCCGGGGTGAGGTGATGTCTGCTGGGAATATGTTGTGTCATTTATTTTTCTCTTAAGGGGAGGGGGGGGAAAAAAAATATTTATACACCTTTTAACCACTCGCTTTTGAATATGTATATCAGCTAATATGCAATACTTCCAGGTTCATAGAGGCGATAAATTTCCCAGTCTGTTCTTTATGGTGATAGGTCATCTTCCTAACCACCAATAAATATTGTAAAGTACTTTCGCTGGAGCTGTGCTAACCCAGGGCATCTGTCACTCGCTGCTTGCTGCTATTAGGAATTATTGGGCCGTACCACGCGTCGGGATGCGCGGGGGGGACACGGCACGGCGCTTGTCGCGCTCGCCGTCCTTTTGTGTCGCTGCTATCAAAGGAGCCCCGAGCCTCGTGCATATTAATTATGAATCGGCTCGGGTGAAAACACTCACCTTCTGCTGGGTCTTGGGGAGGGGGGGAGTGCGAGGCGAGAGGGGCTGGCGGGGCTGGGAGAGCCCCAACTCTCCGTGCACTCAAGTCAGCAGCTCCATCTCTCTCTCTCTCTCTCTCTTTTTGATGCTATACTGTAAATTTATTTCACCTCAGAGAGTAAACAGATATATTGCAACCCCAAGGGTTCATGGGTAGTGTATTTACAAAGGGAAGGCGCAGCAAGCCCCCTCTGTGCCATTTCCATTAATGAGAGCGGTCATTAAGTAAATGAGACATTGCCTTTAGCAGGCTTAAGAGTTCACACACTAAGGAGTATCAGATATTTAATTGAAACCAACAACCCGTCTTACACGCGTGTTACTGGTGTAGGGAAGTGGGCTGCCCTCCAAGAACTCTCCCCCCACAACCTCCCCCATGCAAATTTCATGATTGGTTTCCGTGATGTCATTTTGCAAAGGGGCAGACAATAGCTGTGGGGAAAGGTAAGTCAATATTATGTTCTTTCGCTGACAAAGGCAGATAATGCTGGCTTTTTTCTTTTCTTTTTTTTTTTTCCTCTTTTTTTCTTTTTTTTTTTTTTTTTTTTTTTTTGCCCCCCTCCCTTGGATTGAGACAGAGGGGAAAGGCTTTTGGAGCACACAGTTGATGTAAACAGACGCAGGCGTTTCGCCTTTGGAGCACGAAGGCTGGGTTGTTGTTTTGAAAATTGCACTGGAGAACCGAGGGGATTTTTATGATGATCATCATGCTCCTAGGTCCATCTTTGCTCGCTTGCTCTCTCGCTGGCTGCGAGACGCTAGTGGACATGTTATGCTTCTGACTGAAAAGAGGTTGAATAAGACGAGAAAGGAGGAGATTTATAAAAAAAAAAAAAAAAAAAAAAAGCACAACGTCGCATTCAGCCGGGAAACTTTCTGAATATTTCTGGAAGAGGATGCTTGCCGGGTTTGTGGACCGCGAGATCGGTGGATGTTTATCCGGAGGGAAGCGTGCGCGGTGTTAGCAGAAGACGCTCCCGGGCGCCGGGAGGAGTTCGCGCCGCCGGCGGCCTCCGCGGCCGCGGAGCTCTCGGAGGTGCTGATGGCGATGCGCGCCCGCGGTGCGGAGACCGGGGCTCCGCGCGTCCCTCTCCGGGCTCTACCCCCCACCCACCCCAGCCCCCTTACTGCAAAAACTCCGACCCAAGTCTGCAGTTTCGTACTCCTCGGTCCTTAAGGAGCTCCGCGCCCCGGCGCGGGAGGGGGGGGGGGGGAGAGCCGCGCTTTGCTCGCCGATGGACGCGTGTGCGGAGGGCTGGCGTTTGCCCGCTCAGGTCTCCTGCCGGGTGCTCGCTCTTGCCACTGGCAGACTTTTCTTTTTTTCTCTCTTTTTTTTTTTTGTTTGTTTTCCCCCCCCTTCCCCGATATTGACTACTTTAGAGTTCTCTATTTATAGCAGCGAGGAACAAGGGACGTGTGCCATGTTTGTGGATTTCTCTCTATACATTGACCACAACAGAAACCTGCGGGTTCTTATTTTTAGCTAGCTCGGAAGAGGCTTTGCTTGGCTAATCTCTTTATCAATTTTAGCAAAGTTTTTTTGTTGTTGTTGTTGTTGTTTTGTGGGTAATTTGGGGAGGGAGAGCGAAGGGAAGGGGGCTGGTGCCTGAGGATATACTTGCGCCGCGATCGACCCCGGCGAGTTTTAGGCTGAGTTTGGGGCGCAGTTTGCCGGCGGGTAGGACCGACCCTCCCCGGGGAGGCGGCCCCAAAGGTGGGGGGGGCTCAGCACCCTCCGAGGCTCTCCCACACAAAGGGGGCAGGTCGTGGGGATCAGCCCCCCTCGGAGCAGGAGGGCTGGGGTTAGGGGAGGGGGCAGGCTGCCCTCTGCTCCCCCCCCGACCTGGCCGGGCAGCGATGCGGGGGGCAGCCGCAAACAGCGCCCGCCGCTCCGCTCTCCTCCCGCTATTGTTGAGTCCCCTCGCTCCGAGCAGCCGCTGAAAACAAGCGCAAAAAGCCCAGGCTAAATCCTCGCCATCGCCCTGCCGCTACTTTTAGTTTGGTTTTTTTTTTCTTTCCCTTTTCCTCTCTCTCGTTGGCTCATCTGCTGTTATTATCAGCCTTTTCCATATGGCCACTTTAATTAATGGCAGACAAAAGGGGGTTTGGGGGGGGGGGGGAGGAGGAATCCAGGAATTAGAGTTTATAGTTGGTTTGTCTCTGATGCTGTCATAGAAACCAGAAGCAAAGATGCCGCCTTTCCACTTCTTTGTATGATCCTGTTTATTGTTCCCGAGCGGCGCAGATTGGAGCAGGCGCATGTTGCAAAGCGCAAACCATCGCCTGCTGCTGCGGCCCGAGAAACCCGGGCACAACTTGTCCCCGTCAGCTCTTTCTCTCTCAAACCTGCCTGCCCTCTTCCCTTCCTTTCCCTCTTTCTCCTGCCTCGGGAAGACCAAGGATAACTTATTTTTGCTTGCTTTTTTTTCTTTCTTTTTTTTTTTTTTTTTTTTTTTGCAAGTGGTTTAGGGATCTGTGGGATCCCAAAGGCAAGAAGAGTAGCAAAACTCCAGAAAGTTGGGTTTATCCCTTCCCAGAAAGCAGACGGGAGCTGCCCCTTGTTGTCCTGGCGGAGTTGGGATCCGTGTACCCCGGAGCAGCGGGTCCGGGTCTGTCCCGGGGTGCCGTTACAGCGGGGGGCACCGTCCCCCGGGGGTGGGCGACCGCGGCCGGGAGTGGCAACTTCCCGGGGGTCCCGTCGAGGAGGGGTCTGTGCGGGCAGCTCCGGTTGTCCCCTGCGCAGCCCCGAGCAAGGGTCCGTGAATCCGGACCCCCCCCCGCAGGGTCGCCGTCGGCCCGCGACAGCCCTCGGGGGGAGAGGGGGCAGCGGGGGCAGCTCGTACTGTAGGAAAGCCAGAAATGCAGCCCCCTCCCTCCCCGGGAGCCCCTGCAAGGGGGATCCCCGGGGCTTGGCCCCGCTCAGCCCCCGGCCCGGCTGAAGGGGCGTCCCGCTGCGGGACGGTGCTTAAGGTCACTGCCAAGGGTGGCGTTGGTGGCTTTGGGGCGGGGGTGTCCCCTCCCCTTTGGGCAAACTCTGGGCTGGAAGCGGGCGAGAACCCCCTCCCCCGAAGAACTCAAACCTCCCCCTTTCTCCCCCCACACCGGTCCGTGCTGTTACTCCGTGCCCGCTCCCTTTGCGCCCCCCCCCCCCCCCCCCGGCTCACCCTTGTCCCCAAAGCAGGGGGGACACGGAGCAGGGGGAGAGCAGCCCGGGGGTCGGGGCGGCGGCCCCCCCACCTCCCCCGGCTTTTGTTTTGTAGAGCCGGGCTGTGTCGGTTAATGGCCCCGGGCTGGGGTGGGAGGGAAGGGGGGGCACACAGCCAGCCCGGGTGCCTTCCAGCCGGGGGCTTGGGGAAGTCATTAGGCCGGCGACTTAACCCAGCTAGGCCGGGACTTTCCCCAACAACCCGAAACGGCAAACTGCGGGCTGGGGGTGGGCAGGGGCAGGCGAAGCTCCGGCTCTGGGCCCCCCCGTCCCCGTCCCGCAGAGCCCCCGGGGGAGCCGGCAGCGGAGCGGCCCCGGTTCCTGGCAGTCAGATGATGAGGGCAGGGCTGACTTTGCAAGACGTAGCTCGGCGTCAGAGCAGCTGCCATTTTAGCAGACAGTGCTAAACTCCCCCCACCTCAACCCCCGGCAGCCTCGGCTTTGGGGTGGCACCTCCAAACTTGGCTTCTTGCTGGGGCATGCTGTTCTTGGGCTTTGGGGTGGGGGAGCAGTGCACCCTAAGTCAGCAATACACCCTAAACAGGCTGAATTACACAGCTTTTGGAGCTCAAGAATATAAACTCTTCTCCCTCCTCCAAATCTCACCGTGGTTCTGCATCAGGGCTTGAGGAGGGTAGGTGAGTTTATACTCCTGAGCCCCCCAAATCAGTCGGTGCACATGCAAAATGGTCCCTAGCTCCCTATCCAGTGAGGGATAGAGCCCTTCTTTTGCAACCTGGGGGTGCTTATTTTGCAAGGGGTGCTGGCATCTGCCCCACTCAAAAGTTTGGGGTGACCCTCTGCTCCCCGAGAGCAGAGCGAGGAGGGGGAAGCGGCAGGTTTACAGTAAAGGCTGGAGCGTGCGGGGGAAATTGCCACGGCTGGGCTGGGCTTCCCAGAAGACATGAAATCAGGCGTGGGAAGGGGAGGGAGACGGAGGGGGGAAGCATCGCGTTATCGCTGGGAAGTCAGACATGAGAGTTTAATGGCAAAGTGGGGGGCAAGACCCGGTCTCCCCTTCACGCTGTGTGTGTGTGTCAGTTTGTAAAATGGAAGGACTTATTTTTACAGCTGTAAACTGTGTGGCTTAGTTGCTAGAGCTCTTTCCTTAATGACAAAGGACATCTCCTGTCGTCACTTTATAGCTGTTCCTCTTTCTCATAGACGGGAGCTGAGGGTGGAGGATCCACGGTGTAAACTTCCAGAGCCGGGAGTACACCACTTTGTGTTACTCCTCTTCCCCCAACAAATCCCCTCTTTGGGTTATTCGTTGTGCAAATGCTGTTTACTCCCTGACTGTGCAGACAAGGATGCTGACAGGCAGGAGGGAGGCTAAGGTGGCCCCAGACTCCAGGTTTATTTGTCTTTTGGGGAGATGATAGCCTTACAGCGGCCGTGAAAGGGATTATCAGGCTGGGATTAACTCCCACCCATCCTCTCAGTTCCCAGGTAGTTCCAGAGTTTTGACAGGGCAGACGTCGCTGTCAGGAAACCTCACTCTTTCCACCTTTTTTCCCCACTTTTTCCATCTTTCTCCTGGGTTTTGCTGGTTTGTACAAAGAATAATTCCACCACCTATGTACCAGCACTGCTCTCCCTGGGCACGTGATGCAGAGTCCCCCGGTGTTTTCGACATCCTTAAGGCTGGCTTGTGTGAAACCTTCTGTCTTAAAATATTCTGTATCGCTTCTGAGGCTGTTTACCTTTGCAAAGTAGAAACTTGATCCACCACGTAGTCCTTAGAGAGGAGATCACGGTGTGAATAGAGAAGCGGGGTGATAAGCACATGCTGTGCAAAGTTTCTGGGGTGGGAGAAATGCCCTGAAACACCTTGCTCCTAGAGTGAAATGAATTTACATGAGATTTCTACTCCGGGATCTGGGAGCCAGGTCATGAGTAATGGCAAAGAGCAGGGCTGGGGCATCCCTTCTGCTTCCTTCAGAGATGGGAAGTCTGTCACCCCCCCACTCCCATCCTCGTACGTATTTTCACCAAGGAGAAAAGGACTTTGTGTGCGTATATTTGGAGGAAGCAAGTTTCCCCTCTTGGCAGGCTAATCCGTCGAAGGGGATTTCTGAAAGTGCAGCGTTTGCCCTTGCCGAACTCGGGAGCTGCTTCGCTGGGAGCAGCTGCGTGGTGGCTTGGCCCTTTGGGACAGGGCTGGGACACGGAAGGTGAAGAGCAGTTTCCAAGCGTCTCCTCCCTGTGCAGGTTCGCTGGGCTTCCCCTGCGTGAGAGCAGCAGCGCAGGAGGGCATCCCTCAGCTTCTCCGAGCTGCTTTGCCGCAGGATCTTGCTGGGGGGTGTGTGTGTGTTTGTGTTTCTGCCCCGGGAGTAGCTGAACGTGGGCACCGAGGTGAGGACATCTCAGAGGCACGGACATGCGTTGAACACTTGCGTTTCAAGAATGTAAATGTTAAAAATCACCTGAAGGGAGCAACTCCTCAAAAATTGGAAATGTTTTGTGGATTTTCTGCGGACTCTTTTATAGAAGGCACAAGCTGGAGTTTTAAGGAAAAACGGCTAAATATACAACACAAAACTAGTGTTTTTCTATTGTTGAGGTTATTCATCCCTGCAGCGCTTCTGTGAGGCCTTGCTGGGGTTTTGCAGGTGGGGATGGGGAGGCAGAGAAGGTTTCTGGGCCAGAAAGGTGCAGACTAACAGCCTGGGATCTTAGCGTGAAATCTTGGTCCCTTTAAGGAGTTTGCCCTTTGGGGAACTGTATTTTGAACATCACTGGCTGCTTTTTAAAGCAATGCCTCCGTCCCTGCTACAGGAGCCTTTGGTGAGGCAATGCCTGTATGAAACTGGTCTGGCAGTGCCCTGGAGGGACCCGGCACTGGGAGCCGTGGCCGTTTTTGGGCAGATCCAAGAGGGCAAAGACACACGTGGCTCTGGCTGGTTTACAGATGTGCGTGGGGAGAGGATACAGGCTGCGAGCGTGGCCGACGCTCCATCCCGCCTCCCTGCTCCTCTGCTGATCCGATCAGAGCATCCTGGTGTATCGATTGGCACGCACGCGTTCATACGTGACTCAGACGCCTGGTGTGTTTTATAGCAGCGAGGAAATGAAGTTAGCTGTGAAAGCTTGTCCAGGGAAGGGCGGTCTGGTGTGAAAGGATGTCAGGAAAGGGAAACGGGGAATTTCCAGGCACAGTTTGGTTGAGGAAAGGGTGGCCCAGATCACCTTGTCCTACCAGCCAGGCTGCTCCCAGCAAGTCTCAGTCTTATAGCAGAATAATGAAGTGACACACTCTGCAATACTCTGCTTTTCATTTTGGTTTCACTTTAAAAAAAAAAAAAAAAAAAGATAAAAAAAATAATTTTCACCTGAATTAAAATACTTTTGATCTTTGTCTTTCATTGAACTTTTTGCTTCAGAGAGAATAGATTAATAAACACTTTCAAATGGAAAAAAGTAGTTTGGAAAGGTCCCCCTTTTATCTTTAACACAGAGCTTTAATGCTAACCTGGGTATGGGCTGGCTGTCCCTCAGTTCCTTTTGTCGTGCTTTTTTATCTTAACAACAATAAATTTGCTTTTATTGTGATCATGCTGGCCTTTACTGGTCACTTTTTATTCTTTCCTTTTTTATTTTGAAGTCAGCACATTAAAAAAAAATTGCAATGTTATTTTAATCAGACCAAATGAAAGAGCAAATCAGAGCGAGAATTTTAATCTGCCCCAAGCAAAACTGCCTTGTACATCTGTCATGTTGGGATTAGTGGAACTCTTTAAAGAAGCTGAAGACTTTTTAAACAAAGTATTAAACATTTGTGACCTGATTTCCATTCTTACAATATTCTCATTAATAAGAGTGCAGGCTGAAAGACATCTGTTAGGTCTTATTTGTTTTAAGAATATTAAAGAATAATAAGAATATTGGAGGGTGGGGGGGTGGAGGAAATCTAAATGTAATCTTTAGAGCCAAATCTCCAAGCTGCAGTTTTCCAAAGCGATTCTGTGTCTAACTTGGAGCAGGGTGGGGGGAAACACAAGTTTTGGTAAAGCCCGTCAAGTTGGATGCTCCGTATTGTTGGTCTTGCTTGGCCAGTTTAGGCTCGTAAGAGCTTGGGTGAGGCTTCCCCACGGGCTGCGAGCTCTGCCTGGTGCTCCGTCCTCGCTTCAGTAGCGGAGAAGAGGCAACTCTGCCTTCCTGAGAGAAAAGCTAGTCTGAAACGAAAAACAAGCAGAGATGCAGCCTTAAATTGTACACAAATACAGCTCGTGTGTGTGTGGCACCTGCACGCATCCCGTGCTGCCTTGGACCAGCCAGAAAACAGAGTAGGAAGGGAGTGAAAAATGTCCTTCTTGGGTTTGCTGCTTGTGTTTTGTTGGATGCTAAGGCAGTTAAAGTAAATGGCCCAGCTTGGACCCCTAAGGAAACAAAAAAAAAAAAAAGCCAGGCATGTGTTCGGTAAGCTACTTGCTGAAAGCAGCCTTCACTATTAACATGGGTATATGGTTTAAGCGAAGGTTGCTGTCGACTGCAATCTTTGCATCTTGTTTATGCTTGCTGGGTAAAATATTAACTAAAGCATCTGAACATAAAGTTCTGGTGTGAAAGAATATCAGCAGGGGAGAGCCATATGGTGCCAGCCTGCTAACAAAATACCAAACGCTGGAGATTCCTTTTTGCAGAAGACTGAAAACTCTCGTTGCCATACATAATACATGAGTTCACGCCTTTGATTACTCTAAACATTAGTCCAAGCGGTACAGGCGTCTCTTTGGAGCGAACACAACTTAGGGCACGCAGTTCTCTTCCCCCCTCTTCCTTTACATAAAAGAAATCGATGTCGAGCTGTTAAGATACAAATATCCAATATGCTGTAAGACAATATGTTTCCGAAACTGCTGCGTAAGCTGCCTTTCCTCTAATTAAATATAAACTGCAGTAGAGACTCGGGTTTCTTCGTTCCTTTGCTTGAAACCATTTGGCAAGCGCCTAGCTCTCCTTAGGGCAGCATCTGCAAGCCAGCTCTCTGCCCGTTTTGGGGAAGCCTCTCGCTCCTCGTGGGCACGATCAGACCTTTCTGATCAATGCCGAGGACCGTAATCGTGTCTCTGAGCAGCAGCTCGCGGGCGTGTTTACCCGAACGCTCCCTGCGAGCCGAGGAGTCAGGTGTATTCAACGGCAATGGATTCAAACCCTGCATTAGGAGGATCCCCTGGTGAATATTATTATAAGGTACAAAAGGTGGCTCCGGGGGAGCTTTCCTGCACACAATATTTAAAAACCAAGGTATTGCTGGCAAAATCTGTAGGTGACACTCTGAGCACTTTTGAATTTCTTTTTTTAAACAATCCCTCAAAACCAACAATTTGATGTTGAATAACTCTGCCTTGTGCTTGTCGCCGGGCTTCCCGAACGCAGCTTGTTAAGTTTTGTGATGAGTACCCAATTACCTGTGCGGAGAAACACCCACATAGTGCAGAGAAACCTCCCCAGCGGCTGCCTTGGGTTAACCCGTGTTTCAGAGCCGGAGTCTTTCCCTGCCCCTGGTGCTCTCCAGCCCGGGAGAGGCAGCTCTGGGGGGTGGAAGGCGATGTCTGTCTGGCAGCCATGGGTTTGGGGCCAAAGCTTGCATTTGAGTGACTTGTTTCAGCTCTTGGACACCCAGACCCTCTTGGAAGAACATCAGGTTTAGCGCCTAAATGCAGAATTGGGCTTTCCTCTTTCGGCACTGGCTTTTCCCGTTCTGGCTGTATGGGCGACGTGGGGTGATGGGATGGAAGTGAAGTCAGAGCCCAAACCCTGTTGGCTGAGTGTTCGGTGACAGTTTTGAGTCAGGTCTGCGAAGTCACGTCCCGAGGGGAGGCTGCTCCTGTGCGCTGCTACGTGGGATAAGTGAAGGTGTCAGAGGGGCTTTGAGAGAAGCTGCCTGATTTCAGCCAAGCACTTTTGAAAACTGTCTTGTAATGGGGCTTGAAGCCTAAGCAAGAGCCTTCCTGGGGGACACATGTCCCGTCCTCGCTCCGTACCCAAAACCCAAGCGCCTGTGCGGGAATGAGAGAAAATAAATTAATTCCCTTCCCTGGTAAAGGCAAAAAAATTTCTTTATTTATAAGAAAACAAAAGCCTTGGGTGGGAGATGTTCTGGGTAAAGTTATCTTGGGCAAAGTTAGCCCAGCTTGAGTAGCTCGGCAGAGAGGAAAGAAAGTTCATGCCTCTGAAAGCTGACGTGGCCATGAGCGTGTCTGGAGTCCCAGCTTCTCCTGCTGTTGCATACGTTTCTCCTCCATAATTTTGAAGCTTTGCATCTAGCGAGCTTCTGGCAAGTGGAGTTAAAGGTTTGTTTGTTGCCCTCAATATTTTGATGTAATCAGTCAGTGAGCAACTCGCTGCTTTTGCCCAGAGAAATGCTCTCTCCAAGAACACAAGTGACAGGAGAGGATTAACAGCCTTCTGGAGAGAGCTGCTCCATTTTTTCATTTAAAAAAAAAAAAAAAGTAAAAAAAAAAAAAATGCTTGGGAGCAATGTTATTACTTTAAACAGTTAACTTTGCCTGCAGTGTCTCAGAAGAGCACGGAGTTGTCAGCTCCTCTCCTGCATCCCCTAGAATCTTTCGGCTCCCTCCCGTCACGGAGTGACTTTCCTGGCTGCCGGCGAGGCCGGTTGCTGCCGAGCCAGCAAAGTGGCTCTGGCAGGTCAGCTGCTTCCCTGCTGCGCTTGCCCGCCAAGCAGGGAGCAAGGATACCCCGTCGGAAAGGGAAGGATTGGGAAAAGAAGGATTTGGAGGAGAGATAAACTTCCCACTTACAAGATATGAGCTAATCCTTGGCCGCGGGGACTGGGGAGCGAGCGCACTGCTGGGGACCTTGGGCTTTCCCTGCTCCCAGCTTGGTACCGGGACAAAACCGATGGAGCACAGCGGGCTCAGCCCATGCAAGCGGCTGGAAGTGGAGATGAAAGCTGCTCCGTGGGCACCCAGCTGCCGCCCCATCCCTCCTCCTCGTTGTCCCCGCTTCACATTCACAAGCAAGTGCAGGCTGCTGTAGGAAGGACAGAAAGGTATCACTCGCCTCTATTTAATTTCAGTTACACGGGGTCTGCAGGAGCGCTAAGAGCGGTGCTAGCAGGGCTATAAACTTAACAAATTTGACGATTCTCCTTCTTTTCAAGCAAGTGGCACACAGCGGCCGCCCCATTCAGCGGCGATAATCCTGGGGGGCTGCGACATTACGGCTGGCAGAACCATGTGCAGTGGCAGAGGCTCCTTTTCAATAAAGCCATTTGAAGGGTCAGCTTAATTGCCTCGTTTCGTGGCGGGCAGCGTGGCACCCCGTGCGTGCCCTGGTCCGGGAGGTTTGGTGTGGAAAGGGGCTTCAGTTTGAGTGTGCCGAGCCTGTGCCGTGAGAAGGGATGGTGGTGGGGGGCTGAGAGCCAGCGGGCGCTGTGCAGCGCTGCCTCTTACCCCAGGGGAGTTGTCGCTGCACGATGATCTCACCTCCTTTTATGCCTTATTGCTTCTGTCTCTCTAACTCCGTATGACACACGCTTACGTGTCAACTTTTCACTTCTTATATGGCAGCAGAGAGGAAAGGCTTAATATCATAAAGACAAGCTGGCAGCTGGGAAGTAGCCCACTTAGTCATCTAACTTTGCGTCAGAGGCGCTGCCAGCCTCTTCCCCGGCTCTTCCAGGCAGCTTCTCCCTCCTCTGCCTGACCTGGTGTCACGCATGGTAGAAATCCCCGTCCAGAAAACCACCCGCTTGAGCAAACGCTGTTGGTGGACCCCAGTCCTGTGCTGGGGGGCAAAAGGGTTTGCGTCCCTCCAACACCTCTGTGTGCCCAGCTTGGGCCAAATTTGGGCAGAAGCAATGTGGTTTTCTGCAGCTTTTGTGGGTTTTTTTGCAGCTCTGTTTTTGCCCAGAACCTGCGGGGCTGAGGGTAAGGTCCCAGAGCAGATTCAAATTCACTTGGGCTGTGACAGTCAACACGGGGGCATCTCCGGAGGCTGGGAGCCCAGAAGGAACTAAAGAGTCATTGACAGCTAAATCTATAGATGACTAAAATGATAGAGGAAAGATCAGTTCGTATCTCACCTGTTTCTTCTCTTTCCCTACACACTGGGGAAATCTACGTTTGCTGCTCAGAAACGGGTACTGAGCAGAAGCGGGTAACTGATGCGTTGCCCTGTCCCAGGCAGGCCGTCGGTAGCTGGCTTTTCACGCTTCCTATTTCTGTTTGCGAAGGACCTCATTTATAACCTTTGCTTTTTACATTTGGCTTCCCCCCAGCGCGCAGCCTTGTATCCCCCTCTGCAAGCACAACGCTTGGGCTCGCTCTTCCTCTTCTCTCTTGATTTCCGAACTGATGATGGAGCGGCTTGGACACAGGGTGTCAAATACCCGAGCTGGATCAATGCATCCAGCCCGGTCTGTTTGACATCCATCCGCACTGGGAGTGCCTCCCTGTGCGGGCGTAGAGCAGCCATGAGAAAGGGGAGGCTTTGGTTGCAGCAATTGCTGATGTCTCCTTTCACCCCTCAACCTGCCGGGGTGGGCTCATGCTCCCGATTTGGGGGGACAACCCTGTCCCCATCCCCATGGGTGAGGAGATGCAAGCCAAGGGCTGTCTGGCATGCGGCTGCTGGCACTAGGACTGCTGCCACGGTGGAGATGGAAACAGCACTACGCTGCTTTCCCTGGAGGTTTACCCTTTTCTCAATGGCTGAGAGAAGGAGAGGTGAACTAGGGAGGGTCTTGGAGCTGAAATCCCCTAATCTGGTTTGTTCTTCTGCATGCATCATCTCATCATGGCTGCTACCCCACTGGCCTCTTCTTCAACCAGCCTTCTCACTATTCATCGTCAGCCCCAGGAGTCCTAACGTTGCCCCGGAGCCCCTTTGTACAGCACAGATACACCGTGCACACACACACACACACACACACGCACAACCCTAAAGGTCTTCCCAGACCACCTCAGTTGAGGAAGGACATCCGTGTCCAACACCGGCAGTGCCAGCGGACATACTCCTTGTGCCCGCTGTGCTCACCCCACGCAAACCTCCTCGGCTTACACAGGTTGTTTTCCCATTCCTGAGGGCTTCTGTGTGTCCGCAGCACCATGGGAAGGGCTTTACAAGACAGAAGATGCTCTTGTAACCTCACCCTGAGCCATCAGGACGTTCCCTTTGGCAGCAACGCTGTCTTGGAGCTGCTTCCTTCCCACTGGCCCAAGACACGCTTATCCAAAACCATCTCTGAAAATTCACCTGCGCTGAATTCTCCTGCGAGTGTTTCGACACATCGGCTCCACGGAGGCTTTTGATTTGGTATGAAAAGTAATTATTACCAGGGTGCAGTTTAGCAGTTGTGTTTTATAGTGCTGGTAAGGTTAAAAGAAATAATAATAATAATATAAGAAAGACTCAGCCAGAGTAACTGCCTGCAACATGCTATTTGCATTTTTAAGGAAATACTTCTTTGAGACAGCTTGGGTGAAAGGTCAGCATTTGCATATAAATGGAAAAGAAAGTGTGTGATGCTGGAAGTTACATCTATATTATTTTCTCAGCAGTGAGCTGCTGTTTCGGAGATTAAGGGACGCGGTTTGCATTTGGCTTTTATTAAATAGAGAAGGTACCAGGAAAGCCAAATTAGAACAAAATAATGAGGGAAATGTGCAAGAAGAAAGAAGCAACATCCTGTTTCTCGGAGATGCTCTCCTGCATTCCTAACGCATTACACGCCTGTTTGCACACGCACCAGGCACAAGCAGATGAGCGTTGCTGAGCAGGGCTCCCTCTGCATGCACAAAAGGATGGAGGCTGGAGACGAAGCCGGTGGCAGGAGCGGTCCATGCTGTGGATAAGCCTGGCAGAAGGGGGGACGCTGGCACTCATCATTTGGAAGTGATAAGTTGGGCTTGCTTGATATTTTCTTTCTTTTTTTTTTTTTTTTTTTTTTTGTGTTCAGGCTCCAGTATGTTTGGAGAGGAATTAATCAGCAGGCTCATATGAAGTTCCTGCTATTGCAGCAGGAAAATTCACACTTTGGGCAACTCTTTGTGGCTGGCAGGGCACAGGCAGGAGGCAGAGAAGCCCACGGCTCAGGTCTTGCTCTTGTCTTGGAGGCGGTCAGCATCGGCTGAGAGCTTTTCCAGGCCCTGCTGTTGCCCTGGGCCTTGGAAACCCCAAAGGGATTCTCCGGTGGAGAATTTCATCGCTTTGTTTTCCCTCTTGTTGGTGGCCCTGCATGCCATGCTCGGAGTGGCTTTGCATTTTGACAGCTCCCCCAAGGAGCCGGGGGAAGATGGGATGTTGACCAACATTCACTCGTTATTCTTTTTGATCAATATACTGAAGAACAATGCACAGACAGCAGTGCTACTGTGGGCACGCAGCATTTATTCCTCTCTTGAAGAGTACACAAGTGATACAAAGATGGAAAGTGAAAACCATCTTCTTTTATATCTTCTGCAGCGCTGCGTAGTGTGCTTCTGCCACTCTGTAGAAAAAGAAAAAAGCCTCTAATAAAGTCTTATTAACTGGCCATGAACACTGGAGCGTGAATATTGCTCTTAATGAGGAGAGACTGTAGCCTCATTTGCTTCCTTTGCATCGTAGGTGCACTGAGGGCTTCAGCTCCTGTAGCGCTGGGTGATACAGAGAAACGGGATGAACTGTTGGTCCTGCCCTAGAGCACTTCACGGCTCGGTGTGCAGAGCTGCTGGGCAGGGGTGGAGAGAGGGCCCCGGGCGAAGGACGGCAGCGCAGCCGTCGCAGGGGCCTGGGAATGCCGGGTCCCGTGGCAAGGTGATGTCCGTTCCTTGCTCCTGGTGCAAGATCTTTAACCCGCTGCTGAACCCCACTGCTGAGGGCTTTGCTCCCTCTCCCAGGAGCGGGTTTCGGTGCTTCTTCCCTTCCTCTTGCAACATGTCCTCGTGTTTGGGAAATCTGAATCTTCTCGCGATTAAGCCAGTTGCTCCGTGTCCTGTCCCAGGGCCATGGGCAAGGGATGATTCCCTTTTCCCATCAAGGACCTGGCAAAGAGAGTTCAAAAGCATCCAAAGGTGCCAGGTATCACAGGGCAAAGCACGAGCTGGCATGGCCGAGGTGGCCGCAGGGGCTGACACGGCCACCTAGGCAGAGGTGGCAGCTGATGACATCAAAAGCAGGATGAGCCAAGAGGTGAGGTGGCATGGGGCTGGGAAGGAGGATGTGAGTCACTTGTGCTGCATGCAGTGCTGGAGGAGGGAGCGGAGGCAGGCGATGCTCCCTGGGCTGCTGGCTGGCCCCTGGGCACTGTAGGAATCGCTGGAAGGAGGGTGGCAGGTTCTTGTGACTGGAGATGGAGAAACAGCAACATCGTGCTAGCAATGACCTGTCCTCTTCCCCTTTGCATAGCCAGATGGAAACCCTGGTGCTCCCCTCCTCTCCTCTGTGCCCCCAGGACCTGCAGAGCTGAGCAGGGCTGTACTTGGCTGTTGGCAGCGAACACCTCTGAGCCGTGCTGGTGCTGAGCCGGTTGCTTAGTGGGTTAGCAACGCACGCTGTGCCGCAAGCGTCCGTTTGGCAGTGAAAGCACTAGAAAGGCTTGATCCTACTGAAATCAAAACCCTTCCATTCCTTTGGGTAAGGGGAAAATAAAAGATCAGAGTGCGCATCACAGATTTCGTAACCTTTGATGTTGCAGCGTGTGGTAGCACAGTGGGTTAAGCCAGCATTGCGTGTTTGTCAGGGCCGTGGGATCAAAAATTCAGCGCTCTGGTACGATGAATTGTTGGGTCTCCGAACAGCCGTGCAGTGCAGCAAGGCAGCGTCCGGCTCTGCGCTTTGGCAGGAGGAGGTAGAGCTCGGAGTGACACAGGGACGAGGAGCAGCAAGCCCGGGCTGCGAGAGCGGGATGTGCTGGGTCAATGCAATGATGGAGCCAGGGGACGGGAGCAGTGGGAGACCGAGCACTCGGGTGAACTGCCCTGGAGACCAGCCCAGGGCGTACGGGCTGGGATATACCTATCCCTCATCAAGGGCAATGACGTTTGTCAACTTGCTTTAAATAAGAGTCACTACTAGAAAGTACAGGGTGGCCGTGACTCTTGCACACCATTGAAAGGATCCCCCAGGGGCTGGGGGAGGACGACCATCTCCCACCGTTTGCTCCCCATTCACCAGGGTTCACCGGTTCCCCGCTTTGCTGTCGGTGCACACTTAGGCATGGGGCCAGGTCCCTGCAGCTCGGCCCCAGCTTTATAGGAGGAAACTGCTCATGGCTCCCCCATTTCTCCTTTTATAGAGATTATAAACTCTTTGGAGCTTCTCCAGGTAAGCTCCCCAGGTGACAGCATCAAAGCTCAACATCCGCTTGGTGATTGCCAAGCTCCTTTCCAAACACACTACGGAAAAGTATCTTTAGGTCAGCAAATGAACAACCCGCAATCTAGCTGGCCATGCTACGTCTCCCATCCATACATCCCATCCTAACTGATTATTAAATCATATTTGCTGATAAGTATGGGATGTAATATCTATTACACAGTTGTTAAACCTCAATTAATATGTTTTAATGATCAGTCGTTTACTGTGCAGTATACAATTAACATCTGGTATTAGATCTTAAATTAAATGCATGTTTGGGAAACTAAATTTGAAGCACTGAACGTAGCCGTGCCACAGTAAACAGTGATAATTGCATTGAATAGACAGTATTTCTGTGCCCTGAGAGGGGGTTAAACCAACACTCCTGGCATCAGAGAAGAATGGAGAAGAATTGCTAAAGTAGCTGGGTTCTACTTTTTCAGTGTATTTTGATCCCTACGGAGGTTTTAATTCATCTCCCTTGAAAAAAGCACCCTGATGCATAGCTGCTGCGCTCCTGCGTGCCTGAAGGCTGAACTGGCAGGCACTTGTGCAGGGTATCGGCTCAGAGGAGTCTTTTCTTGGCCAGGGCCGGCAGGAGCGTGGGGCAGTTAGTCGCGCTTCAGGCTGGGTTGGGCTGTGCTGAGTCCTGGGGGCTGTGCAAGGGGGTTCAGTGGTGCAGCTAGGATCTGAGACTGAAGCCTTAAATCAAAGATAAGACTCACGTCGCCTGCCGGAAGAGAAGCCCTCACTGCACCGTGGGTTTGGGGCCACGCAGGAAAGCAAATTCAGTTATCGGTGTTCTCCAGGCAGTGGTCAGTGGCCATAGAGAGCAGCGCGTGTGGGCGATGTGCTGCAAAATGCAGGGGTGTTAGCCAGCAAGTAGTGCAGAGGGGCCCATGGGTGGCTTTTGCAGCTTAGAGAAGATGTAAAATTCAGATTTGAGATTATTATTATTATTTTTTTAAATTCATATGAAAGATGGGGTCCAAAGGACACCCTCCGATCCGTGACACTGCTGCTGTATTTGCTCTGAGAAGTGAGCCCACGTTGTCTGGTGGGACACTGAAGGACCCAGCCTGTTCTCGGCACGTTGCTGCCCTGTTACCACAGGGTTCACCTTTTCCATGAAAAATGTGCCTGAACAAAGATGAAGAAAAATCTTACTCTCTTCCTTTTTCTTTTCTCACACTTGGAGGAGCAAATGAAGATTGATATGTTTTTCTTCTAGTCTTTCAGTTTAAATACGCAGTGACGCATCTTATGAGGAAACGAAGGCTTCACCCCCCATCTTTTCTCTAAGGAACCTGTCTCTCACCCCATCGCTTTGCTATAGCAGATGTAACCCCTGCATAGATTTGGAGGCAGGGTGGTGCTGCTCTTGCAGGCAGCCTGCGAGCGGGGCTCCCCCCGGCACCATAAGGACACGTGTGGGAGCTGGTTTTCTATTCACCTTCTGCACTCCAAAGCTTCCTATGAGGTTTGTTGGGTTTATTTTTGCCAAAACTTTCTGCCTTTCTTTGGAGGGTTTAATTTTATTCTGGCCAATCAATGCTTTCTTCTCCATTTGGAAATGGAAAGTAAAACACACCCAAGTCTGATTAACGCTCTGAATTGCACGTGATCTCCCTCCCAAGTTTCCAGATCTTCTGGTTTGAGTTGATGAGGGTGACCTTTGTTTGAGTTGATGAGGGTGACCCAAAGGTTTCACAGAACTTGCTCTTTTGTGCCAGGATTCTGCACAACTCGCAATGCTATGGTTCACAGCTGGCCTTTCTCTGTAGATATTTCTGAAGGAGAGAAGGGGACAAATAGATTCAAGGTTTGCGAAAAAACCTCATTTGGAAGAGGACACACTGCTGTTTTGGTGGTGGATTGTCATAAATGTTGATGGGGAAACGCAGCCTGTCTAATGCGGGACCCCAGTGTGTGACCCAGTCCCGACTAGGTGGTGGGTACTGAGGATGGAGCGGGTGGGGGAAAGCTGGTGATTTCCTTTGGGATGTGAACATCGGGCTGTGATCTATCAGACCAGCTGAGGATCTAGGTTATTTTTCAAGGGGGAGTGGATGCAAGTGCTCCCGGCTGTGAGCTTTGGCTGTGTCCCAGCTTGGTGCCAGGAGGGGACCCCAGAATGTGCTGTTCCCTCCAGGATCTGCTTCCCGTGGGCAAAAAAACTTGCATTGAAGGCAATATCCCCCATCTCCTCTTGGGTGATCCAGGTAGGGGTTAAAAGAAGTGTCCTTCACATAACCAGTGAGCTGCGTTTCCGCTGAACCCAGCGTTCGGAGGCGAGGTAGAAAGGGCACAGCCAGCAGTGCAAGCTGATCCTCTCCGGAGACCAGATGCATTTAAGCAGCATGCAGTAGAGGAAATCTGATTCGTGTGTTGGCGGAGCTGCCTTGGCCATCTGAACTGGGCTGCCCAGAGGGATGGGAGCAGGCAGGAAGGCGCTGAGCTGGTGTGGCCAACGCACCTTCAGCCTGGCCGAGGCTCCTCGCCCCAACACACAGCCCCTTCCCCTCCTCTTGCTCACAGGGATGAAGGCACAGGAGGCTGGGATGGGGCCCGTGGCAAGGACAAGGTGGCATCTCGGGCCGGATTTACCACGGCAGCTTCTGGAACTCCCCCTTAGCCTGTGACTTAGGCACACGTGAGCAAAACAGGCCCAAAGAGGAGAAGTGCATGTGTGTTTTGCTATTTTTTCCTCCTTGGGTTTGAATCTCACGACCTCTCAACCTTTCAAAAATCTTCTAAGCTCTCTTTAGGGTTATCTTGCATCCAGGATCTATTGTTTCTACACTTTAACCCACTCTCTGCTCCTGCCCCCACTGCTTCCCAGAGAGGATGCTCCTGCTTTAAAACACTGCTTGGGAGAAGGATGCTCAGGGAAATGCTTCACATAAGCAGGCAGGCTGTACTGTCCTATGAATGTGCTATAGAAACATCTTTATTTCTTCTTATTTGATGTTTTTTTCCCCCTCTGTTCTCCTTTCTTCTGTCCCTTTCTAGCTTCTTTCCCACATTTTGCTTGGTTTTCATCATCTGCCTGGCCATCTGTGCCTCCCTGCTCCCTTTCCTCGGAGCTTCTCCAAAGCAGAATAATGTTTCAGCAACTCTTGGATTTTGTTTCCAAGCCCTGTGCCTTTCGTGTGGGTCCAGGCTGGAACACAGTCCTTCAGACAAGGTTTGGAGTGGAGTCTCCAACACAGATGTTTCTCCTGTGAAACCTAGAAAAGTGCCCCCAGCTGCCCTCCTGGGGCAGAACAGCTCTGTTTTAGGACAAACACATGAAGGTGACTTTCACGGTCCTCTATTTTAGCACTAACTTGGATTGCACATCACCATAGGATCGAATTATCCCAGTCTTTCAATGTACTCATTCTTGCAAGAGCACTGTGGGACATACTGGTTGTTCCTTAATGTTTTGTAGATAGAGAATAGACACAGGCACGGGAGGAATAAATTCCCTAGCTATTTTCTACATGTTCTAAAAGCTGCTTTGTGGCAGAGCAGATCCAAAGTTGCTCAGCTGGTGTCCTACACACTCAGCAAGCTGTCCATTGCTGGAAATACCCACCTTCCACAGATTTCCTTTAGCGTGTGTGAGCCTTCTCCCTGCTTTCCCTGTCTTTGAGATCACCCCAATAATAGAAACATCAAGTCAAGGAAGCATGGGAGCCTGTTTGGCAGAGGAAACGAAACCTCTGCCCTGAGCTCTTCCCCAGGCTATTAGCAGCCTGAGGTGAATGAGCGTGCCGGCGCGTGTGTAGCTCCTCGTGTGCCTCCTCCTGGGGGATGCTCTCCTTTTTTCTGTGCATCGGTGGTAGAAGATGAATGGAGCAAGACTTGGAGAACAGGCAGTAAATTACTCAGTACTGAATGTCAGAGGGAGCTGCAATTAAAGGTGTGAGGGGAAGGCTCATGGTGGTGGCACCCAAAGTGACGACGGTTTGCCCAGGTGAGCTGTGATGCTGGGGGCCCAGAGGCCAGAGTCTGGGGGCAAACGCTCTTGATCTCATCGCTGCGAGCAATAACTGCACAGGAGGGGAAGCTGTGCCGTGCAGCTCCTGCGCCACGGCAGCTCCTCTGCGCTGGCCCAGCCGCTGCAGATCCATCCGTGTGCGGCAGGGCCGGTGCTGGCCCCTTGAAGATGTTTGAAGTTGTACTAGATGAAGGGAAAGTGCCAAGAATCTGCTTGTAAAGTATGTATTTCCCGTAATCTTTCTCTTCAGATGGAGGCTCCTCTCTGCCTGCTCTCCCTTGCTCCCAAAGCAGCTCTGTGTCTGGGAGTTTTAACTTCAAGACCCTTGTTTTGCACCTTCACTGTGTATCGCTGTAATGACCTACTCCCAAAACGCTGATGTCATAGAGAGTTGTCATGGCAACCTGCGTAGGGACCCCACTCGCCTCTCAGTGATGCCCAGCTAATGGGTCCCATCCACTGCTATAGACGTGCAAATTTTTCTGGAAGATTAAAAATTAACTTCATCTCTTGAAGAGAAGAGGCTGTAAGGGAGAAGCCCTTTGCCAGCTGCCACGGGCACCGCGAGGCTCCCAGGCCGGTGCTGGCAGCTCCCTTGCCCAGCCCACCAGTGACACTCGCTGTTAATACTGTGTTTTCCATCTGAGGACCAAGCCGAGCAGCGTTGCAGTGTTTGGGGTAGGCTAATGGCGCACACGCAAATTCTTCGTGGTTGGGGCTCTTGGCCTTGGCGTGGCACCCTGGGGTCCTGCTCGGGGCATGGAGCCATTTGTATGGCCGCTAAAGAAAGCAGGCAGGGAATAAATATTGCATTTTCGCCTCCGGTTGATGCTGCTGATGGGGTGCCGGGCTGCCTCTGTGTCCTGACCCCATGTTCCTCTTCCCCTCCTCAGAAAATGAGTTTCGGGGTGAGCTGCTGAATCAGAGGTGGACCTGCGGAGAGAAGATCAGCAGCTGCGAGGGAGCCACCAGCCTGCACGGCACACACATCAAGGTGAGCAGAAAGCCCTCGGTCCTCCACAGGTGTGTATTTTTTTCGGTACGGTGACCTCCCACCCCATGCATTGGCCACAGGACGAGGGCCACGTGCTGCTCCAGCCCGTATGGACCAGGTGGTCCCGGGGGGAACGGAGCCTTTCCGGTACCCAAAGCAATGGGCAGGACTTGGAAGTCTCTGTCTCCTTGCTACAGCCAAACCTCCTGCCTGGTGAATCCGGGCAGAGAGGGCTTCCAGCTGTCAAGATTTGGCTTTGAGTCCAGATATTTAAATCCTTGCCTTCCTCTTCGGTCCCATCCTTCAAGGATGGCTCAGATCTGGATATTTAGGTCAGTCCCAGGCCTATTAAAATAGACCCTTTCTCCAAGGCGCCGGCTGGTCGGAAGAAGCCCCTCGTACACCAGGTGAAGCCGTGGTGCCTTTGGAGGAGACAAGCGAGGCATTCATCCCCACCGGGACCCCGGGCAGCTCCTGGGGGCTCAACAGAGCTGCTCATTTACTGCTGCAGCTGTGGCTGATGAAAGAGGTCCAGCCAAGGCTGTCAAACCTCCTGGCAGATTCACTGCCAGCAGATTAGGAAGTTTTAATTAAGCATAGAACTGGGCTGCTCATTACGCAAATGGCGCTTCCTGTCCCGTTTTGGCCTCTCGGTAGCGAGGCACCATCTCAGATGGACCCACCTGGGTGGTAGAGGAAGCCCTCCTTGGGTGACTGATGTTACCGACTCTTCCTGTGTCCCCAAATAAACCGAGCCCTGGGAAAACCCCAAACCAGCAAAAATCCACCCTTAAAACCCATCCTTCTTCACTAACAAGCTGTCAGCTGCAAGCAGGTGTCGCCGGGAAAGCTCACACCTTCTTAGAAAGCAGAGTAAGCAGTTGTTGCTATATTTAAAACGAGCTCAATTAAGGCTTTTCTATTGAACCTGCCAAATAAGCACTTAGATTAGATTTAATAAGATTGTTGTATGTTAATAAAGCAATGATTACAAAAGGTAATATTCCTAGTACCTGGTGCTCATCTAGCACTCAGCCTCTGCCAACCACATTGCTAATATTAACCGTTTCTTGCAACCCCCAGCTCTGCTTATCTGTGTTTTAACAGAGTGACTGGTCTGGGGACAAGAGGAGGAGGTGGGAGGGGGGCATCTGACATGGGAGCAGGATTTGGGGAGCTGCAGCTTTTGGAGGTGCTAGTGCTGGTCCTGCAAAGCCAGGCTCACGAAGAGTCACACCATGGGATGTCGAGGGCACACAAGGGCCT
The DNA here is from genome assembly GCF_018139145.2 of Gymnogyps californianus. NCBI lineage: Eukaryota > Metazoa > Chordata > Aves > Accipitriformes > Cathartidae > Gymnogyps > Gymnogyps californianus. Next base: position 15,460,181 of record NC_059487.1, on the reverse strand, counting down.
GATCCTGCGCATCTCTGGCTGCAAGGCTGAGCCTGTCAGCCTGAGGTGCGTGAGTGAGCAATAGGTGAATTCTGGTTCTTTCTTATAAAAGCCAAATTAAACTTGAAGGGGGAAGGAGGAGGCTGGCTTTGGTAAGGCTATCACCGGCTCTCTATGAGCAATTTTCCCCATGGGTTACTTTAAATCTATTTACGCAAATTTAAAAAATATTTCTCCGCATATCAGTGCAGTAGCATATTTATTTTCTGCTATGTTTTCCTAAAATCCAGGTAGAACTTAGGATAGTTTAGGCCTGGATATTGTGTGTGTGTGCAGCCCCCTTACCTCACAGAGGGGAGAGAGCTCTCAATCCCTCTCTAACCTTCAGATCTGCACCATGTGCGCATGCTTGCACTTGCATGTGTGCTCATAAATACATATTGTATTTAAATGTAGTTTTTCATGCCGGTTACAGCTCGTAATCCACAGGATGCGCAGCGGTGAAGGACAATGGGATGTGGGGCACGTTTACTTATTTATTTTTGCCTCTAAAGAAGCCCAGGCGCAGGATAAAATTTCCCATGACAGGTCTGAAATGAGATCTCTGAAGAGTGCTGGGGAGAGGTGCGCTCTGCACGGAGCCAGCTGCGACCGTCCGCACGGACGCTCCTGCTTGCGCTCGTCCTGGACCACGGTGGCTGATGGAGAAATGAATCTTTGTCTCCCAAATCTTCTCTATTTTCCTGTGCCGTGGTGAGCTAGCTGGGGGTACCGCTGAATAGCAGGCAGGCTGTTGCTGAAGGCCGGCTGATGGTGATGGGGCCACCAGAGCCCGTCCCCTGCCACGAGCACCGGCTGCTGCAGTCCTCTTTGGAGATATGCACGTAGCTGCTTCAGCAATCGTCTTGCATTGTGCCGCTCGAGGATAATCTTATGAAAAAGGCAGCTTATTACCGAGCTTGAAAACAATGAGGTTGAAGAGCTGTGATTTTTTTTTTTTTTTTAATTTTTTTTTTTCCTCCCCTGCCCCTCCTCTTCTGGTGTAAGAGCTGTTTGCACGTACGGAGCCACTTAGGTCTCTCTGTGCGTGAAATGGCATTTGGATTGCATGTTGTAGCACTTTCAAACAGTCAAGAGGAAAGTATATGTCAACTCAACTACTGCATATGAAATCACCCTAATGCTCGAATGTCAGCGCTGCAGAGGCACACGATACAGCTGCGGCTGTGGCAAACGTGATGCTCGGGAGCATCTTTTCTGGTCTACTTCACTTGTGCAGAGGATGCCTCTGCTATTGCTACAGAGCATTAGCGCTCCATAAGTGTTTCATTCACAGCATTGAGCTTTTTTTGGGTGAGGGTTGGACCCTTTCTGCAAACGCAAACTGACAGCACGGCTTCAGGAGGATGTTTGCGACACAGCTGTAATGTTTAATTTGAGGTGGGTACAAGCTGTGGTTTTGCATCTAAACATGTCAAGGCAAAATCCTCCCCCCGACTCCAAGCCCGAGAACACCGCACAGGGTGTCCTTTCCTGGAAGCAGTCAGAGAGCAAAAGGCAGACGGTAGTTTATTCAGCCGGGACTCACAATAGGTGGAACGTCAGGAGGATTTAAATCAAGCAGCAAGGAAGACCCTAAAGGAAGAAGGGAAAAAAAAAAAACCCCTAACCTCAGAGCGTGGTTATAAAATAGCAGCTGGGAGCTACTATTGAGCCTTTTTTAAAAGTAGAGGCAGACACCTGATCAAGGGTATTTCTTCCTCCATCACCCCTTATTTATTTTTTAAAAACTAACAGCTAGAGAAGGTCCAGCGGGACGAAGCCCTCTTCATTTTCTGCAAGGACCGATGATGCCGTGGCACTTTGCAGAGAGCAAGTGGGAGAGATTTGGAGACCCAGATCCAGGTCTTCTCCACCCGTGTTCAGCCTGCAGCAGCCGAGGGGGGATTCCTCATGGGGTGGGGAAAAAACCCTCCAAAAATAAAAGCAGAGGGAGGAGAAATCAGGACAGGCCATTCAAACCCACCCTCACCGGCTGGTGGGTGCCGAGGGGCAGTTTTGCTGCCTGGCTGTGATTTGCTCCATAGTCTACATCTAGCTGGACCTCAGGGTTTGCTCCCTTCGTTGGCTCGTGCTGATAAGGCGATCCTTGGGTCGGATCCCTTGAGGAGCTAAAGAAGGGGCTCTTTGGACCTGGCAGAGGGGAAGGACCAAGTAGAAAATCACCTTTCAACAATTCTGTAGCAAAAATGTCATTTCTTCTGGCATTTTCCTCCTCCTGCTTTACCTGCCACTAGGCAAATTTAGGTTTTGGTTTTTTAACTAAAAATAGAGGCTTTGTCTGTCTGTCTGTCCCTCTAAAGCTCAGACACAGCTCCTTGCAAATGGCATTTGGCTATATCCACAAATAAGCACTGATGGCAGCTCTGCTGCTTTCAGAGCAAAATAAATATTCCCGCTGAATCCTCACCTCCCTTTGTCCAACTGAAGGCTTTTTCAGCGTGTTTATTTTCTCTGAGCTCCGTGGTGCTCCTGAATACATACGTTTACTGCTGACCATGGGGAATTTCAGCATGGCCCTTAATGGTATATTTGCATAGAGCTGTCGAAGCCCAGGCACCACCTGGGCATCAGTGCATGGGAGGCTCCAGCGGTTTTACGCTAGCACCTCGGTCTTCCATCAGAAAAGAAATGTGTATTAAGATAAGAAAGAAGAAGAAAATATCTACCCTGTAGGTACTCCATAAAATTAAACTTCAGATCCATGCTGCTGTTCCCACGCTGTATTGCTGTAGTCTTGGCAGCAGAGCAAGACCGTTCCTATAGAAGCAGGCCGTTAAAATACACATTGTACTCAGGTTAAACTGTCTTTCAGGTTTATCTGTCTGAACCTCATTGATTTCGATGTGCAGCATCAGGACATTGTCAGTATAGCTTGTATTATGGTCGTGTCAGGAAGCTCCTTAGCGCGGGGCAAGCACATGGTAAGAAACAGCCCCTGCCCCAAAGCACCTTTAGAGGGAAGATATAAAAAAGGGGCCCCCGGCGATGAAGTGATGTTCTCAAGGTTACCCTGACTGTCAGTGGCAGAGCCTCGAGCTGAATCCTGAAGCGAGTACCCCGAGACCCAGCACAGGGTCCTTTCTACTGCGTTGTCCTGTGGTGTTGGGTTAGGAAATCTGCTAGATGCTTATTTTGGTTTAATGTGAGAGATAATCCAGCGATAAGGTGAGGAGGAGGGGAATAAACCTCTGTCTTTTCTAGCTGGACTAACATGCTCTGAGGCTGGCATCTGGTAGCAATAACATATTTGCAGGTTTCCTTTCAGATTGCTTTGTTTTCCATTCAGAGTTAAAATAATAAGAGTGAAATCCAGATAGCTTCTCAGCCTGGCTATTATGCGAGCAAGAGAGAACAAATGAAAATACCCCGTCAGTCTCCAAGACTGCAAACATGCACTATGTGACCTGAAATTTCGCGTTAAAACGATCTGTCTAGAGGGCTTCTCGCTGAGGAGGCGAACAATAAAGGACAGTGGTTTCATGCAACGTTCATGCATCTGAGCCCGATAACCACGGAGGCTCCAGAAGCGCAGCAATGGCCGTGTCAGTTCGTCAGTTAATTTAAGTTGCTTGGGAGGAGCAGGGGCTGAGCTCAGAAATGGATCTTTTTCGTGGTCTTTCTGCACTTTGGTGGGAAATGAAGATTTTTGAGGACGATGCTGCTGTTGATTTAAGCTGAGAAAAGGAGCCTGATCGTAGAAAACAGAGTCTGGATGTGCAGAGCCCACCCCATCCCTCCAGTGCTGTAAGCAAAACATTTTCAATACACAGTGGTGGGGCTGTGTCAAGTTGTCTAACCAAGTAATGGGGTCTTCCCTATGGGAAAAACCCCCAAAAACTTAGGTTTGGGGGGTTTGGGTTTCTTGTTTGGGTTTTGTTTTTTTTTTTTAAAAGGCTGCTTTTTACTATAGGCCAGGCAAGGCAGCCTATTTGCTTTTCCACCTTTTGGTCCTTAACAAGGTCAGTTCTGTCCTTGCCTTAGGTGGCTCCTGTCCCCTTGGCCCATGTGGTGACCGAGCGTGCTCCTGTCTTCCCAGGGCATTTGATCCTGGTTTAAAAAAGGTGCCGAAGGCAATGGGAGGAATTGCTTTATGAGGTGCTATGGATGTTAGCTCAGACGTGATACCTAATTTTTTGAAGACAAATGTGACATGAAATGGGATCTTCCCCATTTATAGACAAGTAGCTTGAGCCTTTCCCGCCTGCCTGTCCTTGAAGGACAGGTTTAAGAAAATTGAAGTTTTGCTCTGCTTTTCCCTCACTGTCCCCACGGGGTCTCAGCCCTACCTCTTTTTGGAAACAAATGCCACAGCCATCGGCTCCACTGGCTGCCACTGGCACTGTGCTTCCCGCAGCCTGCCCTCCTCTGCAGCTTTGAATAATTTATCTGCAGGAAACCCACATTGCCAAGGCACCAGCCCAACGCGTGCCAATTCCCTGGGAAAACTGTCAAAAAGAAAAAAAAAAAAAAAGAAAGAAAAAAAAGAAAGAAAAAGCCTTCTCTGAAATTCATTTTGGTTGGAGGCAGGCTCCCAGCAATCAAACGTATTAGTCGTATTGTCGGCGTGCGGCGGCGGCATTAGCTAGCTTGCTCAGCGCACGCCGATGTTGAAAGGCTCATAAATGTAATGAAGTCCCTTTGACACCTGCTCCTCTCCACACTTTAAACGTGAGCCATTGGTCCGCAGGGAACCGGGGCTTTAAAAATAGAAATTATAGTAATTGTCTGCTGTGTTATTGGGAAGATTGTAATAAACGTGGAGCACGACACCGCGGTGCCACGAGCTGAATGCCGACAGGACGCATAAATTGCTCCAGGTTTTGATTTTTTTTTTGCTTCCCCCCTCCCCCCCCCCCCCCCCCAATCTCCTCATCAAACAAACCACATAAATCATTGTGTGTTAACACTGCATTTCTGGAGGGTGGCAGTGAGAGGGAGAGAGGCACTCGGGGAAATTTCATCCCTCCCCTTTGAGGTGTTTTCAGCTGCGGTGCCCCATCAGCTGGGGACCTCCGTCCCCTCTCCCTGCCTGCCCAACAGCCTCCCTCCCACCTCGCCACCCCCAAAACCTCAGGGGGGACAAGAGAGGCCCAAACCAAGCAGTGCATCCTTCGAGGGTGATGGGTGAGGACCCCTGGCCCCTTCTGCTGGGGACTGCGAGCAGCAGCCATCAAGAAAGAGTTTCAAGGTGCACGTGGGGATTGGGGATTGCGGTGACACATACCATGTGTGCATTGTCCCCACACGTGCTCTGCATGTGTGTCCCCTCCTGCTCCTCAACCAGGGGGAGCAGCCGGTCGTGTCCCCCCTCTGTCAGGGTGCCGGAGGGTTAGCTGTGGAGCCTCCTTGTTTGGGGATGGCACAGGAGCTGGTTGGATCCCTCTCCAACTGGGACTTGTAGAGGATGCTCCAAAGAGAATTTGTTTTTATTATGTCAGATCCTACTTGGAAATGATCCTTTCCCTGCCTTTTCTCTTTTCTTCTCATTATCCCAGGAGGAAATGTCCCAGTTGATAACACCGCAATAAAACCCCAAAAATTGTCTTGTCCCCAGCCTACCAGGCTGTGATCCACCTCCCTGCTCGCACCCCGATCCTGCGTACCCCCTTGCCATTTGCTGCCAAATGCACCTGCCCGCAGAGAGAGAGCGTGTGTGTCGAGGGCGAGATGTAAAATCTGCTCTTTGACCACTTCAGCGACCTCATTGACAACTTCAGTGAAATCCCATTTCTATTATTCTGGCTATGCCTTTTTGCCCCGCCGTGGAGGTCCCCTGCTTTCCCTGCTCCCACCTCCAGGCACAGCCTGATTTCAAAGCTCCCCCTGACGCCGGGGCGCGGAGCCCGTGCTGCACCCCAGAGGTGGCTGCACTTCAGCCTTCTGCTACCTTATGGCATGTTGTGATGTTTAATTAATATCAAGCACTTTGAAGTCCCCAACGTTACTTATTCATGCCCGTGTTCCCCACAGACCCTCCTGTTTGATGTTCACATTGCAGGGGTTATTTAGATGCAACCCTCTTTGTGTCAAATTTAAGCAGAGAGGTTGCTTTTTAGGGCACTACATGAAAAGTTGCCCTTTCCAGGCATGAGATCAGCTTGGCTGCATATTCAAAGATGTCTGAATATGTGCCGGCTACTCACCTAGGTGCTCACAGAACTTCCGTGGTGTAAATCCAGAGAAATCAGTTCTGGCCCTAACAAGTGATACCTCGAACCCAGCCGTTTTCCATCACGGGCCATTACATCTGGGTGTTTGTCCCTCTGTGGTACCCGACCAGCAGAGAGTCCTTGTTGTGTCCCAGGATATGGAAATTCATTTAAAGTTGCTAAATCTGGGCACTGTGGGTTGAACGGTAAAAGCAATGCAAGAAACCTCTGTCTCAGAAACGCAGGAAAGCTTTCTCTGCCGCCTAGGTATTTACACAGAGCAACAACCACATGTGAGATTGTCCTTTAACAATAATTTTCTTGCTGTCTTTCAACAATTATCTTTTCTTTCCGTTCCAGATGAGTTTAGAAAATGACGATAAGAGAGCACGCACGCGATCGAAGTCTATCAGAGGTGAGCAGCTGGTTATCCACAGCGCGGGGATGTATAGACCTGAGCTCCCTGCACTTTGCTTGTTCCAAATAGGCTTTGATTTTTCAGGTCCAGGCTTAACTCTTTAAGTTACGCTCACTGCCCCGCCTCCAACCCCACCAAAATTTGTCTACAAACCCAGAAAACTCCCAACCACAAACCTTTACAGGTCCTCATAATAGTTAAGCCTCATCTCCTACACCCAGGAGAGGAAAAAAAAAAAAGAAAAAAGGCAAAAAAAAAAAAAAAAAGCCCCTTTGCATGCTTTGCTTTAGGGGGATCGCAATCACTGGCGCTTCAGATCAGCTCCCTGGGGCTTTCATCATGCACACTCTGCCAGCGGCTTTGAAGTTGCACATCTGAGAGCGCCTGGCAGAAGTAGCGCATGCTGGAGAAGCAGACGGGGCTGTCCCCCGGCAGGGACGTGAGGACAAACGACATGTTAATGCAAAGCTTGATGGCTATTTATTTTCTGACTTGAAAAAAACGTGCAGGTCTTTCTTTGCGTGCTTTCTCTCCGGGAGAAGGCGAGGTGCTCTGATACAGAGCACAGAGCGTCACCTCGGGTGGTCCTATAGCCACGTGTGATGGTTACAGACTGGCCTCTCCGTTTTCCTTCCTTTTTGTGGCCTTGGATTCGATGAATTGCAAAGGTGACTGGAAGTGAGGAACGAACGGGGCTGGCTGAAAAAGTGTGATGGCTGCAGGGACTGCAGCTTCACCCACACAGCTGTGCTGGACCACCTTCCTTTGTCCTGACCCCTCTTCCTCCTTGCTCTTCTCAGCATCTGCATCTTTTTAAAAACAAAACAAAACCCAGATGCTGCCAACTGCGCTGAATCGAGCTTGGATTCTCGGGTTTCATTGCTTTGTTGCACGTACATAAAGGTGCTCGCTCAGGTTGCTAATGAGGGTGCCCTGATTCTATTTCTTTTCTCATGCCCTGCCTTCCCCACACTTGAATCTGGGTTTCTTGATGTGAAAAGGTAATTTATTGCACACACCCTGCGACTTGCCACTGCCTCCAGTTTGTTGACGCTTGTGAGTCATCCCACCGGGAGCTGGATCCCAGGAAACCCAATTAGCTCAAACAAATTGAGCAAACGTGTTATGGTTTTTAGCCTGGGCAAATTTAGACTTGTGTTGTGGGTTTTTTTCCTCCTGATTATTTGGATTCCTGGCTGGATGTAAGGTTTCAGCAGCGATACGATGTTGTTGTATGTTGTTACTGTATGCAGTGAGAAGTCCTCTTATTCACAAGTGGGGAATAATCCCTAAAACCCCTACAAACTATTGTTTCCCCTAAAAGCCAAGTAACACATCCCCTACCTGTGTCTGAGCATAAGCAGGGGCTCCCACATCAGTCCGGTGTGACAAGGGAAGGAGAAAAATGTGGCTGTGCCTGTTGATGTTACAGAGGTAAATGTGTCCATTGCAGCAAAACAGTAGTAAACTGTGCAAAAAGTAATTGAGGAGCATATTTTAAAAAGGCAAACATAGAGAAGAAGGCATGAGAAAACTCGGTCTTTACTTAAAAGTGTTTGAGTTATACGCATGTATATCAGTATAGCTCCACTGACTTCAAAGTCATCATGTATTTAGAGAGAGAGGTAATCCCTGATGCTGTAAACATGCACTCACGTGCTTGAAATTAAGCACAGGCATGAGGATTTACAAGGCAGGATTATGATTTACAGGCTGGCATGCAGTAAATGATGGCAGGACAGATTTGCCCTGTCTTTCCCAAACGGGATGCCCGAGGAGGCAATAGAAACCCAGCTGCAGGGAGGAGAAGATCCTCCAGAGAAGGGGGATGTCTTGGGGGGGCTGGCACCCCTGTTGTATTTTTGACCTTGTGTTTGTTTCCATTGCTGCATCCTGCCCCTTCGCCCAGTGCCCACGGAGCTCATCGGCCAGGAGGTGAGGTAAGGACCCTGCTCCTCCTCGGCGGTGGGTGGGAGGGGAGGCCTCATGCTGGGACTGGCTTGGGTGAAGCCCTGCAGCTCCTTGCAGGCTTGGGAACCTGGGTGAGGGGAGCAAACCCATGGGATGAATGGGGTGGAGGTCTTGCTGGGGGGCTTATGTTGGTGGGCACCTCGTTGTGTCCAAGTCCTCAGGGCACCACTTGACAACACACATCAGAGGAACCGCAGGAGTTAAAGGGATGAAAACATGAGCTCTGGATGGGTCACATTAGACTGAAGACCCCCCAGCCATCCTCTGTCCCACCCCAGATGTAAATCCCAGCAAAACCTAATGCCCACGTTTTGTGTTGCAGGATCATTAGGGACAACATCCTAGTCACCAGAGTTTCTTTTCCATATATTTTACACCCTCTTGTTGCCCCTAAACAATGTTGTGTCACATCGCTTCTTGTGCCAGATGCTCCTCCTTTGGCCCTATGTCCCCTGTTGAGTCACCGAGGTCCTGTTGTCACTCATTTAGCAGCACTGGCATGCGAACAGCAGCAGCCAAAAGAGCCGGAGCGAGCCTCTGCAGCCCTACAGAGCTTCTCATTATAAATAACAGCCTCCCCCATCTCTAAGCTCCCTTTAAACCTTGCACGAGGGCTTACGCAAGAGGTAGGAGTCTTTAACCTGGACAGGCGCTAATAGCAGGGGCTGCCTTTCCTAGCAGCCTCCGTTAGAAAGCCGTGTGTGTGTCAAAGAGTAATTGGACCTTAACCAACCCAATTTCAGAGCATTTCTGCTCCTCCGCTCTCCTATTACTCTGGAGAGACGGGAGGAGCGAGCGGCGGGCATGCCACTTCTCCAACTTTTATTGCTGAACACTTGAGTGGAGGTGGTAATTGGAGCAGGTGACATATCTAAGGGGCAGGACAGAGTGCTCCACAAAGCCATCTCTGCAGCTGTCACCTAATTGCCTGAATAACTGGACGATTAATCGACTAATTGGAAGCAGGGCATCGTCTGCATAACAATAAGAGGCCCTTTTGTCAAGCACATGACGGCTGGGGAGATGGGGAGAGCAGGTCGGTGCGGTAGCTCTTGCGCGGAAGGAGAGCGGCTTTAATAGACCTCGAAGGCCCTTTCCCCTTTTGGGACTCCTGCCAAAATAGAGGAAACCTCCCCGGAGGAGAGCGGGGACGGGAAAGCCTGGTCCAGATCGTGCCGAGCATCGCCTCTGCGCTGGTGCTTTTTAAAGGGATTAAATCGACACACCGACGCCAGAGACATCCCAAATCGCCACCTGCTGTGGAAAACCTTGATGCCGAACCACTTGGCTCTTTCCTACTTACTTTCTACTGCAGGCTTCATTTCACCACATCAAAAATGGGGGGGCGGGGGGGGGAATCGGCTTTAATTGATGCAGGAAAGCTTATAAAAGCCTGTAACATCTTCATCAGAGCTGCTCTTGTTTCCCACTGAATAAGGCCTTTTTCAGGCAAGTCACTGGTAACATAAACACCGCTCTGTCTTTTGGCGTGCAGTCACTTAAAGTGTGTCTGGGGCTGCTCAGTACAGAGCAGCCTCAGTCATGACTGAGGGAAATTAAAATTAAATAGACTTTCAGATCATCAGCAGAGGGAGCAGCGAAGGGGGGAGCTCCCTCTTCCAATTAGGCACGTTAGCGGGACAAGATCTTTTTAGATATGACCTCGAGCATTTTGCTCTGGAAGGGATGCCTCGCTGACAGGCAAGACCCCAGGCGTGGCGGGCCTTGGGCCGTGTGTGCGTGCCAAAAAAGCTGGGAGCCATCCCCCAAGCGATGGCCTTGGAGGATGCTCAGCATCTCAGGTTGAAACTGGGCTACGAGCAAAGGGGACAGCAGGAAGGGGGGACTTTGTCTTGGAGGGGCCAGGAGGTGCAGCTTACACCCACGCCTCATCTAGAAAGCCGTGTCCCCTTAGGGGACGTGCTGCCATCATTTGCCCTCTTAGCATTAGCTTTGCTAAGCTAAAGCAAGCAGATCTCCCTGAAGGAAGGATTCCTACTCTCCTGACAGTTCGGTAGCCCTTTCCTGTCCCGGTTTTGGGTTGAATTATACTCTTTGAACACAGCGATCTGACTTGCGCACAGTGTTCTGGGGAGTTGAGCCATTAATAACCCACCGGTGCACCCAGAGCTGCTGCATCCATTAGCACACTCAGATCCTCCCTGTCCTTAGCTTTCTGCAAGGGCTGAGCTCTCTGCTGAGAACAGAAATTCTGAGTCCCTAAAGCCTGACTTGGCATTTGGTGCTATTTAATGTTGTCCCATGTCTTTTACTCCAAGAATAACAGGCTGGCCAGATCCCCTCTGGGCTGGTGATGCCTTCTCCCTTTGCACTGTCATCAAGAGATTTGATTAGCACTTCCAACTTCCCAGGCCGAGGGTGATACAGTGCTAAATGAGGTTATTAATCCTACACGACTCCAGAATTCCTCAGACGTCAGGCAAGTCACTTGGGCATCCTATAATCAATGGCATAATCTGGTTTTGCCAGAAAATGTTTGCTTTAATGCTTCTTATCTGGAGCCCTTATAGCTCCTGGAGCTGGGACTAATTACCCCTGCAGGGGAGGCGCACAGCCCTGCGCCGAGGGATGCAGCAAGCAGGCTGCATCGCCGCAGCCCGTGGCAAAGGCAGCAGTGGCTGCCAGCACTGCCCAGAGCTCCCTGGAAGTCTTTAACTCATCCTCTTCTGCAGAGCAGCAGGAAGAAATGCAGGGATTTGGGAGATCTGGTTAGCTAAATCCCATCTGTTCCCCCAAAAGTGAGGCTCTGAGGTGCTTTTGAGGATTTTTGTCCTGGTGATCTCCACCCAACGTGCTCTGGCTAGAACCTCCTTGATCCACTCCCAGCCTGCTCTTTCCAAAAAGCCACCCATTTCTTGGTGCAAGGATCCCCAGTTCCCTGATTGATAAGCCATCAAATAAGTGAAAAGCCCATGTTTTCCTCCTGCACCAGCAAAAAAGAAAACTGAAGAGTGGCACTGGGGAGGCAGAGTGCAGTAGTTGTCTGCTTTTTAAAAGCTTGCTCTTACACATGCAAATCTTTAATTAAACATAATCATAAAACTATAATGAACCGTTCATCTAATTAAATGGAGTGAGTCATTTCATTAATTTTTAGCAAACTGCAAGGCTCCTCTCCTGCCCTCCTCACTTGGAATTCAAAGGGACAAGCTGAACCATTTGAGGGAAATTATCTTCCCTGTTGCGGTTATTTTGTTCCTTGTGCACAGGACCTGTTTAACTGACCATAGTTTATACACTTCTAATTAAAAATGAATTCTCCGAGTCCTATTGCTGTTCTTGACGGTTGCTTGTTTCCCTCTCAAGCTGTCCAACCCCAGGCTGTAACGGCTCAGGACACATCCGTGGAAAGTATGCAAGACACAGAAGGTGAGGCTGGGTTGGAGGTAATGGGGATGGAAAAATGCGAGCAAGAAACCCAAAGACAGACGTTCACTGGAGAGAGGCCGGTTCAGAGCAGCAACCAAACTCACCTGCCCCAAATCTGCCTACCAAAGAGCCTATTTCTGTCTTTCCATCAGTCTGTGAGGGATCCTGGGGGATCTGCTTCACCCAGCTGACAGTAGCCTTCCCACAGACCCCAAACCACGGCAGAAGTACCTGGCTCAGGTGCCTGGGGTTGATGGGAGCTGTCGGCAGGCAGCGATTTTGGTCTGCTCAGTGCCTCTATGGACAGGGAGGGGAAATGAGAGCATGCTGGCTGCCTTGGAGGCCGTGCTAGCCTTAACTGATGGTTTTCATCACCCAGTAATGGTGAAATCAAAGCAGTTGGTGGACATGCCCCAGGGGCCGGTTCTGCATCCCCTGCCTGGTTTCATGGTGGCACTGATGGCCATCACCACCAGTGGTGCTGGGAGCTGCTGGTCCTGCTGGTCCCTGGACAACAACTGCCCATGGACCAGACCGCTGGAGTGAGCCCAGCATCCTTGCGCTGACTTCTGAGAAAAGCTGACATAGTTGCACAAAGTCAAGGTCTGAGAGCAGATCTTCTGGCCACGAAGGGTTAAACCAGTTAAAAGTCTGGGCTACCGGATGATTTTTTATTTTTTTTTTTAGTATTTGTGTATTTGTCCCACTTGCCTTTGCCTAACTGGTTCAGATGCCGTAGCCATGCCTTTCTCACTCAGCAATGCCTCCTCTCTGCTCCTTGATCCCATCTGCAGTTTACAAAGCTGCCCTCTAGCAAAGAAGAGGAAACTTCAGGATGCGGAGGCCGAACATCTGGTGTCGAAGAGAAAATCCCATCCGCTCAAGCTGGCCTTGGATGAAGGCTACAATGTCGACAGCGACGGCAGCGAGGAGGCTGAGGCGAAGGAGGAGTCCGGCTCCGAAGAGTCGGAGGGGATGTTGGAGGAAGACGAGGCGGAGGTGATGGAGCAGGAGGAGACCCGCAGCCCTGAGCCGGCAGAAGGTGCTTTATCATTATTGATTGCAGAGCTGTGTTCTGCAGATGAATAAAGGGCAAGGAGTGTTAATAACCAGGAGTTATAGCTCCTGTGAATTATGTACAGAATGGGTCCTTCAATTATTACATTTGGTGGAAGCACAACGGCAAAGCTCTGGTTAAGCTGAGAGGGGATACGCACAGATTGTCTCCAGCCTCTTAAAAATGAGAGCCTTTCCATCAGGGATGCTCCCTGGGGAAAGACCCATGGAAAGCACAGAGGAGCTCGCTGCGTGGCTCAGATGGCAGCGGGGAAGACAGCCAGGGTCCCGCATCGGTGCCTCGAGGGGCTCGGCTGGCTTCCCCGGTGCAGGAACCGTCCCCCTGGCCGGATCTGGCCGCTATCCAAGAGGAGGAATGACAGGGAAATGAACCGGGTGTCCAGCCGGGGTCCTGGCACTGTGTTGCTCCCCAGTTTGGAGCCCCTGGTTTGGGGAGCACTGGGAGCGAGGGGGCCAGATGGCTGCTGACAGTGGAGGGCTGGGGAGCCGCACGCATCTGAGCCCCACGAAAGCTTCCACGTGGAAATCCTCTTTCTACCTGCCATTCCCAAATGCAATAAATTAGGCTGCTCCAGGGGTATAACAGCCAGGCGCTGGTTTTAATTAAGCTTAAGTAAGACAAAGAGATGTTTACAAGCTTATATATTTACTTTCTTCTCCTCCTTTTTTCTTTTTCTTTTCCTTCTTTTCTTTCTTTTTCCCCTTTTCTTTCTTTTTCTTCTTTCCCCCCCACCTCAGAGAGAAGCCCAGCAAAATCGACCCATTATGGACAAAACACGGCAACAAGTACGTCTGGGCCCAGCAAGGCCAACTATAGCAGCTATCAAGAAATAATTGCCAACTCTCTCCTAAACCTAGGCCAAATAGCGGAGGAAACCCTCGCCATCGAAGGGCAGCTGCCTGAAGCCGAGCTGCAGGTCTCCAAGCCGCCATCCAACGTTGTGCATCTGGTCCACGAGGACGTGGGAGAGGAGTTAGTGGAGGAGGAGTGCGACAAGGAGATCATCATCCAGACGGAGGATGCGGAGGAGGTCATCGAGGTCACCAGTGAACGCAGCAGCGAGTTGTGTCCAGAGCACCGGGACGATGCAAACTGCGAGGAGTCCTGCAAACTGCAGAAGGCTGAAGCAGAAGAAGAGGATGAGGAGGATGAGGAGGAGGATGAAGATGAGGAGGAGGAGGAGGAAGAAGAGGAGGAGGAAGAGGAAGAAGAAGAGGAGGATGACGAGGAGGAGGAGATGGCTCCTGAAGTGATCTGCGAAGAAGCTCCTCACACTTCTCAGGACACCCAGAAAAGCCACTGTGAAGGGCAGTTCAGCCCGAAGCCCGAGTACTCGGTCATCGTGGAGGTCCGGTCAGATGACGACAAAGACGACGACGCCCGCTCCCAGAAATCGGCAGTGACCGACGAGTCAGAGATGTATGACATGATGACGAGGGGGAACCTGGGGCTGCTGGAACAAGCCATTGCGCTGAAAGCCGAGCAGGTGAAAATTGTGCGGGAGCCCAGCCGACTGCCAGGAGAGCACGTAAAGCACTTCCAGGTGGACGAGAAACAGAGCAAACCGCTGGACAGCATCCGAAAGAGCTACTACGGCAAAGGTATGGGGACGAGGCTTCGTGTGTCTCCTCCTTTCCCATCCCCAGTGAAAGAGCTGAACTTGTCTGCTCAGCACCCCATGAAAACTAGGCTGCTGGGGGGTTTCACAGCCCACAGAGGGAATTTAGCCACAAATCCTCAGTGCCCAGAGGGATGGGGACATCCTAGAGGTCAACAGTGAATGCACAAAATGATGGTGTCCTCTACATCTCAGCAGGGGAATTGCCTGGTTAAATTGCCTGTCGGCCTTGAAAATTTCAGCCTGAGCAGTAGGGCTGGTTTAAAATCCAAGTGGATTTTAAAGAAGTGGTAGGAGTCCAGCCACAGCAACACGAGGGACTGGGCACGGGCTGCACAGTCCCCCGGGCGCTGAGCCAGGCTGCCTGCTCGGTCGCTGTGAGCAGCTCCATGCTCCTAGCTGGGTTAGTTACTCAAATTCCTTTGCTGATTTTAATTTTTGAAACTTCCAGTGTTACAATTCCACCTTCACAAAAAAAAAACTCCAAACCCAAAGGTTTCTCCCCATTCGAATGGAAAAGTGGTGGGAAGCATCCTTGGCAATTTTTCTCTCCTTTCCATCTCTTCCCCTCCAAATCCGCTAACCTGCTTCCCACCGCCCTTTCCCCACAATCCCTAGATCCCTCAAGACCCGAGAAGCGAGAAATCAAATGTCCGACTCCTGGCTGTGATGGGACTGGCCACGTCACGGGACTCTACCCTCACCATCGCAGCCTCTCTGGTTGTCCGCACAAAGACAGGATCCCTCCCGAGAGTGAGTACACGGCGGGATAACAAGGCTTGCTTAAATGAGTCTGAAGCCTTATTTCCTAGAAGGTTTTTCACACCTGAAGGGTAGAGCCATCTCAAGGCCAATGGGTGCTCCAAATAGTCCCTAATGATGTGAATTTTATGACCAAGTCCCTAGCACAAGCCTGATGTTAATCCTTGGTGTTTAACGGAGTTTCTGGCATGGGGTGATGCTTTTCCAACTTGTTCTGGGATGCTTTTACCCACCAAAGTGTTATCGCTCTTCACGGGAAACGCTATGGAGATTACTAGGAAGTCCTACCCTTCTTAAAGATTTTTAGCACCATCCTGTGGAGAATGAGATCCCTTCTCTGAAAATCAGAGGTGCTTTAAAAATGACTGCCCACCTCCAGAGGTGTGTTAAGAAGTTCCCGTCTTTACTCTGAATGTCACATATTTTTCCCTACGTGGGATATCATGTTGGGAAGAAGGGGAAACTGTTCTTTCTTGCTGTCCAAACGTGCTGAAGCTGTTGCCGTACGGCAAAGGAGAGGAGTCGTTCAGGACGTGCAGGATAGCTGAGTCTCCTCCTACGCTCTCATCAGTGTAAAATTCACAAGGTGCTATACCAAGATTCATCTATTCCACAGAAAATATTTATCATCATCATAACAGATTTTTATATATATATATGCATAGAGAGAGATTTTATTTCTACCTCTCTACCAGCATCCTAAATAGCTTTCCCTGTACATATACATAAAAATCAATGTTGTATGTTTATGATAATGGCATAATAGACCAAAAAAAAAAAAAAAAAAGGAGCCCTTCCTTATCAGTAATTTCAAAGGTTGCAGACCTGCCATAAACACAGAACTGCAGGAAACAAGGAGAAAGTACAGCTATCTTCACACAAGCTTGAATGCGAGAAAAAATATTAATAAATAACTAACACAAGCTGTGTGCTTTAGAAAAGCTTGCAAATCAAATTATTTTCTTTACTTTTAAGGTCAGCGCTGCAGGAAGCAATAATCCTGAAGATTAAAATTTAAAAAAAAAGCAAACAAAGACTAGTCCTAAGGATAAAAGCAGAGATACAACTTCAATCACTTAAAACTACCTGAAATTGGGAGACCTGGCTCCAAAATGATGGCGGGCGGGAGGGGCTGGATGGGGGAAACCGGATTGCAATCAGCAAACGGGGAGAAAGCCCAAGCTGCGTGCAGAGATGCTAATCTAGTGCTGACCTGAGCACTGCTGCCTTGTAAATCTTTTTTTCTCTACGCAGATGAATTCTAATTACAGCATTTCACGTTCCCTGATTTCTAGGAAACCAGCGTACAAGACTTGATGATTTTGTCTTTTCTTTTTTCTTTTTTTTCCTCTGATTTTTATCAAGTTGTTTTTGCTTCCCTTCCCCTCTCCCCTTCCCCTTCTCGCTCCGAAGTCTTGGCGATGCACGAGAACGTGTTGAAATGCCCCACGCCAGGCTGCACAGGACAGGGTCATGTCAACAGCAACCGCAACACGCACAGGAGGTACCAGCTTTGACTTCTTCTCCGTAACGGCCGGGGCAAGGATGGCAGCAGGGCAACCAGCCCAAAAAGCCTTGGCTTTACTCTTGCACTGAGAGATGGTACAACTAAGATGGGCAAAGCAGGGATGACCCTAAGACAAAGAATAATATGGGAAAGCACGATGGGGCAGTGATTTCTGGCTGGGCAATAGAGCAGAGCAATGCTTCCAGGCTCACAGTTGGGACTATGGAGGGGTAGATGCAGACGGGGGTTCATGGAAGAGGTGTTTGGCACTAGGGAAGCAGAGGGTGCCCGGTGAGGCTGACTGGAGGGTGGTGTTTGTGTTTGGTGGTGTGGCACTTAGCAGGATTTCTAGGAATTTCCACAATATTCAGGCTGAAATTATTGATGAGCTGGGAATTTAGGTTCTTTTGCTGTAGGACCTCAGCCCAGATGTGGTCAGGAGGGGACAGGGTTGCGCTTTGGGACCTGTAATTATACCCCATGCTCTGACTTCGGTTAAACTTGAGCACTTTTACAAACGGGAAGGCTGCAAGTGGAGGGGATAGTGCGCTTAAAAGCTAGAAGCCTTCCAAAAAGCCAGACTAGCTTGTGCTACAGGGATGCGCTCATGAATTTATGATTGACCATTCGTTGCACTTGAGCTTAATTGGCAGAGAGTGACGGCTCTGCGAATGTCGATGCGTTTGCAGGCACGAGGTGTTTGTGTCGTTACTCGTTCAGCCGTGGAGGAAGCTGGTGGATGCTTCGTTGTAGCCATAGCTGCTAGAGGAAAATTAGGGAAATCTGCTTTGTTAATTGAGAAGCTCAGTTTGGTGCAGGCAGCAAGCGATCGCAGTCAGAATGAGGTGATCCACTGGTGTTAGTGGGTTATGGAGCGAGCTTTGGGCACAACAGTTTGGGCTGAGACCCGGTGGGGTTGGAGCCCTGAATTTCTCATGGGGCTGGGGTTCCCTCGGTGCTGGCTGCTCCAGTGATGAAGGTGCCTGTGATGGCTTCAGGTCGACTGGCAGCATGTGGGCTTTTTACCTTCCCTGAGCGATTGCCGTAAGAGCCAAGCTGTCCCAAAGAGGCAGAGCCAGGCTCACATGTAGAGCGTGTGTGAGCAAAAGCCATTACAGCCCTCAACCTCCCCAGGCACTGGCGTGCTGGCAGCCGTGCACATCAGAAGTGCAAATGTTTCCCCGCAAGTGCCCCTCAGAAGGCTCCCTTCAAATGGCCTCTGCAAAAGATCCAAATAAATACAAACCAAAAATGCCATTTAACTGCTAAAACCACTCAAAGAAACCAGCCCGTCCCTTTCTGCCCCTGCTGTGCTCAGCCCGGGGGAGCTGCCTCCTTGATCCACCTCCGGGCCCTGGGGATGCTCCGGGGCTCATCCGGGAGAGATTTGGCACCTGATGCTTGGCTGCTTTGCTGCTTGCCAAGACTAAAAGTAAGCTAGGATAATGATAATAAAAAAAACCTTTCAATGCAATCACTTTTCTCATAGGCTCAGCGCAGCTCTGTGTCCCTGAAATGACGATTTTCATGCTCATCCCTCATGCTTGGTTTCCTTCTCTCTTTTTTCCTCCTTCTTTTAAAAACACTCCCACAGTTTATCTGGGTGCCCCATTGCTGCTGCTGAAAAATTAGCCAAATCGCATGAAAAGCAACAAACCCAGTCTGGTGATCCTTCGAAGACCAGCTCCAATTCTGACCGGATACTCAGGTAAATGGGACGGCAAAGCCCAGCGCCGCGTAACCGCGCTGCCCCAGCCCTCCCCGGGATGCCACGCTCGCAAGAGCAGCCGTCACGGCTCCCTCCGGCTGTATCTTGATACTGCTGAGTCCTGTTATTATGATCATAGGTCTCGCCAAGGTGGTGAGATATTTAATTGATGATCCCAGGGAGGGCATTGAGGACAATGAATTGCTTCTGTAGCATCAATTAATGCTGAGGCTACAGGCCAAAGGGTTTTACCAGTGCAGCAGAAGGCATTTGTGCCGATTGCTCTGCAATGCAAACTGCCAGAGAATGATGGCTATTATATTAGCATTATAAGTAGGGTGGGCTCGGGGAGGGGGAGGAGGAGATTTAGGCTACGTATAAATCACTCGATGGCAGTTTCGCGTAAGTCCACCCGCTTTTCTTCCTTAGCCTGCACGGTTCAGAGGAGAGAAACCTGCCACTCATTTCCAAACCCGTCGCATTTATTTTGTTATTTCGCCCGTCTCTATCTTCCCGGGAGAAAGGGCTGTCTCACATTAAGGATGTTCCTGATAGATGCTGGCTTCCGTAGCTGATGTGATTCATGAGGCTACAGATGGATTGTAATATGGTTAGTTATTTTGCAACGAGAGCAGGATAAAAACTGCAGTACGAGCCCTGAGCAGCACTCCCACAAAGGCATCGAGGTCTGATTAATTTATTTATTTGCTCCCCAGGACGGCTGAGTACCCTGGTGCACCGGCGCTCGGTGCTTTGGAAAGGCCATTTAGGGCGATTACTTATTTATTTGCAGCGGAGCCCACGCCGGGCACAGAGCGCTCTGAGCGCATCACGAAGACGGTCCACGCTCCAAGGAGCTCCCGCTCCGAGGACTCGCTGGTGGAAAGAGGTCACGGGAAGGAGAATAACAATAGGCCATTTATATACAATTTATATGCAAGACAAATTGATTCATGATAGGCAGCCCAGCAGAAGCGGGTCTTTAAGAGGGACTCCGCAGGCAGGGGAGAGGCCCTGGTGCCTTTGCAATGAACCTGCAGCGGGGAGCGGAGCTAAACTGGGGTCCTCACACCTTCGTGTGCCATCCTGTGTCATGGGCTCCGTAAGTGAGTGACGCCCAAGTCTCTACTGCTGTTGGAAAATGCTGCCACGCCACGGAAGCCTACAAGAATATTGTTTAGGATGAGATCGACACCTTGGTGTTTTGCTTCAAAAGAGAAAAAGAGGAAAAAAAAAAAAAGGGAAAAAAGGGGAAAAAATAAAAAAGGAATCTAAGAGACCCAAATCAGATGCAGTCGTGCTGAGGGAGAGCAAAAGGGCTGTTGCTGCCTCCTCTTCCCCAGTAATCCCTCGGGGACGAGGTGCATCTATGCATCGCCATCACGTCTGGTCCCCTCCCAACAGCCATCTCGTCAAGGAAAAGAGAAATCATTGTTGCTCGTTGTTTCATCCTCAGGCCTATGTGCTTTGTGAAGCAACTGGAGATCCCTCAGTACGGAAGCTACCGGCCCAACATGGTCCCAGCAACCCCCCGGGCCAACCTGGCCAAGGAGCTGGAGAAGTACTCCAAGGTCACCTTCGATTATGCAAGTTTTGATGCTCAGGTTTTTGGCAAACGCATGCTTGCCCCAAAGATTCAGACTAGCGAAACCTCACCTAAAGCCTTTAAATGTAAGTTGGGAGCAGGGATGGGCTGGGTTTTGCATTCTCTGCCTTTCTCAGCGTGTCGCGAGGCTCTTGGGATCGTGGCTTTGGGGTGATGGGAGACTGGGGGCTGAGTCGCTGGATCCCTCCTGCTGCTGCGAAGCAGGGGGAGAAACGGGGATGGGGGAGGCTGAGATGGGTCCTGCGGCATGTACGTGGTGGAGAGAGGAGCCCGTGGCTGCCAGTAAAGCTTTGGTTGGGGGAGAGTCGCTTTGGCTTCGGCTTTGGGAAGAATTGCATTGAGTGGTGGGAACATTAATCTGAGCGATGTCTCTAGGTGGGATAAGTTACACAGTTGTCCTCAGTCGGTCCCCATTGCTTTGCAGTTCATATCTATTGATCTGTCTTTCCTCATCTAGCTAAATGGATTACAGTTTTCTTCTCTTCCATCTTATATATGACCCGCTCCACCCATTTGTCTTCTCTGCTGTGCTCTGCTCTCCAGCTCTGCTACCTATCGATCACCCACCTCCTATCTCCCAGCTCTTTCCTATCGTAGCCACCCACCTCTGTTCTGTACCGAGGACCTTGCACTGGTTACAACACTGTGCAACGAAAGCGTGGGTGAAAATGAAATGGCTAAATAAACCCTCAGGGGCTGAGCTGTCAGGAGCAGGCGGGAAGCTGCATGGGGAGACAGCCTGCCGCAAACTGATGTCAAACCTCCCTCTTCCCTTTGACACCAAATGTGTACCTGAAGGCATCTTTTTGAGGGAAAAAAAAAAAGATTTAGGAGCCCAGGTTGCAGAATTCAGCAGCCTCAAGAGGGCTTTCTGTCTGCCTAATCCCACTTCCACAATCCTGTTTAATCCTGATGCAGCTGCTCTCTAAAAAGTGCTCGTACTTGAAAGCATCCCGGTTGTTGCACTACAATGGAAGCGCCCCTTATTACAGTACTAAATCTGTAAAGGATCAGACAATGAAATTGGATGGAGGCCAAAGAGCACAACTGCCACTGTCATCCTGGGTTAGGGCTGATGGAAAAGTAATTTGTTTCCCAGCACAAGTGATTCTCTTGCTGAATAGATTGTGTTATTTGCAATATTAGCAAAGAATTTTCAGGGTAATTGTACTGACAAAAATAATTCCAGCAGACCCACTAGGATAATCCTTTCTATTTTTTCTCATCACTTATTTTACTAATTTGCTGATTGCGAGTCTATTAGTGGTAGAAATACTTATGAAATGGAAAAGCATCGCTGAGCCTACGGTGTGAAATTGAAATTGGCATCTCACGATCCTGGATATTGTCAGGTTGGGCTGGCAAATACCCGCGCCCCGCCGCAAAGACATGGATTAAACCGGACTCGAAAACAAGCAGCCATACACAAGAATAACCATTTGGGCAAACCTCCAATGAGTTAATCAAAATGACAAGATGAATATGATTGCCAATCATAGCAGGGAAATCTGTTCCTTTCACTGAGAACTTATTTTAAAGAGATCTTCATCCAGAGGGATTTATATTCCCCTGCATGTGTGTGCATAACTCCCATTAATGTCAATAGGCATTATATACGCACACAATGAGGAAGAAAGCAGTCCTCGGGAAGATTAGCATTTTATAGTGTCTTATGTTACAAGTTTGTAATGGGAATAATGAAATCGCTTTGCTCTGTAGCCACGTCAACCAAGGTTGTCTTGCTTCGCCATCATCGGGCCAAAGCTTACGAGTCTTCCCTGGGTGAGACTCCCACTGAAGGGGGGGATGTTTTCCCCCAAAAAGGGCATAGTGAAAAGAATTCAGAATTTGAGGATTTTGGTAATTGATTCGGAATACAATCCTGTGACTGTTCAAAATCAGATGAACCCCTGTTTGCACCCACTGAAACTACTGACTTCAGAGGGACTCCGAGTGGGTCAGGGCCCTCCTAAACGGGACCAGGTTCGAGATTAGGACAAGTTTTATTGTGGGCTAACCCTGGGAAATACTCACTTTTGTTTCATAGAGTATAAAGAGAAATTGCATCTCCAGGATTGCACTGCTGCGTGCTGTGACATACAGTAACAGTGCGGTGTTGTGGCCGTGTGCGGCTGTGTAATAAATCCTGTTATTCAGGCATATTTAAATGATATGTCAGCTGTCAGAAAATCCATATTTCACTGGTGTCATCATTGGAAGCTCGTATTTCATGGCCACGGTTTTGCTATTAATGTAATTTTTTAAATTGTAAGCTTTCAAACGTGCTACAAGAAATCTCCCCGTAAGTCAGCTCTGCAGATAAGTTATGAACATGCAGAGAACAATAAAAAAAGAGCCAGGAAGCTTCTCTAAGCTTTCTCCTTTAACTGCTTCCACCAAGGAGTAGCTTTAATGAAGAAAAGCACTCACGTTCTGGGGACTTGATGGCAGAGTCAGTTAATGAATTAAGTTTTCACACCGAGAGACCATTGCACAAGTCGCAGCCAGCACTGCTCCTATTGCACATCCCAGGCAACAAAATAGCCCCTGGATTGGTAATAACCACGGGCTGCCACTGGAACTGCTAATACGTTAGCTGTGTCAGACTCACTTAACCTCTCACCGCTGCCCGTGCCGGTTATACATTAGCCTTGTGTTGTTCCTTCTCTTTTTATTCCAGCCAAACCTTTTCCAAAGGCCTCTTCCCCCAGCCACAGCCCCTCCAGCAGTTACGTGAAGAGCACTTCATCTTCCTCCACAGGCTTCGACTACTCCCACGACGCCGAGGCTGCGCACATGGCTGCCACTGCCATCCTCAACCTCTCCACCCGCTGCTGGGAAATGCCGGAGAATCTCAGCACCAAGCAGCAAGAGGCCCCCGGCAAGGTGAGCCGAGCGTGCCCAGGGACCACCGCTCCAGCACGCAGGGAGCGGGTTAAAACTTGAAGTTCGAGATGGGAGAAATACCTTGTTTTACCCTTCCTTTCATTTTAATTTTTAAACATAGAGGGAATGCAGAGACTTATCACATATCACCCTTTCGCTCCCTGCTTTGGGTGACGCAGTTTGGAGGAGGTAATCTTGGCTCTTAGTGTGTTATGGAGATGCATCGTGGCTCAAATTACCCATCTGAGATAAGCATCGTTCCCAAGCAGAGTCTCAGAGCTGGTTTCAGTTGCTCACTGGTCTGTATCTGATGTCATTTGAGATTCCCCAGTTGCGTCCAGGCTGACCTCCAACTATTTTTCAGAGGGACACAGGTTTTCCAGAAGTCCCATGTTGTACCCCCACCCTTGGGCAGATGTCTTAGATGCCACGGGCGCATCTTAAATGGCACTAGATGCCTGTGTTCAAGCGACTGAGTCAAAATGCCACATTGCTGGTAGTACAGGGGTGCATTTGCATGGCATGTTTCTGAAATATTTATGAAAGAGCATCCCTTTTCATTCAGTTCCTTCTAACTGACTGTGGAGAGGATGGGACATGAATAACCTGCCCCCTGCACTGCAAAAGACAAATGGGGGCAAGATCCCCGTAGGGAATTGCTGGCAGCTGCTAACTTTGGGCATGTTTCCAACCTTTCAGTCCATGGACATTGAGGTGGATGAAAATGGGACTCTGGACTTGAGTATGAACAAGCACCGCAAACGGGAGAGCACCTTTCCCAGCAGCAGCAGCTGCAGCAGTAGTCCCAGCATGAAGTCCCCAGACGTGTCCCAGCGCCAAAACAGCACCAGTGCCACGAGCAGCACCATGACCTCCCCCCAGTCCAGCCAGACCTCCCGCCAGGATGAATGGGATGGGCCCATTGACTACACTAAACCAAACCGTCAGCGGGAAGAGGAGCCAGAAGAGGTGAGTGGTGACTCTTGAATAACATCTCATGGGGGACTGAATGCCATGTTTGCTTGCACAGTTGTCCTGTTTTCCCCCAGAACCCCTAGTTTGTCCTTTGAGCCTAGGAGAGAAATATTATTAGCTTTGTCGGTGCTACCAGACATCAGCTGTGGACAATCAGGCAGGAGGCAGATGCCTTGGATCTGTTGGGTTGCTCTTGCCAAGGAAGAACCCACCACTTGCATTGTCCTGGGCTGCAGTGCTTTCTTCGTTGTAAATCCTTTCAGCTCATTTGGACCAGTGGTGCTCCTGGTGACGTTCCTGAGGATGATTTCTATCTGCCATTAGCAGATACGGCCCTGCGTGCCACTAACATCCATCCTGCAGGTGGGGGAAGCCAGCCGTTCCCTCCTGGCTGGGGTGAGCGTCCTGGCCCTGGAAGCAGCGCGCTGCCTCTCTGCTCGTGGGGCAAGGTGGAGGCAGGCGCCGCTGAGGATGAGTATGGGGGGATTGCACTGATCTTCATCCCTTCAAGACCTTGGAAGAGCCAGGTGTAAATCCCCGTACAGGCGTGTTTTACACATTTCTCCTGTAAAAAGGAGAAATTACAGACTGTTGGATCTCTGGTTTGGGTACTGCGAGGCTCTTGCAAAGGGCTCAGGAGTGTTGGCAAGACTGCACTCTTAGCTGGGATGAACCTGGGATCCTCTCCCACCACAGCTCAGCAGCAATGACCACCACTACAACCACTTTTCCTGGCTGTTTTCTTGCAGTCAGAGCCTGCCGCCCACTCTTTTGCCTCCTCGGAAGCTGATGAGCAAGAAGTGTCGGAGGAAAACTTTGAAGAACGAAAATACCCAGGGGAAGTTACTTTAACCAACTTCAAGCTTAAATTCCTCTCCAAGGACATCAAGAAAGAGCTGCTCACGTAAGTCCTGCCTTCTTGTCTCTTCCTCCAAAATGTATAAAATATGTACCCAGCACAGCCAGACTGGTAGGAGACAAAATTTGTTAGCAAATACATTTTAAAAATTAGAAGTGTAGTTCCCTTTCTTACTGTGATTGGTCTTACTTCATCTAAGTGGTTCAAATGAAAGCTCTAAGAGAAACCCTATCCTCGTACAACTGCTGATCGTTGAGGCAAAATACGTTCCCATATGGCCTTGAAACTCTGCAGTGATGAAGGGAACTTTCTGGGGAGCTCGGTGCTCTCAGGATTCATGGACAGGGCTGTGGAAACCTCCTTGCAGGGCCCATTTTCCCTGGTATTTTCCTGCAAGAGTGTTTCTGGCACAGTGATGGAGCCTGCCCAATCTCCTGCCCCCTTGTTTTGGGACACTGGGTGATGCTGTGGGTCCAAGAGCACCCAAGGGATCTCAGTACCTTCTTGATGGGGGTGTTGAACCACAAGGTGCCTTGTTGGGAAGACAGGACTTGTTGGCTCCTTCACGTAGAGCAATGGGTCCCGTCACCGTGATACTGCAGGGCCACAAAACGTGAACTAGGGCTGCAGCAAGATTGCTGTCATGCTGCATCTTACATTGGAGAGAGATCCCAACCCAGCTCCCATCTGTGTATTCATGGCATTGGGTGGGTGGAAATACAGACCCAGTCTGTTCTGTTAGATGAAGTGTTGCTCTGCATCCACACTGATCCCCAACCTAATGGTTCATGTTTAGAGTCTGACCCAAACGCTGCAGCTTGGACCTGGCTCTGATCTAACGGCACGGGGCGATCAGTCTGGAGGTTGTGATGGGGAGGCCTCCCCTCCCAGGCATCCCAGCAGAGCTGCTGTTCTTGGCTTCTTTCCTGTGCATCTGACCTTCCTATATGTTAAACAAGGAAGAGTCGGCAGGCATTGTTTTGCTGACCTTATACAATGTAGCTTGTTATTTGGCTACGCAAGCAGGGGGCTGAGGGAGCAGACAGGCAGGGAGGAGATCCATGGGGGCAGAGCAGCAGCAGCATCTTCCCTAAATGAGCAAAGCACAGACCAGCTGCCCTGTGCAAAGCTCTAAAGGCTTTTTTAAAACCCAGCAGCGACGTGAATAGCAATTTCTGAGGTAGAGTGCTATAATTGTATTATGAGGGTAGAGAAATTTCCTAAATGGAAACAGCCCTGGAAGAAATAAATGGTGTCATGGGCAGCCCTGAGCCTTCTCTCTCCATTTAGCATCCTTGTTCCTTTCTGGCCCAAGGGCTGTAATGAATTAGCTGTAGTTAACTCAGGAGCAGACTTGCCCTCTGTGTCTGTCTGATGCTCCGTGTCTGGGTGCAGTTCTTAGGCCATCTCCAGGCACTGATGGCAGTCACTTTGAAGGTGCTCCTCACCTCCGTCTTCTCGCTGCCCTGCTGCTGGCACACGAGTGGGTACCACGTAGCAATACATCACTGCTGCTCCAACATCTTCCTATCAGTGCTGGCTCTAGGGCTCCCTGCGTTTGTGTGGGTGTTGTGGCTGTGAAAAGGACTCAAGGGTGAGCAGGGAATAGGTGCACCTCCAAGCCTCAACCTGCTGGGCCAAAATGTCCCAGGATATCCCTGCAGTGTCCCGGGACATCCCGGACATCCCTGCTCTCTCGCATACCCCCTGGCCTCGAGCAGGCAGGGCACAACTGTGCCAGAGCCTCACCGCTCATGCACAAACTGGCTTTTATTCTCTGGACACCAAGAAGGGATGGCACCTTTTCCCATCGCCCACGCGAGTGCAATTCACGGGGGAGGCAGCGGAGAGGGACGGGTGGGAAATGCAGCCCGGTGAAGGCAGCAGGCAGGACGTGGCAGCTTCTGCCTGTCCTCAGTTTAGGAGCCCCCAGGCACACGAGTCAGAAGTTACTTTTATTCCCTTTCTGGAGTCAACAGTGTTTTCAAGCTTTTCTTTGCAGCTGTAAGGGCTGGGGGGAAAAAAAAACAACATTTCAGAAAGCTGAAATCTGATGCTTTCAGGGAATAAGCTGATTCCCACAGCCAGAGCTTCAGTATTGCAAAAATCATCCAATCTGGCAGCACCAAGACAGCGGTGTTCCTGCCCGTTCGTTCATGCCACCCAGCAGGCTGCTTTAAGTCTCCCCCTGCCACCGAGCAAACCAAGCAACGAAGTATTTTGAACACTTTCTTCACATTTGCCACAAATTTTCTCAAATTTTTCACATTTTTCTCAGGTGCTCTGTGATCTTTTGGGAACAAAAAAGGGAGGAAGGGGAGCTGAAAGGGAAACAGCTGGTTTATTTGCGTGCAAACATATAAACCCATGCCAAGTTCCGATGGAAGGAGCCGGTGTAAGGGGTCTGGGACTGGGGCCGGGCTGAGACCCCCGCAGACAGACCCCGAGGGGGGCTCAGCTGGCTTTGCAGAGCCGTGGCTCTCGGGTGAATCCGTTCCTTTCCAGCACTTACACTTGTTGTTGTTGTTATTGTTGCCCAGTTGCCCAACCCCAGGCTGTGAC
Organism: Gymnogyps californianus; assembly: GCF_018139145.2. Taxonomy (NCBI): domain Eukaryota; kingdom Metazoa; phylum Chordata; class Aves; order Accipitriformes; family Cathartidae; genus Gymnogyps; species Gymnogyps californianus. The sequence continues at coordinate 15,432,650 of NC_059487.1, read as the reverse complement.
GGCAGCGGACACATAACGGGAAACTATGCCTCTCACCGCAGGTGGGTTGACCTTTTTTTCATGGTTCGGACTCGAAAGACAGCTTTTTATTTCTTTTAGTATATTTTTTGACCATGTGGATAGTTTGATTCTGTTTCCTCCCCACCTTCTGTTGCCCCTCTCCCTCCCCACGCCCTGGCCCTTTTTCTTTTTCCTTTTTTCCTTTTTTTTATTTTTTTTTTTTTTTTGCTTATCCAGATATTCCATCTCTTCTCTTTCAGCCTTTCTGGTTGTCCTCTTGCTGACAAGAGCCTCAGAAACCTCATGGCTGCCCACTCTGCTGACCTCAAGTATGTTTGCGCTCAACTTGGAACTCCTTTTTTTTCTTTTTTTCCACCCTTTTTTCTCTCTTCTTCCCCCTCCCTGCCCCTCCTCCTCTTGCTCTGCTTTTGCTTTTCCATCCCCTCCCTTCTCCTTTCAAAAAGCCGATCAAAATCCACCAGCGAGGAGCTCTGGCGGAGTCCAGCCTCCAGCTGCCGCGTTGAGAAGAGGCAATGGCACGGAGGAAGGCTTATTTTGGGGAGGGGGGGATCACGGCAGCGATCAGAAACAACCTAGACCCCTGGCAGGTTTCCTTTGGGCACTGTAGACATATGCTATTTTCTTTTTCATTTGGCGTCTTTTCCCAAGCTCTTGTTCCCGAGTTTGTGCCGTAACCCTTTTCATTCAACATTTTTGTACGTCTCTCAAATACTCCAAAGCCTAGATAAAGGCGCACGCTTTATTTTTGGGTAAAGACACAGCTGGGAAAATACCGCCAGGACATAGCAAAGCCAACTCTTTTGGAGAACCTGGGATGCTAATTTTATGCTAAATTTTAGGGGCCGTTCGGGATGTAGTGACAGAGGTTCCTATTCATTTCCATGGGAGTTTGGTTTGTGAGGGAATGAAAGAGGGAGCAAGCAAATGCTTGGTGAGGCCGGATCCTGAGCCAGTGGCAAAGGGCTCATGCCCCCCAAATTTCTGTGTTCCCATTTCTGCTCCTGAAGGGAGGAACCTGGTTTTGACATTTTCCTTCAAATATCTTCCTCTGAATACTGTTTTCAGCTTTGCTGCTGTCTTCCCAAAACTCCTTATTTTCAGTAGGAGCTTATTCTTCACAAGAGGGTTTGTCAAATGCTCTCTTAGGTTGCCTCCCCTAAAGAAGGGTTTAATAGAAATGGTATTTAAAATAGATGGAGACACTGGGGGGACCCCAACCCTCCTCCACCCAACCCGCATCTTTGGGGGAAAGCTAATTGTGAATTTTTTTGCAACATCTCTTCCACGGAGCCAGCCTACCTTTGGAGGCCGATTCTCCTCCGAGCTCCCTGCTTTGCTGAATCCAGTTTCAGGATTATTTAGATACTGGGATATTCATAACTAAAACTGAAGAGCCTGTACTAAGAGTAAAACCTCATGGGGGACTTCACATTGCACAGGCTCATCATGGAAAAAAAAAAATAATGCCCTGTGGCCTGTATGCAATCGGTGATGTTTGGAGCCATAGGAAAGTGGGAGCCCCTTTGGTCGTTAAGGTGATTGGTAAAGTCCCAAATCCCTTTTTGGTGGCCCGGAGGGCAGCGTGGGTCCAGGACTGCTCCGCACTCCACCACCGATACGGGTGCTGGTGCCAGGAAAGATGTTTGTTAACCGCCTGCTCCTTATCACAGAGGTGGAAAAAGTAGCTGGATTAGTTGATATTAATAGAATATGCTAGTGGATGGAAAGGACTCGCATGATTAGCGCTAAGTACACTTAATCATGCATTATAGACGATATACATTTTGAAAGAACCTCTTAAGAGAGCTTTGCTGAACTGGTGTTTCTCCAACAGCCTTAAAGAATAGCCCAGTGATCAGGCAATTAGTGTTAAAGATATTAAAAGCTCTCAGGAACAGTGCCCATTTCCAGTAAGGGCCCAGAGAAAAAGCAAATGGGGTCGTCCCTGAGACCGAGCATCGCGCCGAGCCTTGCTGTGCAGCGTCCCCTGCTCCCCTTGGGCATCCGATGTCAGCGCTTTGTATCAAAATACTATATAAAACAGGAGACATCTGGCCAAAACAAAGCTTTTTAATGTTATTTCCCGAGTACTGCTTTTTTTCTCTGTCCTGGCAAGGATGGGAGCAGAGGAGGGAGGAAGGGAAGAGGATTGGGAGATATTACAGATAGCGCAGTCATAGCTTGTCACAACTTCAGATAAGGCCATGTCAGCGTTTCTATTATAAATTCTATTTCAGGGGTTAATATCCCTGATATAAAAAAAATAGCTCCAGGCTGGAACATGCAATAAAAGGTCTCTGTCGGTATGATTTGTCTCCAGATAATTAAAAATAAAAATCAAATCACTTCTCTCCCCTCTTTAAAAGTCCTGAAAGGCAAAAGGAGTTTGATGTTAGCGTTTCCATAATTTCATCCCACCCTGAAGCTAGAACAACAAAGAAATAGTTTTGCTTTCTATTTTAACAGCGTATAAGAGGGAAATGTCACAGTCATCTCCTAAACCTGTAATTTCTAAATGAGTTAGAGAATTTGCACCCTCATCGAGGTCCTGCTGGGTGTGTCCCTTCTCTTACTGCACCGGACCTATGTGCATTTGTGTTTTCCTGGGTCGGAGCATGCTGAGCCTTGGTCCCTGCCACCCTTCTGGGACCAGGACGTGTCCCTGCTCTCCCATTCTAGGTGAGGTGCCAATTTTTTTCACCAGTGGAGACTACTCAATGACCCGCAAAATGCCAAACCCTCCCTCAGAGCTGGTGCAAAGAGAGGAATTTTGATATTTTCTGACAAAAAAAGAGGACTTTTTAAAAGACTGTTTTCCAAGCTGCAAAACTAAAGGCATCTGTGGAAATCATTGCTCCACTGACTCTCAGGGACCAGAGCACCCCAACTGTACCTCTGCCCGGGCCAGGCACCAGCATATTGCCTTTCCCAAAGGCATTGGCCTTGAGGGCTGCCCATGCACCACCACGTGTTGCCCATCAGTTCACTGGGGTGTCCTGGAGACACATCAATCCCAGTTCTGCTGCAGGGTACCAACCAGTGGTAGCAAACCAGGCACTGGTGGCTTTAAAAACGGGGATCGAGAAAGCGAGGACACAGCAAAATCCTCCCCCGACGAGAAAGGGCACTCTGCAAGCTTGCAGCCACGCCGTGAGCTTTGCTCGCTCTGGCTCAGAAGCGAGCGGCTGAGCATCTCCCACTCGTCCCGTGGCGGCACCGTGGATTTCCTCCCCCCAGTCCTAATCACTTGACTCAAAAAGCTCTGGCTAATTGGCAGGCTGGCGCACACATCCTCGGTGAGGACTCCTCGTCTCTCTTCCTTGTCCCCATGACAACTTTTATGTCTGCCACGTCACCTACAGCACTCGGAGCAGATCTTTGTGCTCGTGGTACTTCATATCCTCTCACCTTTCTCGCTTCCGCGCCCTTAATGATGCGGTGTTTAACTCGTGCCATTATCTTCACTGCCACTCGGTAAGGCTTGCAGCCCCTGCCAGCCTTTGTGCAGGTTTGTGTGATCACAGAAGTATTCTCCAGGCTTTGCTTTCAATCACGTCCCAGAGCGCTGGATGCTTACCTTCAAACCCATGATCATGGATGCATTTTCAAAGACCCCTTTGTAACGGCAGCGGCTGAGGACCGCGGGGCAGATTTTGCACCGAAGCAGCAAAAGCTGCTGGTGCACCCTGCGTGGTGACCTGGTGGTCCCCAGCCCCAGGCCCCGCAGGCAGCCGTTCCCCTGCGGACCCCCTGTCCCCTGCCCGTGGTGTTACGGAAGGAGGAGACCCGAGGTTAACCTAATCTTTTTCCTCCTATTCCTTTGTTACTTTCCATCAGAGGCATTGGCTGGTTTTGGACTCTGAGGACCCTCCTGCGGTGGGGTGTCTGTTTGCCCCAGTGAGACTAGCCCCCGCCAAGTCACCCAGAACTGAGCTGAGACCTTCTGTTGGGCTTCCTCTTGGTGGTGGCCAAGGTGGCCCTGTTGTCCAGAGCTGTAGGCTACTTTTCTGGTTTCTTGTCTATGCTTGCATCCAGCCCAATGGCCCTGGATGGTACCTGCTGTCTCCTTATGGCTTCCTCAACATGACAGACGCTGTCCTGGAGGTCTTTTTTTGGCTCATTCTCATCTCCCGAGCAGTCCCCTTCGTGAGAGTGGGACCCGTGTCCCTCCCCCGGAGAGCAGCCACCCACCACGCTCCCACCATCCTCATCTCTTCCCACCGATGTTCCTCTTCAACGTCAACGTGCATGCAGCGATGCATCGACGTTGGTGCCATGGATATTACAGACCAGACCTTGTTCCTACGGAGGGAGAAGGGGCAGGAAGAAAAAAACCTGCTTCTGTGTTGACAGTCCCTAGATTTCTCTTTGAAATGAGCTGTCGCAAAGCGTCGATCCCCTGCTCGCATCCCCAGGCTAATCTCAGCCTCCCTTTCCTCCGCAGGTGCCCTACTCCTGGTTGTGATGGCTCTGGTCACATAACAGGAAATTATGCATCGCATAGAAGGTAAGATCGCCCTTAAATTATTTTCTCCATAGCTTCTTTCTGTTGTTTTTTTTTTTTTTTCCCCTGCATGGGCAGAGTTGTAAAGTTCTGAATAAAACATTAATGTTACTGACAACTGAAGCCTATTTTCATCTCTTTAATCTGACTTCTCTTTTTTTTTTTTTTTTTTGATGTTTCCAGCATCTGATTAGAAGCTCCCTTCAACAGAATAAAAGACAAAGGGTCAGATTTTAGCTGATGCAATGTTCCTGTTAATAATGCCACCTATTTATGACTTCTATTATCACTTTAAAGCATTAATAGCAGAGATCTGAGCCTTCTGTTTCAACAATTCCATTAAACATCACAGGCTGTTAGCAGATATCTTCTTATCTAGACACCATTAATTACTGTCCATCTCCCTCAAGTTTTTATTATTTTTTTTTCTCCTGACTTCTCGTGATGTGAAGCTGCAAAACGAGCGAGATCAAAAACACTGTGCCAAATTCAAGGGAAAGATGACTGAAGCGGGGGAATAGCAAATGCAGTGATTCTGCCAGTGAGACAGGCCTTTCTTCTCTTTTTAACCACAGTCTGTCAGGCTGCCCTCGTGCCAAGAAAAGTGGGATCAAGATCACCCCGACAAAGGATGATAAAGAAGACCCAGAGCTGATGAAGTAAGTCTGGAGATAACTCCCGAGTGGAGCCTTCGCTCTATCCTCTTTGCCTCGCACAGATTTACGCGGGGGAGCAGCGTCCATCCCGCATCCCCCCTCGCCCGCGCTGCTCGGAGCATCGTCTGCCCATGCTGGAGTGGGTGCTGCCAAAGCTTTTCTGCTGGTTTTTGGGGCATTTTTCCCTGATCCCCCCAAATGGCGTTGTGATTCTGAAATTTGATTGGAAAACTGGGCAGTGGGGGAGGTAACAGTGTATTTTTCCTTATTTGTTTTTGCGAATGTGAAAGGTAGGCTGGTAGGGCACGAACAGTGCCTCTCCTACCTGTGCTTTATATAATGCCTGGAAAAATCACCAGTGTTGTAAAGGAGGGTAAAAACCCTCAGTCAAGCGAAACGTCATGGGTTTTTGGGCAGCAATGGGCAGACGAGGGGTGCTGCCGGGCTCACTTAACTCCCAGAAACACGGTAGAAATGGAAACTATCGAGCACCAAGTTGGGTCAGGATCTGGTAACCCCGAATAAGACATGTTTTGTAGAGTCTCTGCCTCAGCTTGAATATTCAGAGTGAACAGAAAAAGCCTTTCTCTGCTGCCTCAGGCTGAATTTTTCAAAACATCCCAGGGGGTTTATTCCTACTGGGAACAGAGATTTTAAATCCCTTCGTCCGCCTCAGGAGCTTTCATTTGCTGTTAAATCCATTTGTCCTGACTTTTAGCAAGCCCGAGCATCACGGGCTCAGCGTCCAGGGCCTGACGCGAGGTTCGGGGTCTGTGTCTCAACCCCTCACACAGCTACAGGACATCAAAGCCTTTACAGCAGGGCTGGGGCCAGCACTGACTCCAGGATCCAAGTTTTTGTTAACCCAGAGCATCCCCAGCCTTTCCGGAGCCTGTCCACTCACCCAGCAAGTGCAGGTGGAGGCGGGTAAAAAGAAACACGGAAAAAATTATCAACCCCCTCCAAGAGTTTCTGGATGCCCGGAGCGCTGGCATACCTGGCCAAACCCCTTTGGCTCAGCAGACTGTCCCCAAATGCATCTTTTTTCCTCATTTTAGCCCTAGGGCAGGTCTTGCCCTTGCAGAAGAGCAGAGGTGAATACCTCCGTGTACCCGGGTTTTGCCCTGGAGCAGAGGCTGAGCCGGAGCGGGAACCAGCGGGTGCGGAAGAGCCCCGCGGGGGCTGCGGGAAACTGGGATGCGCCAGCCGGGGGAAGGACCTTTAAGAAAAAGATGATATTTGAGCCATCTGCTCTGTTCTTACTCCTCAGTCTACAGGAAGGAAAGCCTCCCCGTTAAATGAGCCATGTGATAATTAGCAGGAGTTAGCGGAGTTTATTAAAAATTAAGCAACCTACTCGAGAATCTGTGGGAAAAAATCCGTTTTTTGGCTCAAATACACTAAATTGCTGGTGGCATGGTAATGCTGTGCCATTAACCAGTGACACAGCAAAGGGAAGGACAAGCAGCAAATGCTGTCGTGCAACGGCCAGCTGTTGCACGTTTGCTTCTTTTACCGCAGTCGGAGGCCCCCGGTTGGGAGGTCGCCCCTCTCCACGTTTTCCCCATGGGAAAGCCGTGGCTTTGCTCATCCTTGCCCACCCCATTCGGGGCTGGGACCGGTCAGGGATGTGCCAAGCGGCTCCCCCAGTGCAGTTTCTCTGCAAAGAGATTGCTTCCCAGTGCAAGGAGAAAGGAGCTTTTATATGGCTGTTTTGTTATGGTGCAGCTGGTGCTTGTAGAGGAACGCGGGACGAGCTGTCAGGGCGAGCTGTCAGGGCATCCCCAGCAGAATGACAGTCTCCTTGGCATCCTCACCAGGGGCTGGGTCTCTCTGAGTCCACCCTAAAGGTACAAATGCTGGGAAGCTAAAGTGGCAAGAAATAGGGCTGGAGCATCACCAGAGCTGGGATTTTCTGACTCCTAGAAAGCTGATGCTGTCCACCCCCGGACCGGCCTTGGAGGCTCGTTCTGGCTCTGCTGCTCTGTCGGCAGTGGGACCGTGGGCACGGGTGCAGGCAGTGCCCGGTGGGCACGAGGGTCTCCGTGGCATGAGGGCACAAAGGCATTCCCCAATGTCCCATGGTTCAGGCAGCAACCCCTGCTCCTCCAGTACGCCTAGGAGGAGGAGAAGCTCCTCTGAGATGTGCAAAACACCACGGTACAACGATCCCTTCACTGCCGCCTTCCCCCAGCTCTTGGAAAGCTCATGTTCTGCCTCCCGCAGCAAGGTGTGCTCGGCGCGGGTTTGCCTTAAGGAGATTTGTCTCTAAATCCATCCTCCGTCTGCACCGAGCGCCACTTGGAACCCAGCCGAGTTTTGCACATCGCCACCGAGGAGAAAGTCATTTAGTCCCTGTTGTTTTTGTTGTTCATCCTTCAAGTAATTTGCTACAGACGTGACTGAACAGATCACCTCAACCTTCAGCCCAGCCCTGGCATAAAACAGAAGCAACCACGGCTGCCTAATTGATCAAACGCCACTGGTGCTTCCGTTAAATAATAATAATTAAAAAAAAAAAAAAAAAGTCCAAGCCAGCTGTTTTGCACAATAAGGCTCTGGTTTATTTTTTAACAGTGAAAATGTAATGAAAGTTAAATTAACAACGTAAAATATGTAACGATTGGGCCGTAAAGGCTGCATACTAAATGCTGGGGTTTGTCTCTTTCTCTCTCACTTGCCCCCCCTCTTTTCCTCCTGAGGATTCAGTAATTTGCTCGTGATCATATAAAAGCAATGATGTTATGAATTTACTGAGGATCCTGCTGGCAGGGATATTATAAGTGAATTGTGCTGCATTTGCAGCTGATTAAAATCGAGATCAGCATTTTTCAAATTATCTTGGGAAAAGGCTGGGTGTACAGCTCCCCCCTTCTGCTGTCATCTCCCTTTTGTACGAAATGTAAACAATCAGGGTAATCATTTCTGCGGTGAAACGCAGCTTGCAACTTTCAGGAGCAGCTCAGCGGATATTTTGCTGGGGAAACTCGAAGTCCCTAATTGCTTTCAAACCGAGGACACGGGGTTATTTTTGCCATTTCTTACCTACTTCCACCTCCCCTTTTTTAGAGTTACCTCCCTTGAGTAATAAACTTTTAACTGTATTTATAATTGACTAGCATCTTTAAACAAATGCAAACCACAGCAGAAACCTTAATAGATACACCGGGCTTTGTCGAACGGCTGAATTTAGTGAGTAGGCCATTAGGTGGGGAGTTTGCGAGCTGGGAGGAAAGAGATGCCTTTTAGAGGCACTCATCCTCTTGGCAATTAGCACAAGTTGTGTCAGCGCTTCCATGACACCCCTCGCAGCTCCCGCCCGCCTTAACCGGCCATAACCTGCAGCAGAAGCATGGGGGCGGGAGAGCTTGTGCATCACCTCGACGGTAATTCCCACTTTTATCCCCTTGCGAGCGCAGGTTGATCTCTCGGTAGCTGCGGGATGTGAACTGGGAGGAGGAGGAGGCAAGCGAGGCCGTGCCGCAGCTGCAGGCTGAGCAGTGCCCCAGGGTTTATTTGTTCTGTCTGATGGGGTACGGGCTCAAAAATCCCTCGGACGCCCTCCTTGCAGGAGCAGGTTTGCAGCTTTTTGGTGCACAGGTTGCAGCCTGACCGGCTCCCGGGTCAGGGACTGGTTCACGGGGAAGGGTTGTGTCCCCATGGGCACAGACAGCGCTCCTAGATCCCGTTGACCATGCTAGTGTAGGGTGATAAAGTTGATGACCCTGGGTTCCTCGGCAGTAACACCAGGCAGAGCTCACTGTAAATGCGTGGTGGTTCGGTGCGAGCGTGTCAGCCTCGGGGTAATGTCGGCATCCAAAGTCAGGCAGCCCAACTTGCCGTCTTTGCCCTCGATGAGGCACCAAACACACAGTTTGGGACACCACTGGGACCTGCTTTTGCTGCAAGTGTGAGTATGATGCGACCTCCACAGTCTTTCCCTCTTGCAGAATTTACCTCGGTTCTCTTTGGCTCTTTTGAAGGGGCAGCCGTAGCGCTTCATTTCCCGTCTGCCATTTCCATCAACTAAGCATCTACCACATAAGTTCCAGATGAGATCCTCAAATGCGAACGCTCACTTTCCAGGCTTCCTCGTTCCTGCTCATCCCTAATTGTCTTACATCCATCTTCATTCCCGTGCTGTAATTTTTCTAATTCCCTGTGTCCAGGTGTCCGGTTCCTGGCTGCGTTGGGCTTGGACACATCAGTGGCAAATACGCCTCTCACCGGAGCGCATCAGGGTGCCCTCTGGCAGCCCGCAGGCAGAAGGAAGGATCACTCAATGGCTCCTCGTTTTCCTGGAAGTCGTTGAAGAACGAAGGCCCAACCTGCCCTACCCCGGGCTGCGACGGCTCCGGCCACGCCAACGGGAGCTTCCTCACTCACAGAAGGTAAATCACAGGGTTGAAATCACCGGAGGCGTGACAACACTGCCATGGACTAACCTACCTGGCTGTAGATGCTGCTTGAGCATCGTTCAGCTCTTCATGCAAGGCTCAATAGCTGGTGCTTTTGATGCTGACCTCAGCCAGGTTGCTCCAAGGTTGGAGCTTTCCGCATAGAAGAAAATGCGTAGTTGTTTTAATATTGCAATGGCGAAATGTGGATTGGGCAAAACCATGAAAATCGATAATATAACGTCCTTCCATGCGCAAGCCAGAACAGGACTTGGGCACCCCAAACAGGGGGTTTGACACCCAAACCAGCCAGACTCGTCTCACCTTCCTTACCTGTCATGCCCTCTCTTTTAGGAAACAATGTGTTTTTTAATCTTTGTTCAGAGAAAATTGCTCTTGCTTTATAAATGGGGAGTTTTGTGGCATTATTCATAAAGCAATTTCCTCTGTACCATAAAAAGCTTTTAGAAGAACTGTCTCGCAGCATGAACTCCACCAAATGGTACGTGCTCTTGTTGGGAACATAAGCACCTATAAATACCAACAGTTTATGAAACCCATTTTTACTTGCTTTTCAGTTTGTCAGGGTGTCCAAGAGCTACTTTTGCTGGGAAGAAAGGAAAACTCTCAGGGGATGAAATTCTCAACACAAAGTTCAAGACCAGCGATGGTAAGGATTTTCACTCCTTTGGCCTTGCAGGTGTGTCAGGGTATTGAGCCCGTATATCTTTTGCTTTGCCGACTGGGGAGGTTTCAACAACTGAAATCTGGCCTCAGATTTGCAAGCTTGTCACGTGCTATGAACACCCATTCCTTGGGTGGCTTGGATATTGGGGGTGGCGTGGTACCGGCACCGCTCCCTGAGGGACACACTGGGAGGGAGCAGGTGAAACGATAAAGAAGGAGTTTCCATAGTGGAATTCCAGGCAAAAAGAATTAATGCTGAAATTGAGATATTTTTTGAAATATTCACTGACATTTTTACAAATCCCTTGCAGTCATTCAGCGATTTTCACCTATTCAGGGCTTTTAATCCTGCAGATATTTCTGGATCTGGAATTTTGTTAGCGATGGCACTTTGCATTTGCAGTGCTATTACTGAGGTTTCTGTGGTATTTGACAAGGTTCAGGCGTTTTACTTGAATACTTATATAGTTTGGAACCTATAAATACCTGCACTCTGCTAGAAATACTGCTTTATTTTATGAACCTCGTAATTTCTAATCAAGACATGCATTAGTTTTTTAAATGGCATCTTCCCAAACTCAGAACTGGAGAGAATGACCTGAGTTTTCAGGGCAATCAACCTTGCAGGGTGCGTGGAGCTGCCGGACTCCAACCGCTACGCTGTCATCGGCTTTTGCATTTACATATTGACCTATAAAGTATCATTGAACTGTGATGCTAAAAATGTTACTAAAAAAATAAAAAAAAATAAAAACCAGGTGAGATGTGCATCCCGTTTAGAGGATCTAAAAGCAAAGGCGAGGACTTTGTGAGTGGTGATGTCTATGCAACAGGACGGGCTCAGCAGAAAGCCCAACATTTTTGCTTTTCCCACAAGCGTTTGCTGACTGCCCGTGCCCTTCTCTCCTGCAGTTCTGGAGAACGATGAGGAGATCAAGCAGCTGAACAAGGAGATCAGTGAGCTGAACGAGTCCAACTCGGAGATGGAAGCAGCCATGGTGAAACTGCAGTCGCAGGTTTGCGTCATCGGACGTGCGCCCAAGAGCAGGGACGCATGGCCAAGCCCCTTGCGTGTGTGGTGGTGGGTGCCGTTGCGTGAGGGCTGGTAACCCTGCCGTGCTCCTTGCTCTGCAGATCTCCACCATGGAGAAGAACCTGAAGAACATTGAGGAGGAAAACAAAATCATAGAGGAGCAAAACGAAGCCCTGTTCTTGGAGCTCTCAGGGTTGAGCCAGGCTCTAATCCAAAGTCTTGCCAATATCCGCCTTCCGCACATGGTAAGAAACTTTGACAGCGCTCGCCCCAGCCGCCGTGATCGAGGGAGCCATGCCAAACCCAATTCACGATAAGGCTTATGTACAATTAAAGAGTGGGAGAATTTCTCTACATACACCTACGTGTCCTTTATAAGATCAGTACTTTTGCCTTATCTCTGAAGCTTGCATTATATCTCCCTTTTGTTGTCATTTTCTGCTGATCTCCCTTTGTATCTATTGTTCTGTCTCATTACATCTGGGAGCATTATCACAAAATAGGAAACTTTATCAAGGGCACCCAGCGCCTTTTAGGCTAAGACAGCACAAGCAGAGATCAGGAGGGATTGGATTTCAACGTCAGAAAGATCTTACAGCTCCTATTATAATGCAGGTAGTTTCAATTCAGTTTTGAATAGCTGGCAGCCAAAGAATAGCATTCTTAAAGAGAGTGTATTTTGTTTAATTTAACAAGGTCTAACAGCCCACAGCATGTTACCATAGAGTTACTGCAAAATGAAAAGACTGCATTAAAATAGTAAAACCACAAAAGGCTATTAATTACCTTCTCTCTAGTCCCCGGAATGTAATTACTGTTGTCAAAACCAGGTGCGTGGAGGGGGGGCTCGTGTTGTTGGGGAAGCGGTCCTCTTACAACTCATAAAGACCATCGCAATGATCAGAGGAATGAGCTTTTGATTTATTTTTTCTGCCATCTTTTTTTTTTTTTTTCTTTTTTTGTGAATCCTTTTCATTGGGGTTTGTATTTAAATTCAGGCTGGTTGGAGACAAGCCATCCTCCAGCAGAGCAGTTTTGGATAGTATTCACCCAGCTGCCTAACTGGCAGAAAACCGCTCGCTGAGTGCTTTTTTGTAAAGTATTTGACACATAAAGGTCAAATAAACTGTTCAGCAAATATTTTTTCAAGGTTTCAGGCAACTCCAATTAAATAATGCCCACGAGACTTGTATGCTCATTTTAGTCCTGTTCTTTTTCTTCCTTCTCCCTTTCTTTTTTCCCCATTAACTCCGAGTTAGATATTTGCAAGGTTTCCACGATGCCCCTCAAAAGCAAAAGTCGTACTGCAGCAGCATGCTGGTGTGGGCAGATGCGAGCCCAAGGTGACCGGGCTTCTGTCCTAACTTTGCCTTTGATTCCCTCCACGATGCTTCAGCAGTCCCTGCCTCCTCTCGTCCTCCAGCCCTTCATTTCTGTGGTTTAATTCAGCCTCAAGCCTGTCAGACTGCCTGCACGCACTTAACCTGATGCTGTTAATAGTTCCACGAGGCCAATGCATAAAATTAAGGGCCCAGTTAAGATCTGGCAGGATCAGGGGTTGCACAACGAGATTCCTGTACGTACAGCACCGCGCACAAAAAGGCTCCGACGTGGAGACCTTTGCCTGTTGGTACATACACAGATGATTAATTGCAAAGAAACATCTCAGGCTCTTCCTGCTCTACTGCTAACACTTTTATTTGACTTTTTTGACTGCAGGAGCCAATTAGCGAGCAGAACTTCGATGCGTACGTGAACACGCTGACCGACATGTATACCAACCAGGAGTGCTACCAGAACCCGGAGAACAAGGACCTGCTGGAGAGCATCAAGCAAGCTGTCAAGGGCATCCAGGTTTAGTGCCGTGGGATGGAGACGAGCAAGCAAACAGACTGTAAGATGGAACTTTCCCTCCAAGTATTCAGGTTTACAAGTTAGAAAACTTGTTTAATGAATGAAAAAAAAATAAAAAGAAAAAAAAAGGACCAAAACATAACCAAGAGGCCATTTCTGAGACGTGGAACTGATCGAACTCAATGTTCTCGTTTACTTAACTTTGGACCTTCTTGAGAAAAGCGGGATTTTTCTACCTGGACCACGAGGTAGATCAGGATGGAAGGTTAAATTCTCCAGTAGGCTGTGGGGCTTGGTAGCTGGTGAAGAGCAGGCATCTTTCATGAGTTGCCATGCTCTTGCAGAGTTGATCCAAGAGTTAAAACGTTACAAGAACAGGGTCTTGTCTGATCCAGGACTAGCGTATAACTGGCTTAAACCCTCATGTTGTCTATGATCGTATGTCCAGATCACCTACTCACACATGAATTATGTTCTATGTTGCTACAAGTGCTGGAGCTGCAAGCTACCTGTAAATCTGAACCTGTGCTGGGCCTCCCAACCCCGAAGTGTTCAGATATCCACTGGGCATGGGAACTCTGAAGTATTATAAAGTAGCTTATTTTTATTTTCTGAAAGAAATCTGAAGAGCAGTTCTGGATCTCCAGTGGAAAGCGCAATGGAAAAAAGGTTCTCAGGGAAGCTTTTGGAGTTTGCAACTACAGTATTCCTTTGTCTGTCTTAAATATGAGAATAGCTATTATGAATAGGCCAATACCAGATATTTCATACAGAAGAATTCTTTAATGTGTCATGGTCCGGTGTATATGATTTTTTGGAAGTCTGTTTGATGACAGTTCTGGTTCTTTTCATTATTGTGATCATCCTTACAGTGGCGCAGTACTGCCAGTCCAGAGATCATACATCAATGCCAGAGAACGTTTGAGATTGCGATGAACAAAAAAAAAAAAAAAAAGAAACAAAAACCAACAAATAGAGATTAATTGATGGCCAGCAAAGTGCTTACCTACCGTGAATCAGTAGTTGATTTCTTACAGATATCCACAGGGCAATGGGTATTTTTTGGTTTGGTGTTCTACGTTTTGCGCAAAATCACAGCGCAAGCGCCATTCTGCAAAAAAAAAAAAAAAGGAAAAAAAAAAAAAAAGAGTATTCAGGTATTGAGTATTCTTCCAAAGAAGCATTTTGTAAGCAGCTCGGTACATGCAGCCCACTGTGCACTTAAAGAACAACTCTATGAATGTCTTTGCGACGCTGCTCTCCAGCACCTGCTCCATCGCCCGTGGAGCCGGCTGTCACCCCGCGGGTTTGCTTTCCCCCACGCTCGCTCCCATCCGGAGCTCGCTGTCCCCCTGCTGCAAACACTTTGGAAGCGGAGGGGAGAAAAACCCCCTAAGGGGTCCCAACGTGGGGCGCATCCGCATCCCGCATCCCACATCCCGCATCCCGCATCCCTCCTGGCGGTGGGGCGGGCAGAGCTGGGGAGGATTTTGCTGACCCATACTAAAGGCAAGACTGTGGTGTCGTTTCGAGCTCAATCCTGCAGATATTTAGGGCATAATCCGCGATTCGGAGAAGTCGGTAGAAAGCTTCCCAGCGATTGCAGCGGCCACTGGATCCGGCCTCGAAGCTCACGAGCGACTTGACCCGTGTCGGTTCCCCTGTTGAGTTCAACAGGGCAGCTGGCGTGGGTGGGTTTACTCACGCACTTAAGTGTTTGCAGGATCAGACTCCATGAGTTCACTTATTTTAGAACCCATTCCAAGTGCAAAAATACAAAAGAAAGGGAAAAAAAAAAAAAAAATAATTTGAGGTGTTAAAAACACAATCTTCTTAACATGTAAATAGAGTCCAAATTGATTGTGACTGCAATTCAGTTAGTATTTAAAAGTAGAGAAATTGCACTTCCTGGAAGAAAGAGAGAAAAAAAAAAAAGTAGTTAGTTTAATTATCCTGTAAATTATTTAATTTTGGCAAGATGTATGTAATTTATATTTACAACACCTTATGTTAACTTTTTATTTATTTAACTTTTTTATTTATTAATTTTATACTTATTTTGAACTGGACACCGCACCATAGAAAAGAAGATAAAAGAAGCAAAAAAAAAGTTAAAAATTAAAACTTTTGACCATAAAAAATGATATTCCAAAAAAAAAAGAAAAAAAAGAAAAAAACCCTATCTACAACTCCTACTTGTAATTTTGATGCAACCAAGTTATTTTTTATATATTTTGTTATTTATTCTTTTAACGATGGGAATTTTTTTAAAGATATTTTATAACCGAGACATTTTGATAATTTTTTGGTTTGTTTTTTTGCGGGGGCAGGGGCACTGGGGGAAGAGAGACTTTTTCAGTTTTTCTTTTCTTTTTCATTCATATTGTTTCAGGCACTGATAACAGGAAATGAAAATTCTGTATTTATTATTTATTTAATATTTAAGTCGGGAAAAAAAAATGAACTGTGCTCTTGTTGTATATTTATTTTGTCGTTTGTGTGTCGGTTATGTGATGACTGAGTACTTGTTTATGTGAAGGAATACTGTTAATATTTAAATAATAAAGAGTCACATTGAAAGTTATAGCAGGCTACATGTTATTCTGTGAAAACAAATACTGTGATCTACTTTCCTCAGGAAATGTATTTTGCAGACAGAACTTCCTTATGTACTGGCAGGGTTATTTCGTAATAAAACCCAGTTCTGTTTGTGACTTTAGTTCCTATGGTCTTTCTTCGAGCTGCTGCCAATGCCCCCGACGTGTCCCCAGTGGGCTTCGTCCTTGCTCCTGCACCGCGGCTTGGAGGGTCAGCGTGTCCCCCCCCTCTCGGAGCTGCGGCCATGGACTGCCCACCCCAAACCTGGCTCTCCCCGCACTAAATTGGGGGATTTAGGGGGAATTTAGGTATGGTATCTCTGAAGGCTTTGAAGAATAAGGAGCTGTCACCATTCGGCCAAGCGGGTGCCTAAAATCCCGCTAGTCCCACGACGGGGAGAATCAAAAGGCCAAGCAAAGGTATGCGTTTGTTTAGTTGGTTGCTGGAGCCCCTTCCCCAAGGCAGGAGGGCTGCAGGCAGCGTTCCTCCGGGCAGGGGTCGCACCCGGCACCCCCAGCACTCAGCATCCCCGGGATTTCGTGGCTTCGTGCTCCCGCAGGCGGTGTGCAAGCAGAGGAGATGCCGTCAGGAGCGGTGCAGGAGATGCCAGCCCTGGGATGGGACACAGAGACAGATGGTTTCCCCTCCTGGATTTACAAAAAAGCCTTGCCAAACTGAGCTCTGAGGTTCAGCTAAAATGCTGGGAGATGGCTTGTTTCTGTCAACAAGATTTCCTCACTTCTATCTGCCTGGCCACGATGTTCACAGATTACCTTCCTGGAAGAATGGAGCTTTTTCACTGGCAAGAGTTTATGTTTTGAAGCAGTGGCAACAAAGAGAATTTCTCACCAGTCTCTGCATTGGAGACATCATTTCTGAAGTTGCCGAAATTCAGTTTTGCTGTGCTGTAGCTTGCTTGGAAGCTGTAGCTTCCAAGGTGAAATACGGTAAATCATATTAAGGCCATTTGGAGCTGAGTGAGTTGGGTCAAATGGGAATTTCAGGCAGGTCCATCACCAAAAAATTCAATTCCCTGATTAACTGAGCTCAACTTTACTGACCATCCCGACACAGAGCCACAAGCGCTGCTGGGTTACAGCAGGAGGGGGTGGCCATGCCGCAAAGACACAAAGGTGAAAGGCGGAGTAAAATGGAGCCAAAAGGGTAAGAACCGTAACCAGAAAAACTTAGAGCAAAGTTTTGGGTAGAAAGATTTCTTAAAGCCTTTCCTCAAGCATGTACCTGGCCATGGCTGTTCATTGGAAGTTTTTCCTGTCTTCATTGGATGTCTGCAAGCTGTCCTGGGGCAGGACAATTGGCAGAGGCTTAGGACAGGCTTGTGGGGATGGTGGAGGAGAGGACATCCCTCCTGGAGAGGCTGCAGTAGATGCTCTTGCTACATGCTGGTGGGTTTCCAGGGCCAGTGTGGTGGACAAGTGGGCTGCCAGCTCTGCCACCGGCTCTGCCCTCTCCCCCTCCTTTGCAGGGCATGGAACAGGGATTGCAGGCGCAATTAAATGTGCAAGGCAGGTGCTGATCAGAGCGATTAAACTTTGGGCCCGCAGTCTCCCCCAGTTGTGACCAACAGCGAAATTGGGAGTTACTGGGAGCCATGAAGCGACACAGCCACTGCGGAGACACGGAGGACGGTTTGGTTCAGAGCCTTCATGCTGACCCCGTGTTTGCAGCAATGACAGACCTTCCCTCTGCTCCCACTGCAGCCCCAGCTCCTGGCACAGGAGGTGTCCTGGGACACAAGCCATCCTGCCTTATCTTCATGTTGAGACAAGCCGGAGACTTCACTGCAGCGCTCCCGGCTCTGCCGAACGTAAGCGCTCCTCCTGCCTCTGCCTGAGCTCTTCCTCCAGGTTCTTCTATCAGCATCTGGCTTTCCTCTCTCTGAGCAGTCAGATTTAGGACCTGCTCTGGATCCCCTAGCCATACGGTCCCAAATGCCTGAGCAGAAACACCCTCGGGAGCAAGGACCGCTGGGGACTGAGCCCAGCTTTCCCAGGAGCTGGCTCAGCCCCAGGAGCTGCGGAGCCGGAGCCCCAAGGACAAGCTCTCTGAGGCTTTGCTGGACACAACTTAAGAGTCGAAGGGGTTTCATCCCGTCCACAAAGGGCTGCACATCTTAAAAGGAGAAAAACAGGGCGACTCATGCAATGGTTCACCTAAACTGGCTGGCATGTTGTTTTTCTGAAGGGCACATAATTGTTTTATGGGGGGTTTCGCTAGACTTTGCACCGCCAAGCAGTTCCTTGTGCCAATATTTGATTATGATGATAGAGCTAATAGACATGCTCGCTTGTCCTTTCTTAACGAATTGGCTGTGCTGTATAATAGAGCGGTTAGATTTGTGTTAAATTGCAGCTTTGGGAGCCATCACTGTGAGATGTTATCTTCTCTGAACTGGCGTCCTTTATCGCAGGGAAGGGAATTGAATTGGTTTAAGATGGTACACTGTCAGTTTATAGGTGTGCTTAGGAGAGCTCTTAAGCCTCCTCCAACACGCGTAGGGTGAGAGCTGAACAGCAGAGGAGAGCAGGTCTTTTGCTTCAAGGATGCAAGGGAAAAGATACTTGTCAGCATATGGTTGTTTCTAAACATGTCGATAAATCATTGACCAACAAGAGCCTCATTTGGCCTCCCTGATGCCACTGTTAATTGTTAAAAGCTGCTAACGACCCATCCCTCCATTCTTCTCCTCAAGTGGTACCTTCCACTTGTCAACATTTACCTAGCCTCTCTCGGAGAGCCACGAGCTCCGGTGATGGCTTTCGGGTGCGCACAGAAAGGAATTTCTTTCCCAGCCTCGTGCATTTTTTCTGATATTTGGTCCTCCTGCCCCAGAGCTCCTCCAGGTGAAGTCTCAAGGCTCGGTCCATCTCACCCTGCTCCCACGACCAAGGTGTCCCAAAAAATACACAGCCGGGTGGTCAGGAAGGGATTGCCTCATTCTCCATCAGGTTACTGGGGAGAGAAGGCAACTTTGCTCTTCAGAGCTGCCATTTGGCCTCAAATTCCCCCCCTTGGGCCCTGGGAAGATGATGCTGAGGCTGGGGAGCAATTGGATGGGCTGGAGATGATGCTGCAGCCAAGGGAATAGCCTCCGGCTGGAAACTGCTCCCCTCCCAACCAGCACTGAGCACAGCTTGGCTGGATTAAAGGCTCTGGCCCGCACTTGTTAACACATTCACTTCTCCTACACTTTTATGAGAAGATATATCCTGAAACGACCTTCCGCTTTGTACAGAAGGGCTCGTGGGATTGAGGCTGTAGGAAAGCACGCGGATGATGCATTCTTCAGATAAATAGCTCTCGTTATTCCAGATGCCTTCATCCCCTTCTTTCAGTGGGATGAATAAATCACCAATTGTTGTAAAAATGGTAGTATCAGATTTAAAGACATTTTTGACCCTGTCAACAAGGAAGTATAACAGCCATTAAAGTCTACTTTCATGTATATAACTGCAATGCTCTTTTGTTTGAATGTCAGTGACTATCTGACGATCTGAAGAAACACGAGCCATGAGGGATAGAGCAAGGACATATGCTCTGCCTGAGCTCCAGGACTAGCACGAAGGGCTGGACCACCCCGGGAGGACCTATCCATGTTAAGGTATGATGTCTGACCCCGCAGCATCGTGGACGTGGTTAACTCCAGCATGCCCTTATTGAAGCCAGGATATGCCAAAACTTTTCCTTGCCTCTTCCTTACTCACAACAAGTCCCAAAGTCCACCCAAACTGAGCACGAGGCAATGGCCAAATGGTTTGGGCTCAAACAGGGGCTAACCTGGCCTTAGCACCGCAGGGGAGTTTGGGTTTTTAATCCCAGCTGAAACCAGGACAGCCTGAAGCTCATCAAGTCCAAGATCAAGGATCAGCTCCTCGGGTTTTGCCATTTGCCAGAGGACTTCTTCTCGAGCGTCGACATTTAATAATCCAGCCCAAACATGCTGAGGCTGTTTAGCAATTAAATAACATAAATCCAGAAACTAGATTAATAAACCGTCTAGTCTGTCTAGAGCAGTCTACAGGGTGGAGAGATAAAACTGTAAAATATTTATTACCAGCTTGGGGATGAAGTCATTAATTTAATAACTACCCATTGCTTTGCTTCTTACAGTTGTTAGCAGTCTGAAGGTTACAGAAGATTAGGTGGGAAACTTACTGCCTCCCTGCTGAGAGGAGCCTTTCCCATGAAAGCCAGAGCCCAGCTCCCATCTGTCACCCCATTACGTTCGGAGGTAGTGAATATATTACCGTGCCGCTTATCGAAATAAAACAAAACAAAATTTCTGCTGGCCACATGGCAACCCTCCGCGAAATTTAATGAGGACGCTGCCCTTTGTGCACGGGGCCATTTTCAACAGCTGTAGAGATGAAGGCAAGAGGATCTTTGTCGGCGCTTGCCGCTTGCTCACGACGTGGCTCCCACGGCGAGCCCAGCCCCAGCAGCATCGCGAGGGCAGGTGCCTTCGGGGACCGATGCTTCGGCTGCCTCTTGTCCTGAGGTCGGGAGCGTTGTCAGAGCCTCCCTCATCTGTGATTTCTCATTGGGTCTTCACATTTTTAGGAGAGGGAACATGGGTATTAGTTCAGTCCCTGCTGTGATCTGATACTGGGGAGCATCCAGGACTTAGATATACGCATCCTCTTTACAGTGATTATGGATGGAGTCCCCTGATGACTGTGCTCCCCCGCTGACAACTACAATTTGCAGCGATGCTGCAGCAAAAGCCGTGGAGGGGGGGAGCGAGGGAGGGTGTCTGTGCACCCTGGGCATATTTTGTCATCGGTTTCATCCGGGGACAGCAGAGAGCTGTCATCTGAACGAAGTGCACAGGGGGTAGGGTTTGAGCAGAAGGCAGTGTGTGATGTGGGACATGTGCTCCCCGCCAGCTCCTGCTGATGAGGGGCCAAGACACTGCTAATCCTCCCCGACGACCACACTGACAGTGGAGGTACTCGAATTGCCTAAATAATTTAATCGAATCTTTAGCCTGCTTTGTAAAATAGATAAAATAAAAACAGGCACGTACTGTGAGCATGGGACACAGACCACAGCACGGATGAGTATAGGGGTGCAGCCACCCAGCCCTGCCGGGCGGCCCCTGGCTGCAGCCTCCCTCGGGGGGAACCAGCTCCAGCAGCACTTAGTGCCCATCCCTGTTCTTGAGGAGGGCAGGAGAAACAGCTCGTAAAGCACTGAAGGGCGCTGGATGGCTCCTGGAGAGCTCTGTCCCGATGGAGCGGCAGGGCCCTGCAGAACCCGTACTCCTCACCCAGCCACCGGCTTTGGAAGAGCCCCTTTGGCCATGGGCATCCCTGATCCTCCTAAAGCCTCGGAAGGCTGCACAGCCACATGGACCAGGCAAAGCAGAAATGAGTGGGAGCCCTAAGCGGGTGCCTTGAGGAAGAGAGGTCGACAGGAGACATGGTGGCCAGCGATGGAGAAAGGCATCTGTGCCCTCTGTTAACACAAGAAGCAATGATAAGCGCCTGCGGGTCACGCAGTGACGGACACCGATTTTTACCTTGCGCCATTTGGTGTGACCGTAGTTCTGCTACCAACCCAGAGAGCACCAAGTAGCCTTGTTTGCAGGTAATTTCCAGGTAATTTGGATGACTCAAATTATCCTTGATGACTGCCCAAGAAAGAAAGGAAAACATCCCTGAAATAATATTCTGGTTTCTACAGGCTCCCACAAAGGAGAGACTTGCGTGAGGTTTGTGGGCAGCTCAAAGCAGACAAGTATGAAGCTGGGTCTGCAGGTACTGGAGATGAGAAGCTCTGTACAGATGGATCAACCGTGATGTCTTGGCCAAGACTTTGCACTATGGTTTAATGACATCATTAGGTGTTTTAGCACAGACAGAGTGAGATTTTAGTGGTACCTTAAGCAGGGTAGGGAGGAGAGGGAAAGACAGAGAAAAAATGCTTGTGAATCAGATGGGTTTCTTCAGTGCTGAACAGCACGACAGACCTGCAAGATATTTCTGTTGTCACCAAAAAGTAACAGAAACATTTCTGCAGAGTGTTAACCTCAATTTTTCCCACACAACAGACTGATTTGCAACTGTCAGCACAAGCATCTTTGTCCTGACCATCCTGTACTCCAGTACACATCCAGCACGGGCAGGGCTAACTGCAGAGGCCCTACCCCAGTATCATGTCATCGCATTAGCCTTTCATTTCTCTTATCAACGCCACCATTCAGTTCCACTCCTTATTCCCAGCCGTTATCACAACGAGCCAAGAAAGTGCAGAGCATCAGCGAGGAGAAAAAAAAAAGAACAGGTGAAATTCTGATGTTGTCAGCTAAAATAGTTTCCAGATGCGCTCTGCCCACAAAGAAGCTGAAGCTTGGTGATTTAGTTGCCAAATTCTACATTTGCTCCCTCTCCCCATCCCTCCTCTCGGCTGCAAGCTCAAAGTGGAGTCCTGACACTGCAAAGCGTTAATAGAATTAGTCTCCTGCTATAAACTGTTCACTGGGGCTTGTTAGCTCAATTGTTGATGCTAAATTCTTATCAGAGCCACCTAAAAGAGCATTAATCAAGAAAGGCTGAACTCCCTGCCTGGGTCACAGAAATTTAATTAAACCCCAAGTAAAACTGGAAAATCATTTTGAAAAGAGAAGAGACGAATGCAAAATGCTTTTCATCATTTGACTCTGCGTCTTCGTAGTTCAAACCCTCAGTTTTGCCAGAGCAAAGGCTGAGTGAAACACAGACAAGACTTCCCTCAGTGCCTCCTTTAACACAAGGTCCTGATGCTCATCCAGGGTAAATGAAATATGGAAAACCACTGATTAAGGCCTGCTAAGGACCGGGACCCACAAATGCAAAGGAGCAGAATGCCCTTCCAAGTAAAACAGCGATCGCCTTGAGTAAGGTTCTGTTATGGTTATTGGTTTATGGATTTGTATCTATTTTCCATTTGCTGTGCAAAAAGGCTCATGCAACAAACCATTTATTCGGTAGACGCAGAGAAATATTAGTCCCGGTGTCGGTACGACCTCGTGTGGGATATTGTGTGTAGTTCTGGGACCTCTCTTTGGAAAAAGAAAGGATGAATTTATCCTTGAACAGGTGCAGGGAAGGACTGGCAGGGTGATTAGCAGAACGGAGAACCTATCTTAGGAGAGGAGATTAAAAGAGCTTGGCTTGTTTAGCCTAGAAAAACAAAGGTTAAGAGGGGATATGATTACTCTTCATAAATACATTCAGGGTGGGAGGAAGGGGAATGATTTAAGTTAGAGGATAATACGGGTAGGAGATCAAATAAGGCGCATCTTGGCCAGGAATAAATTTCCATTGGAAATCTGAAGATGTTTTCTTATTGTTGGAGGAGGGAGGTTTTGGGAAGGCCTTCTGAGCAGGACGGCGGAGCCCCCGTGGTTTTTAAGGGGAGACGGACATATGTCACCCATATGGGCGCAGCCCAACAGCCGAGTCTGCAGGTAGGACATGTAAGACTACCAAAGCCAAAGCAGGAGCAGGAAAATGTGATATGGCTGATGTCGTCTTGTATTTTTATTATTTATGAATCCGTAAAATCCATTGATTTTATTTAATCCATGAATCACTTGAAAGATCCAGGAATCATTTTCTTCCCCCATAAATATGAAAAGCTTGATTTTTTGAGATTTTCGTTTGGCGACCCTCTCCTAAATCACGGCAGATGGGCCATAACAAGACAGGAGAGAGACAGGACACGGAACGGGGCTCACCGGTGCTCCTAGCAGTACCAAGAAGAGATGAAGCACCTCGCTGCTGTATGTCCCCAACGGCAGGGACCTCTGGTGACGCTTTCTCCTACTCTCAGCCAGGCTGCACCATCTCCTGGCTGCTTGCCTTTGACGACACAGTTAAGTGAGATGAATCCAGGTCTTTACGGGTCCTTTTTCCAAGTGGCAGTGGGTATGCACGGCGCAATACAGTGGAAATCAAGACATATGTTCTTTCTCTTGCTTCAGCAATTACTCACAGAGCCCTTTGATGAAGTGAGGCAAGGGGATAGCTTTAGGAGACACACACGCACGCATATATACCCTTTGCATGGGCAGGAGGATCTCAAGTGATCTGCCGTCAGTGTGTTAATAGCAATACTAGTGTAAATGCATATGTCTGCATCTATTTACATATGTGCATATGTCTGTGTGTATGCATATATAGTATATGCTTCTGAAAAGTGGTATAGTGCCAAATTGACCAGAAAACGCAACAGAGCATATTTTGCAAAATTAAAAAAAAACCAAAATGGTGAAAATATAACCCCATGATTTAATGCTCCTCCAGCTCTTAATTTATGTGAGTCGTCCTGTCACTCACAAAGTACCCTGTTGACTTAAACAGCCATCTGTATTGCAAGGCTGCAGGTCAGGCTGCCTGAGCGCACGAGCTCAGCCTGCCCGGCCCTAACTCGGCTGCTAAAATGCATTTTTACTATTTGCTCTTTCAAATAAATAAAAACATCCTATTTTAACTGACCATCACTAAGATGGACTTTGGAAGTTAATTCATGCTGACTGGCGTTTTAAAAATATTTATAAAAGAAATCGGTTTAAAAAAAAGGAAGGAGGAAACTGTAACATACAGGGAAATAAAGACAAGGGAAAGCAAGAAAAATCTTGGCTTCAGCTCGCCCTCATGAAAATTGCCTGCTCTCAGCAATTATCTCAGCTAACAAAGGATGGAGACTTGATTCTCACTGGTAAGATTGTAGAGCTGGGGCTTGCTGAGAGTACGGACAGGGATTGCACCTGCACCTGCGAGGATCCCTGCCCTGCCCCAGCCCAGCAGAAGATGCTGAGGTGCAACCTCCAAACCCCGCAGCAATGCCTGTACTGCTGGAGACACCTTGTGGTATATGGCTGAGAAATATAAGAACGCTGGGATTTAACCAGTGCCACCAGGCCCGGCTTTCCCAATCCTACTGTTTTTTCCACTCTCAGAGGCTGCTGGGGCTCTTCAAGCCAGGGGGAGCTGCCCACACGCATTTGCAGACAACGCAGATGCAGGAGTTCCTAATCTATTGCTGACTATAACTCATGGATAACACAGCCCCAGGTGAGCTGTCAGGATGAAAGGAAGGTCTTTTTAAAGAGCAAGGAAAGAAGCAGCACAAAGAATCAGCAATCGCAGACCCATGAAATCATGAAATACCCAAGCGTTCTCTTTTTCTAAATGTGGGTATTTTTGCAATATTATCAGACAACGTGCGGTTTCCTCCAGAGCTGCAGCCCAGTGCTATGACCTGCGTGGAGGTGTGTTCAGCAATAACTACATTTTCGAAGAAGCCAGAGGGGAAAAAGCTCCCAGGGAAGCAGAACCAGCGGGTGTCAGTGGGAAGCTGGGGGCAAGCCCATGCAGCAGCGAAAGCGTGCCGGCCCGGGCACAGCTTGGCATGAGTCTTCTGTTAGCGCATGATTTGGGCCATGTGCTGCAGAGACGTATATGAGTTAGAGGTGCAGGAAATAACCTGTCCCCTGGGGGTGACCGTCTCCCTTCAGCTCTTCCCTCCCCGTGGCTGTGCCCCCTGACATGTTTGGGGTGCAGGCAATGAGGTGGGGCATTGCAGCGGGCAAGTGTCTGCCCTGCGTGCTTCTCCTGGCTAATTCCTGTAATTCTCTGTCTGGAAACGGAGGGGGTGCAAGTCTCACCGATCCTGGCAGCGAAAGGCTGGAAGGAATCACGAATACACCTGGGAGGGCTCAGGGTATTTGGGAATCCCTAAAACACTCCTCAAGCTCTTTCTGGTCTTCTCGAGGGCCGAATCTTCCTCTCTGCCTTAGTAAGAGTTTGCAGGGAGGCACAGCGGTGCTCCCCTCTACCCCTGCTGCTGCGAGCTCTCTGCCTACAGCACAGCTGCTCTAGCAATAATGGGAAATTTTTTACCCAGCTTTTATTTTAACAATTTTTGTGCAAAAAATAAACCAACTGCTATTTTTCAAGCGGCTCTAGCGGCAAGGGGAGCAGATGCTGAACGGAAGCCCTGGAATCACACGTGTAAGGAGTTCGTCTGTTCTGCGTTTGCAGATTTCAACGGCGTTGCCATTACGTTTGAGTGCTTTCCGTATTAAACAAGATGAGGCGAGCGCAATCACCACGTCCTATTTTGGTTGAATCAGCAAGGAGGAGTTTCAGCGCTCACTCTCCACGAATAATCCCATTCTCCCAGGCAGCTGTCTTCTGCGCAATGAAAGTGCAGACATCTACAGTATTACCCCATGCCTATTTGCAGAGTCTGCTGTTACTGTTAATGGAGGGAGCTGAGATAATCACCTTAAAGCATAAATACATCTCGGATGCTGATTCACTTTCTCCTATTTGAGTCTCATTTACCAGGGCAATTCTTATTTTTTTCCACTGCGGGCTTGGTGTGTCTGGAAGGATAGCTACTTCTTTTTTCACAATTCAAATCCAAACAACTTAAATCAAGAAGCCTCTTGTCTAGATGTAGTTATTCCTTCTCATTTTGTAGCTATATGTAGCATCGAGTCCTAGATCTAAGGCCAGTCCAGACAATTTTGTTCGATCTGCAGCCTTAGCGGTCACACAGATTGCACAGCCTCAGCCAGCGCTGTGTGGGTCACTTACAGATGAAGACAGACTCTGTCCTGGTTTTGGCTGGGACAGAGTTAATTTTCTTCTTAGTAGCTGGTACAGTGCTGTGTTTTGGATTTAGTGTGAGAATAATGTTGATAGCACGCTGATGTTTTAGTTGTTGCTCAGTAGCGCTTATCCTAAGTCAAGGACTTTTTCAGTTCCCCATGCTCTGCCAGCAAGCAGGTGTAACAAGAAGCTGGGAGGAGCACGGCCAGGGCAGCTGACCCGAACGAGCCAAAGGAATATTCCATACCATGGAACGTCATGTCCAGTATATAAACTGGGGGGAGTTGGCCAGGAGGGGCAGATTGCTGCTGGAGAATTGATCAGTGGGTGGTGAGCAACTGCATTGTGCACCACTTGTATTTTCTTGGGTTTTATTTCTCTCTTTTTTTGTGATATTCCTTTTCATTACTATATTGTTATTATGATTATTATTGTTAGTATTATATTTTATTTTACTTTTTTTTCCCGATTCTCCTCCCCGTCCCCCCGAGAGCAGGGAGGGCTGAGCAGCTGCGTGGTGCTGAGTTGCCGGCTGGGGTTAAACCACAACAGATGCACTTTTAGTAGATAATTTCTTTCAGTCTGAGATGGGTGACAGGAGCCACCTTTTCCCCATGTCTTGTCGGGTCCTGCCATGTCGGTTACAACCACTGAAGGAGCCTACGCGGGTGGGTAAAATCTAAATTAGGTGCCTAACACTCAGCTAGATCATGTTCGGGGACAAGAATCCCTCCACTGCACGAATGGCAAGTCAGATATTGTGGCAGTCTCGCAAAACTCCAGGTTTCCTTCAAGCTCCAGCCCCTGGAGTCAGGTGAATATGCATCTCACTTATTTTCTTCTCAGTAAATTTGTATCTGGCACTTATGGTTGCAGGAAAAAAAAAAAAATCCAAGCATGTGACTGAAGTTGGGTGTTCATAGGCTCAAAATGAAGAGCATCAATTAGCTCCCAGAGTAATGTTTTTTTTCTAAGTTCCCATGATTTTTTTCCCAAGCCTGACTAACGATATCAGAACATCTGGTGTTGGCCACGCTTCCCGCAGGAGGTTCAGCTACAGCGCGAGGACTGTCTGTGCCAGCTGGAGACTGGCATCTCCCCAGCTCCTCGCCGGCTCCCACTGCCGGGCTGCTCCATGCATCCGCTCCCGCACCCTGGGAAGCTCCGATCCCACCCGGAGCCAGGGCAATGTGCTGTCACAGCGGGGATTGCTGCGGAGGTGTCCTGCAGGGGGTGAGGACTGGGAAGACTGGGAGAACTGGGCGCTGAGCTGAAGGAGCAGGTGTGGAAATGCAGCCCTGTGCTGGGAGCCAGAAATTAGGGCAGGGTAGGGGGTACGGGGCTGGGGGAAGGCAGCCACACTGGGATGGGGAGATGTTCCCAGGAGCTGTGCAACGGGACAGATGGGGAAAGAAGAGAGTTCTGGTTTGTGTTTAGTCCTGGTCCGTATTTAGGCTGGATCTGTGGGTGCAGGCTGTTGGCCCAGTCTGTATTTAGACCTGGTCTGCATTTACGCCTGGCCGATATCCCTGCGCTGCTGGCCCAGGCCATATTTAAGCCTGGTCTGTTGGCTCCATCTGCATTCAGCCCCAATCTGTAGCTCTTGTCCATGTTTAGGCCCTGCCTATAGGCCTAGCCTGTTGACCTAGGCTATATTTAGACCCAGTTTGTACTTAGGGCCAGTCTGTATTTAGCTCTGACCCATAGGCCCAGTGCATTGTGTGCTGTGGTTTGTATTAAGGCCTGGTCTGTAGCACTGTATGTAGGCCCCATAAGTAGGTCCTATAAGTAGGTCCCATAAGTAGGTCCCACATATAGGCCCAGTCTGTGTTCAGGCCGCAGTGCCGCCAGGGAAGGGCGAGCCCCCGCTGCGATGGAGACCCGAGCCCCTCGGTCGCCCCCGCACTGGGACGAGCCCGGCCTTGCCCGCTCTCCCCTCAGGGAACCAGCGCCACCCCCCGTCCCGTAGTGGTACAGTCTTCCCCCCTCGCTCCGGATCTGCATGGTACAGTCCAGACAGCGCCCCCTCCCCCCCGCCGGGAAGCAGTGGTATGTTCCCCACCCCACCCCCTTCCCGCGGCGGTGGTGCGCGCCGCGCGTGCGCAGTGGCGCGGCCGGCGCTCAGCTGGGCAGTGTTTACAGCTCCGGAGCGCGGCGGGACGGCGGTGCTGCCGGGCCCGGGAGGGGAGCGGGCCGCACCGGGCCGGGCCGAGCCGCCGCTCAGGTACGGCTAGGGGGCGAGGACACCCTGTCCGCTGAGGTGCGGCCGGTCCCGGCTCGACCTGACCTCACCGGGCCGCTGCAGCCCCCCCCCCCCCCCCCCCCGCCTTCACCTCAGCCCCGGCCGGAGCCGCGCCGCCTCCTCAGGCCGTTGTCCCCCCGCCTCAGCCCTGCATGCGGCCTTCCTCCGGCAGCGGGGCTCCCGCTCCTGCTGGGAGTGCCCCGCGGTGGGGGCACGGCCCTTCTCCTGGCCTCTCCCCCGCCCCAACACCGCCTCCCCGGCCGGGCGGCCTGGGCTCCCACTGGGGCTCTGGGCATGGCTGGAGGCAGCGATGCTGTGTGGAGACCGGGGCCACCCAGGTGTAATTAAAGCCGGCGGGGGGGGGGGGGTGGTGGTGTATCAACATCAGGCTTTCCTAGACCCCTGTCCCACTCTCTCATCTCCGTCACTTTCGTCGGCAGCAGCCTGATAACGCAGGTAGTGATTGAGCTATGTGGCGTGGGGCTTTTTAATTTGTTGTTTGAGAGGGTTAGAAAGGATCGGCTTGAAAGCTGTGCCAACTGTAACTTTTTTTTTTTTTAATCACTAAATAGCCTCACCTTTGTTTTTTCCTTCTGGAGCGTATTATGTCAGAGCAGGGATTACCCTGGAAATGTGTTGGGGTGAAGAATTGCATTTTTGTGCCTTGTGTATTGTTTTGAGTCTTCCCCTGTGCATCTGCTGGTGTTTGCCTTGGAAGAAATTGCTTTAATTTCAGTGTTTTGTTTCAGGCGTCTGAATGCAGCTTCTCATGTCAGACTTGTTTGTTTGTTTGTTTTTCTGTTTTGTTTTTCTTAAAGGGGAAGATGGCAACATGCAATTGAAGGGATGTTTCAACACTAAAAGGCTGCTGGGTTTGATACCTGTGTTGTGACCAGCTAATGATTGTAATTTTTGCATATGAACTTTGTCCCTGCTCAGATTTGTGGAAATCTGTGCTTTACCTAGAAACGTGAAAAGTGCAACTGGGCTAATTGTGGAGGGAGAAGTTTGTTAAAAATAAGCCCTACTCATAGTCTTGGTTCCTGCTTCCAAGAGGAGAAGGGAAACAAGGTTAAACAAAGATGTGGAATTATCCGAAGAGGAATTTAAATGTCAGAGTTCTGTGTTCTGCATATAAAACATGCATTTTATTGGAAGTAAGCTCGTGTCCAGTAGAAGTGATCACTTCAGAAGTAACTGACACCTGTCACAACTTGGATATTCCTTGATCTCAGTAGAAAAATGTCTTCCATGTTGTAGAACATGGAAGAACAGTTGTTGAGCAGATAGCTGAGCTAAAACCAGGTCGGACCAGTTGTGTCAGTGGGGCTTGCGTACATCAGAAGGAATTTGTTGGGGATCCAAAGTGGAACACTGGTAAAGGCGCAACTCTTTAGTCATAGTTTAAAAATGTAGATTTTTAATAGCAAATGGAGCTTAAGTGGAAGAAAGAAGCAAGCCGAAGAACAAAAGCTACAAAAGAAAGTCAGGAGAATCAAAACCCTCAGGGAAGAGAGTATTTTAATGCAGAATGTTTTATAAAGCATACTGACCAAAGATACAAGCAGCCCTCTATGTGCAGGTGCAACGAGTCGATGTGTACATAAGGGGGGGGGGGGGGGGGGGGGAAGAATCAAATTGGCTGATGAACACAGCTAAGCCTTCAACTTGATGGGTTTCCACTGTGAAGAATAAAACACAATCATTTTTTGTAGAGAAAATGAAGGAGTAACTGTGGAAGGGAGAGAGGTGGCTTTTTTTTTTTTAAGTTTTATTAATGGTCTGGAACTGGATTGATGTGTTTGAGACATGAATGTATTAAAAACTGACTTGAGTTCCCTGCCTAAGTGCATCCTGTTTTGTGTATCTCTGCAGGTAATCAGGATGGTATGTTATTTGAATAACTGTGAAATTTCCTTAGACTCCTGTAGCTTTTCTTTTTTTCCTCTGAAAATGAAAGTGTATAATTTGCTCTTGCTGAATGTAACAAATAAACCCCAACAATTTAGCTGTAGGCAGATCTTCTGATCCCAGGAATGAGCTCTAAAGCTGCTGCTTCTGTGGTTATTATTGTGAGCAGAGAAAGGCGTTGTAAATAAATGCATTTAAAAAAAAAATAATGTTGTGTTTTCTGAAAAGGATTTTTTTTTAAGATATGAGAAGAAAATCTAGATTAATTTTGAGTGATAAGTTCTTCTCCCCCTATACCTTTTCCTTTAAGACCTATAGATATTTTACTACATGAAGCGTATAGCCATGTAATGCACAGTCAAGGAAGGTGCTTGCTTTTCTTTCCCCCACACCAACAAGCCTGAACAGGTTGCTGGAGATGATCGTGTTGGTGAAGTCAGAAGTGTTGGTAATTCATAAATCTGTGTCACTGAAGAGTTTCCAGATTGGGGGTTAGCTGATCTAGGACTTAAGAGGACCTAAGAAATTCCACAGGCTTCAGTGGAAATTCTCTGTGCAGTTGCTGTCTGTATCATTAAGTGCTTTACTAATGATGGTGGCTCAAGCTCTAAAGATGAGCTGTGTGAAAGTGCATTTGCTAAAGTAAGCAAGCTTGAACTCTAGATCAGAGTTTTTTTTAACCTCTGTGAAATCAGCATCCTGATGCATGTTCAAAGAAAATGTAACTTGAGATTTTTTTCTGATTCTTGCTGCATGTGTCTTCGTCTCTTCACTTCCCCTTGATGCTATTAGAGATAGAAAGTGTGCGTGTGGCAAGAATTCTGACAGGCAAGCCAAACTTGCGCTGTTCATTGGATTTGCAATGGAAAATGACCTATAAGCATAGGAGCTAGAATAATCCTTTATATAAAAGGGTTCAGTGAAAAAGCTGACATGCTAGTAAAATGTTGGTAGTGTTTGAAGACAGGCATTGCACATTTAAATTGTCTATTGTGATTTTCCCCACTAGTGTCAGGTACTAGATGCCAGATCTGCTGCATTTTGTTTTTCATTGTTTGGATGGGGCATGGGGGTGCTGGTGGTAATGTTTTTCTGGTGTTTGTCGTCCTTAGAGTACCTCAGGGTCTCTCTCAAAGTACTTCATATACAGCAGCATAATTTAGTGTTCAAGTGCATGCTCTATACCTGACCTTCCTTTATTATTCTTTTAGTTTTAGTGCTTATAGAAAACTATTGAAGATGGGAGGTGCAGTGAGTGCAGGAGAAGATAATGATGAATTAATTGATAACCTGAAGGAGGCACAATATATCCGGACAGAACTGGTAGAACAGGCGTTCCGAGCCATTGATCGAGCAGATTACTACCTGGAAGAGTTCAAAGACAATGCCTACAAGGACTTGGCATGGAAGCATGGAAATATTCATCTCTCGGCACCATGTATTTACTCTGAGGTGATGGAAGCTTTGGATCTGCAACCAGGGCTGTCATTTTTGAATCTTGGCAGTGGCACTGGTTATCTGAGTTCTATGGTTGGACTCATCTTGGGTAAATACCTTTTCAATCATGTTAACTGGTTACGTTCGATTAAAAAAGAAAAAGTTTTGAAATTGGGAATGAAGATTTCCTCAAGGAATGAAACTGAAAGGTAGCCAGGAAAGTAAAGAATGCATTAATCCAACTGGCCAATTTATCAGGATTCTTGCAGCCTTCTCTCTGGAACCGGATGGGATCCAGATTTCTGTGGCAGTTCAGAACAGGCAACGATGTGATTGCACAGGTGGCTGTAGTGGATTCCTGCAGGACCAGACACAAACTTGGGTTCGTCGTGCCTTAAGCAAGAACCCAGCTCGGGAGCAGGAGTGCCATGTTTAAACTAGGATTGAGCACGTCTGCAGAACCTGTGACTGTAGCTGCTCCCTGCCTTGTTTGTTCAGTCTAGACAGGACAGTGTAAAAACACGTTTGAGATCCAATTTTGACTCTTACCAATGTACAGGTGGGAAAGCAGTTAGTGCATCAGAACTGACTTTGTGACCACATCTACGGTAGGCACAAAGCGTCAAAGTGCAATTGTACAATTGCAGTTCGCCCTTAAGTATTTCAGTCAGCAATTGTGCTGCCAGGGTAGATAGCAAATGACTGTAGGGTACATGTTTTCCTTTAGCGGGGCTGTCAAGAATTTTAACTGCTGAAATGTTTGTTGTCAGGATAGAGCCTCGCTCCCCTCTCCCATTTGTGGTTTTCTGCTGGGTTTGTTGAGATTACCTAGGAAGCCAATATGTAACTCCAGGACTTTTGAATTCCTTTGAATTTTTGGAAAAGTGACCAAGTCAGTTCTGAATAAAAAGCGTGCGTGCTGAACAACTTCTGTATTTTCCAATTTATTTTTGCTGTTAATTGAGGTACAGTGTATGGTGACTGTTCCCGATTCCTTTGGGGAGATTTTTAGCATACCAGCAAGGGGGTATAAGAATAACAGGGGTTTTTTGAGGGATTTATTAAAACATCTGGGCTATTGCTCTGCATTGGAATTTTTTCCAGGTGGTCAGTTTTACAGCAATAGTATCAGTGTTTCCCTCCTACAGAGGAGTATCCTGCATAGTTAAGAGCAAATGATTCACAATCAATTGTGCAAAACAGCCTCATTTGCTGCCAGAAATTGCAGGTATAGGGTTGCAATTCCCACTGTAGTACTAAGATAGCTGACCCTACGCAAGCGCTGACTGTCTGACGCTCAAGGAACAATCTGTTATAGGAAGTAACCAAAACTGTATTCAGTCCTGTTGGATTTTGTGTTGTTGCCTGTTACCGTTATCCTAGTGTTCTAAATTTGCAGGTCCTTTTGGTGTTAACCATGGTGTGGAGCTTCATTCCGATGTGATCGAATATGCGAAGCAGAAATTGGACTTCTTCATTAAAACAAGTGACAGCTTTGACAAGTAAGAATGCAGAATGCCTGTTTGGATTCATTTTGTGCATTTGACTTTAGTCAATGCAGTCCTTGCTCCCATGTGGCAGCTCTGGATTCAGGGTAATCTGAGGATTCTGGCTCCTTAGGCTTGCTGAGCTGCAGTGTGTGACCTTCAAAGTTGATGTGTATTGTGGGGGAGTTTCAGAAATTTTTGCAGTGTTTCTAATAGCAGTGCTGCTGTTGCAGAGCTTAGAGGAAGCTGAAGAAGTTACTTATTTTAAAATGCACTTGCAGGTAACAACTTGAAACTTGCAAATAACAATAATAGTTATGTTTGTGATCTGAGAGCATGCACGGTTATCAGAAAAATAGGAACTGATTTCTGTGGTGGCCTAATGTTTTATCTGAGAAGAAGAAAAATGGTGTTTTAAAATATGAAGGTAGTTTTATGATGATTAAGTTGGTACTAAAACTGCTTGGGATTTGATTTATGTTCTTGCTTAGAACCTCCATTTTGCTGCTGTCACAAGTAATAACTTTCCAGCAAGATAACCATTGCCAATAGTAACCTCAGCAATAAAAGTTGTAGCTGTCATATTTTTGGATTCGTCTCGCAGTTTGTTCAAACAGGGAAGTAAAGCATCTCTGGATACCTGATAGTCCTCCTCTCGTGGGAGGAAGAAAATTAAAGTCATTACGTGCTGGAATTTAAACTGCTCAGCCTTGTGCTGTTACTGCTGTACTGGAAAGCTGCTGATGACAGGGCTGTATTTTCTTGATGTTGGCAGCAGACCGAAAGTTTTCAGTGTGGATGGTGCTTGCACATAGATGACTGAGGTTTTTTTCAGAGTCACATTGCTATTGTTTGAATAGGTGTTTTAAAGAAGATTTTTTTCTCTCTCCAGACAAAGATAGCTATGGAGCAAAAGTGAGCTGAATTCAGAAATCAACACGGCTGGAAAATTGGCATCGCCGAGAGAAATGTCTGCTGGGTTATGCTGTTAGAACACCGTGTGCAGGAACTGTTAGCTGGCTGCTCTGAATGTCTAGCACGCTTTGCAAAACCAGAAAGCTTCAGGAAGTGTTTAGGAATAAATAGGTGCTATACGGAGCTGCCTCTCAGGATACCAGTAGAAGAATGGATATGTTGTACAACTTCTATCAACATCAGCCCTTAAATGTAGGGCTTAAAGTTTATGTAGTTTTGGATCATGTAAGAAAACCAGAAGCATCATAGAATCATTCATTTTTCTTCTAAACTGAACCAGAAATGCTATAGGCAAAAATTCTTTTTATGAAGGGTGAAATCACAGTTCTTTTGAAGCTAATGGCAAAACTTCCATTGGCTTCAGCAAAGCATATTTCTGAAGCATCAGGTGATAGTTCGCCACAACAGCTGAAAACCATTTAAAAGCTTTTGAAAATGCCAAAAAACCCCTGGTGCAGTCCTTAAAGAACTTTAATATTTGGAATTGCAGGTCTAATATTTATATTTGCATATTATAACTGAGTCAGCATCAGGTGACTGAAAATAGCTCGTTCTGAAGAGTTATATGCAACTCAAGGATGAAATTATACGTCCTTATACTTTGGAGATTTTCATCTGTGAATTCTCACCTCATTGTTCTGTGGTTTTGAGACTTCTAGCTGTGGTCTGTTCTGATAATGTCTACAGTATATGGGCTTCGGAGGAGAAATCCTGTGAAACTGTTTTTTTCAAGTATTTTTCATTGTATCATTTTTTCAGAATCATGAAAATAATTCTGTTTGATAAATTGTAATATTCTTCTATGATACACATCTTCTTCATTTTCAGATTTGAATTTTGTGAGCCATCTTTTGTTACCGGCAATTGTTTAGAGATTTCTCCGGACTGTACTCAGTATGACCGTGTTTACTGTGGTGCTGGAGTACAGAAGGAACATGAAGACTACATGAAGAACCTGTTGAAAGTTGGGGGAATTCTTGTCATGCCTCTAGAAGAGAAGGTTGAGTGCCTTTCTACCCATGTTTCTCTCTGTTATTCTTAATTCTGATCTCAGTTTAGTCAATAGCTCTTCCTTTAGTTTGCCCTTCTTGTAGCAGGTTGAAGAAAGCATTAAGTGCACCAGTTTTCACTATGAGTGGAAACTGAACTCTGCGTACTTAATAATATTTAAGAAATTCATAGTTCTACCAGTCTTTCACCTATTCTGATCTGTTGTTGTTAATTGCAGATTTACTTTCATGCTGCAGAAAAATGTCAGCAAGGCTTTGTTCAAGTTATATAATCTAGTGTTGTACTTAATGGCAAAATACAAAATTTTACACCCTAACTAGCTTATGAAAGAGCATGCAAGTTGTCCCTGTTTAAAAATGTCAATGGATTCTTTTTAGTAAAAAGTGGGTAACTGCCCTGTGTGCGAGCTCAAGATTGTAATTCAGCTTATCTTTTTGGTGTAAAGGTGTGTTGTTTTAACGGACTTGAATGGCTGAGGTGTAGGTACCTGACCTTATTACCTCTGTCAGGGTACTTGAGCAGAGTGCAGAGTTTCTTCCCAGTAAGATGCTGTGCAGTGAGTTAGTGTAAGAGATTTGAGCTGGAACAGAAATCCAGTGATCTGCAGACTTCCTTCAAGAGTGAATGTTCATCAGTGACTGACATGTTTTCTCAGTGGTCAGACAGAGCTGTTCTGGTTCAGAATTGAGGAAGATCTGGGAAAGCAGGGTGACCCAAACTGCCATGCTCTCTTGCAACAGATGAAGTTACTCGG
This sequence comes from Gymnogyps californianus, assembly GCF_018139145.2. Classification (NCBI taxonomy): domain Eukaryota; kingdom Metazoa; phylum Chordata; class Aves; order Accipitriformes; family Cathartidae; genus Gymnogyps; species Gymnogyps californianus. The sequence continues at coordinate 15,396,458 of NC_059487.1, read as the reverse complement.
GGCTAGTCCTGTAAGGAGTTCTCAATTTTCTCAAAAAACCCCAGTGTTTCTCCTTATTACCTAGCTTTAACTGTTGTAGCTTCTAGTACTTTAACCACTTGTCCAGGCAGAAAAGTCATTTGTTCATTTTTTTGTTCAAAAATCTTACTGTGGTTCACACAATGGACAATAATCTCCTTGTTTTGGTTTAGTTGACTAAGATAACTCGTACTGGTCCTTCTGCCTGGGAGACCAAGAAGATTCTTGCTGTTTCTTTTGCTCCTTTGATTCAGCCTAACCACGCAGATTCAGGAAAATCAAGGCTTGTTCACTTGCGTGAGTACAGACATTCTTGAGTATGGGGGAGGTTTCTTCTGCTATTTGGCTGTAGGCTGCACCTTGCTTCCTTAGATGTGACATCCCTATGAATCCTTTCAAGGAAAATTACTCCAACTGCTTCCTTCTTTGAACAGTTGTCTAAATCTGGTGTTGGATCCCAGTCTGTCTTTGAGGATATCTGCAGAGGCCTGGTGCGAGAATCAGAATTGCATAAAATAGATTCTAAATACAAATGACTTCTTGTGAAATTGTACCTAAACTTTGTGGGATGTTTGGTCGTTGTTTTTGCACAGGCAGACATCTGTGTGAATCCTGAATTGCGTACTGTCATGGTTCTCAGGCACTGTGCCATGGTGATGGAAAATACACAAGCAGTACCTGTGAACAACCATTATATCTACTCAGAGGCTCTCACCGCCCACCGATTCAGAATTATCCTGAACCTGGAATGCTTGAGGGATAGAAGTTGTGCAATTTTTGGTTAGCTGTTTGAAATGCAGGTCATACACAGTGGCCTCAATCTTTAGATTAAGACTTCAGTGTAGAGAGGCCTCTTAAGAACACATGAAGACGGAGATGCTTCCATAAAGAGATTAGTCAGGCTTTGTTCTTATTCTGGCAAGATGTCTTTGCATGACAAAAAGCAGCTCAGTAAGCAGTCCATACAGTGCTATGAAGTCCATTAAGTGCATATTTCAGCATACTTTGTATGGTGGCTTTGTAGTGAGACCTACGTATATATTACATGCATTTTTTTTCTGGTTCCTTCATTCAGGTCACAGGAATGCTTACTTGTCAGTAGAAGACAGGGTTTTTTGTTCGCTTCAGTTTAAATTCATTTTAGTACATGGATGTGTGTGCATCAATACATGTTATTCTTTATGCTGCATGAGTTATGTTGTGCACTTAGGGGCTGACAGCAAATAAGTGCAGAAGACAGAACAGTTTTCCAAACCATTAATGTGGGAAGTATTTTAATACAATAACTTATTGTATGCTTCTATAATTACTTTTACCAAATGGTTTCCAGCCTGTCTTCACCCACTAAGTCTGAAGCAGTTTTTGAAGAGCATAAATAGTACTCATGTTTTATAAGTGAAGAACTTGGCAAAGCTGAAGTAACTTCACAACAGAAAAATCATTTTATGGAGGAGTTAAATAGACTTGAGGTCTAGTTATCTATGGTAGGAAAATATCTTTTTCTAAGTTATTAAACAGTCACAGTTTCAGTCACTAAGTCTGCATTCTTATAATCTTTAAGACGTGTATCTTAAAATAATTGTGAGGACTTGACATCAAAATATGAAACTCTTCTTTCGTCCCATTCTTTTTCTTCAGTTAATGAGAGAAATGCATAATTAAATTTTGTTTGGAAAGTTACAATACAGTTTATCTGAGTTGACAGGAGTTGAATAGAGCTGTTTTTGTAATCACGGCAGGGAATTCAAGTGGCCTGATTTAATTTGAGCAAATACAACTTTTCCTATGAGTACTCTTGAGGGGAGTTTCTCCATATCTGTTCATGGTTTTCGTTTTGTTTTAGCCCCAGTGGCTGTTCGCAGCCTCCAGGATCTGGCTCGCATAGCCATCCGAGGAACCATTAAAAAAATTATACATCAAGAAACAATGAGCAAAAATGGAAATGGGCTGAAGAACCCCCCAAGATTTAAACGAAGACGTGTGCGTCGCCGTCGCATGGAAACTATTGTTTTCTTGGACAAAGAGGTCTTCGCTAGTCGTATCTCCAACCCATCAGATGATAACAACAACAGTGAGGATATCGAGGATGAGAGACGAGAGGAGGAAGAAACTAAACCCTCTGAACTAAAGCCAGATCCCCCTGTAAACTTTTTGAGAGAAAAGGTCTTGAGTCTGCCGTTGCCTGATCCCTTGAAATATTACCTGCTTTATTACAGGGAAAAGTAATTTCCTTCTTCTAGAAAGTGGGAATTAGGCAGAAAATAAAGTACTACTTAGGGCTTGACAAATGTATACCACTTGCTTGCCTGCTAATATGACCACCCAAGGCAGTAGGCTAGCTGGGGAATGTGGCTGCTGTATACTTAAACATTATAGCTTTTTTGAGTTTCTTCTTTCTTCTCAGTTGTGTGCTATAGTTTTATCCTACAGCAGGGATTCCTTAGGAAGCAAGTTGGTGAAATGCTCAGCTGCTTATGGAAAGGAGGATTTAATTCCCTGAAACTAACTGCACAGAGATACTCTAAAAATCTCATGGCTGCTCTACCGATTTGCAGTTTTTACATATTCTTAAGCAGTTCCCCAAAGACCTCTGCTGTCTGTGCTCTCTCCCACTAAACCTGCCATGCGTTTACCATGGTGTGTGATTGATGGAGGATGAAGATTATTAGTAAAAACTGACCTGGCGAATCTTGTTTCTTCCAGTAATCTAAAAAAGCACAACTTTTACAGAAAGGAAAGAATTTTTGGCGTTACCCTTGCGGCATCCAGGTTTTGAATGAGAAGGAAAGCATCAGCTCCCCTTTGGTTGGTCTCAGTTTTGCTGATAAACTATATATAATTTTTCAGTAAAAGTTAAAAATGTTTTACAGAATATTGGTTTTCTTAATGGGAAACGCCTGTTCTAGTGAATTAATCTGAGACGTAAAGTTGTTGGGTTTTGGTTTTTTGGTTTTTTTTTAAAGCGATGGAGGCAAGTGAAGAATTGCAAAGCTGATGAGCTTTGACGGGATGCTAGGGCAGTCAGGGTTGTGACTGTTGTCTCTGGAGATGTTTACAGAGTAATTCTGGATGGGGAAGAGGGTAGAGAGGAGATGCGGAGCAGTGAGTTTGTGAAAACTGACTGTGAAAGCAGAATCTGTGGATTTTGCTGTTGTGTGAGATCACTTATGTCTGCGGGGCTGAACAGAGTGAAGTGCAGAGCGCTAGCCTGAGCGGAGTGGCTTGTGTCCTGGTAAATCAGCCAAATGTAGTTTTGTGGAGAGTATGTAGAACCTGAAAACAGTCTCGAAAGCCAAATCGATGCAGTTCTTAGGTGTTTGGATGTGTGTGCCTCCGCTGTAGCAAGGTGGCTAGAATACAACTTGTGCACACATGGTCCACATACAGTAGGTGGAATGAAGTTGGTCGACTTGGTAGGTTATTTTATTCCTGCAGCAAGTAGATGTTTTAACAGGCTCATATAGAAGGCTTTTATACTCTGCAGTTCTGTGGATTTGAACTCTAATTTTTATTCGCAAGTCTTCCTGTAATGGTGATGGAAGGAGATATCATGTTTAGAAGGGGAAGTTTACTTGGTTCAGCCTGTTTGAAAAAAATCTACCTAAACTGGTAAAGGCTGGAAAGAAACCCTTGAGCTTGTATTGATGTGAAATACTCCTAAAGCTGGGGGGGTGAAAACCCCATCTCAGTAGGTAATGAAGCTATATTAAGGCATTGCCCCATCAGAAGCACTTAAGTTGGTATCACTTTGATATCTTTTTTTTTTTTTTACGGTGTCTCCTCATTTTCTGAGGAATGAATGAAGACTGTCTTGCCAAAAATAAGCTGGGTTTTCCGTTAACGGTACTGAGTTGCACAACTTGCTTAATGATAAATAGTGTTTCGAAGTTCTGTGCGGCTTTGAAAATAAACAGGTAACTCTTGTACGTCTAAGCCCGAGGTGGAGAACTCTTCCTTGCTTAATAGGCTTTTTGTGTATCTTTCAGAATATGATCTGATAATATGGTGTCATGTGGCTGCTGGCGCATAACACAGTTGTAGGCTGTGTTTTGCCTCTGGTTTCCTAAGTCTCCACTTCTGGTCTAAATGGTACCCCAAGCTATCTTGCTCCCTCACATTTTTATTTCTTTATTTTAAATGAGGCAGTTCTGTGGCCACTGAGCTGATGGTTTCCTGTAAACATGCAAGTACCCATCCTGTAATTCTGGCAACTACAATGAATTTCTTTCTGCAAATGAAAATCCTGAATATGGTGGTAAATAGAGGCTTAATAGAATCTACGTGTAATATTTCTCTGTGCTTCCCCAAAGGCTGTCGCCTCTGTATTTGTTAGGCATTTCTCTTAATAGCTGTCACACCAGGTACGTGCCTTTCTGTATTGTGGCACAATTTCCATATGCCTACGTAGTACAGGGTGCCTCCTACTTTTGGCTACCAGGTCATCCTTCAGTTTTAATTACAAAACTTCTTTTGAAGAAGTTGCTTTAAAAATGACATTAAAGTTCAGATTTGTATTAGTAAGCCTTGCTGAGATTCTGTTAAAGCTGACCAGTTGAGGGAGAATTATCTTTCATTTATCCCTGCTTGATTTTTATCCCCATCCCACCCCCAGTTGTAAAAGATATTTTATCAGATTTTTCACCAGATTTGCCTTTTTTATTACATTTGCTAGATTTTTGTAGCTTTCTATAAGGTGCATAAAATACTGCTATTTTTCCTGGATAAGGTTGAATAAATAAATATATATACAGGAAATTTATGTTCTAGGTTGTCAAGTTGTCCCTTTGTCGAAAACCCCACAGATCCAAACAAACACATAGTAGAAATTTTATGTGTAATATAATTGTGAAATAGTATTGCTTATAGCCTGTAAATGAAGGGGAACTGTAAATACATTTTCCCTGTGCACAAGCACTTGCACTGTAGTTTTGTATGCATTTCTAATAGAGTAATTGTAGCATAACTGTTTTTGTATAGTCTGTAAGCTGTCTAGGAATTTTACCTGCTTTGTTTCCTTTTGTGTTCTAAGTAGTCTTCACTTTAATGCTATGTGACTCCTTTTAGGTTTTGATACTGCAGTAAATTTGCAAAAAGAAATGAACTTCAAGCTGCTTTAATCATTAGTGTGTAAGTTGCAAAATCTACGTGTAGAAACTAGAGTTAAATTGGCCTGAGGCATGCAAAAGTGTTACGCAATTTAAACTTTATTAAGAAGTGTTTCTGTATCAATAAATTCAGTAAAGACTTTTTAGCCTTCTTAACATGGCTTTGCATCATGTTGTGATTAGAATACTTTGTAGGTAAGTACTTATTTCCATATCTGAAGGTTAAGACACTAGAGCACTAGAAAAAGCACTTAATAATATGGTGCAGGTGCATAGTTTTAGATGAACTCCTCAGAATATAATCTCTCAAAAGAAACCTGCCCAGCTGATGATTTCTGAACCTTTATGTAATGGAGTTGTGCAAGATGTATTTTGGAATTAGCACACACAGAACTGATCTAGATCTAATGTTTCAGAATGGTTAAAGAGCGAATTCACTTTCCTGGCTGCTAGACCTGTAGACAACAGATAGCAAGAGGTCATTTAGTCCACTTCTGTACTTCAAGGAATTGCTTAAACCAAACATGTCAGGAGTTTGTTTAATGCATTCTGAAGTGCAACTCCCCTCTTGTCTCCTGTGCTCTGTTTCAGTGCTTAATTAATGCAGATTTTTAAGAGCTGATGTTCAAGGCTTCCGTTTCACTAGTATTGAGAATAATATTTTGGCTTCAGCTGTAATAGGGAGCTGATCATAATAGCACATACACTGTTGTTAATTAAATGTATCTGCTAACCTTTACTCCACAGGGTAATTACTTGTAGTCTCTGTTTTTTCCTGTCATCTGTGTGTATGATAGATGTCCTTTTACCAACTATAACATGAGACTAGTTCAGTGTTAATGTTTTCCTTCACATGATGCTTGCTGAAAAAAAAAATCCTTTTCTGCTTTGGAAAGCTATGGATGTGTCATACAAATGGTATCGAGTAAATTAAATTTGTCAGATAATGTTTATGTTCACTTCATAGTAAAATGTAAAACATCACAGTTCCCTGGGAAGTAGTGGTGAGCTCCTCAGGGCAACTACTCCAATGAAATCTTTCTACCGGGGCAGAAGTGATCGTTAAAAATAAAACGAAGGGTGGGGGGAAAAAAAACTCCACACCTGAAAAACAAAACCAAACTTCCTTGCACTCTACTGGTGTGAAAAAGTCTGTCTCGCAGAGGCTGGAAATGCTTAAGCATGGGACACAAGCGTTCACTTTCGTTCCTGTTGCTTAGGAGTTAACTTCTGGTTCTTGTTCAGAGCTGCACACTCCTTTTTAAACAATTTGTCATGTTGATGGAAAATAAGATAAATTAATGCAGGAGTAAGGGAACTGTGATTGCTAGCATTTCATAACAGCTCACAAACATCTCATTTGTCATGAGGGGGAGATAAGCAAGTTAGAAGAGGTGTCTTCCAAGTTCAAGTGAAGAGCTGCTTCTAAGTAAATGTATAGCTTGCAGAACTTGGCTTTTTGCACTCAAATTATTCCCTGTGGTATGGCCACTGTTACATCTGCTGACTTGGCTAAAGATCCCATTCCCACAAAGCAGTAGGCAAATACCCATCAATCCTTCCCGAAGCTGCCACCCGTCGCACAGCCAGGCGCTGAAATAAGATTCCAAAGATAGTACGTATAGAAACATGACTGATGCCTAGCCCAGCTCTCCTGTTAGCAATATAAATAAACCTGGAAGGCATTTTTTTTTTTGCAGATGGTAGGTTTAGAGCTCAGAGTTTATGCACCAAGATGTAATTGGAGGCAGAAGGCAAAAGCCTTGTATTTGTAAAGTGGCCAGATGTGCTAGGGAAGATGTTGACGACTTTCCTAAATACTGAAGCATGGTTTAGAAGAGAGCATTTTTGTTTGTTTTCCTAGAAATACTTCTTTACAGAGCAGCTCTTAAGTAGCTGTGTTACCCTGTCCTCACGGAGTTCAATGTGTTTTGGAAAGTGATGATATGGGGAAGCGATCAGGCTGGAAGAACATACGACTTAAGTCTTGAAGACTTTGGCATAACCTACGTCGTCTTTTCTGATGCACATGAAGGATGCACTTAACTTCTCAAACTGGAATTAAAAGCTGTCATTCACCTGGAGCAATCTGCCCTCCGCTGCCACTTGTTGTGTAAAGGCTGAGGCAGATAATTTAGCCTTTTACAACCTGGTTTTGTAACAAAGGGTTGGGTGGCCGCTAGAGGACAGTCTGCTCAAAACCATGAGTTGGGTCCACGGGGGGAGCGGGGAGGAGTTCGGCGAACTTGCTTAAATTTCAAAGTGGTGTCAGGGCAAACAAACACGAGATTGCCTGAGGACTAGATGCAGAAAACCTGCAGTATAATGCCCTTTTACAGCTGGGAAGAAATACAGCTTTTGCCATCTATGACGTGAAATTTGTAAGTGAAACCCTAAAACTCAACACTCTCCCCGAATGCTCAAGTGACAAAGAACCTGAAGGGAGAAGAGAACCGAGGAGGTTGAAATGTTACTCTTGTTAAGTACTGTTTTGTCACGTTAATTATATTATAGTTTACAGTATAAAGCAGACGTGCAGGTTGATGGGAAACTTTCGTTTGATCTTCCAGGTCATGTGGAATGGTGCTGTGTTTGGAATTCCTCAAGTACCTTTATATCCTAATGACCGTTAATGCCTCACACTCATGCTAAACCCACACGTTTAGGGGCTTGTGTAGTAATAACTTAAAGACAAGCTGTTTTCGCTCTAAGCTTCTTTATAACAGTAAAAGGTGATTAATTCAACTGGAAACAAGTCCTCCCTTTTGCATCTCATTTTTATCATCCAGTGGGAGAAACAAACTGAGGTCTGCATTTCCTACAGTTCAAACTCAGTTGATTTCATTGTTTCTTTCCCTCTTCACCCCTCAGTTGCCTTTAATTTCTCCAAAATCCTGACATTTTTCCAAGTGATGTCCTTGTAGAAAGAAATTGTACGAGCTAAAAGGTCTTTGAAATGAATCAGCTTTTACTCTGCATAAGAAACTTTACAGAATGCATACAATCAGGGTTTTTTGTCTTTATTTGCAGGTTATTTATCTCAGTTAGTGATCTCCCTTTTAAAATCACTTATCTGTAGCATTCCACACTCCCGTCAATGGTTGGAAACGTATTTTTGCTGGATGTTGTAACTACATGTAATAAGAGACAGCCTCTATCCTAAAAGTCTTCCCGCCTGATACATTTGACAGGCTGTTAGATAAGATGTTATCCTTAGTTTGCAGAGAGTGTGCTAAGGCAAAAATTTTGACATAAAAAAACTTGACCCTGGGCCATCTGCGTCCTGGCTCAGCCTTGGAAGCCCAGGGTCATTTTTTGGTCATTGTCCGTGAAGGTACGTTCTGCATGCTTTCAGATAAATGCCTGAGGAGAAGGTGAGGAGTTAACTTGCTGTTCAAAATGAGAAGGCAAAAATAAATCAAAATTTAAGAGTTTGTATTTCAGCACCGCAATTAAAGAGGGATGGGAACGGTCTGATCTTCGATGATGTATATAATGGCAGAGAGGGTGGGCGGTTGGACTGTCAAACTGCCTTAATGTAATTGCAAACACATGCTGATGAGTCCCCTCCTCCTGGACCTCAGGGCTGGGAAACTTTTTTTTTTTTTTTTTTTTTGTCAGCTCCCTGCAGTTCAGAATTGAGGCAAATACACTCCAGCAAACACCATGCTGATCAAATCTTCAGCTCTTCGAGGCTTTTTGTGTTTTCTCCTCTTGCCTAGTTTCTCCTGCTCCTGTCCTAGTCGCTGCCTGTGCTTCAGGACTACAGTAAGATGCATGCATCTGATGTTGGAAACCATCCCCGATATCCCACCTCAGACAAACATACTGTGAGTAACCATTTCATTTTACTGCCTTTCTTACGTGCTTGGTCTTTAGAAAGAAGACAGAAAAAGTCAAGGCCAAAGGCATGCTTTTTATCCTCTTCCTTTTTTTCTGCAGAATTGTCTGCATCACAAACTGTTTCATGCTTTTAAAGCATAAACCAGAAACTGCTTCTTTTGACATCAGTTAATTGTTAACAGGATAATCAAGGGAATTGAAAAATTTCATAAGAATAATGCCAGGGTGATCACTGGAAGACAGTTTTGGAGAATCAAAGGTCACAAATGTTAAACTGAGCTTATAGAAAGGTACACAGTTTACATTTGAGAAGGCTTTGTATATGGGGGTAGGGGAGAGAGAGGAAATACAGCAGTTCAGGCTTTTGTTTCTACTGAATCAAACACTTTTCTAATACATACAACACCATTTCTTTCCCAAACTTTAAGTACTGGTTTTCCAGTTTCTATCTGAACTATACAAAACCAAACTTAAGGCTTATTTGGAAAGCGACAACTGTGGTAACTCACAGATTCCTTGAGAAATGAAGTACCTGTTGGTGAGGAGGCTGCTGGCTGAGTCCATTCGAACAGGAAAGGTGGAGGAAAAGGGCATGTAACGCTTGGAGACTCCTGAACTCAGCTCTTACTGATAGAGCCAGAGGAGCACTTCCCTGTGATTCTAAACTAATCCTAAACTTAAAGGTGGCTTTAAGATGCAGTGGAGTGTGACAAACTACTTCCCTTTGTGTTACTTTTAGCTGATCCCTTGGTTTGGAAGACCTTTTTTGTAAATAGTAGGAAAGACTTGTCAAAAATTTATCTTTATACTCATCCTCCTTAAACTGCTGCCAATTGTAAAACTTTTTCGACACTAGTTTGAGAAGTTTTTCCCTGTGCCTGCAACAAACCACATTTGGTCTCAGCCAGAACATCTATACCAGAATTTCTCCTGTAAACATCTCACTGATATTGCTAATGCATTTCCTCTGCTGGCAGCCTAAGGAACGTGATGTGGGCAGGATGCTGGCATTTTAATTGCTGCCACCCAGATCTGCTTTGGTGGTTGGAAACCACAGAGGTTCTAGCATTAGTGGCACCCAGGAAAATGCCTACACTTGCTACAGCTGCCAAAGCTATGCTGTTGGGGAAACATTGCAGCTGGGCTACTTGGGAGTCACCCTGACATGGGGCAGGTCGGAATCTGGACTTGCTCTCTCCCTAGGCTAGTGATGGAGTGGTTATCCTACAGTGTGGAGCTGGTCAGTACTGTACGGCTTGTTGCAAACTGTCTGGGTAGTGGTTATCTGCTCTTACAGCAACTTGCAGAGTCTGATTCTCCAAATTGTCACCAAACTTTTTCCCCCCCCTTATTCCCCTGCATCTTGAAAATATTAAAATATTTTAAATACCCTTACACTGTTCGATTTTAGCAAAATAACTTGTTTCTCCTTGTTTAAACATAGATTTTATTGGGGGAAAAGTTTGTTTCATTGGCTGAACTGAGAGAACTTAATTTCTGTTCTCTGTTTGAAATGAGACAACACTTGCTGTCACACTGGATAGCCTGAGTGTGTTTCTGGTGGAGATTCTTTGAGTGCAGAGGGAGGGAAATTTACTGTGGTCACCAACTTTTTTTCAGTACTGGAATGGTGTTATTTCTAAATGCCCTCTGGCAACAGCACACTTCATTCTCTGTGCTGCAGGGGGCAAAACCTAACTCTGGTCCATGGCTTGTCCTTGCAGCTTTGGTAAAATTCCTTGCTGTAACCTAGGTGGCATTGAGTTGTCTGTAAAACTCAATCTAGAAAGGTGACCAGATTTTCCAGTGCAGTGTATACAGTCACCCTAATTCCCTCTCCCCTGCTCTAACCAGTTTGCATGTACACTGCTGGTAAATGGTCCATGTTTTGCCCGCTTAACCATTTGGAAAGCTGGTTTATTTAGTTGAACATGATAGCCACAACCTTGAATGGGAAACTGGGTTTTTAAACATTAACTAAATGGTATAGGGTGAGACATAAAAGTAGTAATATTCCAAAATGAGATGACTGTCTTTATAGACCAGTATTTTTTAAGGAGATTTATCTGGTTTATTCTCTTTTAATACTGTCTGCATAATTATAAGCAAAACCATACTGATGAGCAGAGATCCCATTAGATATAAAGACATACGAGCCTGGTAAGTGTTCTCTGTTGGCAGATCATGTGCCTTTATATGGTGTGTGGCAAGTAAAAATCCTGACTTTCTGGCTATCTTCAAGATCTAATGTATGGAATGCATTTGCCAGCCAGCATCCCATTGTATCTGTTATAAATAGCATTTGCATAATTAAACTTTTTTAATTGTGAAAGATCAAAGAATACTTCTTAACCAAGCCGCTGACTACTCCAACTTTTTGGTATGTTAATCTTTCTCCTGGGAGGACCGTTGTGTCAGAGTGAACATTCAGAATTATAGCAAGAATAGTCTTGATCGTGGAGTTATTCTGAGTAGAAAATGTGGGATTGTGATATTTTCCACATTTGCCCTTTGGTATGAATAGGACCGAGTCTGTGACTGCAGATACAAACACCGATCCCAGGCTCCAGCTCGGTTCCCTCGCAGAACAGCTGCAGTTTCCAGATGGAGTTTGCTTTGAAGTTGGGAGTTTGGGACTTTCTGACCTCCGTGACTCCGTGCCACCCTCTCTCTCACAATCCTAGAAGAGTGGGGAAGTCTTCTAGCCGGCACACACTGTGCTTCAACAAGCCCCGTTGGCAGATGGCCCCCTCGGGGCTGTAGCCAGCTGGCGGAACTTAGAGCAGCCCATAGCCTTCTCCGAGCGATGCTGGGGTTGGCATGGAACCAGTTCCAGGATTGATGAGCTGTTACTGGCTCCTCTTTGGTCGCCATTTCCCTCCTCCCTTTGCAATCCCAGCTGGGTGCAGCTGAGGATCTGGCCCAATGTCTGGTTTTAGCAATAGACTATTTATCTTTGGTAATGAAGTCTGTTCGTTTTATCCTGAGCAGAGAATGGGATGGCAGGAATGGCTACACATGTACAGATAAGTAAGCTATAAAAATTCATGGTGTATAACTGCAAACGTATTTTGGCTGCTGTCTGTTCGACTGGAACATGATTATCCAGATGTGATCTGCTGGTTACCGCTGGGATTCAAGCAGTTCTTTTCGCCAGCAGCCCAAAGAAGGGAACAGCTGTGAAACATACACTCAGAAAATTTCAATAGGTCTTTAACCTTCTAAGTCATTTGTTCTACAGTGTGACATTTAAAACAATAAACGTTGAAACGTGTGGGCATGAGTAGAAGAAATCCATGGAAAGAAGTTCCCTTCTGGCTGGCAGCTAATGGATTGCAATCCAATTATCCATGGGTTATTCTCCTTTCTGCATTATGCATAACACATAATGAATGAGTACTTCTAGAGAAACATAGCTGAGGGCACAAGCAAAGGCGGCGCAGTATCTGGGATCTGAACGCATCGCTGGCATGAACTGAAGGTGACCCAGTTGTTCACAGACCTGGTTGCTAATTGGGCAGTGTAAGCACGGCCAGCCTGACAAGTTCTGTTGCTCGTCGTCGTCGTGCTGCGTGTTTGGTGGCCGCTCGGTTCCTTTCTTCCTCCCGCAGATCGTTGCGCTGCAGTAGGGAAGGCTGTAGTAGGACAGGGTGTAGCTCTCCTGGTCTTATCTTAAGGAGCGTAGTTTTGAGAAGGAACTTTATGCATTTGTTGGGGAAAGGTTTACTGAGCAAATGAGTTCTTGGAAATGCTGCTCCCTTTGTGGTCTCTGTCGTGCGCTTTGGGTTGAAGAAGGGATTACTCATTTCCTCTGCATGTGATAGTCTTATATGCAGCCATTAAGCGCACACCCACACATTCTGGATGTGCCAGGTGTGATCTCTTTCTGACTTCTCTCGCTGTAGTATTTAATCCTCATTAAACCTTTTAGAGGTGACCAAAGTCTTCTGTATGTTCTGTTTATAGAAGTCCCTTCATCGGAAGGAAAATGCGGAGGGAAGGTATTTAAAACATATTTTCCTTCCTAGAAACATTCCAGCATCTTTTGATGAAAACATCCTAACTCGTGGGATTGTAGCTACCTCAAGGGTTTAGAAATCCTGCCTTCGCTGAACTCCACAGTGCTTCATCATCTGGTTCCCACTTGAGTATTTGCATTTTAATTGACCTCACCACATCCTTCTCCCCATAGGTATACCAGGATTTTTTCCTGTGCTCTTTAAGGAGAAGTCGATATTTTTTGATGAAAGAATGTGTGTGTATTCTGGGTAAAGACTTAAATGGTCATGCTCTTAAAAAGAAAAAAGCTGACACTTATGCTACATGAGACTCAATACTAAAGAATGCCCCAGCAGTTCATTTAAGCTGGCATGGTGCTACTGCTTCTTGGGCTCCATGAAAAAGATAGATCTATCTTTATGCTCTGAAATTTTCTTTTACTCCCTCCAGATCAGGGTTAGAACACAGTTCAGCAGGAGGGAAAGTTGTCTTCCTTTGATGTGGGCAGTATCTTGAATAGATGGTACAAAGGAAATACGCATTAGGTTAAGAAAGTCTTTCTCCTTGCTGACATGAATGCCCCAGAATAGACTTAGATGTTTTGATTAGGGTCAGACCCTAATCTCCATACCAGCTGTTAATAGCTCAAAATTATCTAAGACTGATGAGCTCAACGGTTTGCTGTGTAATCTCCCTATTTGAATATGTGTCCAGGGCCAAAACTATGTTTTGGAGATATTCCTTGCTCCTGCCTTTACTGGCAAGAGCTAAAGGGATGCCCTGTGGCAGGTGACGAAATCATTCCAGCAGGGATGAAGCACCAGCAGACCCCTCCTGCCCTGGCACTGCCTTCAGGGCCAGGCTCTGAAGTGCAACATTGACGCCAGCTTACGTGCACAGAAAAGGTGGGATCAAAACAGCTTGGTACGTTGACTGCTGAATTACTGTCTTGCCCCAGCTGATGCAGAGGGAGCCCTTTTGAAAATTTGACCCGTTTGTGGGAGCTGAAATCTTAAAAACCTGGTTTCAGGAATGCCTATGGTAATTTCTTAATTAAAATCTAGTGTGCCTATCCCTAAAACTTCAAAATGTAAGCAGTGTAGCAGTGCAACAGAGAACAACAGCCTGTTCTGCAGCATGAGGCGCTCTGCATCTGCTTGCTCTTCAGTGGTTCAACCATGATCGTATAATCTCGTTTACTAGTATTTCCGTGCTGAACATATTTTCCTTCCTCTTCGCTCTTTGAACAGTCAAATCTTGATGTCTTAAGCTGGTACGCCCCAAAATAGCCAGGACTTGGAAAAAACCCCAGCCCTGAGCCTCCCTGCGGTCTCCTCATCTGTCTCGCAGAGATGGCAATGCTCAGCTGTCCATGTAAGGATTTGGAGATGAAGGCTGTCATTTATTAAAGCCGTTTGGGGATTCGTGTGTGAGAGGGACATTCCTCAGTTGGGGAGCTGATGACAGTGAGTCTGGAAGACTTCATTTCCATCTCAGCAAGGCTGTTTTCCCTTCCTGCCAGGACTGGAGCTGTTTGGCAGGATGGGGGAACCTGCAGAGCCGACTCCGATGTTCTGCGGGTAAGTAAGAGAAACAAGCATCTTTCTGATAAATGTTCTGGCTCCTCTCACATATGGGAAACTTGACCTAAAAATTGTGTTTAGGATGTCTTTCACATCCTCCCTTCCCCAGGAAACACTGGAAGGAACCTCAATGTCTTATCTCTGTTTGTAAAACCACCTTTACTCTGTGTCTTTGTTGATAATGATTGCGTGGCTGCCACTTACTCAACCAGTTCTGGGTGAAATGGTCCAGAACTGCCAGCATCATTGCTGTGCACAACGTTTTGAACACAAAAGATGCTTCAATGAAACCAATGCAGTAATTTCCATGGAACTGCAGTAAAATACCTCTTGTAGCTAATTATCTGCTTAGTTAACATAGTAATACATGATTCTGTAAAAGCCTAAATAGATTAAACAGAAATGGAAGTTTCTTGTAAAAGCCATTGATTGCTTTATATGCTCATCAGTGATAATTATTTAACACAATGCTTTCAGGAATGATTGTTCTGATAGCAGCTGAGAGGATCAGAAAGATTCAAGTGTCATTCTGTAAAGACCTGTTTCCCCATCCATGTGCAAATTCTGGCATTCTTGATGAGCCTCTGCAATGGGGTTAAGAGTTCCCAGAGCCAGAAAAGGCGAGTTATTTCAATAGCAGATCCTAGATTATCCACATATTCCAGCCGAGTTTCCTGTCAGAGCTGTGATGCTTTGGCACGAGGGTTTGGTGAGATTTTCTGCTGAGCCAGTCAAGCTGGTGTTGCCTGGAGGGATCAGTACTGCGTGATGCAGGACAACTGCTGTCCCAGGCCTCCAGGCACTGTGTATGTGAAGGTAGAAAAGGATCTGGGATCCTCTAGCGGCAGATATCCCCTTTATTCCTTGCGGAAAGGTATCTTGTAATCCCAGGCTGTTGGCCTTGAAAATATGGAGGAGAGTTAAATCACAAGGGATTTCTTTTTTTCCCCCCCATCATTTTGCAAATTCCAAGGTGGAAAGAAGCAGGCGGGAGCGAGGGAGCCCAGCTGCTGGTGCACACGGCAGCTGGAACGGGCTGGCACGGGAGAAGCTGTGTGGTGGGTCCCTGTAAAAAGCACACTTGTTGGTGAAAAGAAATGTAAGGTTTCCAGAGTGAGTGCCCTGGGAATAGAGAGAAACAAACGTTTCTGTGTAAGAGGGGACAAACTCTGTAGGGAATGTTCTCAATCAAATACATGCAAGCCAGGAATTTCCCAGTGCAGCCCTACATGGCATTCATTACCAGCTAAGCTTCAGGCTAAGGCAAGGTCTGGAGAAAAAACACTATGGATTAGCCAAAGTATTGGGGTTTTTTTAATGCATTGGTAAGGAGGAAGATGTGGGTTCCTCTGGGTCTCCAAGGGCTTTCTTTGCTGTGTAGGGACATCCACGCTACTGTCTTTTTACGGCTGTCTTGGGTACAGGGAGCAGAATAGTCTAGTCCATCCTTCTGCCTCCAGGGCAGGATCCACCTACCTAAACCGTACGTGGCTAATGTCTGTCTCACCTGCAGTCCACCTGAGTGTTTTATTAGCCTTGCTATTTAAGAGATTTAAAAAAAAAATCCGAATCTGCAGTTTTAGTCAGTGACTATTTGCCCTTTTTTCTATCTGTAGCAACGTTCTGACATAGTTATTGTATCTATGGCTAAATAAGCCATTTCAGTTCTTTTCATTGTCATGTTTTCTAGACTTCAGATCATTCCCATTGCTTTCCTCTGGATTCTCTCCAGTTAATTCACATCATATCTTGAAATGAAGTGCTCAGAGTAGACATGCAATGTTTCAGTTTCCTTTTTTGTCTGTGGGGAAAGCTGTTGCCTTTGTGTGATGGAGAGCAAACCAGAGAGTGAGCTTTCCAAAGGAGTGCAAGACAGTTGGGGTCCAGGGACTCATTTGAAGGTCTTCTCTGGAACAGAAAACAGAAGAAAAATCAAGATATTTCATTAAAATAATAAGCTAAGTTTTATTCTATGCTCCTTGGGGGTGGTGTAGGGGAAAGGTTCCTGCATGAAACCAGACCCCCATTGCTCGCTCATCAGTGGGAGCTATCAGGAGGCATCTCTCCATCCATGTGCTTAGCAGGAGCACTACTGAGAGATGGTCCAGCCAAGTGACAGCCATGAGACCTCTGTTCGTGACACAGGGTCACTCCTGCCAGGCTCTGCAGCCCAGGTTTGCTTTATTGCTCTCGCAGGTGAAGCAGCCCACCGCCTGGGAGGTCAGACTCGCTTAGGGAGCTGGAGACCAGGTGCAAAATTCCACAGCGCCATTTCCAAGGAGTTGTTTTTGGCAAGCAACCGAGAGTGAGAACAACCCTGGGAGCAGAGGAGCTTGTGTTTTATTTTTCTGGGTTTTCAGAGATGTTTTCAGTCACCTGTGGCTCTGGGTTTTGCTTTTAGTTTCAGCTGTGGAAGCTATGCGCTTATGTGTGAACGCTGGGGTGTAAAGGATTGCAGTTGTCTTTGTTCATGAAAATAGTCTGATTTTTTTCTTTTCCCCACCTGCAGCCTGTGACCCAAAGTGGTATTTTACACTTCACTGCCTGCTTCCCGCTGCCTTCCATGAGCATCAACAGCTTCAGCCCTGACCCCTGTGTATTTCTTCCATTTATTTGTTATGTTCCCTATTACCTGTAGCCAGCTGCCTGGACTAATTACACAGCTCTTTACAGCCCCCCCGGGCAGGCAGAGTTGGTGTCTGTGCGTTACGGTGTATAAATCAAGTTTGCATTTCTTCACCTTTTTTCATGGTCTAGTCTTTCCTCCTTTCCTTATAATGAGGCCGTGGAGAATAGTCAGCGTGTTGTGCTATCACCTTTGCCAGTGTTTGATTGTATCTGGCTTTACGGTGTCAGCCATTGCCTTGAAAAATCCGTACAGATACCCTCAAATTCACATCATCCGGGAAGAGGGATATTTAACACCTTCCAACAAGAAGAGCAAGAAACGTGCTTTTGAAGCAATGCAAGTAAAGCCAAACGCGCCAGAAAATGTCAAAGGTAAAGTTACTGTTAAAAACTGCAATTCCAAAGGGTGATCCTTCGGGACTGCAGTTTGCAGTGGACAAATGGGGCTTGTAAATTACAGTTCCAACACTTTTTTTTGAAATATTGAAGCTGTGTTCCTTCCTGCCCTCTAACTCTTCTCTGTGCAATACTTACCACTAAGAAAGGGGAGAGACTTCTCCCTACATCAGTCTTCTCATCCCTTTATTCAAGGTTGAAAAGTTACAGAAAGGAAACAACACAACAGAAAAGACAGCTTCCACTGGCGTGTGTTCTGTTGCATTCAGTGGTAACAGAGCAGAGATTTAATATTTCAGTGTAACTTAAGTAAAAATGCCGTGCATTTTCTGCCTAAAAAGTAAGAAAATTTAGTGGGAATTTTTTAACATACAATAACTAGTTTTGCCAACTGTTGAGCTAAAGAAACATTACATCTTAAAATAAAATCAGCTTTACTTACTGTGTATCCTCTTCTCGAGTTCTTGCTCAAAGATGTTTCAGCCCCCTTGGATACTCACTGTCCGTCCGAGTTTACAGCCACCTGCAATGAATGCACCTCTTTCTAATCTTAATTTTATAAAGGCCACAATTCTTGTTGATGCCTGTTCTAAAAATAATTGTTGAACTTGTAGCTATTTGTAGAGTTCTTGTTTTAAACTCTGCCTCCAAATGCTCTGTAACTTACCACCAGAATGACGGGCAATTCAGCATGTTCATTTTTTTTTCCTCTTAAAGCAAATGCCCTTAAAAGGCTGCCTTAAACCAAGAAATAGGTGCTTGTTCTCTAAATGGGATAGATCAGGCAGCGTAGGAGAAAAAAAAGCAACTTCATTGTTGTGCTTTGGATAGAAACTAGCAGCAAACCCCATTTGTCAGCCTTTTGCGATTTGTTGTTATACGCTGGGCCATGGAAGGTGCCAAATCAATGCATGTTCCCTATAGAAGTGTTTCTACTTGGTTAACCAGGTTAAACCACTTAGCTCTTATTTTATTATCTCATTAGCAATCAAAAACCCATGGTTTAGGGCTTCAAGTCGATGTAGTTACATGGACAGCCCTTGAAATTTGCCAGAATCCCCTGGACTCCACTAATTCTAATTGAAGTTGGCACAAATTTGAAATGCAGGCAGCGATAAGCTGTTCTGAGTCTTGGAGCATTGCAGAGCAGAATGTGAAATGCTTATTAGATGAGGTTATTTGATCAGATTTAACCATTTTAGGGCAAAGATAATTTTGCTAGGGAGCTAAAAAATGGGTCCACGTGATAATATGCATTCCTCTACAAATCAGTATGAGATGCAAGTGTAGTTGCACGTGAACTTGGGGTGTTGAGCAGCAGACCTTGTCCGGTGTGCATGGAAATGATCACTTGAGTCTTTTCAGTCTTTAGTTTTCTATGAAATTAAAATGAATTTTGTGAACGTAGGCTTGTCCTGGCTGTTGGCTGACTTTGCAGACAATAGTAGACCCCAGCCATCATCCCCACTCCTTCTCCACTCTCCTCCCTGGTCTTTGTCTCCATTTCTCCAGTTCGTGTAGGCCTGGTACGACAGACTCTCCCAGGAGCCCTTCTCCCTTCCTCCTGTGGGTGATGCTGATTGCTAATGGCTTGTTTGTATCACGAGTGCACTGATTGTATTTTCTGCTTTCAGAGATTTACGTTTCAACCACATCAAGGAGATACAACCTGAAGCCTTCAGGAGACTGAAGAACCTCAACACGCTGTAAGTTCCACTCAGTGATCCTGCAGTGAGGATATCCATTTATTACTCGTGTTAGTACTATCCCCTGTAATGGCTTAAAGATGGCCTTGGTCTTTTAGTTATTTCAGCCAAGTTGTGCATATCCAGCTAAAGCTTTAAAATGCTCTCTGTTCTACCCTGGATCATGTTTCTTACCTGTTTTAGTTGAATGTGACGTTTAATAACTTCCGTTTTTCACAATTAACCTGTCTTTTTTAAAAAAAAATTAAAATCCTGATGCATACTGTTACTGACTGAGGATGTTTGAGCAGGTATGGCCTTAGAGTAGTCCGTAAAAACACTTCTGGCCTGGGATCAAGATAGTGGAGGGATGCATTAAAAGCTTCTTCCTTTCCATGGCCTGCTCAAATGCATGAACCACATTAGTTGCTCTACGTGATTTTGACTGAGGTGAGAGTGCATCCTTCCAAATGCCATCTTGTCCCTATGCCTTGCCCTAGAATAAATGCCTACACCTACCCTATCGCAGATAGGAATGGGAGCAGAAGGCAGTTGCTTTAGTCTTGCATCCCAGCCAGAGCAGGCACGCTCACGTCGGTGTGATATACTACTCTACTAACAAGTTTCTCACTCTGCTCAGAGGAAATAGTGGGAGCCCTTGCTGCTTCTTGCAGCTGTAAGGCTGAGGGTTTGAAGATAGATATGAGTACATCTGCACCGTGTAGCCAAGAAGTTGAAAACAAACCAGCTCCCAAATCAGGAACAGAAGCTGTGTCAGCACAGCACTGTGCTGGATGTAATTGGCCTGTTGCGACTCAGATCTGATTGTTCGAGCTGTAACACGGTGCTAGCAGCTATAAGATTTCCAGGTCCAAGCTTGAATCTCTCTGTGAGGTAAACTGGCGAGCTTGGGAACCTGCACTGCACAACAGACATGCTCAGGTTTCCTGGGTTCGTACATTCACGGTCCCAAATGGCAAGAGAAAGTCCAGATTGGGTTTTTTCTGCCTGACCTTGAGAGATCTGAAGTCCCTGATCCTGTAAGATGGCAATGCTGGAAGAAGGAAGACCTGGGCGATAAGGCGTTCAGTCAGTTGTAAGAAGTTGTAGGAAGAGTGGGAATACAGCAGGACTTTATCATAGAGACCTGTTCAATCTTTTAAAAAAAATCAACATTTGGTAAAGATTGTTCCACTGTGTGGGGGGGACTGATTGGCCAAACCGTGACTGCAGGATGCTTCAAAGTACCCGGGTCGTGGCCCAGGCCCCTGCTCATAGGACAGCTGGTCAACTAGTAGTCTGGTAGAAAACTTTATTGCCAATGATGCTGTTCGTCCAGAGCACAAGAACAGCCCACGTTAGTCTTCCAGACAGCACCGTGTGGTATCTAATTACCAGAAATAATAGCGAGAAAGGATACTTTGGATGGATTTCTGTCATTTGAGATAGGGTCAGATAGGGTGATAAATGTGACTAAAATATTTAGAGAGAAAATAGAGTCTGAGTCGGTAGGGTTTTACCTTATCACAAAGCTCTGCTGAGGCATCTTGGCCTCCAGACCTGCTCTCCCACCCCTGAAGCTCTCCTGAGTCGAGAAAACAAACCGTTCCAAATTATGTCATCTCTGTGTGATGCGGACAGATGTTTGGCAGGCAGCTCGGCAGGACCGCCAGGCTAGTTCCAGCCGAACCCTGGGGAAACTAAGGATGCTGGCAGGCCTTCACTTGGAGAGACGCTCCACCCAACCTGCGGAGCTTTGTAAGAGATCCCAGTTGCTGCCCTGCCAGTGTCTCGGTCTAGGCAGGTCCCTGACATCTGCAAGACTTCTGCTTCCGTCTTTCTGACTCCTACCACTCTGCTTAAAGCTAGATATAGATACACAGCCTGGCTGAGATTGAAAGACCTGTCTCTCTATAATACCTGTTTATGCTCCATGAATTTGTCCCATTCTTTTTGCTGTCTCCACACCCTCCTAGACAGGGACCTCAAGGACAGCACGTCCATGAACAGACACTAAAGGGAATAGGCATGAATGTACCCCCTAACATCCCTAATCTCATGACTATGGATGCCGGGGCATTAAGAGGACTGTGTTTTGCACAGATGGTGGGCTGGCTCTCCTGCTTTCCCTAAATACTGTCCTACGGCCATCGTCATAGCTGGAGTACTGGACTAGGTGAAACAGTGCTCTAACAAAATACTGCATTTTTATATTTGAATTCTGAAAATCAACTGGTTTTGCAAATGAAACCTTTCCATTTAAATAGTACTTTGTGTGCTTAGTTGTATTTCCTGGTCTGGCCAGCAAACTGGAAAAATCAGTCATTTTCACACTCGTAGTTAACTCCCGTGGATGAGGAGCTTGATAACTGAATGAGAGAACGTCAGACTTCGCACTCCTAAAGCAAATTTCTCTCCAGGAGCTTTGGTTTGTCCAATTCCCACATCAAAACTGACAAGAGCTGAAGAATTTGCTGATGTTTCTTAGATGGTAAACTTTTGCCTGAGGTCTCATATAGGTCTTCAAGTGATAAAGAGAACAAATCCTTTAAAATCCCTGAGAGACTTGCTGGGAAAGTTTGGCCAGAATATTTGAAGCGAGAGGTTTGGAGGACAGAGTAGCTCAGGTTCCATATGCAGAGCTCTGAGCTTGCAACTTTCTGCCATGGGACTTAAATAAATGTTCCTTAAGGAAATAAATGCTTTTAAAAGAGCCTTTTCCTACAATACTTTGGCCTGGCAGAGGAAGGGCAGCAGATCCTGGTGAAGCTTCTGTTCTGCATCTCCTTTTGGGCAGGATGGCTGTACTATATCCAAGTTTGACAGTTTATAAACCACCCTGATAAGGAAACCTTTGTAGCCTCCGTTGGATGCGGGGAGGTGGACTGAGAGACTGACAGAAGGGGAGTCTGCCGTGAATGTCCAGTGGGGCTTTTCAACAGTTCAAACCTTCCCCTGGCTCTGTTCTCTTCTTTTGTCTCTGTAGTGCAGAGATTTGATGAATTACAGATCACTGCTTTAAAATTAAAAACAGGAGCCCTGTTTGTCTGTGGAAGAGATACAGTCATTATGTTTCTGGCTGGGGATTCCTGGTACAGCACCACAGGTAATAAGCAATTATCCTAAATGCCGCACCACTGGGAGCTTGGCCCATCGTCTGTCTGCAATGTTGTGTGCGTTGGAGAAGTCCTCTTGGGCTGAAGGTCTTAGAGTTGTAAGGTTTCCTCGTCCCTTCCTATTGCCTCTTCTCAGTTCCCGTGCAGATGTTGGTGTCAGGATCTCCTTCATGTATTTCTAAACTCTTAATAATGTCCCCTTGGTAAAAAAAACAATAGGGTAGCAGGGAGAGAAAAAACTCTTGTATGCCATCCACAAAATACCCACAGCTCCTCAACAGCCGTTTTGCTTGAGTTTGCCACGCCAGCCGCATCGCTTAACCCAACGTTAGCTCACAGCAGGCGGTGGACTGTGGAAGAGAACAAACACATTGCGAGCCCGTGGTGAGGCATAGCGTCTCATTGCTTTCCAGCCTTTGCTCCTTTAAGTCATCTTTGGGTGGGGATGGATGACGACACCCCTGCATGACTGTCCCCTTACGTGTTCCCACAGGAGCTCAGCACCCTGCCATGTTGACCCAACTGGTCGATTGCTGTATTTTCAAACCAAGGCCATCACAACCAAATGGTTGCTGCTACTTGAGTCTCTCCAGCATCGTCTATAGAAATGTCCAGCCCTGGGACCAAAACGCTGTTTCTTAACTTCCCCAGTATGTATTTTGTCTGCCTGTGGCATGGGCACCCTAGAGAATAGAGACTCTGTGGAGACCACATCGTGGTATGTGCTTCTGCTTGTACCTTTGCCCTGTCAATGTGGTTGCTCACATCATATTTCTCTTTCTGCTTAGGTGAGAGCAAAAGGCGCTTCTGGTGAGCTCTGCAGCTCTCTTTTAGATGCTGCTTGTAAAGGGTTTCAGGGTGAATGACAGGAGTAACATGGAGGCTCTGTCTTGAACCCTCTAGTAGCTCTTGAGAGAATGTGTTCCTGCCAGCAAGGAGGGGATGTCGGAGCCTGCTTGGATCTCAGGATAAAAGTTTTTCCCTCAAATATGGGAAATGGCTATTCCAGATCATTCTGTCAACAAGGGAGAATGCATGGCTGAACATTAAACTCACTTTTTCTCCCCCTTTAAAGACACTATGTGATGATTTCTATTAATGGTAGGAGGAAAAAAATAGCTGTTATGTCACAACGACTGTAGCATGTGGTTTGTCAAACGAAGAGAGGAAAGAGTACACGGTTTGAGTCTGAATTCTGTACTGTCACATCATTTAATACATTCTTCAAAACAGAAAACGACTCATTTAGTGCAACTTAAGCCTGTGCTTGGCAACCCAGAGAGAGGGTGGGGAAGGAGAAGGGAGGGGCGGTCAGGACATAAAACCTAAAGGAAACTGAATGTAAAATGTTCTCTGAGTGAATCTGGGCCAGATCTCATGGTGCTTGTATATCTCAAACCTCCCAGAAGAATTTTTCAGGAATAAAACCTGTATGATTGAGTCCACCTACTCATTTGGAGCCCAATTCACCAGCTGGCACGAAGGGGAATGCCACATCATTTTGCTATCTTTTGATAAGCTCCAGGAAACGTACTTCTCATACTTTTAATTTAGCTTGTTTTGCTACAGGGTATACTTAAGACATGCATCGATAATGATCTTTCCAGCTTCTGTCTGCCAGAGCGTTTATTCCCAGCAGATCTGGTTAGCAGTAGATCTTAGCTTTCAATCCTCTTTAACGTTAGCAGGAATTTGGGCGGTTTTGGTATTGATTGTAGCTGGGATCAATATCCAGGTCATGCCAGGATTTTGCACATTTTTTTTCTCTGCCTGGGTGAATTGCACAGAAGTCGAGGAGCAGACAGCTGTGCACAAGCCATCTAAAGTCTTTCTAGGAGCCAGATGTGCTGTCTTGTCTATGGATTTCTCTGAAAGCAGCATTTTGGAATATGTAGACTACGATGGACTTCATAAATTATCTCACTTTTGAGTTTTTTCCAGGACATATCCTTCTATTACAATGGGGAATCCTAAGACAGGAAACAGAGATGGCTTCTTCCGTACGCTTTTTAACCTTTAATCGGGCGATGAACAAATTTTTAAGTATCAGACGATGAGATAAGAGGCCTGTGTGCTGCATGCCATCTGAACTTCCAGTATTTGTCTTACTTGGCTTGGATCGCTGATTACACCCCCTTGAACTGTCCTAAATGGCCAAGACAACAAAACGGACTAGGTTAATGCTTTTAAATAGCACCAAAATGCAGTCAGGCAACATATTGCAATTTGAAATCCCCCCTGGACTTCAGTCCTGGTCCGAACTCATTGCGTTAAAGATAAAGGGTCAGTGAAGGAGTCCCAGCGATGGTGGCGTGGGGGGCTGCTCAGGCTGTTGGCGTGACCCTGCCTCCAGGACCTGCTCGCCTGGTCGTTGTCTCATGCCCCCCGTGAAACAAGCGGCCGATGCCAGTTGCGTGGCCGGGGGTAGGTGCTCACGTCCGTGGGAATGACGTCGGAGCTGGCACCTGTCTATCAGCCCATCTAGCGTCCTCAGAAGTGGGGCCAAGGATCAGATAACAGAGAACAAGCTGCCTTCGTTCTCCTCTGGCTGAAGATGAAAGCGTGCTGATAGAGGGCAGGGAAGGAAGCGTGCACGGTTGGTGCCTGTGTTGTCTTTGTCCTGCGGGTAAATAGACAAAAGCCCTCTCCTGCGCTGCTCTCAAGCAGTTATTTCCAGTCCTTGGGTGTTCAATCATCAAATAAACCTTTGGGTTGGTGTTCAGGGGCTGTATTTCCACTCAGCGTATCTGGCTGTCAAAGCAGGATCGTGTGTTCCAAGGACCTGACATCATTTTTGCATCCTTATGAGTGAAATCGGGTTGTTTAACCTCAGCCGTGTGTATTGAGCCATTGCTTCCAGCTGTGCAGAAACTTTCCAGCAAGTTTCTGCCTTAACCTCTTCGGGCTGCTTGCGTACAACCCTGGCAACGTGCAGTTTGGTAGTGGCACCCACATCCGTGGTAGCAGGGTAGCTAATCAAGAGAGGATGGTCAGATCAAGGATACTGAGATTTTTCTCAAACCTTTATTGCTCTGACTTCCAAAGGTTTCTTTGCACTCGAGTTTCTTGCCTGCTTTTTGGACCCTTCATGTAATACTCCACCTGAGAACAAGCTGGTGGAAAGCTGGTGTGACTCAGGTGCCTGGCGGTAACTTGTGAAGCTGCCATAACATGTGTGTGTTTCTGGCACCTTTTATCTTTGCATCCCTGAGGCGTTTGATTTTATCTTCCTCTTCTTTTCCCACACGTTTTCTTCCATTTCTCCCTGCCTTTTCATCTTTTCTCTCCATCCTTTACCTACACAAACTGTTCTTCCCAGGAAGAGACGTTTGCTTGTAGTGCCAGAGGCTGGCTGATGCACTGCTTACCCTATTTTCTCCAGCAAAGGGGCGCAGAAGATTGGGCTTTACTGCTGGGAAAGTGCTGAACTGTCTTCTCACCTGCTGTCTGGTGGCAGATCATTTCTGAGGAGCATAGCTATCACAAAGAGGAGCTTGTAAAATAGAAAATTCACATCCAATGCAAGTGTCGAGTTTGACACATTGTCAGGTCTGGCTGCTTGCAGAGGGAATAGCAGTTTTTCCTACAACACTAGAAAAACAAATCTTTGCAGTATACGGTCACAGCTCTCCTCTCCATCCACATCTCCATTTAAAAATAAGTGTAGCCCGTGAAATCCTTGCTCTGAGATATTCAGCTGTAAGCTCCACCAGCATTGCAGCCGCAGCAAGGTTTGTCGATCTGAGCATCGGTGGGATACCACAGCGAAAGACCCACAGGAGTGCGGTTGGGCAGCCACGATGAATAGTTAAATGTCAGGTATTAAAGAGCTATTTATAAGTGATTTATTTCGTTTTCTCGGTGTTGGGCTTGGGAGTGGTTGCAGAAGAGGTTTTTGTAGCGTTCAGCTGCGTGGTTACCGCTGTTGCACACAGCGTGGTTATTACAAGGTTGAGCTGTGTTTCTGGTCATTGGCACCGGCCGTCATTTGCATGCACAGTCATGGCAACTGCACATACAAGTCAGAGATTGCTTGCCAATGCGATGTTGTCCATAGGTTTTGTGTTAAAATCTGGCAGGAGGCTCTCTAGATCGAAAGAGGCTGTCTCTGAATAGCCTCAGGAGTCAGATCTGTATTTATTTATTTTTCATATGCAGATATTTGTATACAAAGTGATTAGAGCAAAGCGTTACCATTTGATAACTCCTATAACTCCACGGTGAACTGGTATTTTAATCTGCTTTTGTACTCTTAAAAACTGGCTCTGCACGCCCCTGCTCACATGTTGCTGAACACAACCATGCACCTTCAAAAACGGTTGCGGCTGTACAAGAGTGGCAGCAACGATTTAATTTCTCCCTCCCCTCCACTTCCTTCTGCCTGTTTCCCTTCCCCTCATCCCTTTCCTGGCCAAAATTGTAACCTTGGGGTGAAAGCCACTGTGGTAAGTGGTAAAGAAAAGTCTTTGAACATTGTACGTATTGGAAGCACTTGGCACCTCTGGGTGAGAAACCTTCTCATTGACTTAGCTGGTGTGAGTATCCAAACTTTGATCTGCTAACCCTGTTAAATCTTAAACTCTGTGAAACATGGGCTCAGGATTTTTCGGTGGGCATCCAGGAACAGAAATGCCACAAGTCTCACACGTGCTGAATTCACTGGTTGTGTTTTTATTTCTTGATTTGAACAGGCTGCTGAACAATAATCAGATAAAACAAATTGTGAGAAGATCCTTCGAAGATCTGGAGAACCTGAAATACCTGTGAGTTGGTAGCTCAGTGATTTCTTAACCTCTTTGAAATTTAACAACCCACTTCTAATGTTTGCCAGTCAAGGATGTATTTTCTGTGCTCAGAATTTCTGGATGTTAATGTCACAGCTGTAAAACATCGCCCTTGAATTCAATCAGCAAGCTCTGCTTTGGGTTGAGGTTCATAGCTGTTTCCTATGTCTTTTTAAAACACAACTGCTGATCAGTTAGCCTAATGCTTTTTTCTTTCTCTCCTTTTGAAAGCTACCTTTATAAAAATGAAATTCAGAGCATCCAGCAACATGCCTTCAACGGGCTCCGTTCTCTGGAACAGCTGTAAGTACAAACGAGCCTTGTTTGTTGCTGAATGTGACGTGCGTAAGAGCTGATTTATTGGCTCCTCTAACCCAAGTGCTGTGTTTCCAGTAGTGGAGAGTACCAGACGCTTAGCAAGGAGTAGGATGAGACTTCTACTGTTTTATCATCCAGCTTTGCAAGACTACACTGGCTTACAGCTGGCCCCAGTGCTGATTTTGGTTAGTTAATGCTGAGGTCTCTTCCTACTGATGTCCCATGTGTTTTTTCCTGACCCTAAACCTCTGGAGCATAGGAAAAGCCCAGCTGTGCTTCTGATTCCCTTTATGGCCAGGGACCTTACGATGGGAGGAGATAGGGGTCTCTAGGATGGCTTGAAGCAGAAGGCAGCTGGCCTGCTGTGTTTATGTCTGCTGGGACTCCTGGAGCAGCGAGTAGGCTCTGGCCCTCTGCTTGAATTGAGGGTGCTGGGCGAGTTTCTCTCTTATCCAAACCTTTGCTGAAAACGGATGGATGAAGTGCAAGCTGAGAGCTGGGGCAGCGGGGTATTCGTGGGACCTACCAGGATGGTGGTGCTCGCATGCTGTAAAGCATCTGGAAGTTGCAACGGGGGGAAGATGATGGATCCAAACAAACAAAGTAATGACCTTCCCTCCAAGCTGCGTGGCACTCTGGGATGAACGGAGCCTCCCATGTTTTCCTGGCAGCTGGAGCCCATCGCAGTGATGCTCTAGCAGTCCGTATTTGCTCCCTTTCTGTGAATGGCAAATCTGTGCTGTTTATTCAGTCAAAGAAGTTTTGGGTTTTGACTCTTAGTGCTCCATGCTCAAGGTGAGGTGGGAAGACTGAGGTCTGACTCTTCTAAAGTGTCTTGCTAAACTGGGATTGGATTTTTTGTGCCAGGGGTCACGATATATTATGTGCATGTGTGTAAATACATGTATGCATGTGGAGAGAGTGGGAGCGTGGATATTTGAAGTATAGGAATTATTTGCATCATTGGAGAACAGGGACCAAAGGTGAAACCGTTCTAATTCATGGATTGTCCGCCATGGCAGCGTTTATAGGGCTGGAATGTAACTAAGGATTTTGCTGTAAAAGGGATAGGATCCAGCTTGGTCTCCAGGCTGACAGCAGAAGTGGGCAGAGTATAACGGGAACTTTCAGGCAAGCTTAATAATAGGTGTGCTGCCGACCATGTGTACAAGATGGTTTTTCATCAGCCAGCTCAGCAAGGATGCCTGGGAGAAAACATAGGAAGCAGATACCGGCTCAGCTGTGCTTAGAGAGGAGATGATGCTGGCCACAGTGATATTTTAACAATGAGCGTTCCAGACTTGATGTCACGAATAAAAGAAAAAAAAGAAAAAAACCAACAAAACCGCAAAACCAACAAACAACCCGCTGAAAGTCCCATCTGTTTTCAATCTCAGGCAGGCGTGATTCCAAAAGAATTAGCTTTGCTCAAATCCTACCCCGTTTTCCTGTATCCCACAAACCAGCTTTTCAAGAAAAAGTATAACCCGATTGATGGACAGTATCAGATGCTTTCCTCAAGGTCCAAAGCAATGACAGCAGACATCTGAGATGTATTAAAGCACGTATGTCTCTCCCCACTGTTGCCCTCCACCGCAGAATCTGAGTCACCGTCTCTCAGTTTGCGCTCTGATAGCGGACCATTTATCATGAATCCTTCCATTACAAATCAAACAGCCATGTGGCGGCTTAGGCAATTATTTCTCAATGCAGTCAGCTACAATAGCAGAATGAGTATTTGTAGATCTGCGATTAATCAGTGTCCGCTGTGAAATTTATGCCTGTGTAAAAAGAAGGGGGAAGAGTTTAGGCAACTTTGAAAGCGTACCGAAACGCATCTAAAGGTCAGGCACATGTCAGTTATGCCAGTGAATGTCGCAGCTAATGGGAACAGGGAGTCTCAGGTATCGTGGTGTGTTGCTCTGTAGACCCCAGGTTTCTGCACTGGGGCAGTGCAGAAGGTCTCCCAGGCCTCTGGAATAGCAGGTCACGCTTGAGATTTTAGTGGAACTAAAAACATTAACCTGTATTAGCAAGAACTGGGCTATTCACGTTAATGTGCCATTTAGATCCAAGTGTTCCAGCTGACTGCACCATCTCTGTCTTTGGAGACTGTGCCTTCTCTTCGCAGAAACAGAATAGCCCTATGGCAGCCGTTTTGAGATGCTTCTGCTCTTGCTGGGTGGATGCACGAGCTGGGAGCCCCTGTTAGAATCACAGGCAAATGCAGGCTGGAAGAGACTTTGGATGTCTCCAGTCCCACCTTCAGCAACAAGCAGGACCAATTTCAAAGTTTTGTCAGGTTGTTCAGGGCCTTCTACAAATTAATTCTCAGCAAACTCATGATCCCACTGAGGAACGTTGCAATCCCTAGGCTGGGAACAAGTACGTTGTAGTATGGCTATTTCTTCCTCCCCAACGATCCAAGGATGTGTTGGGGAATGCCGAGGCACCAGGGGAAGGGCAGGGAAAATTCCCGTACGGTGCTCAGATGGGAGCAGCTGCTGCTGGTTCTCCATGGGCAGCAGTTTCATCCTGACCCTTAACAGGCGATTCACAGTGATGGTGGTGGTCTTAGGCTTCAGGGAAGAGCAAATCTGTCCTCCTTTCTGTGTGTGTGTTAGTTTATTAAGAGAGAGGTTAAATAATTGACAGGATAGGGAAAAGCCAGTGTTGGCTACTATGTTTGCACGTGGAAAGTGGAGACACTAAAGTGGATGCTGGCTTCTCCACAACTGCCCTGAGATGCGTGGTGACCAACTGGGGGGGGCATTGGTGGATCGATCTGGAAAGATCTTCTGTCTTTTAAATTGCAGTCTGTAAGCCTGCCCTTTGTGATTTTCTGTGTGACAGCTACCTGCATTTCAACAACCTGGAAAGTCTGGAGCCGGAGACTTTTAGTGACCTGCCTAAACTTGAAAGGCTGTAAGTAAAGATGGGACCTTTCGTGTGAGTAAGAGGGCAAGGAGAAGGGGAAAAAACCCTTCTTTTTGTGTAACAGTTTCGGTAGCATGAAGTGTGATCTTCAAAATGGAGGGAAATGCAAGAAGCAGCTTCCTTGAAGAAGGAGATTTTACGTACTTGCCAAATAGAAGAGTTACTGAGAATATGAAGGGAATTTCCCATGTTGTGTAATGTTCACGTTTCCACCTAAGTAGGGCTAAATCTGCAGAAAGCCCTACCCTTGGCCAAGCCAACTGAAATTTTACTCTGACCATAAGGTCAACATTAGTCACTGTTGGGCAGTGTGTACAAAAAAAGGGGGGTGGAAAGGGAATAAAGTCAGAAGAAAGTCTAACAAGAAAAACATGCATCCCTCTTGAAAGCAGTTAGGAAATGAAGTCCTGTGTCTCCTGCTCCCCGGGATTGCTTCTAGTAGTAATGTAGCCACTAGGACAAAAGTTCACATGGTGGTTCCTACTCCGCGGTGAAACCAGCAGACCCTTCTGTGCTGCATGGAAATGTGCTTTATATCCATACATGCTAGGAAAATAAAACCATGGGATCCAAACACCCTTAGGAAAATTCAGACCTGGATCAGTACACCATGGCTGATCTCAGTCACTGTATTTGATCCAACAAAAATTCTGGATTTAAATTTTAGAGGAAGGTTTGTCAGCATCCAAGCTGGGCAACTAGGCTGAACTTGCATGTACATGTGTGTATGCAGACGTTTGCACACAAGCTGTACTGCTTTTGTATTTCTTTCCTGTTCCACCGTCTACTAGTAAATTGCTTCCTGTCTTTTATCAGTGGTCTCTTATGAGTTTTAGATGTAACCAACATAACTAAATTTCCCCCCTCATTATGGGAATGGAGAGTTAATTATCCCATCTTGGTCCCCACTGATGCATTTTAGTGCAATCAGGGTTTTTTTTCTAAGAACTGGGGAGTCTCATCTGTGTGCTAAGACTCTGGAAGTGAGAATTTGCCTTGGCTTTGTTCAGAGGTAGGCCTGGCTTAGGCTGTTGTTGTCTGAATTAGATTTACTCATGGATTTGGGTTAATAACTACATTGAGTCTAGGGCATGAGTTGTCTAGCGTCTTCTGCTGGAGCCTTACTTCAATGGCTGCCCTTGTAAAATTGCCGTATCTTCTGCAGGGGGGGGAAAGAAAAGGTCCCTTCTAAACTGGAGCTGACCCAGGCACAGAAAACCTAGGGTGGGTCCGGTCTGTGGGGATTTTGTGCCCTTTCTCCTCCCTTTGCAGAGCATGAAGCAGATTAAGGTTCCAGTTGAAACCTGTGACATCACATCTTGAGTCACCATTTCCAGTCCACACCCGCTCTCCGCTTTGGTGTATTGCATGGCACTCGCAGATGAATGAAATCCTTATAGCTCATGGAAACAAACACAGTAAATTTAAAAACTAAGCTCCATTTTGATGAGCAGCCTTTGTATTTAAACTGAGTTTTGACCTGGGATGTTATCACCCGTGTAGTGCAAATAGTGAATAATGTTTTGGCATGGGTTCTCCCACTGCAGATTCTTGCACAACAACAAGATTTCCAGGATTCATCCAGGGACATTCTCTCAACTGGAATCCCTCAAACGGCTGTAAGTAAAAAACATTGCCTGCAAAGAGCAATTGTTTATCTTTGATCAGATGGCCAGGACCTGGGGAAAAATGTGCCTGGTTGGCAAAGCTTTTAGTTGTTGCACTTCTAAGGCCACCACTAAGTCTATAAAACAGTTTTGATTGGACATGAGAGCTGATTTAACCAGTTAGTCGTTTCTTCATGCTGGTGTCTAATTATAATCTAACTATAATCTGTTTACAGCTCAATAACGCCACAGGAATGAACATTCCTGGAAAGTCCTCACAACGGTTTGAAACCATGAAACTTCCTTCAAAAATGTAGAAAGTCCAGGTCACAGATATGACCTCGATCCTGTCTTCAGATCAGTATCTAACATGGAAGGAAAAATCATAGTCATAAAAGCAAAGGCTTTTTTTCTAGAGATTGAAAATACTCAGAGGGGTGCCAAGGTGCACGACTCTCCTCCCATGCAGGAATGCCCTGGTGTGTTACTTCCACGTAACCTGGCTGTCTCTTAAGCTTACTTCTTGCTTGCTTAAACCCCCCAGAGCTTTGCTTTGTTTGTCTTTTGTGATCTCTGGAAATAAGTTCTATGATGCGTTTTGGGAAAAAAAAAACCCACCCCAAACTAAAGAATTTTGGTGTTCTGCCACAATTTTAAACTACAGGAAAATAATGTGTCTCTCACTGCAGCCCTCTGTGATTTCTGCAAGCAGGTAAAATGCTTCGCTTTTCTTTAACAGGGAATAACTTGTGAAATGTTGTCTGTACGTGTCTAGCGAAAAAGGTGGGGTGTCTGTAAAATGCTCTATCATGGCTTTGTGTGAAATCTCACGTTCTCACATGTTGGTCCCTGAAAACATTAGACCTTTCTTCCATGTTTTTTTTTCGATGGCCCAGACCCATCTACTGTAAAACTGTCAGTGGGGAAGGAGGCATAAACTAATTCCCCTATAGTCTTTATTTGTCCTTACACATAGCACTGCACGTAGGAATGAATTCAGTGGAGGGAAAAGCATGAGTGCGCTGGGAGGTCACCGGTGCTCCATTCGGCATGGTTCAGGCGTACGTTGCGGTAATAAAAGTTCTTGTAGTTGTGCAGAAATGCTACAACCTCTAGCAGCTGGTCAGAGAGCGAGCTTGATCCGATGCACGCTAAAATCAAGGGGGAGATTTTTGGAGCTAGGAGTAAAAGAGAATG
This sequence comes from Gymnogyps californianus, assembly GCF_018139145.2. NCBI lineage: Eukaryota > Metazoa > Chordata > Aves > Accipitriformes > Cathartidae > Gymnogyps > Gymnogyps californianus. Next base: position 15,363,242 of record NC_059487.1, on the reverse strand, counting down.
GAAAGCTCTAACAGAGGCAGTGTTATCTGCTGTTCTTATAGAATTCAGTAAAGGCTGAAATCTCCATCCTGGGGGAAAACCCAATATTTCAGTGTCTCTCTTTGCCTCAATTTAAGCTAAAAATGCATAATCCTGTTTAACAGAATAATTTTCATTTGAAACTGGAACGGCTGATGGGTAATGTTAGTTTTTCAACGAAATCCTTCTGACTTGGTTAAGCATCCTATTTAAACGTTGTGGGAATGAAATACCTCAAATTTTCATTTGGGATATAATCAAATGCAGGGAAAGACAGCCAAGAGATCCTTCACTCCGGAGGACTGTTCCCCTCCTGTGTCCTGGAGGAGGAGGCAGCAGTCAGAGGCTGGGAAATGAACTGCCTTTTCCTCGGTCTTGCAGGCGGCTGGACTCCAACGCCTTGCTTTGCGACTGCGACTTGATGTGGCTGGCTGAGCTGCTGAAGAAATACGCTGAGCAGGGCAGTATCCAGACAGCCGCCACCTGCGAGGCTCCTCGGGAGCTGCACGGGCGCTCCATCGTCACCTTGACCGCCCAGGAGTTTAATTGCGGTGAGTGAGGTCAAACTCCCTCCACCGGCCACCCTCAGCCGGTGGACTTGGGCTTTGGTCTGGGAATTGCTTCCTTCACCTCTTTCCCTCCCTCTTCCCTGTCCTGGCATCCTGCTTTCTCCCTCCTTTTACTGCTGAAATGGGAAAGTCCCAGTGCGGTCACACAAGTTAGTTATCAGGATAACGCAGAGGAAGCTGACGGTCGCGTCGGGGTTGAAGGCAGCTCTGTTTTGGCTGGCAGGTTTCGTCTTGGTTTTTAGATAGAGTAGGGCCAGTAAAGGACCTGCTGCGGTCAGTGGCTAAACCAGCAACCAGAAGAAATGTCCTGCATTAGGCTGAATGGAAGGGGAACGCTGGGAGAGCTGCAATGGCTGGAAACACAACTGAAAACCTAAGTGAACGCACAGTAGATACATAGCTGAATGCTTTGTTTGACTGGTAGCGTATTGCGTTTGTTAAGCTGTTATTCTTTAAATTTAGATAATTGCTCACTGAAAAATGCCATTTTGAAATGAAAGGTTTTGTCCTGAAAAATTTCAAAGTTAAATATTTCATACAGAAGAAGACAGAACTCTGACTTTTAAGTGCAGCCATCAGCGGAGGATGGCACAAGCGTCGGCTGTGGTTCCCTGATACTTCACTGCTGGCAGAGTCAGTCTGAGATGTTCCCTCTCGCCCGGGCCAGCTATTAGCATCCCTCCTGGATATCCCAGTCCAGCTGTGTGCGTGGCCATGCTGTGAGCCAGATGTGTGAGATCAGCTGGATTTTGAAGAGCTCTCCCTTGAATTCAGCTTTTCTCCTATGCTTTTATTATTTTTTTTTTTAAGAATCTTGACCATTTCACAGCTTAATTTAGGGCACAGCCATGCAAAGAGTTGAGCTGGCACAAATAGGTCTGTAACCTCAAGGGAGGGAGGAATAAGAAGGAATAGAGAAAGCAGCTGGGGACACATGGAGTGGGACCCGCTGCAAGTGGATGTGCCGCACAACGAGCTGTCCCCGACACACACCCGGTGCCACGGTACAGCCATTAATGTAAATTTGTTCTGGTTTAGGCATGGGCGCACAGTGGGATGTCTGTCAAATGAGCCAGAGCACCTGGTGGGAAGATTTTGCTGGCATTAGGCTTTTACGCTGGTATTGTGCCAGCTGGGAAAGACAAATGATGCATAATTCAGCGTAAAGCTCTAATGATGCAGGCAGCTGATATCTGAGTCAGTACGAAGCCTGCTGGCATCAAGTTAACCCACCGCTTTTTAGCAGATGTGAGCCCGCGGAGCAAATCTGCCCTGGATCAGCATTTTGTACCACGGGGCTGTGGTGGGTTTGGTCCCGCACTGGCGTTGCCATTGGGGATAAGTTGCCCAGCCATTAACCTGCGGTCTAAGGACTAAGGGCACTGACCTTCCACTGGAGAAGGTGGCAAGTTCTCACTTAATCTCATGAATAATCCAGCTGGTTTTACTGGGTTACTGGTGAGCATACAGATTGTTAGACGGGTAAGTATTCTGCTGAATCAAGATCAAGCGCTCCAGACCATGTACATAAATTCCTTCCTATTTTAGCACATCCTTTAAATGTTTAACTTGCTTAGTGCTTGAGTACATCTTAAGCGAAGCACATAGTGAAAGCCTTGGCTGAATAGGGATCGGCTGATGAATTAGGGACGTAATGAATGAAATCCTGTCGAAGGGGAAGTGGTGTGATTTGCAGAGAGCTGGCATGGTGTGATTTGCAGAGAGCTGGCATGGTGTGATTTGCAGAGAGCTGGCCCTCTGTTCAGATGGAGCAGGCAGTTGCTGAGAGCAGCAGGCTGCCAGGGGCAGAAAAACAACCCAAGTGAGGATGCCACCCACTTCTTCGCTTATTTTGGGGGAGACAGGGACCAACTCTTGGGGCAGCTATAGCGAACCAGTGTACAGCCAGGTCTGTTTTTTCTCAGTGCTGCCTGGGGCTGTGCGGGGAGCTGATCCACTGCCCAGCACACTGGCAATAGGAACAGCCACTTCGATTCTCCAGGGCTTTTAGGGGGCTTGGGTGAATGATGCTTTTCCCTCCCTGACATCATTTTTGCTGATGTTGGTGAGGAGTCCTGGGCTGGCTCTGAGTGGGTGCCGTTGTGCCTGGGGCTCTGCTGGTGCCTGCTTGCTCGGGGGTTGCAGGATGGGTGTTGCGTCCGTTACCCACGACACTCTGGTTGGGCTGTAGGTGGTTTTGTGCTGCTCTAGACTGGGTTGTGTTAAAATGGTCTTTTGCAGAGAGGCCTCGCATAACCTCAGAACCCCACGATGTCGACGTCCTCTTGGGAAACACAGTTTATTTCACCTGCAGGGCAGAAGGCAACCCAAAGCCTGCGATTATTTGGCTGCACAACAAGTAAGTCGCACACAATGAGTCCTGGGGTAGCGAAGGTTTTCAAGCACTGAGCTCTTCAGTGACTGCCTGTAATTACAAAAGCTGTTTCACGCAACATAAAAAAAGAAAAAAAAAAAAAAAAAAAAAGGATATTCCATGGGTTGTATTTACCTTCCTTTTAGTAGCATTCTCTGGTGACCACGTAATCCAAGTGGTGTTTTCATCTACATTTGAAATATTTCATCTGCATTTGTAATGGCTTCCAAGAGCTTATAACTTTCCCGTAAACATACTCTGCAGGCTGAAAGCAATTGTCTTTTGATCAGAAAAAAAATAAAATTAGTATTTCGTGTTGCTGCAAGCCACCATGCTTGCCATTTATTAACTGCTGAAATGCTTCTAGTCTCTAGGTTTTCCTCACTAAAGGCCTAGCATGCTGGGAGAACGGCTTTTTTTCAAAGGGAAAAATCACTGTGCTCCACTGAAAGACAGACCTTGCAAAGCAGTGTATAGATTATCATTCTATACAGCAACGCTGAAAAAATATACGGCTATGCTAGATGCCAAAGTGTTTCTGGGAAATGCTACACAATAAAATATTCTGTGCTCAAGCAGTCACCCACTGTGGAAGTGAAGTTACTTTGCTGCTTTACGAGCTTCTTGTCTGTGGGAGCCTGAATAGGGCTCGGTTATTAATAAAAATGATCAATGTATGCTTCTTCGGCTAACTCCCCACCAGGCAGAGTTTCAGCACAGAGCAAAAGTTTATGGTTGAGTTAAGTCCCCCTGGAAGGAAGGTTTTGTTAGGGAAATGCTGGCAGGCTCCCAAAGATAGCATTGTAAGAGGGGTAATGATAATAAATGTTCTGCAAACGAGATATGACTAGAGTGAGGAGACATCAGGGGAATTAAATAAATGCCCAGCAAGCATATTAGTTTGCATAGTGGGTTCAGCCTTTGTCCTAGGGGGAGAGAGGTCCCTTCTCCCTTTTCAATCATCTGCAGCCATCCAAGATTCCTTCGTGCTGGGACAAATAGGATGCAGCAGTGGGACCTTCTGCCACGGGCTGGGATCCAGGAGTCGCAGGTCATTGTAGAAAGAAGGAAGATGTTTCACAGCTCTCGGGTTGGGTTGGAGTCCAAGCTGTGTTGGGGTCCCATAGTGACTTACTCAGAGCTTTTTGCCCCCCCTGAGGCCTTTGAGTGCATTCGACTAGAAATGGCTGCACAAAATAACAATATTAATTCATTATTATATTTGCACTTAGTAAATAATGAGAACAAGCTTTCTGGGTCTAGATGCCCTGACAATAGAAATGATGATATTGCATGGGAACAGTATGCTCTCCTGATGGGCTGTAAATGTCATATGTAATCAGTGGTGAGAGAAAAAGTAGCTCACCCAGGGAGTAAATCAGAGCTGGAGCTGAAGTTCAGTGCCATAAATCGTAACTCTTGCTATAAATTTCATGAAGTCTCAGAATAGCTCCAAGGAACACCAACTTACTGCAATGCAGGCAAAGCCCCGCCACTCCCCCAGCAGCTCGAGGGAAGACCACCAGTCTTTACTCCTTTCAGATTTTGCCTGTTTATGGCTGTTTTTCAGTAATGAGATTGACATGAAAGATGACAACCGCCTGAACCTGTTGCAAGACGGTACCTTGATGATCCAGAATACCAAGGAGTCGGACAAAGGCGTCTACCAGTGCATGGCCAAGAACATAGCTGGGGAGGTCAAGACACAAGAAGTTGTGCTGCGCTATTTTGGCACCCCATGTAATTGAGCCTTGTGCACCCCTTGAAGGCCCAGCTCGGGTTGGGGCTGGGAGTGGAGCTAAGTCAGAGACAGTCCCAGCTTTGTATGTGCCAAGATGTTCTTGGTGTGCTAGGGAAGAGAGTGGCTGACAGCGTAGCGTGGTCTGAGCTTTAGGGGGTTCCTTCACGGGAGCGGGAAACTGGGGGTTTAGAGATTGACGGTAATTTGGGGCTGGGGAGGGGGTTTGGAGGCTGGGATGAATTCTGCAGCACAGAGGTATCAAGGGTGAAGGGGACACAGGAGTGGGGATGCGCCAGCACTAAGTGACTGGGAGGGAGGAGGTGGTAGGAAGAAGCAGCGCTGGGGGAATTGCTCACAGCGAGGATTTGGAGGTCAGGGAAGAGCCAGGTGACTGCTAGCTGGGTTGCGTGAGGAGTCCGAGCACTTTCTGCCCATAACTGAGCCGGCAGCAGAGCTTCTGGTTTCTGAAGCACTCGTTTCCTTCCAGCCAAGCCCACTTTTGTGATCCAGCCGCAGAACACTGAAGTGCTGATTGGGGAAAGCGTCACCTTGGAGTGTGGGGTCTCTGGGCACCCCCACCCTCGCATCAGCTGGACCCTTGGCACAGGCTCTCCTTTACCGCAGGATGCCCGTTTCGCTATCACCAGCTCTGGAGGACTCTTCATTCAGAACGTCACCTTCTCGGACCAGGGGCAGTACAACTGCAATGCCAGCAACACTGAGGGATCCATCCAGGCGACAGCAAGGATCATAGTGCAAGGTGAGGAGTCCCAGGCTGATGACATTTCTGGGATACGGTGTTCGGTCAGGGGGGCTGTGTTTAAGCCCTGTGGCTGGTTCTGCTCCCATGAACTGAGAATTAACCTGAGCTTGCTGCCTGAGTTTTTCCTGCTGCTCAGTCATTGCTTTCCCCTCCAGATTCTCCCAGGTTTCTCCTCATTCCCACTGATCAGACAGTAACTGAAGGACAAAGCGTGGATTTCCCCTGCTCTGCTGAGGGTCACCCTCCACCCGTGATTGCCTGGACGAGGGCAGGTACTGCCTCACTGGACTCATGATTTCTTTCTCTCCCATGCCATCATCCACGGGATGTGGGTGAGAACAGCTGAGCTGATGGTCCAGGGCGATGACTTGCAGTGGTGACACAGGACAGATGGTGATCAGCACAGACCTAGTCACACTAGGAGGTATGTTGTAGATCACCAAGGATGATGTTAAGCACTGAGGAGGGAGCCTCTTAGGTCTTTGACACACTAAGTCATTGTGTCAGAAGGAAGGAGTGTGCTGGTTTTCATCAGCGTGAAACCCATGGAAAGCCTCGAAGTTCCTCCTGCGGTGGCTTCCTACCTCCTTTGAAAAGGCAAGGTCTGGACACTCCAAGTCAGTGGATATCACCGTGTACCAGCTCTCCGTCATTGTCATTGATTTGCCTCTCCTGGGGAACACATTGCAGGAGAGCACTGTTCACCGCCAACACACCTCTGAGGTTTCTTTTAGGTTAGGAAAAAACACTTTGGGCCAACAGGTGGTGGTGAACTTTTAAAGTCTCGGATGATTGTTAGCGCTGGCTCCGCTGAACTGATCCCATCCAACACTTTCTGGGACAGAAGCCAGTAACGCTTGGCCCAGAGGCCATCCAACTTTTCCTTATGCTTCACAAGCCATAATTAATGGTTTAGTGCTGTGGAGGATTCATGGCTATTGTATTCAGCTTCCACAGCAATAGCCCTGACGCGGAGTTAAGGACCAGCTGAAATTCTCCTCCAACAGCATGTTCTCCATCTCCTTTAACCTGTTTTCCTCCACTGCCCAGATTTCAGAAGACATCTCTTAGAGATGTGGAAAGGAGCACAGTGACAAGAACTAAGGTTAATAACTGCTTTGTAACCAGGTTTGCTAGGTCACTCAAATCCAAAGATCAACCAGGCTTTGCAGTGCTTTCACAGAAGGCATGCTAAGAGCAAGACAAGGGAGGAGACGTGATGGAGCATCACTCATCTCAAAGCCACTTTTGACAGTGTAGGGAGGATTCAGATTCCTTTTGGTATTTGGGATGAATAAATAGAGCCTTTATTTGGAGGAAAATGAAATACTAAAAAAAAAAAAGTCGCTAAACTGAGAAGTTCTAATAATTTTGTTTGGGTTTGGTAAAGCATTTTAATTTTCAACTTTTCTCCTTAAATAGAGGAAATATTGAAACAACATCGTTTCCAAACCAAAGAAAATCAACATACAAATTAAAAAAAGACAATGCTAAATGTTTCCGTTTATTTGATTAAACAGCCAGTTTGGATAATTGAACACAGATTTGCTATCCATCAGGTGTCATGAAATCTGCAGTTTGCACTAAGAAAAGACTTATGAGGAAAGAAAAAGGGTACCAGCTCCTTTCCCGTCGCTTAGACAAGAAAACTCAGTCATGATCCTGGGTGTGGGAAGAGCAGCATCTGTCCTGTTCCTCACTTAGCAAGATGGTTTTTCAGGGTGACTGTTGTCATATTGGGAAGGAAATGAAATTTTTAACTATCGCGCAGATACTTCCAGTGATGGGAAGAGAAATCTCACAGACAATTAGCAAATCGTACTGCTTGTTTAACCAGGTGGGCCACTGCCGAATGACCGGAGGCACAGTATCCTCTCCACGGGTACCCTGCGGGTGATGAGGGTTGCTTTGCATGACCAAGGCCAGTACGAATGCCATGCCATCAGTGCCATCGGAGTGAGGACCCTCCCAGTACAGCTGTCGGTGACCCCACGAGGTAAGCTGGTGAGGCTGTGGGGAATAAGGGCTGGCAAATGTGTGTCATTAATTTAACGTTATGGTAAATAACACACTATCTGACAAGGCAGAGAATTGCCCTGTTTCCTCTGGGATGGGATTTTGCTTTTGCCTGGGAGCAGATGTCTAACCATGAGAGCTCCATCAGTTGGTGGGAAACATTAAAGAGGTTTCCAGATTTGTAAATTGGAAGAAGCTGCTTCAGTTTTCCTTGAAAATTTATCTGGTAGTCTAGAAAAAGTATAAGCGTGGGAATGGAACTCATCTGGTGTGGCCAGGGAACGGGATGGTATCGGTTGGCATCTGCACAAATAAACACTAGGGCAAGGTTATGTGATCAGAAATGACCTTGAACGGCCATCGGATGAGCTCTGATATCTGACCAGTTTGAGTGAAAAATCGGGCCCTTTAATATGTTTGGGAGTTGTCATTAAGGAAATGATTTTGGTAAAGGAAAGGAAACAAAGGATTTTTGTTGGATAATTTACAAAAAATTGTATTAATTAAGTTCTTAGTAATCTTTTTTTTTTTTTTTTGCTATTTTTAAATTTTGGCTTTCCTACAGAATGTATTGTAAGATTCTTTTTTAAGTGAAATATTCTGCAAAACAAAATGATTCCTTCTGAGGAAGATTTAACTCTGGCTCCGGATATATTTGTCTTAAACATTAGCTACGAGGTCATAGATTCAACCTAAATTTAGGTATTCTAAAATCAAGCCTCTGTAAAATCCAAGTCACACAGGAATGCTTTCATATTTTAATTTTCTTTTTTGTTCCCATATAAATAATTATTCTAAATAAGCAAACGTCCCTGCTTGTTCACAAACATGGCAGAATTTTACTAATGGTAGACTGGAGGGAAGGCAACTATCTAGAAACATGAAATTAGTGATGCTTCAAGCACAGAATTCACAGAATATTTTAAGACCAGCAAGATCAATATAATTATTTAATCTGACCTGACTAACGCTTGCCAGAGAGCCTCATCCGATAATTCCTGAATCAATTCACGATCCTTGTTTCAGCTAGAGCATCTTTTCTAGAGAGCCTTTGAATTAACGATTTTAAATGACAGAGAACCCAGCACATTCCTATGTAATTGCCCCAAGTAGAGACACACAGGAGCAGAAAATAATGAACGTAAATTACAGAGGACTTGCTAGAGAGACAGAGAGCACGAGTAAACTGACACCCCTTTGAAGAGCCCTCGCAACAGCAGGCAGAGCCCAGCAGCTCTGGTATGCCCGTGCTGAGATGTTTTGCACGCAGATTTCTCTATTTTCCTTGATGCATTTCTTGCACTTGTGACTTTCTCCCCCGTGTTGCACAGTGATACCCGTGTTCCTTCATCCCCCCCAAGACGTGGTGGCAGAGACGGGCCAGGACGTTGCCGTTACCTGCGCCGCCCAAGGAGATCCGCGGCCCACCATAACCTGGGTCAAAGTAAGAGATGGTATCGTGTGCTCGACAGTCACTGGGAAGCAGGATGGCTCCTCCGTGGGGGCGTTAAACAACTCTCTCGTTAAACACCTCTCCCGGCTCAACTAGTTAAATCAGTTTGGGCAATACACATGGAAGGAATTGTGTTTGATGAAAATTTAAGGACCAACATTTCCACTGATTTGGGTTTTTTAACGGTCTAAAAGAATGTTGCTCTGTCTCAGGCTCGAAGCCTTGCAAAGCACATTCCTGTTTTCTCTTGTTCTTCCTTCCAAATGAGCCACTTGAAGCCAGTGACCTTCCAGGATGTTAGAAACGCTTGATTGACTATTCCTGGAAAAAACTGAAGATGGATTTTTTTTCTAAGTAGTTTGTCCTTATTTCCAGGATTCCCACTGGTGGAACTGGATGATGCTGGTGGGCTCCAGCTTTGATGGGGCAAAGCCATGATCCCTCAAAATCACACTGCAGCCTGGCTGCTCTTTTCAAGAACTCATTAGATGAAGCTCTTCAGGCTTTTTCCTGCTGTGCCATAGTACAACACCTGTGACCTTCACTGGGACCTGACCTGCCTTTGAGCCCAGTCAGGCACAGAACAGATTAGAGGGGAAAATGCTTGAGCCTCGGTTACCCTGCCGAGGTCTCGTGGGAGGTGACTTTGCAGCTTGCCTTGGGCTCCAGCCAGCAGTGGGAGCAGAAGAAAAGAGCCTGGGAGGGCAGCAGAGTAAGCATTAGATTGGGGCAGGGCAGCAGAAAGGTGTTAAGAAATAGGAGAATAAAAAAGTAAAACCTGAAGCCACCAGCCAGGTTGAGAGGTGGGCTTTGAGCGAGCTGCTGCTCGCAGCACTTTGATCAGCAATGCTGCCCCGAGCCAGCAAAAACTGGTATCTGCAGTTCAAGGCCAGCAAAAAATCCATCAATTTCGGGTTATCCCAAAACTGAAGACTTTTAGACTTATTTATGTGCCATGAAACTTCTGTGACAGCGTCAGGGCACAGCACTCGCTCCAGCCAGCCCATCTGTAAGAAGTGCAGAGAAATGCGTGGGGTGTCTGTGCCCTGCAGTGAGTGCCTGGAGGTGGAGCAGGGTGAAGGAACGGAGCAAGGACCTCCTCGCAGTGGGTCCAGGCAGGAGCAGATGTCCTTGGATGGCTTTCTGGTTTCTCTGGAAGAGCAATGCTAACATCTGGTGGCCACATTAGTTCATCGCATCCGTCTGCGGGTTTGCTGAATAGGCTGAAGGCTGGGATGATGGGAAGCTTTCCGTACCCTGACACGTTTTCTGTCTTTTGATGGTGCAACAGGACGGTATCCAGATCACAGAGAGTGGCAAGTTCCACATAAGCCAAGACGGGACCCTTTCCATTCAAGACCTCGGCGTGGCTGACCAGGGCAGATACGAGTGCATAGCAAGAAACCCCTTTGGCTTCACCTCCAGCGCTATGCAGCTCACCATCACGGGTAGGGTATCTCCTGTGGTCCTCTTGAGTCTTCTCTGGCTCTCGTGTAAGGAGGGGCTATGCTGTGTCGACATCTACACTTTGAACAGATAACTCTGTTATTTCTTTAGCTTCTTTGCTGACAGGGCCCTCGCAGGCGTGATCGGAGTCGCTCTGTTGTGTAAGCCCATGCACCTCCCAGCTGCTCCTCGCTGTTTTCTCAGCTGAGCTGCAGTTGCTCCATGCAAAGCCGAAGGTGTTGTCTTCAACCTCCTCCTGCAAGCCGAGCTGTCGGCGTGCGTGTAGTTACTGCCTCTGCTGGGAGGGAGAAACTTATTAAAATGTGCCAACACGCTCACAAGTCATCGTCTGACCGTAACCTCGCACGCCAGGGGAGGGAGAAAGAGAACAACATTGTCGCTGCAAATACAGGGTTTTAAATGTTTGCTCAGTCCCTTGGGGATGGGAAATAAGTCGCTCATTTTCAAGCTACTGCTCCGTGCATTAGGGAAGCTGTAATGAATAAAGAGGAGTAGCACTCCTCTGCTAGTCAAACCAGAGGTCAAGAGTGGAAATTGTACTTCTTAGAGGGTAAGAAAGAACTGGCAAGGAAAAAAAAATGAAAAGCAAGCAATAAGGTTCAAAATATAAGTAAAGGGCTATTCCTCAAGCACGCAGGAATAACCAGCGTGGATAGTGAGTAGCTTATTAGATGAATTTAGTATCATTTTCTATACAGGGATTGTATGCAAGGAGTTGAGAATAATCTGAAATTTCTTTGTTGTTTGAAATTATTCCTAAGATAATTTCTGTGATTTATTCTTGATTGGTACCTCATTTTCCAGCTGGCTATTGCATATGCCAGTAGCCAAACGGGAACTGGTTTGTTCAGCTGTGACAAAGGCCCTGGCTTAAAAAATGCATTCTGTAGTACTTTTCAAGAATTCTTGTGTTTACTTCTGAAGGTATTCAAACAACAGCTTTCTTTTTTGATTTAAAATGATGTATCTGATGTGTTAACACTAAATTTGAACTGAATTAGAAGTGTTCCACAAACGGAAAATGAATATATGAGCAATACATTCAAATGAATTTCATGACTTTTAGAAGTTTCCTTTGTGGGAAGTAAATACATTATTTTGGGTTAACCCACTGTGATTTTTACATTTTTCCAGTTTAACCACCCACCAAAACAGGCATTTATTTGCTAAGCTGTACAGGAGCAAACTCTGAATATGTGTTCCACAGCCCTCTCCTGAAAAAGTCACCTTCTTTTTCAGGCAGTTAATTTCTTCTTCAGAATATCTGTTTAAAAAAATAAATTCATGGTGTTTACGTCGCAAATGGAAACTCAGTTCGACCTGGAGTGGAGTTACTACGAGGCTTGTACTGATACGCAGATTTTCTTGCGCTTGGCAGACAAATTAATATCAAAGTAAATTTAGGATATTTTGTTCTTTCTTTCTGCTTTGGAAAGCCACGGACGTCGGTCGGAGCGGCGACACGTTTGTAGCCACATCGATACGGGAAGCCATCAGCAGCGTGGACCACGCCATCAACTCAACACGCACTGAGCTGTTTAGCAAGTAAGTGCGTGAAGCGCCACGATCTGAGACCTGAAGCAGAAAAGAGATAAAAAAGACAATGAATGAAGCTTTCTCAAATCTCATTTTATCGTTGACAATCTGCAAATGAAAGCTACAGTATTGTTTTGAGTATTGGAGGTTGAAGCTGCGCCAGGTAGATGTGAGGATGTGAGAGAGCTTCATAACAAGCATTTGGGATTCTGGAAAAATCCGATACATGAATATCGCCTCTTATGTCACTTATATGTGCAACGTACATTCTGTCAGCTGGAGATGGCTCCAGAGACAGTGCATAGAAAAGAAAATAATCAGCATAGTCATTTTATAAATGCAACGGACTTTGTGTAGGGTGAACAGAAATAATAATATAATAATTCTAACCATTTCCTCAATGAAAAATGACTTCTCGAGTGAATGGTAATTCCCTCCTCTTCCACCCCAATATCGGTTTTTATTGAAAAGCTTGATAGTTTGTATTAAGCCCAAAACCTCTGGGTTTCAGCTGTTGAAAAGGGAAAAATAAATTACTATAGCAGAAAAAACCAGACATGCTGAGGAAATTAAATAAGTGTATTTTTCTGGGGGAAAATACCCTTTCTTTAATCATCTGCAATATGCAGGCAAGCCACATCGGTCTTATGCACTAGTTTTGGGGGTCAAGCACCAGACCAGGCTTAGAGCCTTGACTCTTGCTGCCTGTAGAATCTCATTGCTCTGAACACAGTCTATTTATTTTAATGTTCCTGCATCACTTCTAATTCCTTGAAACAGACGCCCCAAGACGCCCAATGACTTGCTGGCTCTCTTCCGTTACCCCCGGGACCCCTACACCATTGAAACAGCCAGGGCAGGTGAGATCTTTGAAAGGACCTTGCAGCTGATTCAGGAACACGTGCAACAAGGTCTAATCGTGGATATGAATGTCACAGGTAGGAGAGATTTTATTTCCCTTCTTAGCTTTGTGCGTAGGATTAAATTAAAACAACAATGTGTAGACATCCAGAAAGTTTAAAAAGTGCAACGGTGTACCAAAAGGCCAGATCAGTTTGGGGTATATCAAGAAATGTGTTGTCTGGGTTGCAATTCTCTCTTACATCTCATGGTTTTCGTAACAGCCAGACGGCTGGTCTTGCGTTTACCGTACCAACCCGGTACTCAGGAAAGTGTTTCAGTTCCCTGTTTTGCTAAAGATTTCTTGACTGGCTATGAAAGCCCTAATCTTTAAAAATATTTAGCCATCTAACTCACAAAGGAGTACCTTTGTGGATCTGAGGTTCAGTCCCTCAGCAGCATGGTCAGAGATGTTTCCTGCCCTCCAAACTCTGGGGTATTTGGGTGCTGTCACGGAGGAAGGGGGATATCGCTCCTCTGTCTCTCTGCTACTTTGACCTTTTAGCTACAAACTCAGATGGGTTCCAGCCACTCAGGTTCCTTTTATCGAAGCAGGGTAGCAAGCCACAAAGTAATGCAACACCAAAAATACTTAGTGAGGTCCAAGCATCCAGCAGCTGGACTCCAAAACTTGCTAGCTGGGACTTCCTTTATATACAACAGACATTCCTGTACACTGCATGTTTCTACCTATACGTGTGAATCATCGTGTAGCAGGCATGTACGTTTGGGTCCTGTAAGTATTTTTTCCTGCCTGGATGTATTCCAGGGTGCGAGGAGTCTCTCTCCAGGCTGCAGGTCTTGTCTGGGCTGGTCGGACTGTCAGCCTCTCCTCCTCGTTGCCCTGTCAGCATCCGCACAGCACAGCATTATTCAGCGCTTTCGCATGGCGTAGCGCCCTGGCAGTCACCCACAGCTTCCCTGCTGCTCGTCACGTAGAGTTTGGATGGTTGATGGTGCTCGAGGTTGCAGTAATAACCCAGAGAGACGTAAAATAAACCTAGAATGGAGACCGAGACCACCCCCACAGTTTGGTCTACCAGTCACAACATTTCTGGTTTCCACCTCTGTGCAGTTTATTCTAAACTCTTTTCCCCTTCTTTTCTTCTTTGTGGGCCTGATATGATCCCGTGCTTCGTTTGCCTTCCATAAATTACATAGCAACACCACGATCAGAGACCTGGCCGTCCCGTGCCCACCCTGACAGTCCCAGCAGCGGGTTTCACACGGAGCCCTTACACGGGATGGTAGGAACCGGATGGCTACAGTGGCCGTGGTCTCACCTGGTGCTTTGCCTTTACCTTCGCAGGCTATCGGTACAATGACTTGGTGTCCCCTCACTACCTGAACATGATTGCCAACCTGTCGGGCTGCTCTGCCCACCGCCGCACGCCGAACTGCTCGGATATCTGCTTCCACAAGAAGTACAGGACCCATGACGGCTCTTGCAACAACCTCCAGCACCCAATGTGGGGTGCATCTCTCACAGCCTTCCAGAGGCTCCTCAAACCCGCCTACCAGAACGGATTTAACCTCCCCCGGGGGTTTTCCTTGGCAGAAGATGCCAGGGACCTGCCCCTTCCTCTACCTCGCCTTGTCTCCACCGCCATGGTCGGGACTGAGACCGTCACCCCTGATGACCAGTTCACGCACATGCTTATGCAGTGGGGCCAGTTTCTGGACCACGACATGGACCAGACGGTGGCAGCCATTAGCATGTCCCGCTTCTCAGATGGAGCACCCTGCAGCGAGGTGTGCAGCAACGACCCGCCTTGCTTCTCCGTCATGGTCCCTGCCAATGACCCTCGCGTGAGGAACGGGCGCTGCATGTTCTTTGTCCGCTCGAGCCCTGTGTGCGGCAGCGGGATGACCTCCCTGCTGATGAACTCCGTCTACGCCAGGGAGCAGATCAACCACTTGACGTCTTACATCGATGCCTCCAACGTTTACGGCAGCACAGAGCAGGAATCGCGGGAGCTGCGGGATCTGAGCAGCCAAAATGGACTGCTGAAGCAAGGGCAAGTTGTGCCCAGCTCGGGGAAGCATCTCCTTCCCTTTGCTGTGGGGCCACCCACTGAGTGCATGAGAGATGAGAACGAGAGCCCCGTGCCGTGCTTCCTGGCAGGAGACCACCGTGCCAACGAGCAGCTGGGTCTCACAGCCATGCACACGCTTTGGTTCAGGGAACACAACCGCATTGCCACGGAGCTGTCGGCCCTCAATCCCCACTGGGATGGAGACCTCCTGTATCACGAGGCACGGAAGATTGTGGGTGCCCAGATGCAGCATATCACCTACGCCCAGTGGCTCCCCAAGGTCCTTGGGGAAGCTGGGATGAAGATGCTGGGTGAGTACAAAGGCTACGACCCCAACATCAATGCGGGGATTCTCAACGCCTTTGCCACTGCTGCCTTCCGCTTCGGGCACACCTTGATCAACCCCATCCTGTACCGGCTGAACGAAACCTTCCAGCCCATCCGCCAAGGCCACATCCCCCTGCACAAGGCCTTCTTCTCCCCTTTCAGGATCACGCAGGAGGGTGGGATCGACCCCCTCCTCCGCGGGCTGTTTGGGGTTCCTGGGAAAATGCGGGTTCCCTCCGAACTCCTCAACATGGAGCTGACGGAGAAACTCTTCTCCATGGCACACTCTGTCTCACTGGACTTGGCCGCTATCAACATCCAGAGAGGGCGAGACCATGGCATCCCACCTTACAACGACTTCAGGGTCTTCTGCAACCTCTCATCTGCACAGGAGTTTGAGGACCTCAGAAATGAGATAAAGAACTTGGAGATCAGGGAAAAGCTCAGGAGGTACTGTAGCCTGGACTTGGAAGCATCAAAATCAGTGGAGATCGGTCAGTGAAAAGTTTCTGCTCCTCCCAGGACACCCATCGAATAACCTTCCCAGATATTGCTACCCACACGTGTTAAGATAGGGTAATAGCTGTGGTTTAAGAACGGGGTAAGACAAATGAGGTCTCTCCAAGTGATCAGTCTGGTTCTGAGTGGAATGTCATCGGGCACTGCTGTGGTGTAGTTTGGGAGCAGATTGAGCCTTGGAGCTATTTCCCAGTGAGACTAAACTGCATCCTATCTGCACTGGCTGCCTCTTTCCACGGCAGGCCTTTATCCCATTGTCCTTTAGATAAGACCATTATAAATATTGTCCAGATGAGTTCCTTGCACACAAATTCCTATGATGGGATCAGATTTATATTATCTCCACTCTTTGATAGTCTTTTAACTTTTTCTTAATATGTGTTATCCTGCAGTTTATATGGAACCACCAAAAATATTGACCTGTTTCCAGCCCTGATGGTGGAGGATCTTGTCCCTGGTACCAGAGTTGGACCAACGCTGATGTGCCTGTTAACAACGCAGTTCAGAAGGCTGAGGGATGGAGACAGGTATTTTCATCAGAGTCAACCCAAAGTCTTTGGTATTCTGTTTGGAGGGACGTGCTCCCTACAGGGAGGAACAGAACCTGTAATTTTTGATTATTTCTTATGATACAAGGAAGAGTCTCTTCTGTCCAGTGCATTTGCAAAAGGACTTGCCACAGTTACTGTCAATGTGTCCTTTCCTGATGTAATAATTCTCATTTCACTGCAGGACACTGGGCACCATTAAGGATGTGCCCAATGTCTCCTGAAAATGCTAGAAAATGTCCGCAGGAGCTTCCTTCTAATTCCTGTTTGCTGCTTGTGTGAATGAGACACGTCTTTGCCTGGTGATGCACTTAGGGCAGGAGCATTGTTCACCCGTGTCCCAACCTGCTGCAGCAGAGCTGTCTGAGCCTTGGGATTCCCCTGCAAGGGGCTGTACCTGCAGGTGGTGGCACCCTGCAGCTCCGGCCAGCAGCTCACGGGGGTTCAGGGGTTCAGAAAAGGGCAGTCTGTGTTCGCAGCCGCCTGACACCAGAATAAAAGCTCCTTTTGAGGGGTGTGGGTGCTGCCACACAGATGTAGGGGAACTCTTCTCCCTCTCCCAGCCTCACTCCCCATCCTCTTCTCCTACTCCTGAGTCATGCTGTGATTACAACCCACTGCAGATTTTGGTACGAGAATCCTGGAGTCTTCACGCCGGCACAGCTGACTCAGATCAGACAGACGTCCCTTGCTCGTGTCATCTGTGACAACAGTGACCACATCCAGCAGCTCCAGAGAGACGTCTTCCGGGTGGCATCGTACCCGCAGGGCATAGTCGGCTGTGAAGAGATTCCCGCAGTGGACCTCCGCTTGTGGCAGGACTGTTGTGAGGGTAAGGAAGGAGGCTGCTCTAGCACTGACTGACGTGGGGATGGCTCTGGGTAGCATTCGTCACATGCCGTCAGCCTATATGAAATGCCAAGAGCTGGTTTCATGCTATGCCATGAGAACCGTGTGTCAGCAAATGGATGCAAAGATGAGAGTAGAATAGAGGAGAGTAGAATAGAGGAGAGTGGAATAGAATATTTCAGTTGGAAGGGACCTACAATGATCATCCAGTCCAACTGCCTGAAGTGCTGACGAAAAGTTAAAGCAAATTATTAAGGGCATTGTCCAAATGCCTCTTAAACACTGACAGGCTTGGGGCATCGACCACCTCTCTAGGAAGCCTGTTAGCTTTGTTGAATCTGGCTGAAGGTCTGCCTTGCTGAGGGCTTCTGTCTCTGGCAGCAGCCAATAGCTCGTGCTTGGGGGAGAGACTGAAACGGGACGTAGGCATGGTGATCCCCACCACGTATCACTTTACAGATTCATTTGGGAGTCTGTAAAACTCCACCATTAAACCACAGACCCTGCCGTGGTCCCTTTGTGCTATATTCTGGGTACAGATGTCCTGCTGAGACATGGGAATCCATGCATGATGCATGCCCTGTTACACCCCTTTGTTGCCTCCTCCCCTCCAGCATAAGAGATGTGTCAAGGGTGGATGGTGAAGGAGGGCAGCGCTGCCTTGTGCTGCCTGCAGTCCACATGGTTCTGCTTTAAACACGAGCGCTCACTGCAGACTTTCCCTTCCTTCCCAAGACTGCCAGACACGTGGGCAATTGAGGGCTCTTTCTCAGCGGTTCCGAAGCAAGAGGTCTCCTGGCTTCAGCTATCCAGAGGAAAACCCTGCCAAGCATAAGCCTGCCTTCCCCAGGTGTAGTATCACCACCTCTTTTACCTCCATTTTATGAAGCATAAGAAATGTGTTTAATAACTCAATCCATTCAGACCTTTGAAATCGGCATTCTGCAGGGGTCTGGAGGTCAGGGATGTTTCAGTAGATAGATGCTGAGCTTGGTCAAAGTCCTCCAATGCTTTAGTGCAGAGCCCGACTCTGATATTTAAAAACCTGGGCTGAGTGGCTGTTTGGTTGGCATCTCTTGGCAGGCGAATCTGGCAGTTGGGCCCTTCTGTTTGATGCTTACTTGGAGGCTGATGCTGGAGAAGGCAGAATGATTCTCTCATCCAGGAAGCTGACGTTTGCATAATCCCTTTCACTTTTTATCCCTGACCCCAGAAATGAGGCGCCTTCTCCAAGCCCTTCCTCCAGAGAGAATCTCGAGTCCCTTGTGGCTGAACTGGAGAAGACAGTTGCTTCCCTACGGAAACAGGTAAAACTTTGTGCCCCAATGTTTGTCTTCCATGGAGTCACCCCAGGAGCAGGATTTAGCTATTTGCTACGGGCAGCCTCTGTGACTTCCGTGTCCTCCAGAGCCAAGAGCAACCATCCGATCAGAGGGAACTAGTGGCAGGTACAGAAGAGGCAGAGTAGGGAGAGAAGAGAGAAAGCTGAGCTCTGTGAGCTCAGGCCTCTACAACTGTAGGGTAAAATGCAGGTTTGAGCCTCAGTGAAGGTAACTTGAGCCAGCACTTTCTTCTTGTATTTGGGACAGGTTAAAGATTATCTGTGCAATGGTGCAGGCTCCTCTTAGAGCTGCTGCTTTCTCATCCCCACCAGGTGAATGCACTAGAGAGCCAGCTGAGGTGGCACCGCAGGAACACCAGCACGCATGGACAGGGGAGGAAGGCTGGAGACAAATGGAGAAAAAGATGACGGTGTTGTCCGTTCGTATAAGGTCAGTGTGTTTGTTCTGGGCTGGGGTCCAAGAGGTGGATCGATGTGGTGCTGCTGAGCATGCGGTGGGACACCGCAGTAGTCTTCACGTACAGAAGAGACTGTTGCAGAAAGGAATGGAGCAATGCGGTGATGAATGGGACAAGAGGTAATAGGCTTAAGTGCAGCAGGTTAGACACTCAGTCTACCAGTAATGATTAGTGACTCGCTGGAACGGGTTGTCTGGGGACATTGTGGCGTATCCATTCCTGGAGGTCTTTTAAGGACTGGTTTGGCAAAGATGGGGAAAGACATAAGTATAGGATGGACTAGGTGGACTGGGCGACGTCTCTCAGGCCTTTTCTCCTGGGACTCTGGGTAGGTTTCTTCTAACAACACTTAATATCATAACCCCAAATCCAACAGCCTCTAAAGGACCTTTGTGGGGAGAGATATCACAAAGCTCAGCGATGGAGTAGATGGACTGGTTCCTCCTCAGGGTAACAAGGACATCTGGGCAGATGGAGCAATCCATCATTTGCTTACATATTGGCAGAGATTTCCCCCTCAACGTCTGAGTCATCGTGCACCTCTCTTCTGAAGGCACCAGTCCTCTGTTTGCTCAGCTCGAGCCAAGGGAGCAAGGCTGTGAAGCGCATGTTTAAAGTCACTGTCAGGCCCTGCCAGCCTGGGGACTCCGGCTGCTGCTCAGCTGTGGCAGGGTGCTGGCAGAAAGCCGCCAGACCTCTGGTCCCTGGTGTTCAGAGGCGCAGAGAGCGCAGACTGAGCTCCCTTAGCCCGCGTTCCGTGGAGATCCCTGCAGCCTTGAAAGAGAGGATGAACAACTCGCTGGCACCTGCCAGTCTGGAGGAGGTGTTTAATGGGTTTTATGTGTTGCAGATGATTACTCCAGGGACAGGAGCAGAGGAGTTATGCAGAAGTGTTGTTCTGCCAGGCAGTCTGTACTAGAAGGAGCATCCTCTGGAAGTTAGATTACAGGATAGGGCAAGCAAAGGCTGGTCTGTGCTGATAATCTCAGCAGAAAGCAGAAGGGGAAGCCTGTAGGCTGGCCACGCTGTTCTCCACTCTGATTTGGTGTGTTGGTCCTTACAGATTTTCCAGTTGAACAACGATTCCCTTTTAGAAATTTGACATAAATTGCAGTGTGACACATGAGCTGGCTTTTCCTTGCCATCATTTCAGATCCTTGAAGAGCATTCTAGGGTTTACAGGGTCCCTGAAAAGTATTTCTGTGGGTTTAAAGGGCTGTTGCTGTTTTTGTGCTGCAGTCGTGCATGCCCCAGACCTGCCAGGCACTGTACGAACAGCTTGCTCTGCCTCCGGCTGCCTCCCATAGAGTTTTTCTGCTTCCTTGTGCCATTTCAGGTGCCCTGTGACCTGCACTCCTGCTCTCCACCAGCCAGTCCAACCCACTCCTACAGGGCTCAGAAACAGCAGCCACGAGACCCCACGATGCTCTGCCTCCTCTCACACCTCCTGGACCGTTCCCTGTCCCAGGACAACCGTACTTCTGCCTGTATTGAACCCTCTGCACTGACTGTCTACGAGCCCCTCAGCCCCTGGACCGTTCCTGCCCTTATCAGCCTCCTGGGGATGGGCTCTGCCCTCTTTGATGGTGACAGACCAGCAGTCTGCTGAGATACCGCTTTCTTCCACGGTCCCCAGGAAATGGAGAATAATCGAAGCTGCTTTAGTGCCACTGTTCTGCTCCTCTTCTCTTCCCACGCAATGCTGTCGTCATCCACCACCCCTTCTCTGAAATGTCGCATGGGCACCCAACCTTAATGAAACAACTCATTAAGAGGCAAAACCTTTCTCAAATGCACTGTGGTGCCAGGAAGAATCTGAAGAAATCTACAGAAGAAATAAAATTAAATAAACGTGAAACCCAAAACAAACCCCCAGCCGTCTTCTCATGCCAACAGAAAGAGCAAGAGGAACCTCAGGGCCCTGGCAAGCGCCGTTTGGGCTGGGCTTGCAGTCCCTGCCAGCAGCGAGGAGGTGAACCCAAGGCCCGGGGAAGTCTCCCGGCTGTTTGGGTGCTTCAGGACGGGATGCCAGGCACAGCAGACCACGGCTGCCCGCAATGCTGCGATCAGCCGCTGCGCTTTGCCAGTCGTTGGGTAACAAGCGGCACATCCTCGGTTACATGACCCTGCAAGTGACCTACCGCTACGTGCCCAGTGCTCAAAAACATTTTCCTCGGCATGCCCCTTATTCTCCAGCTTTCTGCCCCTTTAGGGGTTTTATTGGATTTATGTTTCTCTTCCTTGTGGTTTTTTTTTTTCCCCCAAAAGGCTCTTTCCTGGAAGATGTATTTCGAGTGTAAATGTAACAGGACCTGGAACAGAACCTCAGATAATTAGATGCAATGGGCGCTCTCATTAGCGGAGGGGAGCTGCTGGTTTCTGTCAATTAGTACGGGAGAACACGATGTGCAGTATTTGACACACGGATGAAGGCAAAGTGCTGTTTGTGTTTATTGCTCCCAGGTGCTCTGCAACTAAACCAGCTCTGCTGAACAGGTCTTCTGGTTTTGTTGCTCTTTGGAGGTGCTTTTAAGTGGTGCTAGAACCAAAGTCCCTGTGTATCCACCATAGCCCCAAGTCGGTGGACAGATTGGTTTTTAGTACATCCTTGTAAACTGGTCACAGGGACTAAAGAGAAAATACTTGATCCACCAGATATCTGTGCCATCCTTATCCTTCTCACTTTTCCTGCATCCTCCCACCTTCCTTCCCATGGTGCAAGGACCAGAAACTTTTTATGAACATGCTTTTTCTTGTCTTCTTTTTTATTTTTTAGGTGTTTTATAGTACCAAAGGGATTCAAAGCAGCAGGGATGCTCCTGGAACGTAATAGGAAAATAAAAAAAGATACTAGAAAAAGGTTGTGATTTATCAGCTATTTCCTGGCGTGGGACTCTGAGCTGTGCGTGTGTGTCCTGTGCAGACGCAGGTTTGCAGTGATGAGTGTGTGTTATGCATGTCTGGTAAGTTCAGCTCAGAGGCAGTATTTAGTCCTCAGGGATGTTTGTCATTTTGAAGTACTCTTTCATTTAGGTGCAAATCAAGATCCAAAGCCTTGCGTGTTATAAATCAGCTGCACTTGTCTATCGCTAGAGAATCTAACCTGGCAAAGGTCAATAAAGGTAAATCAGTCTCCAGTCTCCTTCTGCAAACCACAAGTTTACCAAGTCCTCATTCAAAACAGTAAGGCATAAACGTTCGGTGCTTGATCTAATCAGATAATCTCTAAATGCATAACCAAGCAGCCCATTTTCCTCCTGATGGAGCCTGACTTGAGGAGCAGACGTGTCAGAAGCGCTGCAGAAGGACAGCAGAGGGGATGTCCCTTCCCCACGTGTCGCAAACCCTCCTGCGCTCCGTCCTCTGTTCCCCTCCCCATGCTGAAGTGGGAAAAAACACACAGAGAAATTATACATCCCTGCGTGCCACCAAGAGCGAGGCTGTGTGCTGGGCAGATCTTCGGGGAATTACCCATATATTCAGGTGCTGCTTTGGTAAGTAGGGAGCAGAATATTTTATCAAAGACTCCCTTTTTTCCTAGTTCCCATCTGTGCAGCCACACGCAGGGCACGCTCACGGAGCGCTGTGTACTCCTGCCCTAGGCTTCGCTGCCTGGGAGGGGGTGAGGAAAGAGCTGACCCCCAAACCCAGATACTGGAATCCAGCTTTTACAGGTGGTTTGGGCGTCATGGGACACCCAGGACACAGGACACGGCAGGCCTGTAGCTATTGACCCAGGGTTGGGTCCAGTTTGTTCTTCATACACCATACGGTTGCAGTCTGCAGCCTAGACCCCTACAATTAATTTTCCTTTTTTTTTTTTTTTTTTTTTTTTTAAAGCAGCCTTTTTGAAAACCCAACTGCACACCTAAAATGAGCTACCCAGACCAATTACAAGCAGAGGAGGATCGAAATAATGGGCTCAAGGCCAGGAGCGGAGTTGCCAGGCACAAAACTCCCGCTAATTAGATGGAACAGTTAAATGACAAAACCCAGGCAGGGGCTGGAGGGGGCTGGAGTTGGGATTTGTCACTGGAGCCGCGATCTTCAGGTGGCTTAAAGCGCACGTACAAGATGCGAGGTGGAAATCTCCGTCCTTTGGCCGATGCCTGTGGTTGCTGGGGTTTGGCAGGGGGGTTGTGGTGTGTCTGCGTCCAAGTGTGACCAGGACCGTGAGGAGCGTGGGTGTGCCGATGGCGGCAGGAGCCGGGGGTTGTGTGCCAGGGCTCGGCTCCGGATGCCACGCAGGCACCTGGGGCTGATCCAGACCCTGCATCAGATGAGGACCTCCTGATGCTGAGGGGGACCCATCTCTGCTGGAGGCTGAGCAAGCACCAGATCCTGGTAGATCTGGGAAGTGGATTCCCTAGAGATCCTCTGCAGTGGGGAATTAGTGGGAGGAGACAAATGGTCTAGCGGGGTAACCCTGGGAGGTCATTGCAGACCAAAAGAAAAAAGGATCTTGTGTTATAAACCCCGCAATATCCACCCGGCAAATATCCAGACCACTTCAGATCTCTTCTAAGGTTATTTCCTTAATTCTGTTTTAACTCTCGCACATTGGTGGATGCAATTATTTTCCTATGGAAAAAAAAAAATACCCTCCCACACAAGTGAGATCAAGACTATTAACTGGAGTCAGCCACTTGTCACAAGAGCTGCTTGAAGAACAGAGAGCTGTGTTTACCGGTGCTCTGGTAACAAGCAGGAGAGCACACTTTAAAATAATAATTAAAAAAAAAAAAAAAAAGCCGTTCTCCTTCTTCGAGAGCGGCGAGCCCGGCTCCAGCTGTGCCAGTCTCCCAGATGTGCCCGTGGGTCTGAGCGTGGGACTCCTGCCTGCAGACTCGTCCCGCCTGCAGACTCGCCCCACCAGATCAACCAGTTTCACTTTCAGAAATAGGAAGTTCGCCGGGAAGGGCCGGCGAGCGCCCAGACGCGCGCGAGGGACGCGGGACGGCAGCATGAGCTGCCCGGCCGGCGGCATGAGCCTGGGATCTCCCCTTCCTCCGGCCTCGAGAAGTGCGGTGGCGTAGACCACCGCATCCACTGCATCCGCCGGGGATGGAGCAGTTTGTCCGGAAGCGTTTGACCTTCCTGACATCCTTCTGGAACAAGCTCCGTCCCCGCTCCATGCCGGAGAGCTGCTCGCTGGGGTATCTTGGTTCCGATTCTGTTTCGCTGCACTCGGAGCCGAACTCCATTTCCTTCATCCCCAAGTCCTCTCTCTTTATCGCTTTATACGCTTTCACAGCCCGGAGCGCGGAGGAACTGAGCGTAAGCGCAGGGGACAAACTGCGTGTCCTCAGAGAAGAAGGAGAGTATGTCTTAGCCCGGCGGCTGCTGGGGGAGCCGGCCATGGGGTACGTTCCTGCTGCGTACGTGGCCAACCTCAGCCAGGGCACCTCCGCTCACCGGCCGTAAGTATCCGATGCTCTGGAATCGTAGGGGGATGAAGGCTGGACCAGGGTAGCATGTCCCTGCCCAGGGAAAGGCAGCGCTCGCCCTCTGTGAAGGCGGGGAGCACGAACTCCTCATCCCCTGCTTTTGCCATCAGCGGTGGTGGGACCGAGTGGGGATCTGCCCTCCCCTGGGCATCCCTGCCATGAAGCTCCTGCAGCTCCCAGCAGTGGGGTAGAGGTATTCAAGCACAGCAAGCAAGGGTTGGGGGATGCGCCGAGCGGCAGAGATGCTGGTCCCCCTTCCCGGGAACATCACCCTTGCACAGGATGGGGTGGTTCCGGGCTGGGATACGGTGCGATGGTGTGCATGGGTGCAGCTACAGTGCCAAATAAACGGGCTCCTGCTTGCTCCGGCTCCTCTCCCTCTTGCCCCGCATTAAAGGGGAGGCAGCAGGGAGGGAGGGAGCTGGGGAAGTTTGTACCTGAGCCCTGCCAGCTTCAAAGGGCCCGGGAGCATGGGGAAAAGCAGTTTGGGTTGAGAACTGCCGGGAAGCGTGGAGCTCTGTAGGGCCAAGCCGTGGTGGTGCTGCTGCCATCCGCCTCCTGCTCATCTGGGGCCGGGGGCTCCCTCCCTGTCGGTGCCTCTCCCACCCGACATGGAGCTCAGGTTGATGTCTCAGTCGTCTCTCAGCTGGGGAAAGCCCAGGCTTATCGTTGCGTAAGGCAGCCTGGTCCCGACACGCCGGGCGAAGCGCCCCGAGACACTGCTGCTCCCTCTGTACCAGGCCCTGAGTCATGCCGAGTGATGGGGAGCACACAGACAGGGCGGCTGTAATCACCCTGCAGACTCCCCCGGCACTTGCCGTGCGCTGGCCGGGAGCAGGGGTAAAGGAAAGGAGCGGGGGGAGCCTGGGAAGGGGCCCTGATGTGCAGGGGCAGTGATTGCAGCCAGTGGGATGAGAGAGACCCTCCCTCGCTCGCCTCCCTGCGTGTGCTTTGGGGAAAGGCAAATCCAGTCTGGTTTGCACCGTGCTGGGACCACACCGGTGAGGACCGCGGGGTCGTCTCGCTGCTTTAGTCTCATTGCACAAAACAGTCGGGCAGGCTACAGCTGAGTGTGTGTGTGTGTGTGTGTGTGTGTGTGTGTGTGCACAACCTGTGCGCAGTTCGTGCCCAGCCCCATCGCGAGGACGGAGGCGAGGGGGATGCCGGGGTGTGGGAGGGCGGTTGGCAGCAAAGGTGCGTGGCTTTGCAGCCGGAGTGAGCCGCGAGCACGCAGACTCTGCGGAGCCGCAGGTCGGAGCTGGGTGGTAATTTGTTCAGCTGCTGTAACCCCATCACGTATAATTTCCTGCACGGCTTCTCAGACGCGGGCGATCCCAGCTAATGACGAAACCTTTGGCTTCTCACGTCCCGGCTGTATTAGGTTGGATGAAACAGCCTCTTCCCCACGCTCCTGTGTGTCCCGCTGAGTCGGGACCCAGCCAGCCAACCTGCCTTTTCTTGCTGGAGAGTCAGTGACGAATCTCGGTGCTCATCAGGCATAGAAGAGGGGTTTGGCTGTGTCTCCCTCCTGGCTTGGTGCTGCTGAGGTCCCCAACCAGCGCTGCCAGTCCGGAGCAGCAAAGGGCAATTCCCAGAGATGTTTTCATTGATGCAATTTGCTTGTGGGCTCTGAGAGCTGGTTGTGTCCATGAGCTGCAGGTCAAGAAGCGCAAAGCGATCCTGTGCCTGTAGCTGTTGCTCTCGTGGCGGGACACATGGGTGCAACCCCACCAGAGCATCTTCCACGCAGCACCAGGTGGTTGGTGCTTTATTTACGGCAGGCTGTCAGCCCAGCTGCTGCACTGAGCCACGGGTGTAAACCTCCTGATTTTGGGATGGAGCTGAGACCTGGCCACCTTGATACAGCGGTGATACAGCTTGCCACTGCTGGAGGAAATGGTTTGAAGTCAGCAAGCTGCAATAAAACGCAACAAGTGCCTGCAAAACCAATCCAATGAAGCAGCCCCGACGCAGACTGGCAATGGCGTGCGTGGCAGCCGCATTCACAGGCACTGAGCCGTGGGCTAGCTGCCGTGCCGCTCGCTTGGTGGCTGCCAGGGATGAGCAAATGGTGGGAGGGAGCTGCTCCCCCTCCCTGGCTCAGAAGGTGCAGGAGCCCCTGGGGTGGATGCGGCCCCGTCCGTGCACCATCTCCTTGCGCCGCACTGACCCCTCTGCTCTGCCTCCCCAGCTGGTACTTCAGCAAGATCAGCCGAAACGAAGCTGAGCAGCTCCTCCTCTCGCCTCCCAACCAGCACGGCTCCTTCCTCGTCCGGGACAGTGAGAGCAGCAAGGGCGAATACTCTCTCTCAGGTAATTTTGTGGCAATTATCCAGAGACAATTAGCACAGGGAAAGGAACCAGGCTATTCCTTAGGGGCAGCTCCTGGCTTGGTCAGCAGGGTGAAAAACATGGAAATATGTTTAAAGCGCTTTACAGAATCTTGTTAAAGTGAATTGACTGCTTTCTAAAAGCGTGGGGAAAGCTAATAGATGCAGGTATGGATTGCCGAATTACTGCGGCAAAGGAAAGTACGTTGCTCCCGTCCAGGCTATGAAAGCCATAAACAATTCACAGCGGCTTAATGATGGTTTCGTGGCACTAACTCCCAGGATTTCATTCCAGCGGCTTTTGTCATCTGAGCGTTGTCTAAAAATATGCTGCCGCTCCAGATTATCAGGGCCTGAGCTGCTCCCACGTACAGAAATCTGAATTCAGGGGGTTTCGGACCAGGCAGCTCCATTATGATCTGGTCCGATCCATGTAAAAAGAACCCGAGAAATTCACGGCGAAGCCCGCATCCCGCCCACTGGTCCCTGGGCTGCGGCATGCCTGCGGGAGGTCGGCCACCGCTGCTTTACCCACCTCAAGCAGCAACGAGCTTCGCCGCTCTCTGAGCAGCGTGGTTGTGTGGGGAATTACCCCTGCTAATAAAGCATCACCTCTCTGGTCCAAATGAGCCCCACTCCCCGAGGCCAGGAGTCTTCTGAGCCTGGAGGTGGGAGCAAAGGGGGTGATGGGGAGCGGGATGTAATACCTCAGGGGCGAGTTGGGTTGCTTTAGGGTGAATTAATAGACCGGGTGCCTGGAAAGGAGAGAGGATGAGAGTCAGCAGGGAGGTGGGAAGGAGCCGGCGATTGCACGAGCTGAGTTTTCCCCCGCCTGGGCTTCCCTGCAGTGCGCAACCACGTGAAGGTCAGCCACTTCCGAATCTGCAAGAGCCCTGGGGGCAGCCTCTACATACAGAAGGGGCATCCCTTCCCCGACATGGAGGAGCTCCTCGCCTTCTACACCGAGCACTGGAAGGTCATCCAGAGCCCCTTGCTGCAGCCCTGCAGCCCCGCGGTGCGTACGCCAACGGCATAGCTTGGCCAAGGTCCCAAAGATGGGAAAAAAGGAAAGAGAAATTAGGGAAAAATAGAAATAATTAGTCTATCCATTTGGGATTTGAGCTTTATTAAACTAAATTTAAAATACACCATTAGTATAGCTGCCAGCATCACCTTTTATCAGCCATGTTAAGGCCGGGGCATGGCATTTATATGTATTTTTGACCGGCCAAAATGCACAGGCTTTTCTCAAATGTCTTCTCCATGTCGAAGACTAGAAACTGCATTGTTACAAATCCCTTCGATACTGAATCTGGAAATACCTGCGCTTCCAATTTTTTTCCTAGAGTATAATAAGACCTCATTGCTATTATGTAGTTTTCATGCCAATTAGTGTGGCACTCATAAATCCAATTAAAGTATTAATCCCAAATTGCTGACTCATTTCCTGATTAGAATTCTATCCACCGATTATGACTTAGAAATAACAATTAAACATGTGAATAATCCGAGAGTGAAATTGAAAGGTGTAAGATAAAAGAAATGCTTAATGAGCTGAAGTCTAAATCAGCCATCATATGCAATAATATTCATTTACTCATTTTTATTTATTGGTGGAAATGGAGAAAAGCCACCCTTGAGGTCTGATGAGGAGTGAATTATGACTTGAATTCCTGATACTTCACGTAGTCTCCAAAAATCTCCCCCCTTGCATACGCTGGCTCCCAGCAGAGGTAATGCAGAGGATGCCCCACATGCTTTGTGCCCCCAATGAACATTGAGCAGAGGGAAAAGCAACGCACAGGCTGCAGCCCCAGTGCAATGCAGGTGGTGGAGCACCATGTCCTGCTCGCTCCTCCGTGGCCACGGGGCCTTGGTGGACACCAAGAGCTGGTGCAGGCTCCACCAGCAGGTCCTGCCCGGCGGCTGGTCCAAGCGTGCAATGCCCGTTTCACAGACCCCCCCTGAGAGGGACGGCTGGGAGCGCCCGCGCTGGGAGTTCACCCTGCGGAGGAAGCTGGGCGAGGGCTACTTCGGAGAGGTGTGGGAAGGACTGTGGAGGAACACGGTGCCGGTGGCCATCAAGATCATAAAAGGTAGGTGGAGGAGCAGATGTTAACAGTGGCCGACTGGGTCCCTCTTTCACTGCCACATCGTTCACCCCCTTTTGTTTCCTAGTCCTCTTGGTCACTGTGTCTGTCTTATCAAGCAAACTGTGGTAGGACCTGGCAAGTAGCCACTGGGCTATTTCTGTGGACCCACCTAAGTTTGGGCTGCACTTTTATAAAATGGCTCCGTCTAGTGGGTTTGTGGTAAGTCATGTCAAGTCAGGTCAAATGAGTTTGTGATAAGTCAAGGCAAGTCAAGGCCAGTGGGTTTGTGGTAAGTCAAGTCCCGATGGGACTATGATCCTGAAAATGGGATCCAAAGCCCCGTGGAAAACATCTCTTGGGTGTTTGGATCTGAGACACAGGGTGTGCAGACATGAACTTTGAGAGCAGGGGTGGGCTGCGAGGAGGAAAAAGGTCCTCATCCCAGTTGGAGGTGCTGAGCTCCCAACATCCACGTGAGAAAGTAGCTCACAATGGCCATGTTGGCTTTCTCCCCCAGCCGACATGAAGGCAGAAGACTTCACCAAGGAGATTCAGAACCTGAAGCGCCTGAGGCATGAGAAGCTGATCCAGCTGCACGCCGTCTGCTCGCTGGATGAGCCTGTGTACATCATCACTGAGCTCATGCGGAAAGGCAACCTCCACAGCTACCTCAACAGTGAGTACTCGTGCCGGCACCACGGGGAGCGGGCTCCTGGGGCACTGCTGCTCTGCGGATGCTTTCTGTGCCCCAGAATGGCCCTACGAACCTGAGTGGGGACCCTAAGAGAGCACAGGCTTGGTTTCGGTCCTGTTTAGATCTGTGGTAATGCAGAGCAATCCATGGGCACTTGGTGGAGACAGTCTCGGGTGACCCCAAGACCCAAAGACCTCTCAGTCTGGTGTGATCCTTTTGGTGTCTGTGTGGGCTGGGTCCATATCAGTCCCTGGGAGCCCAAGCGTGTTGGTAGGGACCTTCATCCCTCCTTCTTCACCTACCCACAGTCTGCCAGCTCCCACCAGTGCACAGAAACCCCACTGCCGTGTTTGGGCAACTCTGCCTTCGTTAGGAATGAAATGGCCAAACCTCCCCCTGGGCCGGCAGCATGGTTTTGTTCATGTGCAGAGCTAGTAAGAGGCCATGGTCCACTCATCACCCGGCCATCAGTTTATTTTTCTTGGCCTTTCTTTTCCTGACCCAGTAATCAGTCTTGAAGGGAAACAAGACAAACCGCTCCCACCAAGACCTGTTTTTCTACTGGGTACACCCCCCTCCTCCCCCACACTGACCTCGTTTTTGGTTGGGGCTCCAGCAGCATTTGGTGCCGGAGGAGCTGGAGCTTGCAGGTAGGACAGGTTGAGAGGCCTGGCTGGAGATTTGCATGGCAGAAGGTCACCTTTAGCTTTGAACGAGCCATGGACGTCTGCATCCTCATCGTAGCACAGGGCGCTCTTCGGAGCTCACCCCAGTTCCATTCCTGAGGAGCACGTGGCTGTGCTGAACTTCCCAAGCAGTACCACCAGGATGGTTAGGCAGGACCTCCAATTCGAGGTTTTACGCGTTCCCCTGGTCCCACGTTGCCAGCACAGGATCTCCTTTCAAACCAGAACACCCAAAATAGATGTTGCCAGATTGCCCTCAACGCTTGGATCATCTGGGTTAACAGGTCCTGAAGGGAAGTCCCTGGGCACCTCCCACCTGCTTAACATCGCCTGCCAAGTGGCGGATGGGATGAGGTACCTGGAGGAGAAGCACATTGTCCACCGGGACCTGGCAGCCAGAAACATCCTGGTGGGAGAGGAACTCACCTGCAAAATCGCCGATTTTGGACTTGCCCGGCTCCTCAAGGTCGGTCAGCGGGATGCTGTGCTCCCTCCCATCACCCCAGGCCACCAAGCTGCCCCACGCTGCAGCCGTTCCCCCACCGTCCCCTTTCCCAGCCCACAGCCCCAGCAAAGCCCTAAAACCCGCGGCTGTGTTCATCATACCATCCTTCACGACCCATCTCCCATTGCTTTTCAGGATGACATTTATTCCACCAGCAGCAGCACTAAAATCCCGGTGAAGTGGACAGCCCCGGAGGCAGCCAATTACCGCACCTACTCCCTCAAGTCCGATGTCTGGTCCTACGGGATTCTGCTCTACGAAGTCTTCACGTATGGACAGATCCCGTATGAAGGTAGGGCTGCCAGCACCCTCCAGTGCCGCTCCATCCACATGCCGGGCAGCTTGCCCATGGTCCCCAAAAGCCAACATGTCATGAATTGTTACGCTACCCCTTCCACAAGGGATGTGGAAGCAGCTGCTAGAGCATGAGCAAGTTATTGTCCACTTTGGGGATTGCTTAGAGGGATTTTCAGTGCTTGCAGAGTGGGTGCAGGAGCTGGGGGCAGGAAGGTGGTATGGCTGATCTCCCACAGCCTCTCCTCTACCAGCCTCGTGGCAGAGAGACACCATTTCACAGCAGCGCCAGTTGACATCTTGGCCCGCTGCAGGTGTACGTTTTGGGGACATCAGATTCAGGGACATCTTCTCCTTCCTTGCAGGAATGACAAACCAAGAAACCGTACGGCAAATCACCAGGGGCTACCGCCTTCCCCGGCCCAGCTCCTGCCCTCCCGAGGTCTACAGCATCATGCTGGAGTGCTGGAGCGGCAACACGGAGGAGCGTCCTACCTTCCTGGCCCTGCGGGAGAAGCTGGGCTTCATCTACAGACGGCTGCTCAGCTCCCTCTCCTGAGGGACCCCTTCCCACCATCCTTCCTGCACAAGCCCCTCCAGGCCAGCTCTTGCCAAGAAGCTCCTTCCTTCTGGTTTGCCCTCTGACAGGGCTCCAAGGAAAGCACGTCCCCCTCAAAAACACCCAGGATGCAGGGAGGTGGCCAAGGGAAAAGGCAACGGGTTGCGGAGAACTCGTCGCCAGCGCTTGGCTGTGTAGCAGTCTGGAAAAGCCCCGTGGTAGCGAAGGCATCACCCAAAGTTTACATCTTCATTCAGCCAGTAGGATGGGAGGTCCCTGCCGCTCCCCACGCCAACGTGAAGGTTTGCAGTTTGTGTTCAGTTGTGGCTCTGCTTGATTTTTCTTGTAGTGTGTGTCCAGTGTATTTATCAATAAACATGTGTGCATCCATCCACGTGAGTCCTTGCAGGGCATCGCTGGACGCTCAGCCCTCGCCACGCTGCTCCCCTCCCTGCCCAGGAAACAACGGTTTGCAACCAGTCCCGCTCTTGCAACCACAGATATAACCATCCTCGTGTCTCTTTGGGCTCTGCTCATCCAAGTATGCATTAAACCTTCATGTGCGTCTGCCCAGGCAACAGCCCCGCTTGCGCCGAGGACCCTGCACAGGCAGCTCCCGCCTGGGCTGCTCCGCTCTGGCTCCTTGCCTTGCTTATCATCGTGTGGTTATTCCAAGAAAAATGTATTTCTGGGTTCAAATATGTAACGCTTCCTTAGCCCAGGTGCAGGCAGCAGAGGCAGCACTCGGCAAAACACTGCTTCACCTTGTTTTGCTCTTTATCACACCCACGGTGCAAAGTCAAGAGATGCTCCCACCACCCCCAGCTCCTCGCCGAGCCCCCCTCGCCGATCCCAGGGTACAGCATTACAGGAGGACCTCGAGCATCTTGTCGCCCCATGAGCCGGGGGGAGCATTTGCTCCAGCCAAGTACCTTTTGTCCCCCCGCACCCGTGCACACTCTCAGAGGCCGGGCTGTCCTTGGCAGCAGTGGAAGGACTCACTGAGAAGCAGCACCGGGAGCAGTGCCAAGGCCCCGGGGCTGGTGCAGGCAGCGTCCCCGGGGCCGGCCCGAGCGGGGCTGCTCGAGCACTGACATGCTCAAGGCACTGGTGGCAGGGAGCATGACGTGCTGTGGATGAAAGGCAGCCTCGCACAGCCGGGGCTGCCTGGATTTAAATTTCCTCCTGACAAGCCCATTTTGCCTGTTTGCAGGAGAGGGGGTGACGGGTAGGTCTGAAACAACAGCAGGGTTGGAATATATAAAGTTAATAAAGTTTATGCAATACTCTCCATGCCTGAGCGGCACCCGTGCTGTGCAAAACAGCAGAAACAAGTCTGGCTGTTAATTGAGCAAGTCTCCGTGCACGAGGGGCCCGGAAAGGGGAGGGGGGAATGGAGTTTAGGTGTGTGATAAATTCTGATCTGGCCATGCTTCCTCTGAAGCCCGAGGAAGGGCGAGGCGGTTGCTGAGCCCTCGGGAGCTGCAGCCGTGCCCCGGGAAGGTGGCAGCTCCGCGTTAGAGTGTTCCCAGCTGGCAAAAGCAACAGGTTGGGTTTGCTGCGGTGTTTGCACGTGGTTGCAAGAGGAAACTCTCATCTTGCAAAGCATTTCCCAGCCTGATCAAACACCCAAGCAGAGAGCGCACGTATGCACAGCCCAGGTCCCCTCTTACAAGAAACTAAAGACCGAAGCCGTGTCCGGCAGGTGATGGGTTTATTGTGTGCCAAGAAAGGGCAGGGACACGCGTGGTGCGGGCACGGCAGGGCTGTTGCAGCAATAAAGATATTAAATTTGCAGGTCTGGCTGCCACCAGATGGAGCTAAAAATTAAGCAGGAGGAGAAGGGTGCGTGTGGGGTGATGGGGCGGTGGGGCTGGCGTGGGGAGCAACAGTGAATAGGTGGGGGTCCCTCGAGAAGCCAGCGGGGCTGGCAGGGCTGCAGGCAGCCCTCCTGCCTGCACCGGCCCCATCAGACACGTGGTCCCAAAGCAGCTCACTCGGCTGTAGCAATGCCGTGATGGATGGTGTGGAGAGGGGACACGGGGACACGGCGCTGCCCACAGCAGCCTTTCCTTCCTCCTCCGCAGCGCGATTAAAAGCCGATCCACTGCTTGGGTTTGCCCTCCAGCACAGTCTGCTGGGTTTTGGCATTTCTCCGAGTCATTACTTGCTTTCTAAAAGTAGACAGAGTTGGGTGGAGGCGGGGGAGAGGCCCAGATTTTCTCATCTTCTCCGAGGATCTCAGCCTGGCACTGCAGCTCCCCCCCAAAATCGGGGCCGCGATGGGGACCGGGCTCTTCCCGAAATCCATCCCGCGAAGGCAGAGCTGCCAGGGCCCCAGTCCTTTCCGAACGCCTCCGGAGTGGGCATTGCAAATACTGTTGTCAAAGGCATTCCCCTGCTCTGGTTTCAGCCTGGCACATGCCCCGTTTGCAGATTCAACTTGACCGAGTGGCATTTGCAAACAGCATCAGGCTAACGCGACGTATTTGAGCTGCACAGTTTGTTTCTATTTTTAAGGTCCCGCATTGGCCTTTGAAGGGTGAGGGGGAAGCAAAGCTGCTGGAGGAAAAAAAAAAAAAAAATTCCCCAAGCAGCAAGAGGCAGGCAATGAAAGGAAGTATTTCTCACACCAAGGCTGCTGTGAAAGCTCCTCTGAGGCGGCGGGGTGGCACGAGGGCCGCTGCAAGGGCCGAGAGCGAGCGGAAAGCACCGGCTATTTTTTGCCCAAATACGTGAGTGAGTTAATCAACAGTCAAAACACGGCGCCTTGTCAAGCGGCACGAGGCAGCAGCGGGGGAGCGGAGGAGGCGACGTCCGTCCCCGCAGGGGTTGGTGCCCTGGGAGGTGGATGCTTGCCCCTCTGACAGCAAGCACAATGGGAAGGGGGGGATGCTTAGGGAGGGGTATGGTATATAAAGAGCCCCTTTGCTTGTCTCCCTTCTGTTGCCCAATGAATCCCTTGCTATCCCACCACAGCGGGCAGCACGATGACCCAAGACAAGGGAAATCAGCTGGAATCACAGAATCATTTAGGTTGGAAAAGACCTTTAAGATCATCCAGTCCAACTGTAAACCTAACACTGCCAAGTCCACCACTAAACCATGTCCCTAAGTGCCACATCTACACGTCTTTTAAATACCTCCAGGGACGGTGACTCAACGACTTCCCTGCGCAGCCTGTTCCAATGCTTGACAACCCTTTCGGTGCAGAAATTTTTCCTAATATCCAATCTAAACCTCCCCAGTCGCAAGCTGAGGCCATTTCCTCTCGTCCTGTCACTTGTTACTTGGGAAAAGAGACCGGCACCCACAGCACCGGGGATGGAAACAGCACAAAAATAAATGTGCTTGGCTGTCAAATGCTTTTGCTCCGCTGGACAGGGAGCCGCTGGCATCAGGGCAGCCAACTCACTGATGCTGCGGTCACTGCTGTAAATCCAACCTGCCTTGCAGCAATGTGGGAACGAGCTTAACCTTCATGCAGTGTCCAAAAATGGGATGGAGAAGCATCGATGTGCTGGTGGCATCGCAGCAGGCAGCAACAGCAGCACACCCCGAGCTGGGTCAGGCCGGGGAAAGTGCCCAGCTGAAAACCAGGGACGCAGGATTGGTGCCTTTGCTCTGCCACAGCCTCCCCGGGTGCCTGGGGACAGTTGCTGGGTTTGACCCTCCGCGATCACGAGACCAACAAGCAAATATGGCAATATTGACTTTACCTTTCTGCGTCCACACTTTAATCTGCAGCCCCTGAGGCTCCAGGCTTGGAAAAAATATTTGTCTCTCCAATATCTGGGGCTTCTGCTGGGAACCAGCAGCAGATGAGACCCTGCTGCTCCCCGAGGCATCCCAGGGGTGAGCAGCAGCCAAAGGGGTTTGCTGGGGCATGGGAAGACCCTGGAGCAGTGCTTGCTGGTATGAGCCAGTGCCGTAGCCACCCTTCCCAGCTCACCAGCCAGACAGTCTTGTCTTACTCAGAAAGGAATTTTTTTTTCTTTTTTTGCGTGATTTTCCTGTGTTTTGTGACACGTGCCTCCTGTGATACACAGCCACATGCGTGTAGGTGCAGCCCCTCCCAGCACTGCCCAGCAGCAGTTTGCTGCCTGGCTGGAAGTCATGTCAGATCAGTCATGGGGTGATGTGCTGCCGTGGCATGGAAGTCACCCGCAGGCTGCTGGCAGCCTCAGCAGTCCAAACCGTGTGCCCAAGGCTGCTGGCCCTGGGGAACCCCCCTGCAGTCATTCCCTTCGGAAGCACACGCTTACACAGAGGGAGTGGAGGTCCCAGTGCTGCCCTGGCCCCTCCTAGGGACAGGGGGACACACAGACCCTCTGCCCTGAGGACAAGGACCGCTGCCTGGAGATGCAGAGCTCAGGGCAAAGCTTACACGAGACTTTTCCCTACCAGCAACAAGGAGCGAAGCTGGAAGTGACCCTGGATGCCTCCGCAGCACGGACAAAAAGCAGAGCAGCCACCCCACCTCCCCCCCAGCCGCTCCCTGGGCCGGGCAGCGGAGAGCTGCCTGAACTCAGCTTTGCCCTTCATCCCTGCCCGCAGGGGATGCCGGCGGTACAAAGTCACCGCTCCGGGGTCCCATGGCCCCGCCTGCCATCGGGGCTGCAGCGCCTGGTACACGCAGGGACTGTCCCCTATCCTGTGCTGGGGCTGGAAGCAGACCAGAGCAGGAAGATTTGGCACCTTTAAATCGACTCCTGCCAGGGTTTTGTTTGCTTCCAGCAGGAACAGGGACCTTGCCCCCTTGCATGCAGGCACCTGCAGGCTCTTGTTTTCTCAGTGCTTTATCAAGCAGCACTTCCTAGCCATCAGGCTGATCACAGAAGGGCCAAACAGCCAAGTTGACTAATTAAAGGCAAAAATCAGCCAAACCACCACTTAGGGCAGTACAGCACATGGGCCAGCTGGGCTCCAGGGCTGCCCAGCCCCGTGCACTCCCGGAGCTGCCATCCACACCATGAGCTCCAGCCTGACATCAGACCCACGAAATGCAAGCCCTGAGCAAGCCTTCTCTCCCCGCTCGCTATGGAGGGCTCACTCTGCACCCAAATCCTTCCCCCAGCCCTGACCAGACCCAGGCACTTACTCCTACCCCATGAGGCAGTGGAGCAGGGCAGGGCAGCAATGTGCTTGGGGAACAAAATGAGTTCAGTGCCAAGAGGGACAAGCTGTGCAGCCAAGTAAGGAGAAAAGGGTGGGGGAGGCATCTGCAGCCTCACCGCAGCCGAGCTGGGTCTTGCTCACATGCAAAACACACACGCACTGGTGAGTCACACCGGCACGACCGTGCCATCCAGCGTTACCAGACTCTGCTGCTGCGGTCAGAGGCTGTGCCGTGTCCTGGTCCAGCCCCACCGACATCCACAGCACTGCTCTGCCCTCCCAGCCTGGTTGAAGAACAACCCACAGCGTTTTAAAAGGCTGCCCAAGTTTATTAGTTGCCATCGTATGAGTACAAGGTAAATAAAACGTGTTACCAAGTCTGGGTGGAAAGGGCATAGTTACGTCGAGAAAGACTAAAAAGGCTGGTGTGGGAATCATCGGGGTTTTGCTGCACTTTTTTATTACAAAGCAGCACCTTTGCCTTGGAGCCTGTCTACTTGGGGGGGGGGAGGCAGGGCAGGGGCTGTGCCCGCCGGCGTGGGGAGCAGTCGCCGACCCGCTCATGCCGAGGGTCCGGAGCTGGGCTCGCTGGCGTGGCGCCTCCGTCCTGCTCCCGGGGCTGGCACCAGGCCACATGCCATCGGTCCCGTTGTCACCCGCAGCGCTCCCAAGCTGCAAGACAGAGCAGAGAAAGGGTCAGGCTAACGCGGAGGCGTCGCACTGTCGCTCTGCATTTATTTTTGCAGCAAAGGAGCGGGTGCCCTGGGCATGAAAATATCGCCCATCGGGTCAGGAAGCACCTCAGAGCACACAGCAGGGATGTCCCCAACTGCCCTGGGTGCTGCACTGGCACTCCGCCACGTCACCTTATCCAAGGAAAGCACTCACCTCTCCGGGGACTCCGACACGGTCGTCATGGCTGGGTGAGTCGTCTTCCCGAAGAAGAAGCTGGCCCACCAGTGGCCGGGGTCAGACTTGGGCAGACCTGGGGGACAGCGTGTGCCAGGGAAGGTCCAGGTCAGTGCAACCCGGGCAGCCCCGCTACCACCCCAGTCTCATCCCATAGGAGAGGCTGGGTCACCTCCAGTAAGATTTGCAGCGGAGGGGCCGGGAGCAGAGTCCTCCTGCGGCCCCGAGGCAGGCAGCACTCACCCGGGGGGTGGGGGATGACCTCCCCAGAGTACTCTGAGCTGCCGCAGGAGCTGTTGCTGGATGTGGAGCTCAGGCGCCCTGTGGAGAAATCACGGCCGTCAGAGCCGCCACCGACCCTCAGTCGTGCCATAAAAAGCAAAGCATGGCCTTCGTGCAGCTGTCCCTGGGGTGAGACGGCTCAGTCTCATCACCATCTCACTCCAGGACTTGCCCAGCTTTAGTGCCAGGTCAATAAAAACCACTAGGAATGGAATACTGGTGAGATTACAAGCTGGCCAAGAGCAGGTAGCAGAAAAGCACCTGAACACCGCTGTAGGAAACACTTGCAACCCCAAGGACATTATTTAATGGCTTTGCATCTGTATGCAACACTTGGGAGGCCTCTGCAGGTGACTTGAGGACAAGAGGATGCAGATTCCTGCATATAATCCATGCAGTTTTAGTCCAACTGCTACAAGCCTGTTCCAAGTTTTAGCTCAAGGCGAATACTTTAATTCCCTCTGGTTTAGGCAATTCTTTAAACCAGAACGTCTCTCCCCTGGACAGGTACCAGTAGCTACCATCGCCCAGGCTGGTTTTGCAGCTCATTTCCACAGCAACAGTGCGTGCAAGATGCATTTGAAGCCGTCACCTCCCCTCACCTACAACCTTAATAACAAGTGAAGGAGTTTGCAAGACCCATCTCCAGCTGGTACAACTGGGCAGGGGCTGCGGTGGCCCAAAGGAGGGTCCGAGCCGCAGGAGGGACGGCTGCTGGCTGCCCCCCTTTCTCAGCAAGGAGCCTGCCAGCTCTTGTTGGGGCTTCGGCTGAAAGCACACACCCGAGCTCAGCTTCATCTCTGCTGGAGCCACATCCCCCTCTGAGCCTGGCAGAGCACCCTGCCCTGCCACTTGCCCACCGCCCCGAGCCCACCCCAGCCCCGAGCGCGCACGTGCACCCTTACTTCTGTAGTAGTTGTGCGTCGCCATGAGCGAGCCGCTCGATGGGATGGATGCCATGGTTCTCGATCTTGGTTCTTGTGCAGATCTAAAACCTGCGAGCAAAGGGGCAGCCGGCATTGCGGAGGGGCTGCAGCGCGGCCCCCGCAGCCCCCAGCCACCCGGGGCCTGACCCGCGCCCACACATGAGAAAGCTGCAAGAGTTTAAATGGTACCAGTGTGATTTCTCAAAAGATTTGACATGCATACAGTGGCACTGCACTGGGTACAGAGGTTAGCGCTCATGGTGCTACAGGCGGTTTAAATCCACAGCTGTAAAGCTAAGAGCTACGCACAAAGCCAAAATAATTCCTTCCAAAACGACTGCTTGCACAGAGCACAGGCCTGGCAAGTCTGCGCAGCACCTTCCCTGAACCCCACACGCGTGTGTTTTGCTGCCTTGCAGAAATCCAGTTCCCCTCGTCCTATCAACAGTTGGGAGTTATGAAATCTCAAGCAGAGATTGCGTAAATAAGCAAAGGAGTGTTTACCTCGGGGCACATGCCGTGGCTTTTCCTGCCAGGAGTTGCAGCCCCAGCCTGTCCCCAGCAGCCCCTCCGCCACCCCCGAGGCGGGGGCAAACCTGCCTGCCCTGCACCGTCATGCACAACACATCCCTCCTCCTGCAACGTCTGCTTCCAGCACGGGCAAGAAAATTGCTCTCCCGGCCCACAACATGCCCAGTTCTGAGCTGGGGAAATATTTTTGGCTTCCTGGTCCAAAGCACCCCCCCCGCTAAGATGCTGACTCTTCCCACACCCCACGGTCTGATCCCTTCTTGTTCAAACAAACTCCAAAAAGGCTCAAATAGTCAAAGGGGCCACTTGCCAGCACAAGCCACAGTCCGCTGCGCCTGCGGAAGGACACCGAGCCCCACCGCCATCCGGAGGAACAGCAAAAGCACCGAGCTGGACTGCAAGCCGGGTGCAGGGCAGGCACACAGTGCCCCGGGACCCCAACCACCCGTCGGGCGTCCAGCTCCTCCCCAACTCCTGATGAGGCTTTCCCTGGCCTAACGATGCACCCACTTATTGGGTGGCCTGCTACAGAATGTCCTCCACACACCCACGTCCCCGGTAATACAATCGTTAGTGGGGAAACTGAGGCACGGAGCTGCCTCCCAGAAGTTTCACCCCAAAAGGACTCGGTGCAGCCTTGCAGTTGACCCCTCCCAAAGCAAACCCCTCACCCCCAAATTGCTACTGGCCGCCCCGTTTCCCCGCCGGGGCTGCACTACCGGTCGCAGCGCACCTGGGCTGGGCGACGGCGGGGTCCGGCGGGCACTAGGGCCGCGGGGGCCGCTTGGCGGCGGCAGCGGCGCCGCCCGGAGAACGCAGCGTCCGCTCCGCACCGCACGGCCTGAGCCGCGGCGCTGCCGGCTCCGCCCTCCCCCGCTCCGCCTTTATATCCCCTCTGGCCACGCCCCCGCGGGGCGAGCAGCCAATCGGGATGTGGGCGCGGCCGGGCACGCCCCTTCCCCGTGAGGGGCGGGGTCTGCGCGGGCAGCGTGCGCGCAGCGCCGAGCACTTCTGCGCCGTTCCGCGTTACCGGGGGTGGGGGGGCGACGGGACCCTTCTCGGGACTGGCTTGCGCTGCCACACAGACC
Source organism: Gymnogyps californianus (assembly GCF_018139145.2). Classification (NCBI taxonomy): domain Eukaryota; kingdom Metazoa; phylum Chordata; class Aves; order Accipitriformes; family Cathartidae; genus Gymnogyps; species Gymnogyps californianus. The sequence goes on along the minus strand of NC_059487.1, from coordinate 15,322,864 downwards.
CTCCACGTAGCATTCAAATAATACCTGAGATCTGGAGCGAGAAGATTTAAAAAAATACAAGTGATACGGCCTGATGCCACCGTTAAAATTAGAGGAAAAACGAATAAATAAATAAATATGGATTTGAAGGGATTCTGAGCTGCCTGGGCTGTATCGATTTGGAGGGAGAATACTTTTATTTTAGAGGAAAAAGCCTACAGCAAGGCCTAAGTACAACCCACACCAAAATATGACTCCTCCATATTTGGGTACCGCGATAACATACTGTATGGATGCTGCTATAGAAACCAGGGGTATTGCAGGGCACAAGTCCTGGAGAGCCAAGGCAATGCCGTCTCTATGTAAGAGGAAAACAGAAACTTTACAGAACGTTGCTTTCTGTGTGGAAGGGAAATGCGGTTGAGAACACAAAGTGAATCCACTCGAAGTGTCCAAACGGCAGTCTGCAGAGACGCGAGAGCCTCGCGGTACGTCCACGAAGGCCGTTTGATGTTGGCTATAGCTAACGTGTTACTCATTTCTTCTCTCTCCCAAATTCAGTAATACTTCAGAGCAGAGGGCTGCAGCCCGGCACCCCGAGGGTTTGCAATAAAATCTTGCAGTTTGGGTGCAGCTGTGGGAACGAGCATTTTAGGGGAGGGATGCTTTCGCCATTTTAGGGTTTGGAGACAGGAGGGAGCCCATATCCCAGCCTGGGGTGGCTGTGGCACAAACTCTCCGTGCAATGAGGTTCATTCCTCCCCCAGACTGTGATTTTTCTTATTAAGCCGGAGTTATTCGTTAAGCACCGGGGACGAGCAGCCAGCTCCAGGGAAGGCAGCGCTGGGTTGCTTCCAGGAGGACATCCGTCTCCCCACGCAGCTCATGAGGCTGCAAAAGGGCCGAGCTGCCCTTAGGGCTGTGTTTCTTAGCGGGCAAGCCCCCCCGCCCCAACATGGGGACACTCCGGTGACCTGTGTCCCCAGATCCCCCCCGCCTGGCCCACAGAACAAGGCAATACTCCTGCCGTCGCCGCTGGGACGGGCGCCTTCCCCCGCGCACAGCCCATGTGCACGCTCCCAGGAAACCAGCCGGGACAGCTTCAGGGCACCACGAGGTTATAAATAAATTATTTATTTCCAAAGTCTACCCCAGAGGTTTAAGGACCAACACAAGAGCATGCGTGATCCAGCTCAGGACCAAGTTCCTCCAGCCGTGCCTCAGTTTCCCCATTGATGATACTGACTCAGCGCTTTCCAGGGAAGGAGTTGGCTAAAGGCTGTGATGGACTTTGAATATACAAATGCCAACAGGCAGTTTAAGCAGCCACGTGGTTGTGTTCATGCCCAGCATTAGGCTTCGCTTTTGTGCCTCACGCTCAGGTTTGATCAGTGGTTTGATCTCAGGGTCCCTGGGACCCCCAGGCCAGCCCTGCTGGGAGCGTTTGCTCCCAGCCCCGCTGGCTGCAAAGCACGGAGAGCTCTAGGGCACAGGTTTGGGAGATTTTTCTGGCCCAGAAGGGAAAGATAGAAAGGCTAACAACTGGATGCTTCAGACCTGTAAAAGTCACTTTTCTTTTAGTGAAGCCGGTGTCATTTCTCAGGTTCCTCCTCAAATCCTTCCTGAGCGATGCATTCCTGCACCCTAAGTCCCTCTAATAACGTACAGAGCAATGAGAGTATATTGATACAGAGATTATATTCTATAATGGAGTATATTCTCCCCAGTGGGTACAGGATGGCTTTGTACCCCACTGAGCCTGAGTGGGCTAATTGCTTTAATTAATGATAAAGCAGAGATGAACAAACACTTCCTAGTCCCTTTGTGCAATGACACCACTTACACCCACGTTTGGGGCTGCTTTTTAAAGGATCAGCTCATTAAGCAGATAGCACCGGGGGCGCGATGCTGCACCCACAGCGACGGGGGATGAATCGAGGCTTCAGCCCCGTTCAGGGGAGAGCAGTCTCCCCGCGTGGATGAATTACGGTCTCCAGCAAAACGTGTCTTGCTCTGCTCTTCATCCCAAAGCCAAATCCACTTCGCCTTAATGATGCAGCGGGAGCCACGCCGGTGGGACAGAGCAGCCAGGGGGGATTGACGGAGCATCCAGTCTGGTTTCCCAGGACAAAGCCTGTCCTGGGTGTGTTGTGGAGAGGAAGATAAATTTCATTTGTGTTGATCAAGAATCAGTTGTTTTAAAAGCAGGTGGATGACAAGATTTGGATAGATTTTCTCTTCGATTTTCCTCTAATTAGAGCCTCTGAGTTGTCTGCGACTCTCCTTACAGTTTGCTTTTGAGCAAGGTTTCTGTGTTTTCCTTTTTTTATTTTAAATCTGGCTCTCTGGGCTCCATGTTACCAGCTCTCTCTCCAGCTGGCAACTGACTTTTGTTATCTGCTGGTTGTGTGTGCCATTGGGAAATGGCCTTTCGTGTCACATTTTGTAGTTGGCAGAAACATCTGGAAGCCAGCAAAGGCCGCGGAGCTGAAGGAGCTGCTGCCTCTGGACTCCGCCAGCACTCATGGGACATCACAGATGGGTGTTAGCTAATGCTGGGGACGATGGGGCACCCCAATGCCCAGCCAACGAGGCTTAATGCTGCTGCCAGATTCCCTCTGGGGATGTGACATCCCAGTGGCTTCAGGAATTTGGGCAACGGTGAGAAAGTCGCCCAGCAGCCCCTTCCCCACCACCCTGCACCGGAGCACGCAGCAATTTTCCTCCCGGCTAAGAAGGCGGCGCTCACTCTGGGCACAGCAGTAACGCAGACTCGAGCTCTCTGTAGTGCTACAGAGCCTGATCCTGCACCACTGAGGGGTTTGCTTAATTCTCCCTCTGTTGAGGACCTCTCACTGCAGAGAAGGGAGCAGGTATGACCTGTGCTCAGGCTCTGCCCTCCTCCTCCTCCTCCTGCGCTCCATTTTCCCGGCTGTGTTGCTCAGTGCCAGGTTTGGGATTCGGGCAGCGTCCGCCCAGCGCAGGCAGCTGCTGCCACCTATGGATAAAAAATAGCCAAAATGTTCCCCCCAAAACACTACGTTAGGGCCATCCTCTCCTCTCTGCCCGAGGCCTTTGCAGCCACACTGAGGTCAGAGCAAGAGCAGCTGCGAAACGAAACCCAGGGTCGTGTCGTCGCCCGACACAGATGCCTGGGCATCTTCCCCTGCCTGCACATGTTTAAATCGGAAAAGGGGATGTCCTGGAAATGCAAGGGGAGACTTTCCTTAAGCACAACACTTGAGCAGCGTATTTTACCTGTCGACTGGAAATCCTGCTCTGCCTTTCTGGGATATACGCAGCAAAGTAACCCGAGTGCTACCTTGGCAGGAGAATAAACCAACGTCAGATCAGGGCATGCACCACTGTCCCCGGGGTGACGGGAGCAGCTCTGCTGTCCTTACCTGCGGTTTGTGCCGAGGGGTGCAGGCATCCAGGGCTGGTTTCCCAAAAGGCTCGGGGAATTGGCACCAGGGCCCCCCAAAATTCTGAGTCTGATCTGCAAATATGCACACTGTGGAGAGAATTAGGTAGAAAGTCACAAAGTGCCTGATTTGCATATGCAAAAGGGATGTCTCCAATTTGCAAAAAGCAGTGAAGAAAGATGACCGCTGCTTGCTGTAATCCAGAGGCTTTAGGTGAACTTGGTCCCACGAGTTCCTGGCTTGTGGCCCGTCTGTTCCTCTGCAAAAACTGGGAAATCCTCTGGCAGAAACCAGCAGCGGCGCAGAGCAGGATCCATCTCTCTGCAGAAAACTCTTAGACCAGCATCTCCTTCATGGGATTGGGGGAGATTTCACTACCATTCACTACCATCATATGCAAACAAATTCCTCACTAATATAAATCCTTGGGCTTTGATGGGGGTTGGTTCAGCAACAGATTTTCTCATTAAGTTCCCTGATCCTTATTTCTCCCTGTAGATGCATCCAAAGCTTACGCTGTTAGCCAGGTATCTCCATTCACAGCCCTTTGACTAAAGCAATCAGAAGATATGAGCAGCCAGGGCTCTTTTTGCTCAGTGGCCGTGGTTTAATATGAAAAGCCATCCCCAGGATTAATGCAGGCTTCTCCTAACTCGGAGATGTGCACGGCTGCCAAAACAAACACATCAATCTGTTGTAGCTTGATACAGCACCAGACTCCCTTGCTGTAAAACCAGTGTGGTCCAGGAGCAACCTAGCATCCTGCAAACAGCATCAAACCACAGGGCAGAGGTGTCTTATCTCACTTGGACTTGACCTAGATCAGGGTTTGTCCCCTCCTCGGCACGCGGGGAGATTTACAGGATCAGCTTCTCACAGCCCCCGCAGATGCTACATCCAGGTATCAGAAATGTCAGGGTGTCCCCGAAGAGATGCATTTGAAGTGGTGTTTTTCTCCTCCCCTGGTGTTAAAAAAGATTTCAGAGCATGGAAATGTTCATCCTGGCTGCTTCCCGGATGGACAGCGGCTCAGCTTGAGCAGTTTCATCCTCCACAGCCTCTTCTCTGCCAGTGGCATCTCGGATAGCTGGAAGAAATAGAGTAGCAATATTAAAATGACAGTGGGGAAGGTGAAGAGCAGTGCAGGAGTTAAAATCTTCAGAGGAAATCCGAGTTGAGGGGAGGAGCTGCTGCGTTTGACCTGGGGATGTGCACCCAAGGGTGTCTTGTAACCCCTGGGGTGCTGCTGAGCTCGGAGAGGTGGCAGCCCTAGGGTGGAGGGATTTCCCTGTCTCGACCCCGTAACTCAGCCGTTTGGTGGAAAAGGGGTTTCTGGAGGAGCATCCCCCCAGCACCCCCACCCAGGATGGATGGGGACAGTTTTAAAGGCCTTTAAGCATTGTCCCTTCAGCAGTGCTACCTCGGATCACCTCGGGCACCCGATGGCTGTGGCTACACTGAAACCCCATGGGGCAGGTCCCAGCGGTGTGAGCACGATGGTGGGTCCTTGGGTGCAGCCTGGGGCAGCTCGCCTCGCACAAGGCCTGCTGCTGTCCCATCGGGGATGACACCAGACACCGTCCCCAGCTGGCCGGGTGGCTGGAGGGCTTGGGCATCTTGTTATCACCTCCAAAGTTTATTTTTAAACCTCTGGCTCCAATTTAAAGGTATCAGCAGCATGCGCTGAGTGCAGGACCTCAAAATACTCCCCTCCTCCTCCTTCCCCTGCCTTTCTGTCCCATCATTTCTGTCTTTATCTCCCCTCTCCAGGTCCACAGCATGAGCCGAAAAACCTGCTCGCATTAGAAGTTTCATGAAATCTTCTCCTGTTTGGTGCCTTGGGCCGGGAGTGCTGCCAGGCGAACACAGAGAGAGGCACGATAGGTCAACACGGGGGCCTGGAAAGGTTGATCTTAAAGCCAGCCCCGCTTAATCATGCTCTAGAAACCTCTGGGAGATGCAGCGGGGAATCCCATCCCATCTTAGCCTCAGTTAAGCTGGGGTTTAACTGAAATGGGAATGCCTGTTTTATGCGCACCGACACTGGCACTCAGGCTTGCCATGGGATGCATGTTGTATAGACGAGGAGAGGATGGCCAATGTCTTGGTGTTTTGAGCTTGTCCACTTCCAGCAGATGGTAAATGCTGACACATCTGGGTGCAAACCCTCTGCAAAGCCTTCAAAACTGCTGCGGAAGGAGCTGGAAGCCTGACCATGGGAAGAAAGAAACCTAGCAGCGTTCACTCCATCCATAAAGCTGCCCTTCAGAGGACAACCACTGCCCTACACGCCTCTGATCTGCTTTTCCGATAGCTGTTGCATGAGGCCAGCATAAGACCCTGCATTTCTTCCTTTCAGGGAAAATCTCTCTATTGCTTTGCACGGGAAGAAGGAGGAAAATAGCAATTTATAGCCATTCCTGTGTCCAGCCCCAACTTTTCCTCGGCGAGAGCGGGGCTACAGGAGCGACGTCAGAGCAGGCATCCCTCGTGGCTGCTGTCTGCTCTGCCCAAACCCCCGCCTTCAAAGACGACCTGATGCATTTGATAGCGACAAAAACACAAGTGCTCAGTTAGCTGAACGCGTTACTCACAGGAAGAAACATCCCCAGCGCGAAGGCATATTCAGGCAGGCAGCCTGGGGTGTTCGCATCCCAGATACATACAAATTACTGGCACTGCGGATTATTCACTCTCCCAGTCACACCGTGCGGGGCCTCTTTGGGGAAAAGAAAAAAAAAAAATTCTCAATTATTATGTCTGGGCAAATGGAAATTTTAGCACAGCTTAAAGCATCAGATCCTAACCCCGGGGCTGTGGGGCTGGATGGGGTCGAGGTGATGATGAAAGGGGTAAGAAGTACCTGCCATGCATGTGTGCAGCCTGCCCATCCCTTCGGGGGGGTTCTGTTTTCTTGAGTGACCCCAAATCATTTGGTGATGGTTTTTGGGGTGGGGGAATCAAGCCTAAATAGGATGTACGGGAATTGTTTCAGCTGGGACCTGAATCTGAAGCCAGATGGATGGAGACGAGGCGCTAAAATTCAGCCGCCCTCGGATTTTGGCTGGTCAGGTCTCTTTTATTTTACATAGCTGAACATTTAAGGCCAGATTGCCACTATTTTCCAGGAGGGAAAACGGTTCCACTCGGGCCTGACAATTGAGCTTGACGGTCCACAGGGACCACAAGCGTTCGGTGAAACCCTTTTCTCCGGGCGCCGGCCGGACCTGGGCACACAGCTGTGGCTTTAAGCTTCTCGGAGGCTGGGCGTAAGGTGGCTTAACCGAGCCAGGATTAGCCAGGTCTGACAGCCCTCTCTTCTACTCATGTCCCATACTATTTATAGTCCGATGGGCCATCAGGCTCTGTTTCGTTGTAGAAGTAAAGCACAGTGCACTGCCCATTTCTCTTTTCCCTGCCTGGGAAAAGGGGTGAAAATTCAAATTCTCTTTACTGGAGAAGGAACGGAGAGAGGAGAGCTCCATCACACACTCACCTGGCCCGAGTGGCAGAGGGACCTGGGATTTACTCCATCTCCGCGAAGGCTGAAGTCTTCATTAGCAAACGCAGCCTCTGCCCCGCTGAGGGCAGTTCCCAGGCTGCCTGCAGCCCTTGTATAAAAAGGGGACATTATTTCTTGGCAAATCACTCAAATATGGATAGGAAGAATAAGGGATTTATATACCCATCCTTCCTACATGTTATTGCACTTGGTGTCCATCCCCGGCACATCCAGACCCGGGCTAACGCTGCTCCTCCTATCTCAAAACAAGTCTGGGTCAATCCCTTTAAATTCTGTCTTAGAGGCTTCCTCTTGGAAGTTTCTTTTTATTTTTTCTGGCACTCAGTGCATTTTATGTTGCGCAGGGAATGCTGCATAAAAGTAAAAGATATCTTTCCTATCATATTTCTAAGAAAATACCAATGAATTATAGCATTCATAAAAAAAATAAAGTCTCCCTTTAAGCATTAATGAGAGGTTAGTAACATTTTAATCTACATGATGTGTAAGTTTTTAACCCTTAGACTATGAAGGTAAGAGTACCTTCATAAGAGTACCTAAGAGTACCTGATTTAGCTGTTAAATTCACCGGAAGGGTGGTCTGGGCCATAAAATTGGCCTGGACTATTACGTAGCTTAATTCAAAATTAGCTTTCTTTTGACCTATATTTGGCTTTGGGACACAGAAAATTTTGCATTAGCCTTGTAATGGCACAGCTGACACAGGTATAAATATTCTGACCACTACATGTTATTTTTTTAATGCAAGGAAAGTTTCATGGTATTGCCGAAGGAGATTACTTATGATTTCCTTGGCCTCCTAGGACTTGAACCCCATCTCCCATTACATGAGATGATGTTAATAAACCACAGATTCTTGAGCAGCCAACATACGTGTTGCAGGTGCAGAAATCTGTTTTGCTCTATTTGTCCCTTGCTTTGCTGTTTGCTCCTGGGCTAATGCATTTCCACCGAGGCAGAAATGCGGGTCAGTGCCTGCGGGGCTCTGCCCAGGGACGCGTTTGCCCCGTGTGCCGTGCAGGGACCCCTCTCCTCCCAGTATGTGTGGGAAAACAGCCCTTCTGCACCACTGGCCCCACTGGGAGCAGAGCAAGGGCTGTGGTACTTGGTGGCCCTGGGCGCCCCTCCAATTCCAGCCCTGTCCCTTCACCCCCAGGCTGCCATAGGGGGTCCAAGCCCCACTTGGCATCCAGCTATGCTGCTCCCCCTGGACCAGCAGTTCCATTATTTCCCTTGTCTTCCAAAAAGCCCTTCCTTCCATCTCCCTCTATCCCTCCATCTTCCTCCCATCCCTTTATCTCCAATGCCTCCATCTCCCCCATCCCTCCGTCTTCCATCTCTCCTATCTCTCCATCTTTTATCCTTCCACCTTCCTCCCATCCCTCTATCTTCCATCCTGCTCTCTCCCTCCGACCTCTGCCTTCCATCCTTCCGTCTTCCCATCCCTCCATCTTCCACCCCTCCATTTCTCCCATCCTTCCACCTTCCCTCCCTCCCAGCCCCGTCCCCCGTCTCCCCCCTCTCCCCCCGCCTCGCCCTGCTCCCTCCCTCCCTCTCTCTCTCTCTCTCCCCCCCTCCCTTCTTCTTCTCCTCCTCCTCCTCCTCCTCCTCCTCCCCCCGGCGCGCCTCCTCCTCCTCCTCCTCCTCCTCCCCCGCCCGGTACCGCATTGCCGTAGTGCGGGGGGGTCGCTGCATTGCGCTGCCGCCGTCAATAGGTGGGCCCCTCCCGGGGAGATAAAGCTGCCGGAGCCCAAGCTGGCAGCCTCTGCCGCCCCGACCGCCGCTCCGGTAAGAGCTCCGGGTCCCCCCCCCGCGCCGCGCCGGGATGGGGCCGCTCCGCAGCGGGGGGGGGGGGGGACGACGGGGACCAGGCTTTGGGGGGGGTCCTGCCTCAGGGGCTGCGGGGGTTCAGTGCACACCACACCCCGCCCCCACCGTGTGCTGTATGTGCATGGGGTGCTGCCGGTGCTGCCGGTCCCTGGGGTGGGGGGTACCCCCGGGGAGGGAGGGAGAGGATGGGGCTGGGCCGTTCCTTCATCCCGCAGGTGCCTCTTCCCGCAGGTGGGAGATAACCCGCTCCACCACCCCCCCCGCCCCCCGACTTTAGCTCCTTGGGGAGGGGGGGAATAATAAAATAAATCCCCGGTTCCCAAAGCGACCCCGCATCTCCCACCCTGGGTGCTGGGGGTGCGCACGGGGGAGAGGGACCCGCACCCAGGGCTGGGCGCTGCCGGGGACCGGGCATCTCAGCGGAGCTGCAAAATGGCCAGATCCAGGCTGGAGCTGTTCAAGGGCAGGGGAGGGACGGGGCAGCCAGGGCTCTTGCTGCCTAGGGAGCCTTCTCGCAGGGGGATATTACTGCCCGCATGACTGAATCGCTATTAAAGCAGCAAACTCCTCCTGACCTGCTTTACTTTTACAGGCAGATTCGTAAAATTGGATTTTATTAGACGTCAAATTAAAGCTCCTAATTGTGCTGGGTTTGTGTAGCAGCTGCAGAGCCATGGTAACGCTGGGAGATGCCAGAACAGCTCCCCAGATATATCGATTTGCGTTTTTAGCCTCTTCCCTCTGTTTCATCCAGATTCATGGCAGCAAAATATAATAAACCCCCCCACTGCAGGCTCAGCCCGCGCTGCCAAGCTTTCGGCAGCCCCACTATTTGCAGCCCGGCTCGGGGGGAGCAGGCGAGGGCTATTTTTGTCCGTCCCATTTTGCGGACACCATGTTGTCACCCGAACCGTGCACGGCTTGGGAGTGGCGAGGGCAGCCTGCAGGGATGGGCACCCACGGCTCCTCCCAGGGCACCCACAACATGGAGGAGATGCCCTCGGGTTTGGAAAGACCGAGAAGGCAGCAGTAGCAGCCCTGAGCCGGAGGAAGGTTTTCCAGGGAGGAAGGGCACCTTCGAGGCACCGATGACGTAGCCCTGGGAACTGGGGGTCTCCAGGAGGGCGGTGGAGGGCAAGACGCTGAAAAACGTGGCATCTTGCTGAGATTTGGAGGCTGTACGTGGCGGCCAGAAATAGCCCGGCTGGCCTCCTCCGGGTGCAGACTGGCTCCATCCCAGCGCAGGCAGAGCTGCCAGACGAGGCCAGGCACCCCCAGCCGGGATGGGGCGCGTGGTCCAGCGGGAAGGTGGGGCGAGGGGAGGAGAGCCATCCCCGATGGGCTGGGAGGTTGCTGTCACGGGGGGCTCTTTTGACGCGCCTGCCTCTTCCCCCGCAGCCTCCCCAAAAACGCAGCTGCGTTCCCACAGCCCTCCCCGCCGCCGCCAGCCCCGCGTAGCCCACCAGCATGGGGAAGGAGAAGACGCATATCAACATCGTTGTCATTGGGCATGTGGACTCTGGGAAATCCACCACCACCGGGCACCTCATCTACAAATGCGGGGGCATTGACAAAAGGACCATTGAGAAATTTGAGAAGGAGGCTGCCGAGGTGAGGAGCCCGTCCCTCAGCGTGCCCCCCCCCACCCCACACTCCCACCCACAGGGATGCTCCACACTGATGTCCCACAAGTGTCCCACAGGCAATATTCCCCTTTTCCTGGTGCTGCCCTTCTCGTACCTTCTCTTTCTCCCTTTGTTCCCATCTATTTTTTTCCCTCTGCACCCCTGGGTCCTCCCAACGTCTCTGGCCTTGTGAAAATAGGTCATTTGGGCGCTCGCCACCCTCTCCTCCAGAGCTGGGGGACTCCCTGCTGTGGGCTGTTAATGAGGGCAGGGGCACGGCGAGGTCTGCAAGATGGGTTAGGGAATTGGCGGTAATCGTCAGGGTTCTGAAAGAGCCACAAACCATGGTGCTTCAGGGCATGAAATTCCTTCTAAATATTGTGCGTGAGGAGGAAAACCTGATAATCCCTCACTGCCTACTGCAGGACACTCTGAATTTTCACTCTGAAGCATCTGCTTCCAGTGCCTGCTGGGGACAAGGTGCAGCATCAGCTGGACCAGTCGTTTGATCCAGTTTGTTAAAAAACCCCATTCTCATTTTTCTCAGGCAGGTGGTCTGATGTGTAGCTCGATTGGTAGCCTTCAATACAGAAAAGCCGGCATGAAGCATGAGCATTAAGTTAAATTCTTTTGTTTAACTCTTATAATGGCGGCATTAGTAGCAATTTAATAGTGCATGCATTTAGCAGGCTGTCACACAGTAAAGCACCACCCAATACCTATAATGTGGCAAACACAGAGATTAAAGAGGAAGAAATAGTCTTGGGAAGAAAAATGTGAATTGGAAGCTCTCAGAAATTAATGATGGTAAATTCTAGAGAGGTGGGTGAGCCAGGAAAAGCCTGGCTGTGTTATTGATACGGCAGATCTGGTCTCTCAGAAGATGGCTTGTCGTCATCGTTCCAGGAATCTTTAATGCAGATATCCCTCGATTATTTTTTTTTCCTTTTTTTCTGGACAAGATCCCACATTTCAATGGAGGAAAAAAAAAAGGTTTAGAGAGCTGCCACTCCTGATTAGACGTTTTGCTGTCTGTCTGTCTTAACCCTTTGAATTTGCCGATAGCATCCGAGCTAAACCACCCATTTTCCTGCCTCACTGTCAGCCCTTTTTGCCAAGCCCTTAAGCGAAGAGCTTCTTCCTTCGTACAAAATGATCTCTCTCCTCCTTGTTTTAAAATGATCGCTGATATCCCTCCATATATTTCCCCCCCCTTTACCTACAGCTCGGATATGGCGTGATTAGGTTATCGTAGATGTGATTGCGGCTATTTTAATTGAACAGACACTTTCACTGACTTGCCAGAATACGCGGGGACTGGAAGCTGCTATTAATAGCCTATTGACTGAGCTTACAGACTCCATTTTCTGATGCAGGGCTGGGGAAGGGTTTTCTTCCATTAGGTGGCATTCGCAGGAAATGGAGGCCTGCATGCACCCAAAAAGCCAACAAAAAACCCAGGGTCTGATATTTTTTTTTAAGAGAAAGGATTATTTTTTTTTTTCTTTTTGACTCGGAGGCAGAGGTAACAGTATCTCCGAAAGAAGAGTTGTTCTATTTAAAAAAAAAAAGAAAAAAAAATCAGTATTTGTTGTCTCCAAATACAAAGCTGTCCCTCCGCTGGGGTTTGATGAAGGAAAATCAGGCTGTTTCTGGCACTGAACAGGGAAGGTATTGTGCAAAGCTAGATAATACCCTGGGTTTTTTTCAACAACAGCTCTGGGTAACTGAATATACCCTGTGAAAGGAGGGAAACTGTTTGCTAAATAAAGGATCTCATTTGTCTTCAGGCTACGTATGATGCCGAGTTCTGGGGGGGTTTCATGCGAGATGACCGGCTGTTTGTGTGCATGGACATGGTCGCCTGCAATAAGGTGCTGATTCCCACTCCGCTCCTGCAGGAGAGCCAGGGATCTGCTCTGTGCCTCAGTTTCCCCATCCAGAAGTGAATGAATAGGCTGCCGACGGGTGAAAGGCTGTGGGATGTGCTGATTGAACTCCTGCCCGAGAACTACCCATTATTAATGCATTGCACAAAATGCACCGTTCCTCGGTGTTATCTCCGCCATTTCCAGCAGTAAATGAGCACGCTCTAACGACCCCTTCCCTTTTCTCCTGGCAAGAGAGGGGTTTGATGTGCATGCTGGAAAGGGTTAACCTCTGAGCTCCTGCTCTTCCCCCTCGCTAAGCCCTATGCCAGGAGGATGCTTAGGAGCAGAGAGTTGATTCTGGATTTTTCCACCCCCCGACTGCCCTTCCTGCAAGCGCGAGAGCTCGCAGCTGCCCAGCGGGGATGGGGCATCACCCTCTCAAGCCGCCGTCCCCTCTGAGGAGGGGGAGGCTTGCCCCTGGCTTTAGGATTTTGCCCGTAATCCTCCAGAGCAAGCTGCAAAGTCATCGCAGCGCTCAGCTGTTACATAAATGGGCCGGCACCGTTAATTCCTTGTGCTGCCCGGCTACGGGGCTGGAGTGTGGGAGCCAGGGGCAGACCAGCCCCTGGGCATGGTGTGGGCAGGACAGGTTCAGATGTGATGCTGCGTTAGCCGCCTTGGTAAGGATCAGCACTGAAGCGTTCACTGCCCGCAATCAGGAAGCGCTTCCCTCTGGACCGGTGATTTATAATTGGCCAGAATGCATTTTATGCGTTGATACTCCAGAAGAAACCACAGTTGCAGAGAACAGCGGGATGGATGGATGGGAGCGGGATATTGCACCTCTGTCCTTGGACAGCGGTAGGAGCCCACTAAATCATCTGCAAATGACCTGAATTCCATTTTCCATCTTAAAAAACAAAAACAAACAAACAAAAAAACCCCAAAAAACCAAACCCCTTGCATCTGAGGCCAAGAGCTGATGATCAATGCCCATTAACCCTTTGCTTCAGCCAGGCTCCCCGGACTGTCCCGGCACACAGTGTGGTCAGCAAGAGGTGGTCTTGTCCTGCCCCATCTCCACGTTGGCAGGATCCCAGCTCAGACTGGGAGCACCACCTCTGTGCTGGGGGGGAAGTCCAGCTCTCCCTGATGGCACGATGTTAAAGGACACTGACCCAAAGGAGAAAGCGGTTCAGAAGTGACATTGAGGTTTTACCAAGGAATGTGCTTTATCACAGGACAGAGAGATTTACTATAGCTGATCTCACCCAGCGTGATTTTATGCATTACAATGTTGGCTGAGTTTCTGGCCATTTGGCAACAACAGTTGGTCTGGCTGCAGCTCACAGTAGCTTTTCGTGTGAATTCGCACACTCTGTGGCAAAAATCAATCACGTTTCTATTCTGCTCATAGCAACCATTTCGCATTTCTTTTTCTTTTAACCCATTCCCCTCCTACACCCCTGTCAGTTATGGGCTCACTCATGCAGCAATGCCCTTTCCCACTAACCAGCTGTCTCACGGGTTTGGTTAATAGATTAAAACGCAACAATAAGAAGCTTTTCACCATTGCTGTATAGTTCTGTAGCAGCGTGATTTCCCAGCAGCAGTGCAGGACCATGGCGTTTCATGGAGGGGACCTTGTGGTCACTGGCTCTAGCTCCTGCCCATCCAGTCCCACTCAGAGATTCACTTCACAGCTCTTCCAGCCTCTCCTCCATCCTGTTGAGGAACGCATTGAGAACAATATCTCCTTTCACCTGTATTTATTAGTAAATAGATCACGGCTGCCATTGGATTTAGGGAATTTTGCCTTCATTGTTTGCAACGTGACCCTCTGCCTAAGCGAGCTTGGGATGTGCCCTGGAGGGTGGGTTGCCGGCACCAGTGCTATGGGCTCAGGTTTCTCACCGGCTCTTGCCTTTGTGTTGGCCAGATGGGGAAGGGGTCCTTCAAATATGCCTGGGTGCTTGACAAGCTGAAGGCCGAGCGCGAGCGTGGCATCACCATTGACATCTCGCTGTGGAAGTTCGAGACCACCAAGTACTACATCACCATCATTGACGCACCTGGCCACAGGGACTTCATCAAGAACATGATCACCGGGACCTCCCAGGTGAGAAATGGTGGCCAGGAGGTGGGGGGCTGCCAGAGGTGGGAGGCTGAGGCTTGCTGATGAGCCCAGGGTCACGTAGGTGCTGTTGGAGTCCTTTTGGAGGTGAGTAGTTGAGACAGCAGACATCAAGTGACATTGAACAGGGTCCACGCAAGAGGCTGGGTAGCACCAGGGGACCCAGCTTGCCATTGTCCTGTACCTCCCTGGGTGTCTGGGAGAAGGGGCTTCCTTGCACACAGAGAGGTGGTTTCTCCACCCCATTTCCCCTACTTGGAGAAGGTGGGGATGAATATGGCCTCTCTGGGAGGTGGGATGCTATGACCTACAGGCCTTTGTGTGAGGGTGTCTCCCACATTATTTTAGCCTCAGCCAACTGAGATATACAAGAAACTTCCAACAATCCCTTAGGTTTTATTGGCTAAAGGAGACTCCAGGGGTCTTTTCTCCTTCCTTTTTCTCGAAACAGCTGTCTTTGTCCCATAAACCAGATCACATTTCCAAACTCCATGGTCTACCCTTCCAGGGCAGGGTGGTTTCCCCTCGTTGCACTGCAGAACATTCCTGCATCTCGCTGTGGTTGATGGGTGCTGGATGAGCCTCGCTGCATGCCCAGTGAGATTCCCATTGTGGTGCCAGTTGGGCTGGGCATGGCTTTCCGTCAAACCCATGCAGCTTCTGCTGCGGGCTCTGGGTACAGAGGTAAGCCAGGGAACAGTTTGCATGGCTGTAGTCTCATCCATCACCCAGGGAGATTATTTGCAAGACTTCAGTAGGGCTTTAGATAAGGCCTTGTCTGTGCATCCCTGGATGATCAAGATGAGGTCCTGGTTAGAGTCATGCAACCTGGAGGCACCCACCCTGGTTTCCAACCCACGTTGCAAAACCATGCACAGTTGGCAAGGCTGAAATAACACAGTTAGGTCAGTTTTGAGGTAGATCAGCAGGGTTATGGGTAGCAGCTGGCAGGGAGTCTGTCCAAGCTGTGCTTATTCTGAGTAGTGTTCATCTGGGACTTACTCAGAGCTCTCAGGGGTGTCACCAGGAGCAGTGCTCTCTGGGGACAGAAGCAATTCATTAGCTCTCTCCTCCCAGGCTGATTGCGCCGTCCTGATCGTTGCTGCCGGTGTCGGTGAATTTGAAGCCGGCATCTCCAAGAATGGGCAGACTCGTGAGCACGCCCTGCTGGCTTACACCCTGGGGGTGAAGCAGCTGATCGTGGGCATCAACAAGATGGATTCCACAGAGCCCCCGTACAGCGAGAAACGCTACGATGAGATCGTCAAGGAGGTCAGCGCCTATATCAAGAAGATCGGCTACAACCCGGCCACAGTTCCCTTCGTGCCCATCTCGGGCTGGCATGGAGACAACATGCTGGAGCCCTCTCCCAATGTAAGTGTGCGTAGTGTTAGAGTTTTGCCCCCACCCTGACTATCCTGATCCAGGCTGAAGCTGACCTCCATGCTCTGAAAACCACGGGCACATTTCGTGCACCCGTTGTGCGTAATGACCCGCGTTGCCAGCATGGATGTGTTTGTCACGTAGCTCTGATTGCGCCGAGCCAGGATGAATGGGTGCACTGTTCATGGGCACGCTGGTTGCTGTACCATGGCCAGACACCTCAGTGGCTAAACATGAGCATCTTCAGGAGATGATCTGTATGGCTTTGCTCCTCGGATGTGATTTGAAGGTTTCGCACGGTCAGACCTATGGTGACGTTAGAGTCATCCGCAGCGATTGTCACTCTCAGCAGGAACATCGTGTGTGTTTTTAGGGCATTGTTTTCTGAGGGAAATAACACGATCTGGTCACAGGCTTGGAAGGGCTCCCACCGCGCAGCCGGGCTCCCGCGTGGTGGGTATCAGGTACCCTTTCCCATTGGTGCTGTATGCCACTGTGGTGGCCGCACCTCTGGTTCCAGTGCTGGGATCTCACTTCTTAAGGTGACTTTTTCTTGAGGAGGTACCAGGTTTCCCATGCCAAAACCATGGTTTCCTAGAGCATCCATTTGGGGCTGCTCCTTATCCAGTTGATTTTTACAAGGCCCTCCCTCTGTCCATCGGTGATGGCGATGGTGGGGATACAAAAGCGGGGTGCTTTGGGTGGGCCCTTGCCATTATTTCATATGACAGCAGGGGAGAAAGAAGAGCTTGAGGAAGGACAGGAGCTTCTTGGCAGACAGGCTGCCAATAACAGTTGTTACTCTGACACTGTTTTTTTGGAGAAAAAGCTACCCCAGCTTTAGTCTTCTAAAGAAATGATGGGCTGGAAAGTTCTGGCCAGAGGAAGGTCCCTGCTCTCCTTCTGGCTTCTGGGTGACCTCGAGCAAGTTGCTCAGACCAGAAACCCCCAGCAATCTCCTGTGAAACCAATGGGAAATTTGATGCTTAAGGGGGCTTTAGGACTTCACCTGTGGAGTATGGGTCAGGGCTCTATGATGAGGAAGGCAACGTATGAGTATAGCAGCAATTGAGGGAGGTCAGGGATCACGAGCCTGAGCTAGAGGAGCGCTGCAATGCCAGCTCACGCCGTCATAAAACGCAGCTCATAGCCTTGCACGGGAAAGGCAGCTCACTTGGGGCTGGCTTGGAAGGAAGGAATTTTTGGGGTGCTTGAGAGATTCCTGTTCCCTGCGGAGCAGAGCTGGGATAAAGGTCAGCCGCGGCCATGCCAAACCCAGCCGCATAGTTCCTGGGTGCCTCAAATCAGACAGGCTCCAAATGTCAGCAGCTGCTGGGCCGGGAAGATGATCCCGAACAATTCTCCTATTAATAGGCTGCAGAGGGGAGGCACAGAGCAGGATGGGGCTCGCTGGCCCCCTTCCTCTGGATGGGTCTCTGAGCATGTTCTCAACGTGATGCGCTGCCCAAGAGAAGGCAGGGGCTGAAATAACTCGCCCCTCTGTCGTAAGGAGGCAGCTGGCTCCAGGCTGGGTTCCCAGGAGCTGCCTGAGCTGGGGAATTGGGAAGAAAGCCTGGCCAGAGGTCTGGATCAGCATGAGCTTTGCTGGAGAGGGTGCAGGGTCCTCCCCACGCTGTGGTCCCCAGGAGGTCCCCATCCTGCCTTTGCCGGGACACCGGCTTGGGACAGACTTCTCCTCCCCATATCGCACCACATCTAGGAAAGCTCGAGCAGGAAGCTGGTGTAGATATCTCTCCTCTTGTTCCTCGCCCGAAAAAGCTCTGATTTTTTTCACTTGCAGTTTCTGGTGGGGTTTCACTAAAGCACAAGGCAGTCAAGTGACTCGTCTGTCTGTCAGGGGACTTATCAGAAAGTGGGGATTAGAGCCGTGACGTCCCTGCAGTTCCTGTCACCTCCGGGCGAGGGGAGGTGTGGTGGGACGTCAGGCTGGAGCCAGTTCTGCGTGGGAGACTCCAGCCCACGTCCCTGTTGTACAGCAACCCAAGGCCAACTGCAAAAAATGACGGCTGGGCTGCGCTTGCATCAAAGTTTGACATTTGAGAGCTTTTTGGCAAATGGGGTTTTATGTGAAGCCAGCTTTCTGTTGCTGCAGCCGACAGAACTGGGCCATTCGATGTGGTTTGGGAGACTTGCACCCCGTTGGGATGCTGCAACCCGAATGCACCCGATCTGCGGTGCAAAGGAGCGTGGTGGCCTGGGGCTGCAGCCTCAATGTTGGGGTGTGCGGGGTGGGTGTGTTGGGATGCTCACAGGCTGGGTAAAATCAGAGAGAGGCGACAGCTCTGTAAAATGCACTTGGAGTGCAAAAAGAGTTGGAGCTCAGCTGTTATTTATGGGGGCTTGAGCCTGCAATTTAACCTGTCTGGCTGCGGGGTTTGGTCAGATCCTGCTTTTGCCATAGGAGTGGTGGAATAGGAATTGCTCTTTGGGAAGCAGATTTGAGGAACACGTAAGAGAGGTTTTACTTGGGTGGCCCTAGGAGGCAGCACAAACCAGGTTTTGCAGACGCTTCTCACCCTGGGGCCATGCCGAGGTTTTGCAGAGTGGATTTGTTCCCAGAAGGTGTCGAAGTGCATCTTTATCTGATTCTTGGGATGTCAGAAGTTTTCTGGATAAAGCATCAAAAGGAAAAATGATGGCTCTGACAGCCAGGTGTCACGGGGCAGAGGTTGCCATTTCTCCATGTCCCCAAGCCGTGCAGGGGCAGAGGGATGGGAGCTGCGGGCCCATGGGTGGCCGTCACCCTCGAGGGCAGAGCCCATGGGGCAGGCGGCCGCCGGAGCAGCTGCTCGCATGGGCACCTGCCCGGCGTTTTGGGCCATGCGACAGCAGGCTGGAGGGAAGGTCTGAGTCATCCTGCGCATCACATGCGGCTCCGTCACCGGCTGGATGGATTTATCATTTCGCCGAGCTGTTAGCCCAGCGTTGAGGCTGGCTGCGTAGCAATAGCTGCAGTGCCCTGGGAAGGATGCCTCTGCAAAAGGGTCCCCAGGCTCCTCCTGCCACTGTCACCAAGGACAATCGGTGTCAGATGTGACCCTCCGAGGGAGGCTGACTTGAACACGTTCGATGCAGGCTGAATTCCCTGGCTGGACCCAGCTCTTCCCCTCGCTCCTTCCCAAAAGCAGTGTAGATTGCAGGATAGGAAACCAGCCTTGGCATAGCCGTGTCCTCCAGGGATGGCTGTGAAACCGGGGGCACTTTGGGGGTCCCGTTTCACCCCTAGCCCCAGCCCCACGCCCAATGCACCGTGCCGCTGGCATTGGTGCCTAAGGGAAAAGCCACGTCCATAATGTGTGCGATGGAGCTGGGGCACGCGGGCAGCATTTTACATCTGAGTGGGAAAATATTGTCTAAACCTCTCTGTGCAGAGGAAGGGGGAATGACCTTGCAGACTCTGATCTCTGTTGTATTAGGGTTGTTTCAGACCCAGGACTGAATCTTTCTTGCCAGCAAGCCCCAGGCGTTGCTACAGCTTCCAGGTGTGCAGCATCACCCCAAGAAAGCACTGTGGTTCCCTGCATCAAACCATGGCGTCTGCTGAGCACATTTCCCTACCTCTCTGCCTCTTTTCTGGCCAATTTTAGTTTCAAGGGTCCAATTTAGGGCAGGAGCAGAGAGCATCTGTGAAAAACAATCCTGCCCCTTGGCAGCCCTCGTGCAAGCACTGGGTTTCCAGCATCCTCCCAAGCCAGGGTTTAAAATCCAAACCCTGGAGGGGTGATAGCAGGAGTGAGCAAGGAGAAGTGTCTGTCTGGGGCTCGCCTTGAAGAAACTTGGTTCCCAGAACTGAAGGTTGGGTGCTTTGTAGCTGGGACTTGGCTGGAGACCCTGTGGTCCCTGTGCTGGAGGCATCGTTGCTGGAGGGCAGGATCCAGGCAGCTGGCGCAGCACCAATGGGTTGGTGTTGGAAACGGGGGCTGTGAGTTTGCTGGTTTTAACCACTTCCATCCTTTTTCTCCTGTTAATGGATGTTTTTCATGTTTCTAGAAGAGAGGGGGGGAGATTGAGAGGGGTGCAGGTAAGCCTGCAGGGATGGTGGAGTGGAAAGAGCTCCCCAGCCCCCAGGTAAAGCCAGGACATGGCTGGACTGACTCTGTAAAAGTTGTCCTGGTGGGACATCTCTCTGGGATCACCTCTGGATGCTAAGGACAGGCACACTCAGTGCATGTTGTTGCTGCTCTGTTTCCAGATGCCTTGGTTCAAAGGCTGGAAGGTGGAGCGCAAGGAAGGCAACGCCAGTGGGGTGTCCCTCTTGGAGGCCCTGGACACCATCCTGCCCCCAACCCGCCCCACAGATAAACCCCTGCGCCTGCCCCTCCAGGACGTCTACAAGATTGGAGGTGAGCAAAAGCCTTGCCACTGTCCCTCTTCCCTCTGCTCTAACTGGAGTCTTTGTTCCATGGGATTTTGAGAATGACATTTCCAGGTATTGGGAAACTGGGGGGACTGGACTCTTCAAACTTGAGATAATGTTGGGGAGAAGGGTGGTAGCTCCAGGGCAAAGACCCTGTTTGAGACTGGACTGTCTGGGGTGGAGGTAGACAAGCCCAAAGGTGCCCAGGGACCAGAGAGGAGCAGCAGGTTTTGAGGTCTTCCCAGGGAACACGTGATGCCAAAATAGCTGCAAATTTGGGTGTCCCGGAGGTCATGGCTGGCAAGGCAAGTTGGAGGCAGCAAAAAATGTGCTGGGACCCAGATGAGGGACAAGACCAGCAGGGAGGGCCACTGGTGAGGCTGGTGTGTGGCAGCTTGGCCACGGTCTGCCCGTGCTTCCCAAATGCCGGTGTCCATCACCAGCACCTCCGTCTGCTGAGCTGGACCACGGTGCCAGCCATGTAGGGAGTGCAGCAGCCGGTGCGTCTCCCTTTCCCTCTGGAGCGGTGATGGGGATGCTTTTCTGAGCTATAAATACCCTCTGAGCTCTCCGACCTGCTGGCAGCAGTGGGCAGCCCTGCTGACTCACCCGGCTGCCGGATCAGGCAGGCACAGCCGTTTCCAGCCCTTTTCCACACTTTTCCAAGGACACGTGCACAGGCAGGGATTCGAACGTGGGTTTTAGCAGGCTTTTTAATGCAGTCTTTTGTTTGCAATGGAGATGAAAGGTGGTGAGCAGGTCTGTGTCCTCCCCTAGCTCAGCTGGGGCAAAGAGATATGGTTTTACCATGAGGCAGGTCCTTAGAGAGCAGAGACACCGTGGGAAGCAGGGAGATGGAGGCAGCAGGGTGGATGTGGAGGAGCAGATGGGTCCAGCCAACCTCCCCAACCTCTTTTCAAGGTTGTTTCTCTTAATGATTCTTCACCTGACTCCAAAGGTGAGTTTTCCCAAAGTCTCCTGATGACACAGGGTGTAAAAGGTCGCCTTCATTTAATTAGCCACCTCGTTCCCTGGCACAGCTGGGCCTCATCCCATGCTGCTGGTGTGGCCATCAGGGATGTGGAGCGTGTTGTTGCACGCACGCTGTGATGTGCCCAGTCCTCCACGCAGGAGATGTCAGAGCTGCTACAGAGGAAGAGCTTTCAGGGCACGTGGATTGCTCAGGGCCTTCTGATTATGGTGTTACTCCTTTTTTACAAAACATTGGGTAGAAAGGATGGACTCATGGTATTTTTGAAGACCCTAATGTTGATCTTGCAGCGAAAAACTGGGGTTTTTTGGGCAAGAAGCAAATGTGGTCTTTGGTGAAAACCACTGGAGATATCTTGCTTTTGCTGCAGCCAGGCTCTGGCCCAGGGATATGCCAAGCAGGTTACATTTTGCTCTGCTCTGTCCTTGTCTCCGCAGGGATCGGCACAGTCCCCGTGGGCCGGGTGGAGACCGGCATCCTGCGGCCCGGCATGGTGGTCACCTTTGCACCCGTGAACATCACCACCGAGGTGAAGTCCGTGGAGATGCACCATGAGGCCCTGAGCGAGGCTCTGCCTGGGGACAACGTTGGCTTCAATGTGAAGAACGTCTCCGTCAAGGACATCCGCCGCGGGAACGTCTGCGGGGACAGCAAGTCGGACCCGCCGCAGGAGGCAGCGCAGTTCACGTCTCAGGTCAGCAGAGCTGGTGGTGCCACCATGCATGGTTTGCCACCGTCACCTGGCTCTCAGCCTTGCCCTGACATCGCTCTGTCCCCCAGGTGATCATCCTGAACCACCCCGGCCAGATCAGCGCCGGCTACTCGCCCGTCATCGACTGCCACACCGCACACATCGCCTGCAAGTTCGCCGAGCTGAAGGAGAAGATCGACCGGCGCTCCGGCAAGAAGCTGGAGGACAACCCCAAGTCCCTGAAATCGGGCGATGCAGCCATTGTGGAGATGATCCCTGGCAAGCCGATGTGTGTGGAGAGCTTCTCCCAGTACCCACCCCTTGGTAAGGGAACAGCTTTTTTGGAGGTCTCCTGCAGAGGAGCATGAAGACTCTACGGGTGTAGAGTTCACACCAGAAGTGCTGAGCCTCTCCCAGTATCCCCCACCAGTTGTTAGACTGGGGAGGGAGCTGAGGATGTTTTGTTGCTCCCCCATGTGCTGGGAGTGAAAAACTGGTGCATGAACTGTGTTAGGGCTGGTAGGGTGGGACGGGCTCTCTGCTGAGCTGGGTTTCCAAAGGCAGGGCTGGGTTTTCCCTCTGGGAGCAACAGGACCTTTCCTTCAAGGTTACTAAACCCTGATTGTTTGTGAATGCAGAAACATTTTTCAGCTTCCCCATTTCTCCCCTAAAACACAACCAGTCAGGAGAAGAAAGAGGGAAGTTTGCTCAGCAGAGGTCACCTTTTAAGACAGGGAAGTGCTGTGCTTTCCTTGGATATGATGTTGCACATCTGGAAGCTTTAGCAATGCCGGGAGCTTGCAGAGAGCAGATGTGATTTAAGTTTAATAAATAGTCATTTAAAGAGAGAGGAGCATCAGGGCTAGCTTGGTGGTCAGAGCAAGGGGCGATGGCTCAGGGCTCGTTCCTGCAGGGACCTGCTCCAAGGACAGGGGTAATGCATGGCACCACGGGCGGTGAGTGCAGATCCCACCATCACCCACCCAGAAGAGTTCAGCCTTAGCGAAGGCAAGGCGGCCGCGTTTCACTCACGTCCCCCCGTTCTCCATCCCACAGGCCGCTTCGCTGTCCGTGACATGCGGCAGACCGTGGCCGTGGGCGTCATCAAGAACGTGGAGAAGAAAAGCGGTGGGGCCGGTAAAGTCACCAAGTCTGCCCAGAAGGCCCAGAAGGCTGGCAAATGAATCGTGGGCTCCCAGTGCATCGCGCAGAAACCATCCCTGACACCAGGACGCTGCCACCGTCTCCCCCGGGCGCATGTGTGCACATCAGCTTGTAAGAGTTTATATGTCAACGACTGGATGCTCACCATTAAGGTCCAGTGGAAATTCTTTAAAAGGAAAAGCATGTTCCAGCGTTTGTGAGGCTTCATGTTAATTTTACCAATAAAACTGGTACAACATCCACAGTGGAAAAAAAAAACCCAAACAAAAAAAACAAAAAAACAAAACCAACCAACCAACCCAAAAGGTGTGGAGCTCTGTGTGTGTGTCTGTCATTGAGAGGGGCAGGTTTTGCTGGGCTTTGTGTAGTCCCACTTAGAGCAGATGGTGGGGACGGGCACAGGCGGGGCTGGGTTGGAAATTTGGAGGAAGGAGGAGAGTTTGGCACCCATATTCAGGGTGTCACCCAGTGCCCAGCCCTTCCCCAGCTCTCGCCCCTCGACCGGCAGGTGTCTGGTCCAATTCCCCCAGCCTGAAACTGGGTTTTTCATGTTCTCCTTAACCTGCTCAACCCTCTAATATCAATTATCAGGGCCTTTATTATCATTTTTTCCATGCAAAATAAGCTTAAGTTAACCTGCTAAAGTTATGCCATTTGAAGAGAGAAAATAGCATACCCCATGCCTCCTGGAAGGGCTGGCAGCATCGCTTTTATTCTTTATAATACCCCATCATTTTGGGAGAAGTGGCCAAGGCTGCCTTCTCTCTACACCTTTCTTTGCCTCACACACGGCGGATCCCCCAGCCCTTTCCAAACAACACAACAGGAACGTTTCTCCCCGATTGAAGCCATGTGCTGGAGCCCAGAGGTGACTCAGGACTCCCAAGAAGCCCCAAAACTCATGGTCTTCACCCAGGACGGTGTCTTGGCTCGCACTGCAAACTTGCAGCCTGGGGCAAGGTCTGCGCCTCTCCCTACTCCCGCCAGAGGCAGCTGCCCCAATCCAAGGGGTTGTGGTTGCTGAGTGGTTAGGACTGACCAAAATGCAACAGCCGGGTGCTTTGAGGGGGAAAGGGTGGGAGCACCGAGCGCGGGGAGGAGCGGGAGGTGGTACGGCAAGGCAGGGAGATGGAGGGAGGAGGTGTGAAGGTGCTGCTCCCACCCTGCCACAGCCCTCCGGGGATATTTCCAGGGGACATTTCCAAGGGACATTTCCTCCTCAGAGGTGGGGTTAGCAGTGTGCTGGGGCATCCTGGGGTTGTCTGTGCTCATGACTCGGCTTTTAGGAGAAGCCACAGTGGACACCACGCAGGGGCTCTGTGAAGGACGGCATCAGGCAAGGTCCTTCCCAGGAGAGCTCCAGAGGCACAAGCATCATTACTGTTTGTGTTGCAGGAGCCCTTGAAGATCCTGATTAACATCTGAAGCTCTGCAGCGCTAAGTGCCCCCTAGGCAGAGCCTCAAGGAGCCGACGCCACGCTGAATTACAGAGAGCGTTGCATGAAGCCACCGCTGCCTGCTCCCCCAGCGCTGTCCCCATCCCATGTCCCGGTCTGACAGCAGACAGACACGTACCGGCTCACTGAGCCACGTTCCCCAAAACTGTGCGCACAGGCCACTGAGGCTCCTCACCCCTCTTCACACCCCCAGCAGCCACCAGCTTCATCCGCAGAAATTGATTTGATGCCCAAAGTCTTTGGAGCATTTGGGCTCTATGAAGTGCCGTGTCCTTGGCATGCCACAAATTGGAAAGGGACCTGGGGATCCCTCCAGGCACAGCACGACCGCGGGAGGAGGCTGTTTTCCCACTAATGGTTTAATCTCATCTTCCAGCTCTTCATGCATGTCCCAGCTCCTGAGGCACGTTGTCCTTGAGCCAGCACGGCAGACTTGTGCCCCTTCCTGGGTATTTCCAAGCAGGGCAGGAGAACATCACCATGTGCATGTTTTTCCTCCATCCCTAAAAGCAGCAGGAACAGGAGCTTCCATTGGGACATCGCGCTGCTGTGCAGGTACCTTCAGCTCTCTGGTCCTCAACAGGAGCTGGACCCTGGCACAGCAGGAGCGGGGACAACCTTGGGCTCAGGTGAGGGACAGAGAAGAGCAGGTGGAAAGTCTGTACCTGGTCCTCTATAGCTATTTTAAAAGCAAAAACAAGTTTGACAAAACCACAGCTACGTTTCCATAGAAATATGCCAGGGGAGCTGTGAAAGACGCTCTGGGAGCGATGCACAAGTGGTGCGGTAATTAACAGTGTAACTGCAGAAAAGGAAAAATATAAAACCCAGAGGATTTAACTCAAACTTGCTCATGGCTCACAGCAGGTCCAAATTTTCAGCCTGTTTTCAGCGCTGGTGGTACCCCAGGTAATCTGCAGGACCAGAAAGAAGAGACAGGGCCTGAAGTGAGATGTCTGCAGCACCAGCAGCATCCCCCATTTGGGGAGGTTTGGGTCAGGCTCTGTGGAGAGACACAATTAACAGAAATATTCTAATTTAGAGCCACTTCAAAGCATGAGGTTCAAAAAAAGAAAATTAAGTATGCTGAATTTCTGGGGATCTCAAACCAAAATCAAATGAAGCCACGACCTGCCTCCACCCAAACCTTGGGTTTGAAGACTCATTGTGGATCTGGGTTTTGGGATTGGATCAATGACCCACCATGTGCAAATCATTGCCTGACCCCACAGGGCTTGCAGGCACACTGGGGACAATGCTTTGTTTGGCACGGGTGACCCATTTTGGGGTTCTACCGAAATTATAAGCAACCCAACATCACCCTGAACTGGGCCACAGATGGCTTTTGGCAAACCTTATAGCGAACTCAAGTTGATTCGAGAGCCATCAACGCTGTGAGAAAGCAGGCGGGTGTTGCATGGCCCGTGGCAGGTGATATATAGGGCTGTGCTGGTGGGATGCATTTTAAAACACTGACTTCTCCTCCAATTCCTCCCTGCCACAGCCAGGTGCGCTGGGACCTCACAACCGAGAACTCAGAGGCATTTTTTCCTAGCAAATTTTTTTTTTTTGGAGGCATTTTTCATGACTGTCCTCCCTGCAGGCGTCGGCGGTGGATGCTTCCCCTCCGTAGCAGTCTCAGCGATGCCATCTCGTGGAAACAGGGACAAAGTCCTTCTGGAGCAGCTGCCAAGGAGAGGAAATCCAGCCCCACGTCCCAGCTCTGCAAAGCCTGGCCCTGGCAGGCAGCGCATCCGTAGCGAAGCAAAGGGTGCAGCCTCGGGAGCTGCAAAGTGCTTATTGTCATTTCTTTGGGGACCAGAGTTTGCAAATGTGATTGTATTACCTGAAATTCAAAGCTCGTGGGGGGAAAATTACTAGAGGTTGTAGGAAAGTCAAAAAGCATCAGGGCTGGCTCTCCTGTACTGCTGAGGATCAGCTCTTCAAGAGGTTGTGGAAGAAAAGGGAAGGAGAGGGAGGTGCGAGGGGGCTGGATGTGGACCAGCATCCAGTTCCCAAAAGGGACATTATCTCCATGATGCAAGCACACCCCACGCACAGTATAGCGCTGATGCCTTGTTGGGGTTTCCTGATGGAGAAGGGAAGACCCCAGGAACGGGACCATCCTCCAAGGCATGGACACCTCTGCCCATCACCCACTGGAGAAGGAGGAATGAGTAACTTCTCCTTTCCCACCTCTACCCCACGGGCCTCGTGTTTGGCTGTGCGCTGTTAATAATTTAAGGTAAATTTCCTTAATCCACCGGAGCTGATTGGCCGACTCAGCAGGCACTTTGGGCTGCTCTAAAAAATTTATAAGGCTTTTGCAAGACTGCAAGTGCAATCCATGCTACAGATGCTGAGCTGGGTGAATTCGAGCCGCCCTCTGCCCTTCCGCACTTGGAGATGAGTTAAAGCATCAGCCGCAACCCCTCGTCTGCCTGGGCACGTCCCTGCAGAAACCCAGCACAGGCAGCACGTCACCAGGCAGGCTGCCGGCCTCCGGCACGCCGGTGTGGAGCATTGCGTGGCAGCTTGGACACGCGAGCAAGCCTCTCCGGTTAAGGCAGCTCCTTTCCCATTGCTCCCTTCATCTGTCACCAGTCTCCCAGTATGTTTTGCTGAACCTTAACCCCACATGGGCAGCGAGGTCCTGCCTGTCTCACGTTGACTCAAAAGTCTTGATGACATCTGGAGCATTTCAATAGCGTTTGAAAATGCACCCCACTGTGGGGGAAGACCAAGCGGAGATCTCCTGACCTTCCATCCCATTCCTGCTACCTTGGAAGCCGATGCCACTGACTGCTGGGGAGGCCAAGGTACACTCCAGCCCCCTGAACACCAGCATCACCAGAGGACATCACCCAGGTGGGCCCTGCCATCGCCTGCTGGTGTCGGAGATGCTGAATCATCTATGGTAGAGGTGGGAATGATGCTGGTGATGCTGGTCACCAGCGACCTCAGAAAGTGACTTCACCACTGACCGTCTTTGCCTGGGGGCTCTGTCCCAAGAGCAGCGCTTGCCTTCTCCTTGGCCGGTTTCGCAGCACGTTTCACCTTGCAAAGCTGCGCTGCCAGTGGGTAGCTCTCCATCCAGCACGGACATAAATCAGCACTGCTCTGCTCCCCAGCCCATGTTGCTGGGCTCAGTCTCTTTCCCGGAGCAGATCTGCACGGTACTGAGCACCCAGGTCTGAGCAGATGGGGTTGGGGCTCCCACACCAGCCCGGGCAGCGCCTGGCCCAGCACGGCTAAGGCGAGCTGCAGGCAGGAGCTTTGTTCTCCCTGGGTTTTTCATCCTTGGGACTGGCTTTCTGTACAGCAAGCTGGTAACACAAAACCCTCGGAGTAAACCTCCTCGGGAAACAGATGATGGGCCAGATCAGAAGGGGGGAAAAAAGGCTGATCAGGGCAGAGAAGAACCTCCCACGCCTGGGTGGGTCTCATCTTTCCATCCTGCTTCCACCGTGCCCCCTTCACAAAGTGCATCGGCCACCCTTGGCCAAATCCTGCCCCAGAGAGGTACAAAGTCAGGGAGGAGGGTAGCAAGCCAGGCCCTCCCCCAGCATTTTGTAACATGTCAAGGACCAAACCTGGGAAGTTTTTACTCATTTTCTTTAACCACCTCTCTCTGCATCCCCCCATTTGAGATCCACATTTTGGGCGTGAGCCCGAGGTGCGTTTGCAGCCGGGAGGGCACAAAGCAGCGGCTCTGGCCAGGGCGATGCGCCATGCCCCATCCTCCTCTTGGCCTGTACCTTCATCCCCCTGCAAAGATATTGCTGATCTGAAGGAGAAACCCGAGCTGTAACACAGCCCTCCTCCGAGTGCTTGGGTATCATTTAGCCACAGCTTGGACGTTTTACATAGAGATACGGCAGCATCTTCAAATAATTCATTGCAGCTCCGTTCACAAACACTCCTTCCATGTGTCAGGCTGCCTGCAAATTTAGGATGGCCTGGTTTTGCCTAGTCTAAATGATTTCTAATCACCCCTTGTCTGGCACTATTTTCGTGCCTTATATCGGCTAAATGCTTTTTGCAATCCTGGCCAGCCGCAGCGAGCGCCTGCCCGCCGAGCACTTAGGAGTGATGAGTCTGGAAGCAGCCAGCCTTTGGGATGGGGCCGCAAGAAGGGGAAAGAGGGGAGGATGATCCCCAAATATCATCTCTGCGGGGAGCTGATGGGTGTGACAGCAGTTACTTAGCAAAGGCTGCAGGTTTCTGAGCCTGTGCGTTGGTGTGGAGTGGGAGTACGGGGGGTTTCGTTGCCTGTGCCAGCCCCTGCCACTGCTCACGCATCAGCGTGATGGGAAGATCCTCTCTGATGTGTGCCAGCTCCAAGGACACAGCGTGGACTTCTCCCCCAGCACCGACCTAAAGGACCGCAGTGATGAGCAAGGGCAGCCCGTGCCAGGCGGGAGGCGGCTGTGATTAATGGAGCTGCACCGGCGTCTTGGATGCTCTGAGCGGTTCCCATTAGAGCAATTGCTGGGAGGGAAGTGTGCCACGGCAGGTCAATATGCTTTGGTGCCTCAGGACATCTCCGGCCATAGATCTCCATGAGGACCATGGGAAATGTGCGGGAGAGGGGGGACAGGGAGGGGTGGCTGAGGCTGACCACATCTTCAGGTGGAGGTGAAGTCCCTCTTGCAGGGTGGCCTGGGCCGCTGAGCGATTGCCAGCTGACAGCTTGCTGTCAGGCTACAAACACAGCTCATTTTTAAAACCGCCCTCCCCTGCTCTGCCCACTGTCTGCACACACAGGCGAGTACACAGAAACGCTGAATGAGATGTTTTGCGGGCACAGCCAGAGCGTCCGGATGCCCAGAGGACAGGAACATCCTTTGGACCAGTTTGAGCAAGACAAAGTTGCAAGAACAAAACAGGGGCTGCATGAAAATAAGGCTGGAAGCGAGGAAATGTCATTCTGCAGACACAGCATCGGCTTCGCCCAGGGGAACCTGCCCCTCCGACTTGGTCCTGCCTGCCTTGTTGAATACCTAGGCACCGAGATGTTTAGCAGAGGCTCGCTGCTTCTCCCGTGCTCCCCACATGGGATCCAAAAGGAACCCACAAAGAAGCAGTTTTGTGAGCAGTAGAACCAGGGGGGTCCAGTTACCCATGGATTTGTGTTTTGAGAAGTCATGGGTGGGTTCTCTGATGTCCAATACAGTTGTGTGCATGCATCACTGTCTCCCTCAGGGATGAGATTTCAGGGTTTCTGTCCTCTCTCTGATCACATATTTTCACTTGTAGCAATATGAAATGTCCCCCCTACCTTTAATGAACTAAGATAAAAATTGCCCATAAGCTCTGCAGTTATTAAAGGAGGGAAGAGAGAGGCAGACACACATACACCAGCTTTCCTTAGGACCTCAGGTTAAAGATAAATAAATCATAAACCCTTGTCCCTTCATGTTCTCTTGATTTCCCAGGCGTTCAGGCTGAAAGACTGAAGCAAGCCTGCAGCAGAAGCTCATGGTGCAGAGAAACTATGAATTTAGTTACTTCAAGAGTTTTTCTTTGCATATAACACATTGTATGCCGTGACAGAGGCAGGAGCAGGAAGACAGCCACGTCTGCCTGGCAGTTTCCCAACAGAATAGTTGCAGTTTTTAACCTGAAACATGGATCAAAAGCAACCCTCTTAATTAAAACCAAAACCTCATCTTCCCTCTAACATTTTTGAAAAGAAAAAATTACATGAAAAAATTGGAAAGCAGATTTTTACATTTGGAAGTGTTTTTTTAATCTCTTTCAAAAATGAAAAGATAAAATAATTAGCCTTAAAGCTTTTCAGCGTTTTAGTGGTTGGGTTTGGTTGTCTTGCTTGCCAAACCTGGAGATTTTGACATTTCAGGAAGAAAAAAAAAAAACAGAAAAAAGAGTTCGCAACAAAAAAGAAAAGAAATTTTTCCTCCATGCAGGTTTGGAGCTGTTGCACTGCTAAAGCCACAGGTGCCATCGCTCCCCGTGCTGCCCCGCTCCTGCTTGCGGGGACCCTCCCAGCCGGTGCATCACACCCCATTTCCCTGCTCTTCCCCAAGGGCTGACCCACCCCTGGCTGCCCCCACCACCGGGGCAGGATGGGCTCATCTCCTCCCAAGACCTTCTGTGATCCCCTCCTGTGATCCAGCACAGCTCCCCAAGCACTGTAACACCCCAACAGAGCAGGAATCCCCCTGCCCCAGCACCTCCTGCCCCAGCATCTCCTGCCCTGCTCCCCAAACCTCCTTTTATCCCCACAGCAGCCTATCGCGGTGGGGTGGAGCCCAGCTCTGGAAGGTCCCTCCCCTCCTAACCCAGGACATCTGGGACCATTTGGAACCTATTTATTTTAGTTGGTCCCCCCCCCCACTCCCCCTACAGCAGAATAAAGCACAGAGCAAGCTGGTGTGCTCCTGTGCTGTTCATCTCTCAGAAAAGATGTGTCAGAGTTGTTAGCTATTTCAGTATGGGCTTTTTCTTTCTGATGACAATCTCCAGGCCCTAAATATTCATGCAGGTTTCAATTCAGCTTTGAAGCTGGTGGGAGGCAGGTGCTTGAATGAGAACAAAGCACCTAATGGGCTTTGTGGGACTGGGTCCCAGCCAGGATGCAGTTATGGTCCTGGGAGGTGCTTTACTGGGAGCAGACTCAGTCCTGAGCTGGACCCCAAGCTCCTGAGACCTGGCAAGGCTGGAAGAGCTCCCACGCAAAACCAGGTTAGTTTTATTGCTATAAAGCTGTACGTTGTAAAGAGTAAAGCACTGGTTTGGAGAAACTGGAAGGGGACTGCTGATGGGAAGTTTTCTAAGTCAATTCACATCTCTGAGGGGTCATTCCCAAGGAGCTTGTGGTGGCCGTAGGGGTGGAGGGAGGAGGTCCTGGAGCAGCCTTGTCTTGGGGGATGAGGTCTAAGAGCACAGACGTGACAGCAATTTGAGTTGTGTGGCTTTGGTCCTTGCGGGTGCAGGAGAAGGCAGAAACCCAAGGAGGTCAGGAGGAAGAACGTGAGCGCTGGGAGATGTGAGGAATGACTAAGAGAGCTAAATTTACAGTCTGGGAAAAGGAAGGCTCAGGGGCAACATGGTCACAGGCTAAAAATACCTTCAAGGTAACAATATAAATGAAGAAAGGGAATTGCGTGTGGTCTCAAAGGAGGCTAGGGCAAGAGACAGAGCTGGAGGCTAATGAAGGAAGTGTGTAGAGTAGAGGTGGGGAAGGAGACCTGGTTGGTGGCGAATTTGCCAGGGGAAGGGTCTGTGGGGGGCTGAGCGGGGCAGAAGCAGAGTGGTCGCAAGGTGCCAGGGGAAACGAGGTGGGCACTGGTCCCTGTGCGACCAAGGGGCTTATTTTCAGCTTTATGGATGCTCTGAGTGTAAGCCAGTTTAACTCAACGGAATTCACCCTAGCTTTGCTTTTTTCCCCTGGCTTCTCCTTCCACGTGTCCGGTCAAGTAGCTGTTCCTTCCAGTAACTGGTTTTCTTTACAGTCAGGCCTCCATAGCACAAATGAATATTTAGACCTCAGCAATTTTAATCATTCTTAGAAAGGAAAAACATAAACTTTCTAGCTGAGAAGGGAGTGCGTGTGTCTCCCTTCCAGGTTAATTCAGTGTAACTTGGGGAACTTCTGTTCATGCAGTCAGACACTTCCAGCTGCAGCTCAAGCTGATCTCATATGGCATGATTTGTCCCAGGTTTTGCTGGAGCAGCCTCCAATGAGGTAGGTGCTGTCTAAGAACAGGACAGAAAGATGGATGGTGGCACAGAAATTTTGCATCCAGTAAATATGTAATATAAAATAAGTAGCTCTGTCAGCACCAGGATGAAGGAAGCCTGGCTTCTTATCAGTGCGTTGGTTGCAAATTCTGATTGAAGAAGTGGCTGGGAGGGGTGGTCTTCTCATGGGCATCTTCTCTGGTATCTAATAAAGATGAGATTACCCTTCAAGATCCCCTTTGGAGGGGAAGGAGTCATTAGGGAGCCTCTGCCTCTCTCTAGGCTTCTAGTTTTCATGAAAATTGACACAAACTTCATTAGCGTTGAGGCTGATGGCTGTCAGATTTGACTGAAAATGGACAACCATCTGGTGCATCTTCATTTTAGGCTGGTAAAAAAAAAAAGTTTAAAAAAATCAGTGATGATACTGTGGTTGAAACTGAGTGCCAAGAAAGGCCTTTGCTCTTTGCCCAGTGCCCAATTTGAAACCTTCTTGCTTGAGGTGGTCCTTCTGCACCAGTGTCTTCATCTCTGGTCTTGGTTGCCACAGCCCCAAGGGCTGGAGTG
Organism: Gymnogyps californianus; assembly: GCF_018139145.2. Lineage (NCBI taxonomy): Eukaryota > Metazoa > Chordata > Aves > Accipitriformes > Cathartidae > Gymnogyps > Gymnogyps californianus. The sequence continues at coordinate 15,290,139 of NC_059487.1, read as the reverse complement.
ACCGTCCCCTCTGGTGGCAGCAGGAGGCTGCAGACCCCGCGTTGCCCACAGCAGAAGGCTCAGGCCAAGTCACAGGTAGCTCCAGGAAAGAGATTTTCAGATCAGTGAGACAATGCTACCACACCTGCCGTTAACCCCGTGTCCTTAGCAACTCCAGATTTACAATGTGCTTTTAGTCCCTTCCTCGATCCCATAGACAGGGCATGGGTCTTCAATCTAATTTAAGCTTATTCAGCCAATTTCTCTCTCTTGCCAAAGCCCCGTTTTCTTATGGCTCACCTGACAGCGGTGGTAAGCGGGCTCCCTTCAGTTTACTTTGCCGTGCACTCATCTAAACAATTCCTTCTCCACCACCATACAAGTTCTCTGCAGCTGTGCCCAAATCTCCCCATCCCCAATGATGAAGCCTTTGCTCAGCATTGCTTTATGTTCTAGCCAGAAGTACGTATCCCCTTGTGACGCTCATCTTTCTCCTTTGGAAAACTGCGGATTTCTCCATTTACGCACAAGAATTTTTCTTACAGCATTTTCCCCTGTGGGCTCAAACCTTAACACTGGAGAAGCATCACCTTCCAGGTTGAGTTCCTTGTATGAACCAAGCTCTCTCTTGGGTCAGGGCTCCTGGTTTCAAAACCAAAAATAGTTTGGCACGTGTTGGAAAGGGTGCCTGTTAGCCAAGCAGTGAAGACGCGTCTCATCAATAAACGTGGGTTCCTGGGGGCTGTTTGCTGCTCAGAAGAAGACGGGGTGATGAGAGGTGAGGGGTAGCTGAAGCAGAGGAGGGACATGGGTGGACACTGGGTGCAGAAAGACTGAGCTGTTCACGCCTTTTCTCTTGGCAGGTTAGTTTTGCTGGGCTGGTGTAGCCTCCTGTACAAGGGGAGACAAAGCCATCTGCTTTAGGTTTTGAAAATAGCTCTGGAAGAAAGCTGTGAGTGACAAAACCCAGGCTATGGGCAGCACAGTTCATGCAAACCACCAGCTGGGTGGGCATGGAGAAAGGGCTCTGGTTCAGGGTTTCAAACAGAGATATAGCCCTGGAGTCATTCTACATATTTCACACCAGTCACTTCTTACTATGTCTCAAAAATTGCCAAGGGACAGAGCATGGGCTTTCTGTATCTTAACATAGCTTGATAGATTTCATCTTACCTTCAGGGTCTAAGCTATCTGCCATGGTATTCACGTTTTAAACCCATCAGTAGTGTTGAAAGCAAAGAACTGACTCAGTAATTCTGTTTGTTTGTGGAGACATAATGTCCTTGGATCAGATAAAAGCACCTTCCCAGTACTGCTTTTATACACCTCATTAATTCGCACGGTGTTAGTGGCTGTGTCTCTTCTTCGGTCCCCCAGCAGAAGCAGCAACACAACCGACTTCATCTTCGAAACTACCTGCTGCAGACTCCGTGGCAGGACATCGCAGCATGGTTAGTGTTTATATTCCAGTCGTTCCCAAGAGACCGCTGCTCCTCTCAGGGTTCCGACTCGCCAGGCACTTTGCAAACCGGATCAGGGGAGAGCTGCTGGGAGCTGGCGGGCTGGCACGCAGGGGAGGAAAGCAGGAAGCCATGTGTTTGGGGTCTCAGTGTGATTTGGTGGAGGGACCCCAGACCTGCTCTCCTGCCCCCTGAGGCAAAGCCCTCTCCAAGCAGCCATGCTGCTTCTGAACACTCAACTACAACTTGCAGTGCCAACTCATGAAATATTATCTGTAGAGAAGGAGTTAGAGATGCCCTAAGAGCCCAAGGTGAAGAGAATGAAGGGGTGAGGCTAGAGTGGGTCTTCATCCACAATTTCAGGCCTTTTCCACCTCCCAAAGACTGCTCTGTTCATGTAAGGAGACCATCCTTGGTGCCACTTGCTCACAAGGCCTTGCTTGACTTTGAGGTTTTACCTCCCTCCCAAGTGAAGCAACAAGCCCTGCCAGCTGCTGCAACCACACCGTGTCTTTCCTCAGCCCATCCACGGCTTGGGAAGGATGAAATGCCATCCCCTCCCCTGGCCTACCCCTGTTTTTTGATGGTCTCGGAGATATCCGATACCCAAAGCTGTGCTGCAGTGTGACACTGCGAATGACCAACTAATTAGGCAAAGAGGAGTGCGATGAATTTAGATTCTTCTTTAGGGCTCACAGACTGTTAGTAATCTTGAATTTGTTAATTGAAAATTGCTTCCTCTGTTTGTTGTTGGCCTTTTTGCGGAGGGGGATATTTCCTGCTTTTGGACTGCGTCGCTGGATCTATAATAATGCACTTTGTACATTAGTGCTAGGCACATTTGTAATTGGCTACCCTATTAAAGAACACTAATGATCTTACAAGTGTTCACAAATAATGAATAGAATGGCCCCTCGTTGAATTGAGTAATTTATTCACTGACATACTTGCAGATCTGTTTTTCCAGTATTTAACCCAGCTTTACTTTTCTGTCTGCCTTGCAGAGATGACTTCTCTTTTACCCATGCGTTGGAGAGAATGTGGGTCACAGGAAACATATTGTTCATAAAAATGTAGGGCTGCTCCACGCTGGCTCTTCTCTTAACATACATGGTAGGATTTGGAGAGTAAACGGCAGCAGTTTTAGTCTCAATGCTCCTCTTGTCCATTAGTTGTGGCTGGGATTCTCCTGAGGCGTGAGGAGAGGATCAAAAAGCCAGGATTTGGGAAATGCACTGTGGAAGGTTATGTTGATGTTCTCATTTGAAGATGAATTTCTGGAAAAGCATGTCATCAGTACAGAGTGGCAGGATTGGTTTTCCAACTGCTGCCCCTGGTTAGAGGGGGAACTGAAACACAGCCCTGCGTGGTTCCTGCAGCCATGAAACTTTGGGAAACCATTTTGCTGCTTTCCCTACCAACAACACTGTGGCAAGGTACTTGGTGTTGAAAGGCACAGCTCATCTGAGATTGCAATTTTATTTACATACAAAAAGCCTTGTCCTAAAGCCTTGTTTACTTACAAAGAACACGCAGAAGTGTGCAGTTCACAGATCGTCCATGACTTGTTGGGTTGTAGGGGATAGAAAATTCACTGCAGTAGGAGTTGATGATCCTGGGCTTGATTTTGTTTGGTTGCAGGTCTTCCCGTTGCACTACAATGACCCTTTTTCATGGAGGATAATTGTGTGGGGCAGGTACCTCTGCCTTATCTCAGGCTTCTGCAGCCTATGTGTCTTCTCCTGAGTCTTGTGAAGGTTTGTCAGGAGGAAGTATTCCTTGGGGCAGAAGCCAGCCATGGTGTATGGGGAAAAATGGTAATGCTGGACCATAACCAATAGGATGTGTTAAAGAGCTGATTTGGGTCAGTACATCTGGAGATGGACTTCCTATGCTGGGAGCTTGGTCTCTGTGCAGTGTGGTGACCACGTCACGGTGGAGTTTCAGTGCATGAAGTAAAGCTGAATTTGAGCTTCCAAGTCTTAAGAGAGCAGGTTGGACCTTGGGGAAGCGTGGACAAAGGGAATGGCTTTGTACAAGGGGATCTGTGGGGAGGTTAAGCAGGTCTGGTGGCCGAGTGGGCATGTGGAGATGGGGCACGGACGTGGGTCCTTCCTGTGAACCTGCGGCAATGTCTGTGCTCGCTGCCAGTGGGACCACGTCGAAGCCACGGGGATGGGCATCCCATCGCAGGCTGTTGTCCAGCCCTTCTCGTGGGGCCTTTGCAGAAGGAGCCCACTCGGTGGTGATTTTGTGGGGGATGCCAGAGCCTGATTTTTGGAGGGGACGCTGGACCATGCCTCGGGGGCGGGGGAAAGATGTCAGACCTTGACTTCAGAGGGGGATGCCGGAGCCTACATTTGGGGGGACGATGCCAGAGCCTGATTTTTTTTTTTTTTTTGGAGGGGAGAGGCCGGAGCCCGCTTTTTTTTTTTTTTCTTTTGGGCGGGGGGGGTGGCAAACCCGGATTTTTCGGGGTGCGGTGGGGAGGGGGGTGGAGAGGAGGAGTGCGAGAGCCTGATGTTGACGGGGGACGCCGAGGGAGGCCAAGGGTTAAGGGGGCGGGCGGCGGCGGGCGGGGCCGCGCTGGCGGAGCAGATTGCAGCCGGTTCCTGCGGCTTCGCCTGCGCCGGGCGCGGAGCAGCGGCGGGGAGCGCGGGCGGAGCCCCCCGCCGCCCCCGGCCCCGCCGCCGCCCCCCCCCCCTCCCCTACCCTCCCCTCCCCTACCCCCACCGGCCCGGTAGCCACCATGGTGCAGAAATCCCGCAACGGAGGCGTCTACCCGGGGCCCGCCGCTGAGAAAAAGCTCAAGGTGGGCTTCGTGGGGCTGGACCCGGGCGCCCCGGACTCCAGCCGGGACGGAGCGCTCCTCATCGCCGGTTCCGAGAGCACCAAACGGGGCAGCATCCTCAGCAAGCCCCGCTCCGGGGTCTCGGGTAGCGGAAAGCCCCCTAAAAGGAATGCTTTTTACCGCAAGCTGCAGAATTTCCTCTACAATGTGCTGGAGAGACCGCGGGGCTGGGCTTTCATTTACCACGCATACGTGTGAGTAAAAGGGTGGGGGGCAAACCCGAGGGGAGAGACCCCCCCCACCACCACCACCCGGTTCGGATCTGCCCTCCTCCACCCCCACCCCACCCCCCAAAATGCATGCCGAAGAGGAAGGATGCTCCAGCTGCAGAGCGGGTGCAGGGAAGGGGATGCCGGGTGCCAGGGCTCCAGAGGAGCCCCGGGGGGATGCTGCGGGGTAGCGGAGGCTGAGCCCCCCGCCCGGGAGCAACCGGGCCGCCGCTGCATCCCTCGCCCTGGCCCGGTGCAGGGCGGCACGGTGCCCAGGCACGCTGCGCCCGGGGACGGGGTGTGTGGCGATGCCGGCCGGGGGGCGGTGGTGAAAGGAGTCCGGGATGGGGTGGGGGGGGGGTGGGCAGAAGCTGCCCCTGCAGAGCTGGGGGGTGGCTCCCCCGGAGAGGTGCAATGCACCGGCCCCCTGTCCCCCCCCCCTGCCCGCTCCTGCTTGCGGGGGAAGGGGCTGCTTCTGTGGTCGGTGCAGGGGGCTGGAGCAGCGGGAGTGATGGGTAGGGACTGCTCCTCTGTCTTGCTTGAAATCACCATAGCAATGCTGTGAGCAGAGGAACAAAAAAGCTCTGCTCAGGCACTGTCTCTCCTCCCCTCCTCCCCCCCCTCCGCCAGCGCTCCTTCTCCCCTGGCCCCATCTTTGGCTGCTGTGTGGCTGCGAAGGGTTTGGGGCCGGGGTTGGTTTTGCGGCTCTGCACTGGGTTCTGGAGGTTTTTCTTGTCCCCCTGTGGGAAGCGGCTGAATTGGAGATGTGTCTAGAAAGAAATGCTAATCAGTGTCTGGGGCTTCCTGACTGCACAGCGATGGAGCGGTAAACAAAGGAGCGGTCCCAGGGTGCACATTGCCCCTCTGCCACCCCGGTTTTTTAGCCAGAAATGGCCACATCTGACCCGCCGTTTGGCAGAAAGATGCCCATATCTGAAGGCATTGCTGCATCGGGAGAGCGGATGACTTCCCGTTGTTCAGAGGATTGCAAAGGGAGGGTCAAGATAAATTGCTGTGTTACTGCAACTCCCTTCCCTCTGGGACTTTCCACAGTCCCACCGGGCTCTTCTGCAGGCCTGGGCTCAGGCTGGGGTGCTCGTTCCCTTGGTGCCGATGCTTTTTTTGTTTGTTTGTGTGTTTTTCATCATGGCTAGGGCCTCTGTCAGCCCCGGCAAGAGGATTTTTTGGGCCTTTTGTGTTTTTCCCCATCCTTTTGCTGTTATGCTATTCCCAGATAAGGTGTTGGGATACGCTTTCTGGTCCTCAGCCATTTTGTACATTGAGGCCTTCCAGGGAGGTGTTGGTG